>NW_004955415.1:8577983-8719036 GCF_000276665.1 Chinchilla lanigera | reverse complement strand
TGTAGATTGGTGAAACCACTGTGGAAATCAATTTGAAGATTCCTCACAAAACTAGGATTAGAAGTCCCATTTAACCCAGCTATTCCCCTTCTGGGTATTTTCCCAGAAGAATTAAAGACATCATTCCACAGCGATACATGTGCACGCATGTCTATAGCAGCACAATATGTTATAGCTAAATCTTGGAAACAACCCAGATGCCCATCTACTGAGGAATGGATAAAAAAGTTTTGGTATTTTTATACAATGGAGTATTACTCAGTTATTAAAAAAGATAAACTCAAGGCTTTTGTAGGTAAATGGATGCAACTAGAGATCATACTCACAAGTGAAATAAATCGGACCCACATGTGTAAACATCATATTGTCTCCTTGGTGTGGGAATCTGAAAGACTACATTAAATTCAAAATATGCAATAGATAATAAGAAAAAGAAATAAATTGCTTAAAGGAAAGAATGACTGGGATGAAAGAAAGAAGAAAAAAGAAAGAAGGAAGGCAAAACATAAATATATATATATATATATATATGAATAACTGTGATGTCTATTGCTGTTGTCTGATGGTGTATTGAAATGAACAATTAATGCTCACAATTTTTTATGTTCTGATCGACTTTCCATGCTTGTGTCTGGTGGTCAGAACAACTGATAGGAAGGTAATATGCAATGGAATTACAATAGTGAACTCCTACCATCTTGTCTAGTGAAACTCTGTATTATCTCTAATGTTTTATTGAAGAATTATTTTCTTATTCTCTTTAATGGTTTGAGCAGTCTTTCATTCTTACATCTGATAATATGAGCAATGTAGTTGAGGATAGCGATATGCAATGTAACAACCGCTGTTGATTTGTGTTAATTTGTCTTGAGACCCTGTATCACTTTGAATGTTCTTGCTTTGATTTGTTTATATTCATGATACTGGTATGCTGCTACTGTTCTACTTTTTTGCTTGTTTGTTTCTCATGTACTACTCTTTTAAAATAAAAAATAAAAAAATAAGTGTATCCAAAACAGATGAAAGATATCCATATATAAAGTACAATCAAAAGTCTTTTATCAATGAGCTAAGGCATTAAAACAGGGAAAAGAAAATCTTTTCAACAAAGACATGAAACAATTACATGTTAAATACGGAAGGAAGAGGGAAATATTGGTCTCACAACAAACAAAAAAATTAGTTTGAGATAGTTTGTAGACCCACAGATAAAAGTTAAGGATATAAAGCTTTTAGAATAAAATATGAAAAAATAAGAAAAATATAAACCATAATATAAAAATATAGTCCAATTTAAAACTTATAACTCACTTTTTCAAATGATCAAAATCTCCATAGGAAGATGTTCAAGACCATTAACTTTTCAATAAATGAAACTGTCAGTCACATTTTATACTCAAAAATGGTTACACTTGATGATATTGACAGAATCAGATGTGGGTGCAAGTGTGAAAAAACTTGACCTTTCATCCATTACTAAAGCAAATGTAACTTGAACATCAACTTACCAGCTTTTTCCAGAGTTAGTTGTCCAACATAAATATGAAGGCATGACTCCGAATAGAGTTCCATACTAGTATTCATAATTACTCTATTCGTAATACCCAAAACTGAAGGCAATGTAAATGTTCAGGAGAATAGGCACCAATCTGTGGTAAAAGCATAGAATGAAATAGTTTTCTGACAGTAAAAATGAATACACCAAACAATATGAATAAATCTTCAAAACATGTTGAAAAAGAAAAGACAGAAAGAAGAAATTTCATATTATATCATTCCATTTATATAAACTATAAGAACAGGCAAAGTAATCCGTGGTATTAGAAATCAGAAGAGCAGTTTCCAGTGGATAGTAAGCACTGTATAAGAGAATTTTGGAAAGAAAGAGGAATGCTTTATATTTTCACTTGGATGTTGATTATAAAGAGATATAGATTTATCAAGATGTATTAATTATGCACTTAAGGTCTGTGCAGTGTATTACATATAAATTTCATTTCAGTGAAAGCATTTTAATAATTGATATCTACATTTTTTTAAAGTTAGAATTGAAAACACTAAGTTTATCCAAATTGCACAGGTTCATTACTAAGGATTTTACAGAAGCTTTAAAAAGACAAACAACCAATGTTATGTGTCTGTGGAGGAATATAGTCTCTGTCACTGTCTTGAGTTATTTGTCTGTGGATTCTTTTCTTCTTCCAGAGCACTAGTGTTCTGCAGAAAAGGCATTGGAAACACTGTCCTAATGGCATCTTCCATCAGAGCTGATAGTTGCCTGGGCAACGCTGTAGGGAGGAAAATGCAAAGTGACCACCCTGTCTGATAGGATCTAGTTTGGAAACCAATTCAACTTCAGCAGTGAGAAATCTTAGCCATCAAATTTTTGCAACTCATACATTTTTTATTCCTGTAACACATGGTTGTAAATAATGCAGGACTGTTTCCTCTTTTACCAAGAACTCTTGGCCTGTATGAGCAGATAGCACCAGAGAACTACTACATTTTACATTTTCATTCATGGAAAATCCAGTTGTTCTCCACAAGTGAAAGTTTAATAGACGATAAATGATTTTACATCCTTTCAAGACCCAACTCAAATGCTACTTTCATGAATCCTTCATAAAGGTTTTTCAGATATTCTGTAAATTCAAACCATCTTTCCTTTCTCTGAACATCTCTATCTTCTGTAGAGTTTAATTTCCCTCTTTTACAAGCATTATTTGTACATGTATCTATTCTATAGAGGGCAGAGGCTTTACCTTCATAATCTGTCCATTTCACAAACATCTCATAGAAAAATTATTGATAGTTGTGGAGATAATAAATGAGCACTTGGTATAATCATTTCAATAGAAGAGGTTCAATCTTGCATCTACATGTTTCAGAGAATTGCTTATTCTACATTACTTGGTACCACCAGTTCCCAGGGAGAGGCCCAAACAAAATTGAATGTCTAGTTTGTGTTTTCTCACAGAACTCAGCAAGACATTTTATTTGTCAGCCATTTTTAAAGATCAGTGGCATATCTTGATAATTTGTGATGCCCTGAAAAATATGTTTCATATGAATTAATGATCAATAAATGGATATTTTTATAACACCTACATTGTAAATAATACTCAGTTAATATGAATGACCAATCATTTACTGAAAGGTTCAACTTGTCATATCATCAAAACTGCACAGATATAACTTAAATGTTTTTGTTACCCCCCCAAAAAAGCCACAAATGTCTGTAAATTCTTGTTTGAGGTCAATTTTTTCAGTGGCAATGTAGTTGCATGGTTACTTGGATTACTGAGATACTAAGTGCATAATGGAGAGAGTACCAAAGGCAAAAATTTGCTTTTCAGCTGTGTTCAGACTAGGAAAGATGGAAGAGACTACCTCTTCCATTTAATAGATGTGAAAAGTGTAACTGGTAGAGATTAAGTGATGGGGCAATGTCATAGCATTAAAGACAGAGACACCTCTCAAATACATATGATCTGACACCTGATCCCAGAATGTTTAAACTACTTCACATTCTCATTCTTTATAAAGAGCTCATATTTATACATCAACTAACCAGTGAAAAGTCTGTGTTTAAAACTGAAGACATTTTATTTATGAATGCACAATCTTTCCCACGTGTAGCTCCTACTTATCTGATTTAAAGATAATCTCATGTTACAGATTTAAATGCGGCAAAATGCCCTTTTAAAGAACATCTTAAAATGAGACTCGTCTTTATTTGACATATAGATAAGATTAAATTCCCAAATTTAATAAAATCAGAAGACCAGGCTGAAGAAATTAATGATGAGGATGAAGCAGGGCGTGGTGGCACATGCCTGTAATCCCAGCATTTGGGAGGCTGAGGCAGGAGGATCATTGTGAGTTTGAGGCCAGCCTGGGCTACAAAGTGATCTTAAGGCCAACCTGAACTGCATAGTAAGACCCTGTCTCAAAAAGACCAAAAAAATAAATAAAATAATAATGAGGGTGAGATGATTACTCAATACTTGGGAGAACTCATCACTTTGCAGTAATTACAGGAGCTAGATGCCAGAAAGATGGGGTAAAAGTAAAACTTTTCACTGTTTCTTTTCCATTTTGAATTCTACATACTAATTACCTATTCAAAATATAAACATTAATTGGCATGCTCCCCCTACAGCTTGTAGCAAAGATTCAGGCAAATCTGATGCTATTTATTGGTTGATTGATGAGAGATTATAACTGTTATAGTACAGGAACACAAACAGTTGATCTTTTTCTTTTCTTTTTTTTTGCTTTTTTTGGTTTTTTTTCCAGTACCGGAAACCGAACTCACTACCTTGCACTTGCCAGGCAGGCACTGTGCCACTGAGCTAAATCCCCAGCTCAACAATTGATCTTAAAGGAGCTTGTGAATGACTTAGTTTAACTACATCCACATATGAAAGGTAGGTGATGATAGCTAACTTGCCATCTGACTCTGAGGTAATAAATACCTGTGCTCTTCAGTCCATTTGAAAGCCAAACCTCAATACCAGTTAAAATTGAGGTTACAGAGCTCCCAAGAGAGTTTTCCTAAAGGGATAAAGTAATGCATTAAGATGTAAAGTTTGCTTTGCATGTAGGGAACATCTTCCTTCCAAAGAACTCAAGTAAGTGGTAACAACTCTATTTAACATAAATACAGTACACACTTCACACAGTCCAAATGAATCAAAATTAAAACTCGTGGGAGTTGTTCTAAAAATCTCTCTTGGCAGCATGGCATACAAACTTGGAAAAGAGGGAGGAAAAAATTGTAGTCAAAGTTGGTTGTTCACTTTCTCTCTGAAATTTGAGTTCTCCGTAGTCCAGGAAAGAGGTCGATTTGATCCAAGAATCATACTTTCACTTCTACTTCCAGGGTTCACACTCTTACATAATGGGCAAAGCAAGACGTTTATGTGAGGCCACAGTGGCAAAAAGTTTCTTAAAGTTTCTCAAGGAAACAATACTAGTAATTGAGTATTTAAAAGTTATATAGTTATCCAAATAAGACATCTGTAGACATGCAGGTTGAGTAATGGTGTCTAAACTATCACAGACTGCCAAAGGAAACAAATGAGTGAGGGTTAAAGGAACCCAGGGTTGGATATCATAGAGCCTGGGCTCCAGGACCAACTTGACCTTCATTCTTTCAAAATCTGAGCCTCATTTTCTCCACCAATGCATGCACTGACGCTGATATTCATAACTAGCTCATGATCTTTGTCACAGTCTTATGATAAGAATGCCCATCATTTCTACCTGCTCACTGTGAATCACTTCCATTCCCCCATTTGCTTTGGGACATGTGGCTCCTTGTAAGCCAGAGTAAGAAAACAGAAGCTTAAGTCATTACAGATAACCAAAATTTGGTTAGGCACATCAACTGAATGTAGTACATGAACCTCAGAGGTACATATATGTGACTTAACACTAGTTCAGAAGAGCAACCTTTTACAAAGGTTTGTCTATGATTAAGCATACTCCCGTGTGGTTCCTCCTCCACCATGATAATAACCAATGCCCTCTAACAGGTTAGTGGACATTATCAGAGGAGAGGAATAATTGAGCCTAAAACTGCCAGTTACTTTTTTAGCAGAATTGTTTGTCCTTCTCAGTCTCAATGGAGCCTTAACAAAATGTTGAAGTTTTATCATCTACAGTGCTAGTAACTAAAAGCCCAAGGAAGGAAACTACAGCCTGAGGACCAAATATATCCCATGGTCTACAAGGTAAGAATGGTAAATATATTTTTCAAGGGTTTTAAAAAAAAAAAAATGTGACAGAGGCAGTATTGGATCTATAAATCCCCAAATACTTACTTCCTGGCCCTTTACAGTAAGACTTCCATTACTTAAACTGTATATAATCTTTAAAAGGTTTGCACTCTACCTTGACTTTCAAGCTGATCACTAAAATGTCCTTCATAAAGTTTACACTCTACCTTAACTTTCAAGCTGATCACTAAAATGTCCTTTATAAAGTTTTCCCAGGCTGTTTTAAAATCAAAAAAAATAAAAGCTATGGAAACAAGACAAGATAGGAAAAATCAGATCAGAGACTTGACAACATGGGTAGAAGATGGAGACTGATTATTTAAGTGAAGAAAAGAAAAAAAGGCTCAGAAGAGAAAATATGGGGAGTTTTGCAGAATCCAATGATCCAGCTAAAAGTCAGAGTTCTTGGCAAATAATACTGAAATTTAAAGTTATATAAGGAAATACAGGTTGGAGATGAAAAGATTTGTACACAAACATCTCCATGTTATTCTTGGGGTACGTGGGAGCAACAGGCCCTGTGGTCCACTGCTATTGTTAATACTACTAAGCCTCCCAGACAAATGAGTCAGACCCTGTCCTAAATGTGAGGCTATAATCATAGTAGCTAAGTGGGGAATAGAAATGTTATTGAGTCTCAGCTCCACAAAGTCTTCTAAGATCTAAAAAGCATCCACTTTTCTCACATGTTCCTATGGCCCCTAGATGAATTCAGACATTTCAGATAGAATTAGAGATATCAGCAGAAATACTCTGAAAATAAAAATGTGAGACTCAGAAGAATCTCCTTGGGAAATGTATTTTGACACCAAACACACTAAAAGAAACAGAATGTTTCTTGCCATCAAGGAATGGTTATCATATTGTCCACCATGGGAAGAGAAGGAAGAAGTTACCTCATATTTCATATGCCTAGGTAGGAGAAAAGAGAAAAAAATACTTTACTTAGCAAACTGCAGTGTCAAAATATATTTCCTCTTGAATTCTTGCAACTTTCTTCCAGATAGTAGAGTACACCTGTTTTGACAATGTTTTGGCAAACTCCTTTGCAAAATATATCATTCTCCTCTGATACCTAACTAGTCATCCACAAAGCTCTACAGGGATCCCAGGAGAGAAGGTGGGGAGAGAGGGAGAAAATAGATACTCATCTGCATGTGCTGAGAACAATTAGGAAATCAAAAGCCTGGATTCTAGCACCTAGGTGCAAAAAAATTAAAAATTAAAAATAACAGGTGCAGAGTCATGAATGGTGCCTGCCACTGGCTAAAGGCACCAAAGAAGAAATTGAGTTTCCATGTTCCAAAGCAGCAGTATGCCTCGGAATCACCAGATATAGGTGCGGGGGGAATGTATTAGGAAAGGCACATCGTGCCGAATCCCACGAGGTTGGCTGAGAAAGAAACAGTGTCAGACAATAGTTAATGATATAAAAATGTAATAATCCAATCACTTCTCAGAGGTGATGGTTAGAAATGACCTTGCCATCTTTTGTATATTATTTCAATCCTCTTGGCTTCACCTTTTATCCAGCCATGTTGTGATAACTAATCCCATGCAGTTTTCAACTGGCTTCAGCTATATAGAAAGACAGTCTCCTCCTGAGTCAGCACTGCTCACCTCCTATTACCTGCGCTCCATCAGGGAACCACCGTGTTTGCATTCGGATGCAATCAAAAAGTGCAAAAGAGTCAACGCCCCGTGGGGCACTGTCAGCCAAAGAATGTTCATAGCCATTAATATGGCACAATTTCCTTTTCCTCCATTAGATGATCTGTTCTGAGATACATTTCACTGAGATCATCAGAAGCCCTGTCAGAAGCAATTACTAGTTGGTTTTAGCAGTGACCAAGTCAGTATCATACCATTCCAATGGCTTTCACGTTTTCTTTCTCCTGTCTCTCATGCCTGGCCCCTAGGATTGTCCTAAATAGACTACCTGCACAGCAGTTCTCTCTGCTTTCAGAGGAAACCTGGTTAACGCAGAAGCCATTTTTCCCTTTAAAGCAATGGTTTTTAGAGTGTGAGCAACAGGACTCTGAGTTTTTTTCATTAATTCAATATTAAGTTACTGTTTTACTTTTTTCAGTGTGGTACTTGGCACTGTTTCAGGTGAGGAAATAAAGGAGTGAGGAATGTCCGTTTTCATGTGGAACTCACACCCAAATGAGGAAAGACAAATAATAATCAAATTAATAAAATCACTTCAGAGACTGATGCAACTAAGAAAATAAAACAAATGAATGTGGCAGTCAGAAGTGAGTGAGTGAGAAGAACATGGCCTCTAGATAGTAGTACATAGAAGGAAGTCCTTCCTCAAGAGGTGACATTAGCACTCCAATCTGCACTCCAGGAAGAACCTGCTCATGAAATGATCTTACAGAAAGGGGCTTCAGGAAAAATAAGAGGTGAATGCAATGCCAGGTGTGGTAGGGCACGCCTTTAATCCCAGCACTCAGGAGGCTGAAGCAAGAGGATTGTTGTGAGTTCAAGACCAGCCTGGGCTACAAAGTGAGCTCAAGGTCAGCCCGAACTGCATAGCAAGACTCTGTCTCAAAAAGACAAAAAAAAAAAGAAGTGAGTGCAGAACTCTTCAGTGAGGAAAAACACCTGCTATATTTTAGAGCCAGCATGCTTAGGGTGCACTGAGCAAGCAGGATAGCAGCACGTCCTTGGAAGGTTAATACAAGTGGCCCACACCAGACTGTATCCTGAATTTCCCCTTCTCTCTGATCTCCCAAATGTTCTTATGCTCAAGTTCATCATTTCTGTATCTTCCCTCTCAGGGAAGAGTTTTCCTTCTACTCATTATGTTGAGTGAATGCTGTGAAGTGCTCGGTATTGGTGGGTTGGCTGCAGTGCTGTGCTCTGTGGAACTGAGATAGGACTGGTTCTATCAGGCTTGCGTAAATAAATGTCAAAGGCATTCCTGGTTTAGAAGGCCAAAGGCATGAGACAGTCACAGAAAATAAACTAATACACAAAAAATTGCATACAAGAAAAGCATTCTGAGAAATCAAAAGATTCGTTCCTATATCCTGCTAGAATGACATCAAAGTTCTTGATAAATGATATGGTCTTTTTGGGGGGAAGATCCCAATTCTGATACTCCATCAAAGATCATACCAAATCTCTTCCTGAAAAATTGTAGTTGAATTTAATAGGAAAACCTCCTTTTATCAGCCAAAAGGCACAGGTATTCGTTTATCATTCATGTATATTCCTATTTTATTCCTACTTCATGTGCACCATAACTACAGCACAAAGAAGTTATTTCACCTCCCTTCACATCTCTTCTTCTTTTAGGGCTCCCCTCATATTCTCCTCCATTTTCCTGATTCTGTTTATTGACAGCTTTTTTGTCCCTTACTGGATTAGAATGTCAAGGTCTAATAATGGAGAGGACTGTCAGCCCTGACCAAATTCAGGCACCAGCCACTAGGCACAGATATTTGATATATCTATATACAGTTGTACACTCTACAAGTGCATACAACTGCCCATGACTTCAGAGAGACAGATGAAATAAGAAAATAAAAATTTTCCTCCTGGAGACCTCAGGGTCTCTGAATGTGTAATAGTGTGCTTCAGGTGAGGACTGAGCAGGATCCCTAATCAAACTTTCTTCCTCCCACATTTTTACAGAAACTTTCCCCCATTCCCATTTAAATTGTTAATTCTCTCCTGTTGCTGTTGGCAGAAGCATATATCTTATGTCATTTTGATAAAGTTGTGCATTTAATGTTCCTACAGTTAAGTGAGGAGGAAAAAAATCCTAACATTTTTTAAATGAAGCACTTCAAGCAGCAGAGAGAACACAAAGTCGAATGACTAATTCCAAGGTAGTAGGTTACCCCCAGGAACATACATCATTCTCCAGCCTGCAGAAAATAACAGACATTTTTCATTTTTCTCCCCAGCATACATTCACTTTTATCCCCCACTCTGTGGGAAGGAGTGTGTCTGACTTTGTTTCTTTGGCCCATCTGACACATAGAGAAATGTTTTCCAAGCCTTTCTCTCCCAAAGGGAAGAAAGACATTGAGAATATTGAAACTCAATACTCCATCTCACTGGAGCTGGGACAGATTGTGATGTGTCTCTTTCTAGACTAATCAGAGAAAAGCTCACGGCTAAGTACCACCTATGAGTGCACATCTAAGGCCTGTGTAATTTTCCCTAATAGCAGAAAAGTCCGTACCTCACCCCTGCCTGGTGGGTGCTGTCACATCTAGACAGCTTCTCTTCTACTGCCTGGACTCTGGTACAAGCTGTGAGCAGGGTATCCAAGAAAAGGCAACCTCTCAGCTATCTGTGACTCAACAAAGGCCCTACTGGGCTTGTCTTTTGCCTGAAGGGATGGAACCAGGAACTAGAGACTTAGATTATACAATTGAAATCTCCAAGATGTGATGATAATTATGTAATTTTTAAGTTGAGAATTGGAGAGCTCCAGAATCTAGGTTTTTTGCTATTAGAGGTCTAGCCTATTAACCTTGGCAAGATACAATGAAAGAGGTAGATTTCATGTTAAGTGTTATTACCACAATGAAGAAAAGCTAATAATGTTTAAAAAGGAAGAGAGAATATGGAATTTTCCAAGATGAATCAGGAGCTGGCTCTGTTCTCATAGAGTATGAGTTGCTCTCATAATACTAATTTTTATTAACAAGCTCTTACCATGTACCAAGACTGTGCAAGGAACTTTGACATGCACAAAATCTTCACAGCCGACCAGTGAGGGAGATGTTCTCTTCTGTAGTATCATAACTCCAACTGCTCCCCCAGGAACCACCATCCCACTAGGAAGATCAGCTTATTTGATGATCCATGCTTTGCCCTGCTTACTCATGTGTAAGATCCATGCCCCGCTTACTCACTCAAGTGCATCCTCTTGCTTCTCACTCATCTCAGCCACCCTTGGAGGAGAGACGTGTTAGTCAAATGAATGATCATACTGAAGACTTAGGTACACAGTGATCTAAAGTAGCAAATTTGCGGTTTTGTTGTTATGCATGCATCTGCTTTTATTGCTCTCTCTTTAGTGCCAAATTTGTGCAAGGCACTCTGCTAAGTTCAATAAGAAACTAGTACTATTATTCCCACGGACAGAAAAAGAAAATACAGCTCTGGCTTCTCTTTGCATTGAATGCTATATGCCTGGGTAACTCCCACTAGCCATGTGATCCTATGTACTGACATGGCCCACTCACACTGTTCTCTTCCTTCCAAGTAACCATCACAACTATAATTGGTTATTCACAGGACTATTTGTTTATTTGCTTAGTTAATAAAGGACAGAGACCTTTGTCTTATTCATCTTTTATACAGAAAAATTGTGATGGACAGAATGGTTTACAAATCTTCATATGCTTAATTCTTTAAAAAGTTTATTAGCACATTTTAGATATATATATAATGATAACCTCCATCCTAAGGAATTTTTACATGATATATCTTGCTGCTTCTTTTTCCCCCATTCTCCTTCCCTCCCTTCAACCCTTCTTCCCCTCTTTAGCTATAAAAATTTTGTTTCCATTTGTTTTTCATTCTACTCTCTTTCTTTCTTATCACCTCCATCACATGATTAATTTTATCACGTACTCAGAAATCCTCTGTGGTTTACTGGACAAACATAATCAACCACATTCTAATAACAATTCTAATAAAAGAGGGGAAGTGGTTTTCCAAGAGATGCTTGGGTTTTCTCTTAAGTGTCCCTAGCAAAACAGGCTTTCCTGGGGGTGTGGAAAAAAAAAAAAAAGATAAATAGAAGCTACATGATACTGCCCTCCTTAGTAGATCAAGACTTGGTTCCTTTGGTGCTTAGCAGACATACTGATACACTCACACTACAAAGAACTCAGATATTTCTCAAAATATTCAGGGTTTGTTAGCTAGGAAGTATACACTCTTAGATTTAGGGTGAAAACTGAACTCATGCCACATTTTAAACTTGGTTTGAATTGGATCCAGGAAAATAATGAAGAGAAACTAAAATGTTCATAAAGCAAAGTATACTATAGACAAATCTCTGCCTTGAATCTGTATTCTGATTTTCATTCACAATGTATATGGCCTTGGGAAAATTGTTTCACCTGTCTGGCCCTCACTTTCCTTATCATCATAAGAGATACAATAATAGCTACTGATGAGATTGTTGATATTGTATTCAAAAGGTTTAGCCTGGTGTCTGCCATATGCTAGTAGGTAATGAAAGTCAAGGAGCTAATGGTGGGGCTCAAGATGTGAGTAGGAGCAGAACCAGATGCTCGATCCAGGCTTCCACCGGTAAATATCTTCTGGGACACATGAATTACCAAAATGTGATGCTAAAAAATCAGGCCAGGCCAGCCAAACAATACAAGCTACAAGGGAAGAGTTTGGAGAAGGGGAAATTGATGTCCAGAGATAGGAGATGCTTCAATGCTCACCCGAAGATTAAGTGACAGATCTGGGATTTAGACCCAGTCCCTTGTACCACAGATCTCCATGTACTCATTGTGCTGCTGAACTCTCTTCTGGGAAGGCAAAGCTTTCCCAGGGACCTGCAAATGGGAAGAAAACTCAAATGGTGTGAAAAGTGTCTGGAGAATCAAACTCTTTTTAGATTAGTGCAGAGCCTCCTTTGTCCTCTCTCTAATTACAAAGGAAAGCCTGTAGATCTGAAGCTGGTGTGAAAGGAAGATATTAGAGTGTCTGGTTCTCCCACCCCAGAGGAGAGTGTGAGAAAGGGGGCTTTGTCAGCCCCAGTGCTGCTTGGACTTGGTCCCACCCCAACAAAGAGCACACTGGAGTGAGAACGCCTTCTTTGTGCCAGCGATGTCCCCTCAGTCTCCTGCCCAGGCATGAAACACCTTCACTCAATCTCAGGGCCAAAAGTCACAAGCTTCATATCAGGACTGTCATATTCCAGAAGCAGTGCCAGCCCTTCACATGTCCCATCTCACATCATCCTCTCAAAACTCCTATGACACTGGTGTCATTATCCCCGATTTACACCTAAGGAAACTGAAAGCTAGGGAGATTGAGTCCATTACCAGTGTTATTAAATGATGAACAGGTGATCCAGAATTCAAGCCTAGACCTATTAGATTCAAAACCTACATGCAATACATATAATATTGTCTCACCCCAAAGAAAACTCTGCAAAGGGCTGAATCTTCATAACAGCAAGTGTTAGCTCCCAGAGATCCAAATCAATCTAGACCCTTTGTGTTAGGACTGTACATCTTTCCTAGAAACAAGGTTGGTCTTTCAAACTGCCACAGCACTTACCCAGAGAGAAATGTGTATACCTAGCTGTCTCATTTGTAGATAGCAGCCACCCTGATTTGAAAGGGATTAAATATTGACAGTGGCACCTGTGATTTCTAGAAACCCTGAAAGGCCGGGAGAATAGATTAAATGTAACATTCTCCATGCCATCCTTTACTACTACAGAGCACTAGATTCACTCACTCGGAGTAATAGAGCAAACACCGAACAGTGGAAATGTATGATATATTGGAAGCTTTAACTTATACACAAAAGAGGGTTTATCTTCCTCTCCTTACTCTGTGTATCTCTAGCTGCAGAGTTCATGCTCCAGCTGCAGAGTTGTCATTCAAAAGGACAGCACAAGAAATAGAGATGCTGAGGTCAAACAGGGATTCCCACACCAGCTGTGCTTCCCCCCCGCCCACTGTACAACATTGGTAAGTTCGTTTATCTACTCTATGAATATTTACTGTGTCCAGATGTTGTGGCTTGGGTCTAGCTGTTCCCCCCAAAGCCTCATGCAGTCATAGGTGAGGCTTTTTCAGAGGCGACTGGATCTAGAATGTGTGACGCTGGAATTGATTCATGGTGCGATGCTAGGATCAAGGAACTAAGAATTAAGAATATGAGTGATATTCGCCCTAAGTACCTTGGGTAAGATATGACAGATAGAAAGAGCTGTGGTCATCCCTTGCTGCTTTGCTACCTTCTGCCCTCCATGAACTATTTCTTTGCTGTGATGCCACCTGCTTTGGAGTCAGCTGCCTATGGACTGAAACATCTATAAACTGTGAGCTAAATAAACCTTTCCTCCTTTAACTTTGAGCATCAGGTATGCTGTCTCAGCAATGAGAAAAGTAACTAAGACCCCAGTACTTAGCCAGGCAAAATGGACACTAAAGTGAAGGAAATCAGTCCCTGCACCCAAGGAGCACACATGGTAGTGGCGGAGACCAACATTGGCTGACCATTGTACTGCACTGTGGCGATTATAGGAAGAAAGATACCTGCAAGACCATTTGCATTCCAGTCTGCTCCTCTGAACCACTGTTTCCTTACCTGTCCAATGAGAATAATAGAAATCTGTTCCACAAAGTTAGAGTGAAACTTCCCTGTTACTTTGGATGGAAGGCATTTATACTCTGGCAAGAGTTAAGTCACGTACAAGTACAAATTCATACACTGTGGTTTTGACTGTCTGTATTCCAGTTAAGTGAGAAATCTAATGAAAATGAATCAAGATGGAAATGTAGCTGGGGTGAAGGTGGAAAGGCCAGAGAGGCAATCAACATGCTGGAGTCGGACACTATAGTCTTCTGGGTCTTTCAGTTGCCCAGAGAGGACCAGGCAGATGCAAAGTAAGAGCGAAGGTGTGGTACAGGCAGAAATGAGGCTTGAGAAGGTACAGCTCCCCTCTCCATGGTTTTATACAGTGCATCTGTGTGTAAGATTTCACCTGAAAAAAAAAAAAAAAAAAGGTTTTGAAAAAAAACCCTCAAGAGTCACTTTATGTTAAACTTCCTGAAATTCAAAAAAGCTCTGGACCATAATCTGATAAAGAAATTCTCAGCAAGGGAGTACCTTTGCTGCTGTTGGGAAAAATAATTAAAATTTTCTCTCAATAGGAAAATCTCTCCACAATGGCAGAAGAAGAAGAAAACAATTTTATTACTGAATCAGGGTTAAACCAGAATGTGTTATGTATCACAAGCAACCTCGCAAAGGGATTGCAAAGACAGGAAACCCTTTTCACAGAGCCAAGCAGAGCCAAGCAGTAAAAGAAGCTGACAGTATTTGTCACACACAGTTCATTCTAAAATCACCTTGGTAGTTTCAGTGATGGTCTGTTTCTTATGCAAAGGAAATATTAACTCCTCATATCTTGATCACTGGTGGTAAACTTTCTAAAGTTAGGCACCTATCTTTAGGGTGCCAGCTCTCTAATATTTATATAAAGTTTATATTTCAATGAGATGGTCCCAAGGTCCTTGAAAAAGACATTACTAGGTTGTAAAACTAGCAAGAGACTTTGAAAATGGTTTATATCTCAAAAGGCAGAGAAAAAAATCATATTTGCAAGTTTTGGAGTTTTTCTCTTATAGTTGATAAAAATCATATATATTCATTACATACAACCTGACATATGAAATGCATACACACTCTGAAATGATTAAATTAACCTAATTAATATATGCACTGCCTTACATACCATTCATTTATGTCCTGAAAATGATTGAAATATACTCTCATAAAAAATCTCTTCCTGGTAATTTTTAAAATACAATGCATTATTATAAACTACAGTCATCACGATGTATAATAACTCTCTTGACCTTATTCCTGCTATCTAAATGAAATTTTGTATGTATCCTTTGACCGACATCTCAGCATCCAATCCCTTGGTAACCAACATTCTACTGACTGTTGTTAAGAATTCACATGTAGATGAAATCATGTATTTGTCCTTCTGTACTCAGCTTATTTCACTGAAGATTATGTTCTGTAGGTTCTTTTATGATGTCACAATTGGCAGGATTTCCTTTTTTTTAAGGCTGAGAGGTGTTTCCATTGAATTTATTTTTCTAGTACTGGCAATTAAAACCAGGACCTCTGCGGTGAGCTATACCTCCAGCCCATTTTATTTCATTTTATTTTATTTTATTTTTACTTTGAGACAGAGTCTTGCTAAATTGCTCAAACTAGGCTCTAACTTGAAGTCCTCCTGGTTTTACCTCCCAGAGTGCTGGGATTATCTGCTGTAACAACAAGCACAGCTCCATTCATCTGTTGATGGATGCTTAAGCTGATTTTGTAACTGCCCATTTATAATAAAATTTCAAGGTTTTTAAAGTAAAGAAACACTCTAAGAAAAAGGAGAGGGAAACCCAGTGGCATCTCAGTTTAGGAATTTAATTTGTTATACAATACAATTGACTCTCAAGTTACAACTGGCCTGACATATGAATAACTTGGGTTATGACCAGAATTTTATTTTTTAGCTTTCAACCAAAGTCTTGAGTTATGTCCCAAATGCTGGCCACTTGTGCTTCCAGATGGTCTCGGATATAGATTTAAACCTTAAACAGGTCTGGAAAGAACATTATAACATCCTTTCCTGTTAATTGATAACTCCAGGGCCAAGGTCTCTCTAAGGACACTGAGATCTGCCTGTATACAGGAGAGAGACTTTGAAGACTATGTAAAGGAGCCTGAGCCTTCTATTGACAAGCTGAGTTACAGCCAGCCCTCGGAACCACTTGAGTTCATAAGTCAAGGGTTCACTTACTGGGGAAGATGACTGCATTTGTCTTTGGGTGGGAAAGATGGCTGTGGTGGTGTTTGTCACCCCATGGGGAGTTTGCAAACTGAAGCAAAATTTTGCCTATGAATTGTGGGCAAACAGAAGCATTCATAAGCCAAAGTATTGTCACGTCCGGGGTCAGGTACAACGCACCACACCACTACTCTGCTAGAATACACAGCTACCAGAATTCTACTAGGAGCACAAACTCCCCAACAGTAATGAATTAAACAGGCAGAGTTTAAAATAAGACAGTTTATATAGAAAAGGGCAAGAAAGAGAAGATAGACAGCTACTCTGCAAGAGTAGGGAGCATCAGAGAGTGAAGGCATGGATTTTTGTCCTCAGCTACTTTTTATTTAGAACTAGTGATTCTCCCATCTCCCGTGTGGGCACCTGGAAGTGGTCACCATCTGGTTAACTCTCTGGTTGTCTTTGATCCTAACCTGGGTATCTCTGTTTACATTCTTTCTGGCAGTTTGATTCCTTCCTGCTCTTGTGATGGATAAATATGGGGAGCGGGGAACCTCATAGAAGGGAAGCTTAGAATTACAAATTAAGTAAAGGGGACATGTGTATCTGGTGCAGTGGCATATGAGGATATACATATTGGTATATATGATAGATGTGTGTGTTGTGTCTTTTATATATTAAATAAGAGTCCTTAGCTGGCTGTCCCTTGTCTCCTTCATATTTTATCAGGGAGGGGTGGTGGCCCTGATGTTTTAGGTTCCTGGCTACAACCCTGTTTTGCCTGCTAAATTCCTAGGTTAACTATGTTATCTGGTGGCTTCCCGCGTCTGGTTTTTCTCTCTTCCTTTGTCTTTCTAATTGTTGGAATCTAAATACAGAGACAAAACCTGCCTTTGGTAAAATTTTCTATTACTTTCTTTATGAAGCTTAATGAGATCCTATTTTATCCTTTTTCCTGCCTAGGATGCCCTATCCTTACAGTATTACTGTATCTCTTATTCTTAACTGGGAGAAGCAAGTGTCTTATTTTCAGTTTTTATTTGTCCTTACACTATGTGACCCTTTTTGGATATGTGAACCTTCTTGAAGCATCAGAAACATATTAGATCTTGTCCTCTGCAGCTGCAAAAGAAAGTGGCAGCAGATGGTATCAGAAGAATTAACTGTTTAAAAAAAAAAAAAGAAAGAGTTTTCCACAAATTAGGATCTGTGGCTGCATAAAACTGAACTACTTAGGAGAACAAGCTTCCTAACATGTGTTTCCTATAGAATTTATTTTACACTTCACTAGCTGCTCTTGATGCAGCTAAAAAGGATGCCTTTCCCATGACCGCATCAAAGTATTATAGGCAGCTAAGTTAGATAGAAGTTAATAGGCAAATGGGCCCTCAAGGGAATCACTGTGGAAGATGAGAACCATTAAAACTGAGGGAGGTGCAGCTGAAGAAGGCCAGTCCTAAAGACAGAGACATAGTGACCAGGTTCACAGGCATCCCCCAGGGATGAACAGCAACTTGAGAATTATATTGTAGGTAGTGCCACCTAGCCCAGTATGTCCAGGTAGACATCAGATGTCCAGGTGGATGATCAGAACATCTGGACCAATCCCTCCCTAAAATATTTTGTTCTTTCTGTTAGAAGTTCTAGATAAATGAAAGTTAATGATGCCAGCCATATACACTTTCTATGTGCCTAGCTTCCCTGTTGAATCAGTGTTGGCTAAGAGGCTACACTTGTAATCTTACTGGTTGATTATAGTTTTACCCACATTGTATTCACCTCATAATTTTGCTCTATAAAACATTCTTGGAGAAATGGCCTTTGTGGCAACCCACTTTCAGGCCCCTCCTGTCTCTCAGAAGCTATCTCTTAATAAACCTTTCCTACTTTTGGCCTCCATTGTCCCTTGGAACTCTTTGTTTGATATCTGGAGGTCATGAACTTGGAACATCTGACATCTACCAGGTTGGAGTTCTATTTCTCCTATATGCAAAGTAGCCAGTTGTCCTGTGGGAAGTCTGTTCCATTATCCAGCACATCTCCATAATTGAACCTTTCACAATCTGTACGTTCTGTTTATTTATTTATATATGTCTCCATGTTTGTTATCATTATTTCCCACTTTGTTATAGCACAAACAATTTTTTTCTACTGAAAGATAAATCTGTGTTCTCATTTACAGTATTTCCAAGGATCTAGAAGAGTGACTGACAAGTAGTAGCCCTTCAATAAATATTTGTTGAATTAATGAATGAACAAATCAAGATGAGCCCAAATTTCTGATACGACAGGCCTCCCCTTCTATATTTTGCTGCAGATATTGCAGCATTAATTTAGCAAAAGCTTAAAGCAAAATAAATCTGTATTCCCGCCCAGCTTCCATGGAGATCAGAAGCAGAGCACAGGCACTGGGGAGCACCCTCATCATTGTTATTTTACCTTGGGCTCAGCTCAAGTCCTACCCTCTTCTCCATCCTTCCCCTATTTAATTAAACCCAGCTATTGTTTCCCCTAGATATCCCACTGGAAAAAGAAAGGGTCTCAGTCAGATCCCCCAGAACTGCCAGAAGAGAGGAGAGACTAAAACCCATCTTCAAAGGCATCCTGTGGCTTCTCTATGGAGTTGTGGTCACTCTCCTGTTTCCCAGTGAAGTCTAGCCCATGCATCCTTGTGCTCTAAATCAGAAATCATTTGTCCCTGAAGATCAATATAGAAATAACTGACATGAAATTTCCATTTTGGTGAGGAAAAAACAAGGAGCAGAGGAGGGGCAGAGAAGAACCCCTGGGGTAAAACTGACTTCCATCCACATTTCGCATGACAAACACTGACATGTACCAAATGTCTTAATACCAGAAGATTCTGAATCAGACTTCAAGGGAAAATCCTCCAGGAAGGCCCAGCCATGAGAAAGGACTCATTTTACCCACTTCCTTCTAAAGTGCAATCAGTACAGAGGGACATTCTAGCTCAGTGATGGCGAACCTTTCAGAGAGAAGTGCCAGAAGTGCAACCCCAAGTCCACTTTATTGCAAAGTACCAATACTGCAATTAAACCTGAAACCTGAGATTTTAGTTTAGAAAAAAATCATATATTAACATTTTCTATCTTATAAGAAAAACAAATAACATGCATGCTATACATTTGCCATCATTGCTCAGAATTATGGCAATAGTCAACATTTATGATATAGTTCCTGAATGTCAGTCACACTGCTAAGCCATTTGAATCCATTATATATTTAATTCTTACGTAATGGTCTGCGAGCTTTGCTGTTAAATGTCTGCTTTACAGATGAGGAAACAAAGGCCCAGAAAGGTGTAGACACTTAGTGAAGATTATACAACTAGTGAGTGGCAAAGTGGGGATGTGTTGACTCCAGAGCTACAAATCCACTGTTCAGCTGTGAAGAGAAAGAATATATACCAAAAAATATATATGAAGAGGAAAGAACTTACATTTGGCACTTCCTTCCAACTTAGGATTCCAGCATTCCAGGATTCTGGCTGGGATGATCTTATAGGACCTCACAGCTCTGGGAATCCAGAGACAAGCAGGTTAGGAACCAGAAGCTCACTCTTTGCTTTCTTTTTCTTTTCCCTATTTCTGTTCCTTTCTTTTCCTTTCCTATCCTCCTTTTTTCTCTTTTCTTTTCTCCTTTCTTTCTTCTTTCTTTCTTTCTCTCTTCTTTTCTTTCTTTCTTTCTTTTTTTCTTTCTTTCTTTCTTTCTTTCTTTCTTTCTTTCTTTCTTTCTTTCTTTCTTTCTTTCTATGAGCCAAATCACTGGATAACTGAATTGACTTGCCTATATATCACATGGGTACATAATGGATCCACCCCACTTTACAATCAATTTTTATCTACCCCATGGACTTTCTCAAGCTACTTTACAAATACCATTATGTTTTTTTAAAATAAATCTAATAACTCCTAGGGTATGAGCAGATGACACTGCCTCCTCTGAAGAGTTTGCAGAGATCAGAGCTGCTGTACAATATTGTCTTACAAGAAAGCCCCCTAAGGATAACTTTTAGACAACCTTCAAAACAATACCCAGGCATGGACACTAAGAAGCACCCCTGTGAATTTTAATTCTCTAGTGTAATGAGCTATCAAACGGTCTCTGTAATCCCAACATTTTGTTAACCAGATTTAAGAGTCTCCTCTCTCTCCAATCTTGCATTCCTGCTTGAACACATTTTTCAGACTAAGAATTAAAAAGAGATTTCATCACCATTCCCCTTAGAATTAGCTAGTGTGTCATATATAATCAGCAATAGGAGCACAGTTCCTGGATAAGATAGAGGCATTAAATCTTGTGTTCATCCCTGGGAGGTATTCAGTGCCTAGTATAAACTAGACCTGTGCACGCTAGTACACATACTGATGAACAGAGCTAGCCAGATCCTCTACCCTCAGAGGGCTTACAGCCTAGTGCATGTGGCAGTAAGAAATTTATGAAAACAGTCAAACTAGTGTATGTATGATTTTGTTGTGATAAACGCTATAAAGAAATTGTGCTGTGTGATAACATCAAAAAAAATAAGGGCAGAAGTTCAAGGAGGTGACCATCAAGTTTAAATCTAAAGAAGGATAAAAAGTTAAGACAGAAAAGGGAGACAGAAAAATGTCAGATCTGCACAGTAAGGGGAGGAATAGAAAGGAGTGGATCTCAAGTAACTTACTGTAAAATTGTCAATTTCTCTCACTGTTATAATAGACCCTTTGAGTTCCAATGACCTTTAGGCTGTCTCCTCCTATCCCTCATCCATTGTAAGTATCACAATTCTATTTATCCACTATTTTAGAAAACATATGTAAGCTTTTCTAGGCTCTGCAGATACTGCCAATAACAAAAGCCCCTGTATACCTGGAATTTATGTTCTAATGAGAAGAATCAGACAAAAACAAGAAAGTGGGTAAATATGGAATACATCAATGGCTGGAAGGGCTGTGGAGAAAATTGAACTAGGGCAACAGAAAGAGAAAGTTCTGGGAGTTCTATTTAAACGGAGAGGTCCAGAAATCCCTTACTGGTATGAAGGTGACAGTAGGTCGGAGACTTGAAGGAAATAAGGGAGTGTGACATACACCTAGGAGAAACAAAAGTGGTCCAGGCAGAGTGAAGAACAAAACTGAAGGGTCCCAAGCAGATGCATAATGGTTCATCCCAGGAAAGTAAGGAAGCCAATGAAGTTGCAGTTGAGTAAGTAACAGCAGGAGATGAGTAAAAGGTGGTAGTGGGTAAAGTGATGCTGGAAGAACCATTTTCTGTAGGCCCATAAGCCCTTGTAAAGACTTGGCTTCTACTTTCATTGAGAAGGGAAATTTTTGAGGGGTTTTAAGCAGGACAGTGACACAACTGACTTACGGGCTAAAGGAGCACTCTGGAGACTGTATAAAAAATTGGTAGTAAAGGTCAAAGCTGAAAGAGAGAGCCAGGATAAAAGATTATTACAATATTTAAAGCCAATATGTAATGTTTTGCATCTGGTAAAAGTTGCAGAGATGGTGAGAAGTAATTTTCTTCTAGTGTTCTAGATATTTACTGAGGGAGAATTGACAAGATTTCCTGATAGACTGGGCAGAGTGAGAAATAAAGAAAAGAAGAAAGAAAGTTTGTGTGTGTGTGTGTGTGTGTGTGTGTGAGAGAGAGAGAGAGAGAGAGAGAGAGAGAGAGAGAGAGAGAGAGAAAAGAGAAAGAGAGAGAAAGAGAAATAAAGAAAGGAAAGGAAAGGAAGAAAGAAAGAAAGAAAGAAAGAAAGAAAGAAAGAAAGAAAGAAAGAAAGAAAGAAAGAAAGAAAAAGAAAGAAATCAAGATGGCTCCAGGGATCATAGTCTGAAGAACAGAGCAATAGCTCTACCATTGACTGAAATTAAAACCACAGGTAGAGAGCATCTTAGGGAGAGGACTATAAAGAGTCTAGGATTACACATGCTAAGCATAAGCTGCCTCTCAGAGAGTCATAAGATATTGAGAAAAGAGTATATTTATTGGTTTATGAAAGAAATTTCAGGGAAAAAAACCTGAACTAAATAGATACACTTGGGAGGCAGAATGAGATTACTGAAGAAAGACAGGTGGACAGCAAAGTTAAAAAGTTGAAAGACTGTATCCCAAAAAGTCTATTCTCCAGGAACCTAGTCCATTATTCATCTACCTACTCCACAAATACTGAACACCTCCAAAGTGCCAGAATTATGAGCTCAAGGAGCAAAAACTATGTGCCCACTCTCTACAAATCTAGGCTGCTATTGAATATTACATTGTCCAGTAGAATGTCATACAAGTGACAGTGTGCTAGTTGTGAGTCCAAACCTAAAGACATTCTGTGTGATTCCACTCTGTCTCCTAGGATCCTACTGCTGCATGTGCTAGGCTACTGCAGGATGAAAGACAACATGAAAGAAAACCAAGGTGCAGGACCTACCAGCCAGCCAACAGCAGACATGCAAGCAAGGTCAACCTCAAGCAGCTAGCCCCCAGCAATCCCAGAATCCTCCCAGAGATACATGAGGAAGCTAGTTAGCACTACCTGCATCCAGCCTGGAAGAGCAGACATGTTTATCTACACAATCTCATGAGAAATACTAGATGGTAGTTTTTTTCAACACTAAACCTTAAGGTAGTTTTCCATGCAGTAATAATTAAATAATACGACCTTTGCTTCCCATCCTCACACTTCCAAATCCTGCTCATCCCACTTCCTGCCCATCCCACTTCATGAGGCTTTGCCTAATGCCTATAGCAAGAAGTCATCTCTCCCTCCCCAAGACCCTAAGACATTTCATTTGTACGCTATTTGTCAGAGTAACATAGGCTATGCTATTGTAACAAATTTTTGTATAAGAAAGGCTCATTTATTGCTCATGGTGCATGGCCAGGGAGGACTCTGGGGACATCTCCTTCACACATTTGCTCCGTCAGAGGTCCGCACAGCTGCATCCTGTGACAGTGACCCAGACCTAGAATTCAAGAAGTGCTTGGAGAACTCAAACCTGCTCTTCACCCTTTTTGCTCACTGCTCTTTGTCTCTACCTGTTCATGTTGCTCCAGTGAGAAATCTGGGAAATGCTGGTGGGAGCACGTGAACACACATCTGTGTCTAAGTTGTCCTTTCCCATGATAGCATTCTGTTTTACATTTGATTCATGTGGTCTTTTTTTCCCATCAAATGGGCTACATCTATACCCAGGGCAGACTGTATGGACATGCTCAGTGTACAGCTACAGAAGAACTCTATGCTTAAAATTCCATATTCAGCTTAATGGTCTTCTGTTGTCATCTTGAAATTCTTAATTTTTTTAAACCAGAGATCTGTCATTTTTATTTTGCCCTGGATTCTGCAAGTTATACAGCCAAACTTATTCATACTTTATCTAGTAACTCTAGACCCAAAGTGTTCAGTGGAGTCACTGAAAGAATTTTATAGTAAAGAAAACACTGGATTTTCTTTGAGTGAAGAATATACTCAACTCCCAGCTTCAATTTGACTCTGGCAATGAAGCCATCACAATAGAATTTTTAAAAAATTCTAATATGCAGACAGGGTTGAGCATTACCCCTCTAATGCTGTGGCCCAGATAACCTCTTTTAACACTTTTTTCTTCTTTTTTTCTTTTAAAGAAAATAGTACAAAAAAAGAACAATAGCAAAATATAAACAAACAAAACAAGGACATTTAAAATGATACAGAGAAAATTTTTTTAAAAATGATACAGGACTTCAAGTCAAATGATAAGGATTAACTGTGGTTGTGATATTACATATTGTTATTTTCAACGAAGTTGCTCAGATGACCAGATGTAAGAATAAAAGTTTGATCAAATCATTAAGGGGAATTTTAACACTTTTTTTAAAAAAAATAAAAATATGTTAAGAAATAAAAATATGACAAAAATCAAAGATTATAGAAAGGTATTTTGAAAGATGAAATGTATCTGCTACCCACTCTTAATCATTAGTATTTCTCCCCAAGTGAAACAATTATGGACAATTTTTGAGCAGCAACATCCCAGAAAAATGTTTTATCCTGGACAAATTTATACCAAAATATAAACATAGTAATAAATTACAATACCCTGACACTGAATAAAATAGGAAGCTGTCAGCCCACACTACTATACGTCAATAAATGGATAAATTAAAAGTTTGATGAGGAACTTTGAAACTATTCCCATCACATACTTACCAGTTTCAAAGGGAAAGAGAGTAATTTTACATGAAGCCTGGCTGACGCTACCTTAATCCTGTGATCATAGTGAACATCACACCCAGAAGAGAGACAAGGTGAAATCAGGTACCTCCCAATAGGATGCAAAAAGAAAGACACAGCATTTCCACTGCAATATTCCTGCTGAAGATGCATAATCTAAATCTAATACTGAGAAAAATTCAGACAAATGCAAATTTAAAAGCATTCTATAAAATAACAATCTCTACTTTCAAAAGTACCAAGGTCAGGCAAATAAAGGAAAGTATAAGCACTGTTCTAGGGTGAAGGAGACTAAAAAGGCAGAACTATTAAATAAAAGACATGATTCTGAATTACATCCTCTTGCAGAAGTGCAAGTATTCCATGTCTGTCTTCAAGAAATAATAGCACATATATACAAAGATACATGACTGTTCACTCTGGCACTATTTCTGATAGGAAGAAAAATAAAAATACAACCTAAATATTCCAACAGCAGGAAAGAGTTAAATACATAATAAATCTACATGTAATGGCTTGGAAAATGTCTTTGACATATTATTATCTGAAGACTATATTTCAGATTAATACATCCATCAGGGTTCTATTTTTGAAAAATGTGTATGTATACACGCATACAATATAATGGCAGTAAGTTTACTTCTGGGAAGAAATGGAATTTCAGAGCCAGGAGTGATGGTACACACCTGTAATCCCAGCAGTAGGGACGCTGAGGCAAGAGGATCATTGAGAGTTCAAGGCCAGCCTGGGCTACAAAGTGAGCTCAAGGCCAGCCTGAACTGCATAGTGAGATCCTATCCTAAAAAATATCCAAAAAATGGAATTTCATATGTAAATACACATTCAAAAATACACTATTGGCAATTTTAGCCTATTTTTATGCTTCAGTGATTTTGAAGTAATTGTTATTTATTTTGCAATCTTTATCTCACCAAAATTATTGCTTCTACATGGAGGGGGGAAAACAGAATATAAGAGTGTCCTTCATCTCCCCCAGCTTCTGTATTTTATGCTGTACACAAACATGTAATAACAGATTTGCACTTGGAGGACTGACAATTGAGCTTCCTCTTGGCTATTGTAGTTTAGTCAGTCAATAATTCTCTGTAACCCAGAAACCCATGAAAGCTTTTAATTTTAAGGAACCATCTAAGGCTTCTGAGTCAAGCAGCATAAAACATAAATGAGAAACCTTACTTAGAAAATGAGCTTAAGTTGTTTCAGAAAACCTAAAATAAAAGGAATAAAGTATCTGTGAGTAACATGCATTCAGTAAAGAATCAATGTTCCTAATTTCAAGAACTTCGAAGCTGCCAGTGGACTAATTAGCAGACATTGAATTCCTCCAAATGCAAACCTGTTACATATTTGTGTGCATCTCTTTAGGCATAAAATAGAGGGAGAAGGGGACACTGCTCTAAACTGTTTCCCTCCCTCTTCTGCAAGCAATAATTTGGGAGTGATAAGAATTGCAAAACAAATACCAGGCTATGTGTTTTCAAGCCCTAAGCATGAAAATCCATTTAAGCAACTATCTTTCTGCCTGCAAAGATAAACAGGTTCTAAGTATCCTATATAAATCTCCAATCCATGGAAGAAAATAACCCCCAACTTCTTTCCTTTATTTGGCCCCAACTAAGGTTTAAAGTGGTGGATTTATAATCCTCATCTAAACAGGGCATCTGCAATTTGTAGCTTGCCATAAATAACCAGATTTAGTACCATAAAAGGACAAGAAGGGTCAACTGCATATATTTATAGGGAAGGAAAGATGATACCAATATTCAGGGCTCCACCAAGTTATTTCTCACTAAAACGCCGTGGCAGGTACTTAGCATTTTGCTTCTCTGGCACCTACTCTCTCTGTGTAATGTCACCTGTATTTCTTCACTGCGAATCATTTCTCGCCTGCAGGGTACAGTAGTGAGAAAATAATTCCAGCTGGCTGCGTTCAAAGGCAGCAGAAAGGCCGGTTCTCCCCGTGTCTGTCCCAGTACAGCCTAGACATAAAGTACTCTGAGTACCTGGATTTGATTTTTTTTCCAAGTACGCTGCTCAATGAGTTCTTACAGATTGAAAGATGGAGTGAACACAGATGCATACACAAACATTCCGGCCGAGTGCCTTAGTTTCAGGTTGTTTTCCTATCACAAGCGAGAAAGCTAACTAAACTAAGCAAAAGGAATTTTTGGATGTTTTTCAAGGATCCAAAGGAGGAGAATCTCAGGAGTGTCAGGAATTGAGTGGGAAGAGCTCAGAGAGCAGAGGAGGGCTCAGAAGAAGGAAGCACTGCAACAGCTGTCGCAGGAATAATGTTCTCCAATCCTTCCCTCACAGGCACATCGACATTGACATGAGAGCCTCCCAGCCAGGCCGTTCTTCTTACTCCCTCACACAGGGACCAACGTCCTAGGCAAGAGACACGAAGCAGACGTGGTCTAGTAAGGAAAACAAAACTGTGCCAGTTATCTTCACAGAGAGACTTTAAAGAATTGGTTATATAGAAGTGAGAAGACTGAAACAGTGAAAAGGTTGCTTAGTTTAGTTAGTTTTCTCACTGGTGAATAGGAAAACAACCTGAAACTAAGGCACTTGGTCACAAGTGCTTTTGTTTGCAAACAATTTGGTTTTGTTAAGCATTTGGCAAAATTTTGTTGTTTTTGAATTCTGCATAGGTGATGAACACAACCATGGCCATCTTTCCTGTGGGAACACAAGGGTATCCATGTTTTTCAGAATCTTGGAGTGAATTAAATTCGTGAACTGAGGTACTGCTGTATAGGTAGTTTCTGATATCTTCCTGATAGCAACACACATACACACACACACACACACACACACACAGACGCATCACCACCCAATCCTATCACCACCCACCTCTACTGCCACCTAGAAATCCTTTGTTCATAGGTCACTGAGGTCATTCCCCTTACTTCTCAGGTCTAGAGATAAAATGCAAGTTCCCAAGGTCAGACACCAAGCAGTAAAGAATCACAGCACAGAAGTTTTTGGCACTCATTCTACATCTTGTTCTACCATCACCTAGTTAATCAGGTATCTCTTTTTTTTTTTTTGAAGACAGGGTCTCATTATTCAGTGCAGGCTGGACTGAACTCACTCTGTAGCCCAGGCTGGCCTCAAACACACAGCTATCCCCTGCTTCAGTTTCTCGAGTGCTGGGATTACAGGTGTATACTACCACATCTGCCCTACCTCCTTTTAGAAAAGTGAAATCTCCCTGAGACGAAAGGAAGATGAAGACATGAAGTACAGTGGGAAGTGAATGAGGGTACAGCTCTAGTCATTACAGGAAGTGTTTGACAGCAGGAACATCTATCCCTAAATGTGAGAGTCAAAAGGAAAGGAAGGCAGGAAACAGCACACTTTGCTGGGATGGCTGAGATGGACATGCAAAGGAAAAGAAGGCCCAAGACAATTCTCTGCTCCTCCCATTATTCATTATTTGACTGTGAACACATTATTTTACCATGAGCCCCATTTAATATTCCTAAAAATAAATACCCACTCTATAAAGTTGTCTTAACCATCAAAGACACTTGTTGCCCAAATATGTGGGCTAAACCTTATCTTAGCAGCTGGAAACACAGTAGTGAGCAAGACAAACCCTCACTGTCCTAGAGCTTATATTTTAGTACAAACAGCCAGGGTGTACATAAATAAACTTATAAATAAATATGGCATTTCAGAAGGTAATGAATGCAATGAGAAAATAAAATAGAGTGACTTGGAAAGAGGGATTGTGCTTATCTGGTAGGGAAATTCAGGAAGGCCTCTTCAAGGAGATGACATCTGAGCTGATTCCTGAAGGAAAGAAGAGAAGCTCTAGGGAAGATGAGTCTCAGTAGATGGATGGACAGGAAAATGAGGATAAGCTTGGTGTTTAGAGCAACACAAAGGGGGAACAGGCCATGTAGCTAGGTCTGAGTGAGTGATGGGACGAATGTGACCAGGAAGACCAATGAAGACAAAACTCTTCACAGTGGGACATATATTTGGACATGTTCTCAGCATTGTACTAAATCAGTCATTCTAGTCTCATTACCCTGTTATTTCAGCCATTTGTTGAATAATTTCCTCTTAATTTTCATTGGTCAATGATTTTGTAATACTTCTACTTTACATTTTCTGGGTTCTTCCTCACTCTGCCAAATAGGTGCTCACAAGTTTTATATACCAAGCCTCTGTGGAGTTTCCACTTAAGGAAATAATCACACTAGTTTGTGTCTTGTGAGCCACAGAGGCAGTGACACCACAATGGGCAAGAAGCTGAGTTTTGAGATCCAGTCTTGGTTAAATCCTCTTTCGCATAGAGTAGCAGGTTAATTAGCTTATCTAAATCTTCCTTGTTTTGTCTATAAAAGGCACTTAAGAAAATCTAAAATAGAGTAAATTTGTGAGAAATCTGTCACTGAATGTGTATAGGCACAGAGGTCCAGGAAAAGAACTTAGTGTACACTTAGTACATTATGTTCCTTCTTCCTTTCTATCTTTCTTCTGATTAGGTCCCTCAGCCCTCTGAAGAGTAAGGTCAGAGATCTTCTGCAGGATTCTTTTCTAGACCTCCAAGCTAAGCTAAGGGCTCTCATTACCTTATATCTTATGCTATGGTTTGTGTCTAGATGTTCCCCCAAAGCCTCATGTGGTCATAGGTTGAGCTTCTCCAGAGGTGGCTGGATGTAGAGTGTGTGATGCTGGGACTGATTCGTGGTGCACTGTTAGGATTAAGGATGATAATATTAAGGGTGTGAGTGCTATCCACCATAAAGGTGGGTAGCAGATACAAGGGACAAAAAGAGCTATGCTCTTGTCTCTCATTGCTTGCTGTCTTCTGCCCACCACAATCTGTTTCTCTTTGTAATGCACCTCTGCCAGGCCACCCTCCTTTGGAGCCAGCCAACCATGAATACAAACTGTGAGCTGAATAAACCTTTCCTCTCTTTACTAGTGGGTGTTGAGTATTTTGTCTTAGCAATGAGGAAAGTAACTAAGATACCTTATCACACAGTGTATCATAAAACATCTCAGGTTTCCACGTCCACCCTTCCATTCTGCTATTTGCTTCTTGATAGCAAGTAAGTGGTTTACTCATCTTTACACCCCAATATCTTGTACATAATAAATTCCCAATGGGTTTGACAATTCAACTTTGAATTATTTCTGACCAGACAGCAATCACAGTTAAATGCTGTCAGACTTGAACATCTCCAGAGCCACACGGAGAGAACAGACTTTGTCTGGACTTAGAGAAAAGGACGAAGAAGAAAACTTTACAATCCTGGGTTATAGATGATTTTGATCTGTTGTTTCCGTTCAAAAAATGCATACAACTGTGCTGTTTTATGATTTGTATGATATTTGCTGTTAGTGTTAACCCAGAGGGATAATTCTGTGATTGCTCCAGTGTTTGGTTACTTTATTATTCACAAAGGAAGCAGAACCCTTTAAAAAAGGAAATTGAGGGCAAACCACTTTCAGGTCCCCTCCTGTCTCTCAGGAGTTATCGCTTTCAGTAAATTTTCCTACTCTTAACTTTCATACTCCTTAGAATTCACTCTTCAGTTTGGGGGAAGACAAACTTGGTGTATCTGACACCTACCAGGTTGGGAGTTACATTTATTTCTCCTATATCATTTTGGAGGCCTCAGTGAAATAATTGGAAAGAGATGGGAAACAAAAGGTTGAATTCTCTTATTCCCGTGAATGTATTCTTAAACACCGGAATTTGTTCAATCCTCATGTATTGAGAAAAAGCTGTTTAATATTTTTCTGAACCCATACAAGGCATGCCTAGCCCCTAGAGACAAAGTGGAATGCAGAGGGAAGTATGATCCTATTTTGTAACTAGAACTGCACTATAAGAGAGGAGGAAATGATCAGAATTACCTTATGTTTAGACTTTCTTTGCATTAAGAAACGATCCTTGTCTATGTTCAAAGTATAGATATAAGGCACAGGAAAACCAGAAACCTCTGGCCCTTCAGGCACAATCTATGCATTTACTATTACTGAGCCTGAAGTTTCCCTCCCTTGCCCTCCAGATCCTAAGGACAGTGTTTTCAAGCCAACTTAAATTGAAGCCTCAGCCGGGCTGTATCCATCTCTATCTGATTTTGTTTAAGCTCCTCATGGACAGTATTCCTTACTGCAGGTGGGTGTAGAATTTAGCCCTCCCTGTGTCCTCGTATCCTTTTCTCTCAGTGACCTCAAACAGGTCAAACAATATCTGGGAAAGTTTTCAGACAACCTTGATAAGTACACTGAGGTCTTTAGGGGACTTCTTCAGACCTATGAATTATACTGGAAAGATGTAATGTTACTGTTAAATCAAACATTGACCTCTAATGAGAGACAAGAAGTGTTACAAGCCATTACATTCTGAGATAAATATCGTATTGTTAATTTTAGAAGACCAGAAGATAGGCAGCCAGGGGAACAGCCAGTTCCTACTGAAGCCCCAGCAGTCCCTACACAAGATCCCTACTGGCACACTAACCAGACAGGAAATTGGAATAGGAAACATCTTCAGACACGTATTCTTGAAGGTCTAAGAAGGACAAGAACCAAACCCTTCAGTTATTCTAAATTGTTAGCTATTCATCAGAAGAAAGCAGAGAATCTCACTGCATCTTAGATAATTTACAAGAGGCATTGAAAATAATACACCTCTTGCTCCTGATTCAGTAGAAGAACAGATTGTTCTTAACCATAAACTTATTACTCAGCCTCAGATATCAGGAAAAAGCTACAAAAGATGGCTTTTACTCAAGATAGCTCACTTGATCCTTAGTGAGAACTGTCTCCTCAGTATTTTATAAAGAGGAGAAGGAGGCCAAGGAGAGATACAAAGAGAGCAGGAAAAAGTGGCTGCCTTTGTTGTGACCTTAAAAGGAATAGACTCTAGTCAATGGAAAATTGCTAAGTCTTTACATTAACCTTTCATTTGGGGAAAGACAAGAACCACCAGATGGCCTCAAAGTTGTTCATAGGAAAAGGACTCTCTCAGACAATACGACAAATAGTTAAAACATGTAAACTCTGCCAAAAGAACTAGCCACTTAACCGGACCATAGCCCCTCCAGATGTACAGAGACATGGTAAATACCCTACAGAAGACTGGCAGTTGATTCTTATTCATACACCAAAGAGTAAAGTTTGGTTGTTGGTTTGAGTAGATACTTTTACTAACTGGATTGCAGCCTTTCTTCATAGAACAGAAAGAACAAAAGAGATAATAAAGATTCTGGTTGCAGAAATCATCCCCTAAGAGCTTACATAGTGATAAAGGGCCTTCTTCTAAAGCAGCAGTCACACAGGGTATCTCTCAGGCACTGGGCATACTCTATCACCTTCACTGTGCATGGAGGCACCATTATTAGGAAAGGGAGAAAAAAGTGAATGAGATCATAGAAGAGTTAAAGCTCTTGTTCAAAAAGAACACAAAATCTTCACATACATAGTCTAAGATGTTGGTCTTAGCCTTTTTACTAATTACCCTTATGCTATTTAAAAGACAGTGCAATACCCCTCTAGTGTGGGCACAAGAATATGCAGAATCATTACAAAAACATCTTGCTGGATCTGTGGCCTGCTTCTCCAGTTGAGTAATTAAGGATTCCCTTATGGGTATCTCCACTTCAAGATGACTGGAATAAGCTACAGGAGCACATTGAGGAGACACAAAAAAAGCTCAATGTTTCATAGTTTAGCCCACCATTACAAGGTAACAGTTAGCCTGTAATTTCCACCCTTAATGATCATGGACATAATAAGATTTTTCCTAAGAATGCCACTGAAGCCTCTCTACAGACTAGTAGAACCCTTATTAAGTAGGAGCAAGGATCCTGTTGTGAAACCCAACAATCATAGATATCAAGATGGTTACTTTCAGATATGGGATAATTACACATGGTTAACTCCCACTATAGGATATCTTAGTAGAAAGGCCTTATTTTGGGAACAGAGAAATAACTCCTATTCTTATTGGGCAAACTCCACTAAATACTTGGAATGGACACAACCTGAACAATGTATATATACCATTACTTTATAGGTTAAAAATTGATTCACAACAGATTGACTTAATCACCTTGAAGTTAGATAGGAAGCCCCTAATGGCACTCATTGGTCCTGTGGGACCAATCTGTGGCCCTGGGTACCCTCTGGATGGATAGGGAGATGCACATTGGAATTTGTGTGGCTATAAGGCCGGAGTATCAAAAACATCAATCAACCTGCAAACTTACAGGTATGACGCTGTTCATCTGGGAGTGTGTTTCACTGGTATGATAATTTATTTTCTGTTTGTCCCTTCCTTAGGACTACAGAATGTCAAGCAACACATCAAGGACTTGGCTAACTGTACTCAACTGGCCTTAAATGACACCTCAGTCAGTTTCCCTTTCCTAAATGAAAAAGTAAAATTAATGAGGCATGCTGTCCTCAAAAATCTGATGCATTAGACATTCTAACAGCAGCACAGAGGGGACTTGTACAATTGTAAAAGCTGAATGTTGTATGTACATTCCTGATCCTACTAATATCTCAATGGCTGTTCAGGATATTAGATGATAGGTTAATGTCATGTCAGATCCTAAAACTCCTTGGACCCTCTCCTTATCCTCTTTGTGGGAGGCTATTGCTGGTTCTTCCTGGTGGAAACATTTCCTGGTTACATTAATAATAATCTTGTCAATCTTATTATTTGGCCCATGCATATTTAGCTGTTTCTTTGGCCTTGTCTCCTCCAGACTTAAAGCTATATGCCTACCCAAGACAAGAAAGCTTGATGTCTATCAAGGGTCTTTAGACAGACCCCCTGGAGAGAATCTCTTACTGCTAATCACAACTGAGGACCCCTTCAGTTGGTAACCAGAGTAATCATTGCTCCCTGACCTCTCCTGGCAGTTTGGGGTATCCTTCAGAGAAGGGAATATTACAGACAGCTAAGTTATGTGGAAATATTATAGACACTCAGACAGGGCTGAACCCTCAAGGGAGTCAGTGCAGAAGATGAAAAAGCATTAAAACTGTGACTGGAGGTTCATCTGAACATTAAAATCACAATGGGTAGATTTCTATACTTCCCTAAGGGATAAACAAAAGTTGGATATTATTGGTACCACATTCTTGAGACTTCCCATATAAGTAAACTATTTTCTTATTAGGGGTGGGCCATCTACTCCCATCAAAATGACTAAGAGAAAGACTAAGACTAAAGACAAGATTGAAACTATAAATTATCAGCCAAAGTTATTGATGTCATCCACAGGCTCTTGCTACCATTGGATAGATATCAGCTAAGCAGCTATACCAATAATCTTATTGGTTGCTTATAATCCATTTTGCTTATAATTTGATTATAATTTGATCATAATTTTGCTCTACAAAACTCTCAGAAAAATGGGCTCTATGGCCTCCCACTTTTAGATCCCCTCCTGTCTCTGAGGAGCTATCTTTCTCAATAAACTTTTCCACTCAAAAAAAAAAGGAAATTGAAAGAATTCACCTACTCCCCCAAAGATTGTCAGTAAACTAAATTTTCAAAGTCAGACAGCCAATTAAATGCCACTAGTATTTTAACCTAAACTGAGACTTCTAACTACTAACTCAGATATCCATTACCTGTGCACAACTAAAGCAGTTCCCACTATAATAGAGAAGACACTATCTTTTGGAGGGATCTCATTTTAGCTCTAAGGACTTTTAGGAGAACCCTAAATCCAATGTACCATAGGGCTTCATATGTAGCTGACAGTTCCTGAGAACTGTGTGAAAATCAGTGCACTTTGCAATTTGCTTTATGGCCCTCTGCTCCTTGACCTGGCCTCTCCCTCTACTTTCAGAGATAAGAGCCCAATAACCCTCCAACTGTTTTCAGGTGTGAGACCTCATGTTGAGTGAGAGTAAAGTGATCTGATATCTTCACCCACACATATAAGAAACTGGTTGAAAAGGGTGGAGATGCAAATCTCTACCTATTTATAGAAAACAGTAATCTTAGCTCTGAAAATGTGTCCTTTCTCAAGTGGAATAGTCAGTGTAATAATCAGAAAAATGTCATGCTGTTTTCTGTGAAGTTGTTATATTATGGCATCCTCCACTACAGAGGAAGAAATGTAACAAACATATTCTTCTTTCTTCTCACCTGAGCTAGGATGCAGCTTCTGCAGTAAATGTGCTTTAAATATTGATTCTGCCTATCAGTAAAAAGCTCATTTAAATGAACTGATTGATAGCAGCTCAGGACAAAGACATTATTTTCCTTATTCTTCAACAAATAAAGCAGTCTTCATTGTTAATGTCAAAGGTTTTAAGGGGAAAAAAATAGCAAAGAAAAGATGGAAAAAGACAAAAGAACAAGAAGCAAATACAGAGTACATTATCAGGACTTTGTATCTCCAAAGTCCAGTTATAATGAATATGAAGAATCCTCCTTTTCATACCATACTTGCCTATCCTGAGAATTTCACTGTTCTGTTAACCTATTTTCACACTCCTTGGATAATCCCAAAACCAACTGTAGGTGAAATGTTCCAGCTTTAAGGATTATCTCAGTATTTTAGAGGCCTATATCGTCTCCTAATGTAAACTATTAGGATTTTATTTATATATATTTATTTGTGATTTTATACTAAATATCAGAGACATCTTCAGGAACCCTGGTGAGCCACCCCCATGCCTCCCCGACCACAATGTGAGGCAGGCAGAGCCATGGACTCCTTCTGGGGCCTTGGTAGCCACTCTCTGCATTCTCTGAATCCCCATGGGAGCCAGGCTGAACCCTGGACATCTACAGGAACCCCAGTGAGCCACCTGTGTGCCTCACTCACCATTATGAGAGGCATGCAGAGCCCCAGACACCTTCTGGGGCCTCAGTGGCCACTTCCTACACCCCCACAAAGCCCAGACTGAACCCCGGGCATCTTCAGGAACCCTGGGGAGCTACCCCCATACCTCCCCCATCAGCACATGAGGCAGGCAAAGGCCCCAGAAAACTTCTGGGGCCTCAGTGGCCACTCCCATCACCACCCACACCCTGGACAGAGTAAGCGACTTTGAGAACTCCACCCTCACCCCTTGCAGTGGATTGATAACTGGTAGTCAACTTATAACCCCCAGCTGAACTGAGTAAGCATGGTGCTGGGTGTGGGAGGCTCATCTGGGGGCGTTGCCAGCAGCATAAGGGCCAGAACTGGAGAAGTAGAGGAAAGGCTTTTGAAAACTAAAAAGGCTGTTGGGAGTGGAGAAAGGCTGTTGGGGCTGGTAGAAGCTGTAAGGAGCTGTTGGTTGTTTTGGAGGAGCTCGTCATGCTGGCTTTCCTGATGAACTTGGCTGTTTTCATCCTCCGAGGAGATCAGTACCTCACTGGCACTGAGAATGGCCTTGGTTCACTTCCAGGGGAGCTCTGTTCCTCACTTTGAGCATTGCTCCCTGGCTCTGGAGGGGAAGTTGATGCACTGCTAGTCTCCTAGAGAAGCTTTATGTGGGGCTGGGGATTTAGCACAGTGGCACAATGCCTGCCTGTCAAGCGCAAGGTCCTGAGTTCGATTCCCGGTACTGGAAAAAAAAAAAAAAGCAGAGAACCTTCATGAGATGGTTTACTTGATGGGAACTCAGCCAACTTGATCATCAGAGGAACTCAGGACCTCACTGCTGCTGAGGATGGCTGTGGTACCTTTTGGGAGAGCTCTGCTTCTTCTGAACATCACTTTCTGGCTCCAGTGCAGATCCCTCAGCCTGCTAGCACAGATCCTTCATCCTGCTGGCACAGACTTCCTAGATTCCACCACTGATCTCATGGAATCTGCATTTTCACAGCTCAGATCCATGAAACAGGCTGGCATGAGATGTTGTTATGGGCTCTGAGCCTCCAGGTGGACTCCTGGGAAGTATTGTTATGAGTCCTAGGTATTCAACCAGAGTCTTGCAAGACATTTCTGTGGGATCCAGGCCCTCAACTAGATTCCTGGTCTACAGTGTGTGGACAGATTTCCTGCACACTTTTGTATATCATTCTTTGGGTGACTCTTATAAATAATCATATAAAGAATGTGTCCTGTATTATATTATTGTTTCCCCTTCAAATAAGCACCAAGCCAACACAACCTTCCAAAACCTACATGGGAAATGATCTGGGTCCTGGACAACATTTGAAGGCTTGGCAACCATAATGTGCATCCCCCACAACCTTGTGGAAGCTGGGCTAAACCCTGGACAGCTTCAGGAAATTTAATGAGACTCCTCTGCCCATCCCACACTGGCCAGGGAGCCAACTGAATGCAAGAAAGTTTTGGGAGCATATGCAAACCCACCTTACCTGCACGCACCAGTGCAGGAGCCATGCTGAGCACTTAGGACATTTGGATAATTGCCCCACCACTCAAACACCATCATAGGAGTGAGGCTGAGCTCCAGGGAAGCTCTGGTTCTTCAAATATGACAAAACAAAGGAGCAAAATGAAATCTCAGACCTCCACCCAACCCAGAATAAGTCCATGAGACAATACACAGAAGAGTTTGGAAGTCATACACCTGAAATTTCTGAAATGATAGCAATTTAAGTAAAGAAACAACTCCATCAGGCTATAGAAGACATAGATCAAAAATAATGTCTCAGGGAAAAAAAAATGACAACAATAATGAAAGAATTGATCAGCACATCCAAAGAATGCATTGATAAGAAAACAGAGGAGCATAGAAAACTCATGGAAACCTTGAATGAGCAATCTAGAAAGATAGTAGAATACATGAAACAGATTCAAACAGATATCCAGGAAATTAAAAATTCCATTGAAAGCTAGCAAAACCACTTGAATGAAGCTGAAGATAGACTTTCAGAACTTGAAGACAGCATTGCTGCTAATGACCATGAAAGGAAGGATCTCTTAAAAATAACAAGGAACCAGGAAATAACAATTCAACAACTGATAGATGAAGCAAAGAAAAACAATGTAAGATTAATAGGTGTCAACGAAACAGCAGGTGTCAACACAAATGACTTAAAAAGACTATGTGCAGAAATAATAGCAGAGGGGCTGGGGATTTATCTCATTGGCACAGCCCCTTCCTGGCAAGTGCAAGATTGTGCATTCAACTTCCGGTAATGGAAAACAAAACAAAACAAAAAAAGTAATAATAGCAGAAAATTTCCCAGGTATGGAAAAAGAATTGGACATATGGTTAAGTGAAGCATATAGAACTTCAATTAGCCATAACCAAAATAAATCCATACCCAGACATATAGTGGTCAAGATCCTATAAATTCAATAAGAGATCAGAATATTAAAAGCTGTTAGAGAAAAGAAACAGATCACTTATAAAGGAAAGCCCATCAGAATCATGGCACATTTCTCAACACAGAGCATTAACTCAAGAAGAGCTTGGAGTGAAGTATTTCAAGTACCAAAAGAAAACAACTTCCAACCCAGATTGATGTACTCTGCAAAAATATCCTTCAAAATTAATGGAGAAATAAAATACTTCCATGATAAAGAATGACTGAAGAAATTTATGAATGCCAAAAAAGTCCTAAAAAGAGTAGTAAAAGATATTCCAGAAAGAGATTAAAAAAAAAAAAAAGCACAAATTTAAGAACAACAACAGAAAGGAACCACCAAGCAGAGAAGGAAACTAAACAGGGGGGAAAAGGAAGTACCAACAGCAGGAAAATAACATGGCAAAGATAAACCAATACATACCAGTTATAACCATTAATGTATATGGTCTCAATTTACCAATCAAAAGAAGCAGACTGGCACAGTGGATCAAGAAACAAAATCCAACCACATGCTGTATAGAAGAAACACATTAAACTCAAAGGAAATTCATAAACTGAAAATGAAAGGATGGAAAACAGTACTCCACATGACAGGAACCCAGAAAAAAGAAAGTGTAGCTATTCTGTTTGCAGATAATGTGAACTTCAAACCAAGAACAAGTAAAAGAGATAAAGGTCACTACATACTTGTGAGGGGAAAACTTCAAGAGAAAGAGCTAACAATCATAAACATCTATGTACCAAATGCAGAAGCACAAAATGCATAAGATAAATTTTAACAGACATGAAAAATGAAATAAACAGCAACATAATCATACTGGGGGACTTTAACACCTAATTGACACAAAGAGATAGATCAACTACACAAAAAATCACCAAAGAAATACCAGAGCTAAACTAAACATGTGAACAAATGGACTTAGTAGACCTTTACAGAGTGTTCCATCCAACAGCATCAGAATACACATTCTTCTCAGCTGCATGTGACATATTCTCTAAAATAGACCATATGATAGCACATGGAATATGCTTAAGTCAATGCAAAGGAATTTAAATTATCCTATGCATACTATAGGGCCATAGTGCAGTGAAATTGGAAATTAATGACAAAACAAGTCACAAAAACTCCATAAACACATGGAAATTAAATAACACCCTCCTGAACAACAAATGGGTCACAGATGAAATCAAAGTAGAAAATAAACTATATTTACAACCAAACAAAAATGTAGATACAACTTACAGAAACCTGTGTTACACAATGAAAGTAGTCCTTAAAGGGAAAATTATAGCAGTGAATTCATACCTCAAGAAAACAGAATGAGCACAAATAAACATTCTTATGCTGCACATCAAGCTTCTACAAAAAAGAGCTGGTCAAACCCAAAACCCAAAGAAGACAGAAAATTATAAAGCTCAGGGCAGACATTAACTCAATGGTGACTAAAAAACACTACAAAGAATTAATGAATTGAACAGTTGGTTCTTTCAAAGAATAAATAAGATAGATAAAACCCTAGTCAATCTTATCAAAAGAAGGAAATAAAAAACTAAAATACATGCAATAAAGAATGAAAAGAGTGAAATCACTACAGATCCTATAGAAATTCAGAAGATCATCAATACCTACTGTGAAAATCTTTGCTCTCATAGGGTGGAAACACAGGAAATAGATTTCTAGACACACTGGAATTACTAAAGCTGAGAGAAGAAATTATAAAACTCCTGAATAACTCAAGATGAGGCAGTGAAATTGAGAATGTAACCATAAAAAGCTTGCCAGTGAAGAAAGTCCCAGGGGGATTCATGGATTTAAACAGATATCCAGGATTCATAGCTGAATTCTACAAGAAATTTAGAGAAGATTTAACACCAATTCATCCCAAACTCTTTAATGAAATTGAAAGGGAAGAAATTCTCCCCAACTCATTCCTGGAGGCAAGTATTACCCTCATACCAAAACCAACAAAAGAACCAACCAAAAAAGAGAACTACAAGCCAAACTCCCTAATGAATATACATGCAAAAATTCTCAATAAAATAGTATCAAACAGAACACAAAAAATTATGAAAAAGATTTTACACCATGAAAAATTGGGATTAATCGTAGGAATGCAGGGATGGTTGAATATATGCAAATTAATTTATATAATACATCATGTCAATAGAGGCAAAGACAAAAATCACATGATCATCTCCACCGATGAAGATTAGCTTTTTATAAAGTTCAGCACTCATTCATGATAAAAAAAAAGTCTACAGAAAATAGTAGATAGTCTTTACCTCAATCTGATAAAGCTATCTATGACAAAACAATGGCTAACATACTACATGGTCAAATATTGAATCAACAACTGTGATCTCATCTTATTGAAAAGTTTCTGCACATCTAAAGAAATCACCAATAGAGTAAAAAAAAAGCCCATGCACTGGGGAAAAATTTTATCTAACTGCTTCTCAGACAAAGTGTAACAGCAGAAATGGTGTTATATTCCACAAGAAACCAAAAGACTCTATTTAGAACAAAACAGAGATTAATTTGAGGATAGCCGTCCTTCATCCCTGACTTGCAAGTGGGAGAAGTGGGCAGGTACTAGCTCTGATTCAGATCTTAAATAGGTTTTGAGTTTCCATGGTTACAAATTGGGATGTTACATTTGCTGACCCCGATGGCCACATGGGTTTTTCTCTTTCTGTGGGACCCTAGGTCAGTTGCAGGTTGCATGTCTAACCATGATAGATGCTTCCCCCATTATGTTCCATTTGTTTCCCTTTTACAACCTGTACATTCCTTTAGGGTTACAATGCTTACCTAGGGCCAGGAGAAGGGTTGAGACTACCCAGGCAGGGTCACAGATATCTATCTAGGCCTGGGCACCCCTTATCTTGGGAAGACATTCCTGGGCAGAGTTTAACTAAGGGATTAGCTCTTCAGTGTCCCAGGAGGCTTCCCAAGACACATTTTAGGCCTTTACTAAAACTATTTTATCTAAAATATTATGCTAAGATTCACTGTCCCCTACAAAAGGATATCTATCTAGAACATATAAAGAATTCTTAAAAGTCAGAGCCCCAAAATTCAAAGACCCAATCCAAAAATGAGCATCTGGGATGAATATACACTTCTCAGATGAAGAAAGAGTAATGACAAATAAATACGTGAAAAAATGTTCAACGTCATTAGTCATTCAAGAAATGCAAATTGAAACAACGCTGAGATTCCATCTCATCCCTGAAAGAATGGCTATCATCAAGAAATCAACCAATAACAAATGCTGGAAAGGCTGTGAGGAAAAAGGAGAGCTACTCCACTGCTGGTGGGAGTGTAGACTGGCGAAACCACTGTGAAAACCAGTTTGAAGATTCCTCACAAAACTAGGATTAAAGGTCCTGCTTAACCCAGCTATTCCCCTTCTGAGTACTTTCCCAGAAGAATTAAAAACATCATACCACAGAGATATGTGTGCACCCATGTTTATAGCAGCACAATTTGTTATACCTAAATCTTGGAAATAACCCAAATGCCCATCAACTGAAGAATGGATAAAAAAGAAATGGTATTTTTATACAATGGAGTATTACTCAGCTGTAAAAAAAGATAAACTCGAGGCTTTTGTAGGTAAATGGATGCAACCAAAGACCATACTCATAAGTGAAATAAATCAGATCCACATGTGTAAACATCATATTTTCTTCCTGGTGTAGGAACCTGAAAGAGTAAATAAAACCCAAAATGTACAATAGATTATATGAAAGGGAAAGAAATTACTCAAAGGATGGAACAACTGAGATGAGGGCAAGAAGAAAAAGAAAGGAAAAGGTAAGGCAAAATATGTGTGCATGCATGTGTGTGTGTGCATGTGTGTGTGTGTGTGTGTGTGTGTGTGTGTAGAAGGTTAGCTGGGACAACTGTACTGCTGATGTCTGGTGGTTTATTGAAAAGAATAGTTAATGCTTAAAATTTTTGTATTTTGACCAATTTTGCATGCTTTTATCTGGTAATATGAGCAACTTGTTTGAAGATAACAATATGCACTAGAACAACCACTCGTGAATTCTTACCATCTTGTCTAGTGAAACTCTGTATTGTCTCTAATGTTTTATTTAATGATTTTTTATTCTCTTTAGTGGTTTGAATAATCTTCCATTCTTAAACCTAGTAATCTGAGCAACTTAGTTGAAGATAACAATATGTAATGTAACAACCACTGATAATTCCTATCATTTTGTTTTGAAATCCTGTATCCTTTTTAATGCTCTTAGTTTGGTTTGTTTTTGTCTGTGATGTTGGTATTTTGCTGTTGTTCTTTCTTTTTACTACTCTCTTTAAAATAAAAAAAATAAACTAGACATTCATGGCCTAGATAATTTTAAACTAGATATCAAGGGGACAGGGAAATTCTTTAAAAATAAAATAGAATAAATAGCCCAACCTGTTACAGTTCATAGCCATGGTATGGCACAAAGTGTGAAAGAAAGAATGAGTCAGTGTCCAATCCATACTCCAAGAGGGCCCAGAGGGGCTGCCATTAACTGAGATCCCTCAGTGTGAGAAAGTCTCAAAAGACAGCCCTGAACAGAACCCTCTGTGGTTTTTCATTGAAAAAAATCAGGAAGCCAAAGGTTAAAATGAAAGGTGTCTGGGCAGGAATTCATGTAGGGGACAGAAGACCCATGTGGTCTGTTTAATGACTGACATTTGGGACCAATCTGAATGATAAATCATAGTACAGGGAGGAGAAAGTCCAGAACATTCATTACTTGAAGGCAATATATTTGATCCTACTCTAGATTCGTGGCCCAGTAGGCTATATTTTAATCTCTAACCATGCATTCTTGGAGGTTTTGAGTGTGTGGCTCCAAAAGTCCCTCACCTCTGCATATCCATCTCATACATACCTCTGGCCAATGCCCCCACAGCAACCTGATCTGTCGAGGTTCCTCCTTTATTATATCTGCACATTTGGTACCATTCTATAATAACTCAGGTTAGTTCATCCAGTCTCAAATTTGCGACCCCTTGGATGCTCTGAATACTTGACTGGGGTTGATTTATCTAGATTTTTGAAAAAAATAGAATTAGTCACTAACATTCAATAATCCTAAAATTTTGTATAACATTTCTGATTTCTGACTCCTCTTTAGGAATTGTATTTTTTTGACATCCCAACCCCTATTCTTGTGCCAGAGCAACTTCTTGGTGCTAGGTGATTCTTGTCCCTTTATTTCTTCTTTCTTTTTATCAGTACATGTTTGCAGCACATAATGATTATACATTTTGTGGGAAGTTGGTTCATTTACATAACACATCTTAACTCTTTCACTGGCCCTAAATTCCAGTCAAGTTCATTTATTTATTTATTTCCTGCCTAGTTCAAAGGTGTATGAGTTTGACCACTGTCTGCTTTATAGAAACTCAGTGAATTATGGAAATTGAGATTATTTTCACAAGAAGTCTGTCAGTTTTAAAATTAGCATTTGTTGTTTTGTCTAAACCCAAGTCATTTGTCTCAGGCTTGGGGAATGTGCTGGCATTTTTGTCTTTTATTTTCACTTTCATTATTCTCTTGCTACTTTAGTTGCTGGCCTCAATTATTCTAGCTCCCCCAAGAACAAAGGCTCTAGATCTTTCTAGCTATCTTCCACTCCCAACTAAGTCCTATCCATTCCATCCCAGGAAACTTTTCAAATTTGGCCCCTTCATGCCATTTCTATTGTCCTGCTTTCTGGGCTCCTATCACTTTTATGTGGGCTTCTCATTTGTCTCCCATCCTTCACTCTCTTCTTTTCAAATATATCCTTCATTTCTTTGAAGTGACACAGCTCTACATTTTTCACCCTTGTGTTCAAAAATTCTGGAATCTCCCCATTGCCTATAAATCCGTCTGAACTCTATGAGCTCTGCCATTTACCCGCGGTTTACCTTGAAGACGATACCAGCTCTGTAACTTCCAGAGACGCCTCAATCTCAACACAATAATCTTCACACTCCAGTCTTTGCATTGACTCTGCACTAATCCAACCCAAGGCAGAGCTCTAAGCTGTGCAAGCCCTCCTGTGAGAAGTAAGGTTATGCGTGTTCCCTTCGGCATGAATGTACTATCTAAAGAAGACCTGGAGAATAAAATTGAAAAAGATAAGACTTTCCATTATGGTAGGATTCCAGCCATGGGACTCAAAATAGGGAAGTCACTACCTAAAGAAAGATGACCTTCTCCACACTTCTTGAGTCATCCCAAGCAGGCACTGATTTTGACTAAGTAAAACTAGCCCTATGTGTGCTTCAATATCATTAAATTCTCTGAGATTTATCCCTTGGGACTCAATTTGAAGATTTCCACCAAAAGAAAAAAAATTATAGTTTATGTATTACTTTCAGAAAGTAGAATAAGAGCTAAAATGCCTTTTAGGAGCCATACCAGTTATCTCCTGATTTATAGGTGTTGTATTTAGTTTTTAACAAGGTTTGATTTTCAGTGGCCAAATTGCTAAGCACATAGAAAGTTCTTACAATCAGCTGAGGAAAATGTTGTTTCAGACCTTCCTTCTCTGGCTCAGCTTTCTATTTCTGTTAATGGGCTTAAAACTAATTAGAGTAAATTAATTCCTTAGAATAATAACAATTGCCAGGGAGTCGCACACTAACACTTTATTCTTGGAGATGAGAGCTTCCTAAGGGTTGGGAAGCAATTACAACTTCTTAATGATCTATGGAAGGAAAGGAGACTGAATCTGTATCAATTATATTTTATTTATTTCTTTCAGAAACTTTTAATGAATTTAAAGAAAAACTTATACATCTCAATAAAGAATGATTACCCTTGTTGCACTGTGCTCTCCCCGTGGTCACAAGTGGCTCATTAAGCTGGCCTTACAGCATGTGGAACCATAACTACAAAAAAACACTGATGCGCAGTGTCTGTTACTTATTCATGAGCAATTTTTTCATATTTACCATTTGCAAAACGCTTGAATGTCAACAGCATATAGCATTTCTGGAGAAATGACTAACTTTCCTACTTGGAAGTTCAAAAGTGGAAAAGTCAAGTCACCCTATCCAGACAAGGAGACCTAATCTTGAACTACACCATGGAATGTTCTTTGACCCAGTTTAAATGATGAGCAGATGAACTGTATTTCCTGCAACTCAAACATTTCTTATTGAAAAAAGAATATAATAGCTTTTAAGGTCAAGAATTTTCAATGTTTCTGTACTATGAAGGTCCAAAGGATGAGAACACTGTCATATCAATCAATCTCATATTTACTATCTCTCTAGGATGTATTCCTGGAATATATTCTATCCATGTATACAGCTACTGACTTCCTAACAGCCATATCATCCTCTACCTTCCCATATCAACCTGAGGTTAGTAAAACTGGCTACCTACTAATTTCAGCTTCCCATCTCACTTCTCCCTTATCTGTTCTCCACATTACAAACTGACTGTTTTACTTCAACATCAAGTTTTCATCATTACTGTCATCACTGAAATTATGTTATCATAACTACAATATCAATCAAGTATTAATTACAAACAAGAAAATGAACTTTGGCTAACTTAAGCAGAAAAAGAAAACATGCACAATGGCTGCTGGGTTGTTTTCATAATCTCTAGGAAGTCCAGAGAATCATATCTGAAGCTACACTGCGTGGAATCCCTTCTGTTCAGCAAAGGCCTGAGAGATGTATTCTGCCAAGGCAAAACTGCAGCTTGCTATTAGCGCTTGGGAGGCAGGAGAACAGGTGCTGCTGCTAGAGCCACTCCCTCTGCTCTGGCCTCACACCCACTCCCAGAAGCCAGGTCCAGTCTGAATTTCCACAGATCTGAAAGTACCAGAACCAACAACTCACGCTATTGCTACTGCCAGCCTACCGGTGATTATCAAGAATGTGTCTGGGTTTTGACTGCCCTTCTTGTCTACCAGTAAGAGCAGGGTCATGCCTTGAACTGGACACTGCTACGAAACTATAGATGCCAGAAGACAGCCATAAGCTTGAAACCACATGAACATTTTTTTTTCTTTTGAGTTTTTATTTTATTTTATTTTTGTTCATTGGTTTGGTTGGGTTGTGTTTGTGTGCATTGCTTCTAGGGGTTTTTTGTTTGTTTTGGTTTGTTTTATTCTTGGGTTTTTTCTCCTTCCTTCCCTCCTGTCTTCTTCACCAGTTTCCTGGGGCTTGGATAATCATTCTTTATCTTTCAGCCTTGCTTCTAATCTCTTTTACTTCTTTTCTTTCTCTATTTTTTCTCTTCTCCTTTTTAAATTTTGTCCCCATATTACTTATCTCCTCTTTTTACTCTATATGATTTCTTTCTTTTTTCCTCCCTCTTTTTCTTTTATCTTCTATTTCTTACCTGTTTCTTTTCCTACCTTTACCTAATTCTATAGACATCCCTCTACTCACCAGTAAGATCCTCTGTACCACTTCTCTCTCCTTTTCATATCATAAAGATTAAGGTTTCAAAAATTTCCTTTTGCATCCCCATCCCCAAACCTCAAGTCTTTAATAGTATAACCATAAAGCTTTGTTAATCTTTTCAAAGTTAACTCTGTAAAGTTACTCTTTGAATTCTTTTCACCGTTAGCAGAAAGATAGCTGTTGCACTTAGTATAAATTACCTGTAAGTCAATACCAGGCTTGCTGTAATGTTTACATCAGAATTCACTGTTTCTTCTCCAAGATTAAAGGTTGTACATAACTGGTTCTTCTGGAACTGGTTGATATCTAATTGTCTGGAGCAGTAATGCTGTAGCTGCTCTGCTTGATATTAACAGGGTCACATAACTGTCACTCTTTTTCTGGAAGCCAACAGATTTCCTTTGTGACATTGACAGTAGTAGAACACATCCCCAGAGAACTTGGTTGCTGGGACAATGCATCTTCCTTTCACAAAGTAATGGAGCCGTGGCAAAGGACTATAGTTAGCCACACCCAAAGTACACCACTGAAAAGTAACTAAAGAGATCTCTATACTAACAACAAAGTCTTTAGACTAGAAGTATCTACAAACCTCAGCATAAAACAAAACAAACAAACAGAGCCACTGCTTCTGCTGACTCTAAAATGCATTTGCAGCTGCCACCACAAGGCCCACTCTGCATAATTGGTACTGCCCTGAGTGCATTCACACTCAGTCTACGTGTCAGGTGCATCCAATTAGTGAGGTCTCAGCCAAATGTCCACCACCTTGCTTCATGGATAGCTGGCATTGCCATCCTCTAAAAGGCTACCCTCTAATTCATAAGGCAGGGGAGTCTCCAACAAAAGAAAAAGATTGAGATGTTAACTGGTCTAAAATAATGACTAGCATCCACTTTGATATCATTTTAATTAATTTATTCCCTGTCATATGTCAAAGACTTTACACATTATCTTCATAATATCTTAGGAAAATAGATATTTTTGTCCGTTATATAAAATTCTGAACTTTCAAAACCAAAACAGAATAAAACTGATGGAAAGTTAACTTAAACTGGGAATTTATTGGCTCATGTGATTGAAATGTGAATTCTATGAGAGCAAAATGTATTTATCTCATAAAGCAATGTATCACTAATGCCTTTAGTTGTGTCTGGTGCAGAGCAGGCATCCAATGAAACATTGATCATCAGAGGCAGCAAGCTGGATCAAGGAGCTCAAAAGAGGTCACTAGAACTCAGCATCACCTTTTCTCTGTGTTCTGCACTGTGCTTTATCCCCTGAGAGATTACTTCCACCAACACAGAAATCTTCTCTTTCTCATCACCTCTCTCCACATACCAGAATTAAAACTCACTGATCTTGCCCAAGTCACACACCCATCTCTGAACCAATCATGTAGGGCAAGGTGATAGAATGTTCGATTGACCAAACCTGTGCCATATGGCCACTTTTGGACTTTTATGAAAGATACTTTGACTTGTGTGAATTACAATAAAGGAGGGGACATTCAAAAAATGAAGCTCAGTGTCCTTTGCTATTAATGAAAGCAGTGAAAATAACAATAAGTAGGTAAAATCAACAAGCGTCCACTATATAAAATATAGTTCTTCTTTGGCATAACACTTTCAGCTTCCCAATGGTATTGTTTAAATACCATTTCTCTCTTTTAAGTCCTGAACGATACCATCGGTACAACAGAGGCATATCTGAATAAGTAAGACAATGGACCATCAGAGAGGCTAATTGACTTTGCCAGGTTCATATCATAAAATTTTTTTGCCCAGTCTCTTTTCTTCTGGGTCCTGGAAAGCTATGAAAGTATGACAGAGTGAGAACTAATTAGCTCTCTCAAGAGCAAGTGGCCTTTGAATTGAAAAACCTGTATACATGTGGCACTTCTCCTATGAAGTGTTTTATTTTCCTTAAAGTAATCTATGTAATTAATTTGGATCACCTTATTAACTAAAGCAGTGTCTTACTATCTTCATCAATAGCAGCCATAGTTCTGATTGGTGCCTTTAATATTCTATGTAGAATAGGATGTTGTATGTATTTCAGTGCCCTGTGTATAATAAATTTGACATTTCAGATGGCAACGAATGGCTAGAAAATTGGGTCTTTGAAACTAATAGACCAGTTGCATTTACATGTAATTATTCTGCCCAGTAATTTAATTTGTTGGGCATAAAAGGCACAATGAATGAAAAGAACCTGAACAATGAACTCTTGACTCAAAAGGTAAACATTAACATGACTTGTTTCTAGAACATTCTTTCTGTTGCTTAAGTAGAATTCCTTAAGTCTGAGTGTTTTTCTGCAACAAATTTAGATATCTCTTTGTATGGCATGAATTACTGTGCAAATGTCACAAATGGGCTCTCTGGCCCCCCACACTGCCACTTTTGTCATTGTTCTGTAGTTCTGATTGCCTGCCTACTGAGTTATTGTTCATGAACTGGTACTTTTTTCCCTGGATATCTGCACTGCCAGTGCTCTTTGTAATTAGAGGCCCTTGGATATTGCTTGCTGACAAGGGCAAAGTGATTACCATAAGCCCTCGTCCCATTTCTTGACAGACTATGATAATGAAACCCAAAGTCGGTGACTTACCTAATGACGTACAGCTAGAGAAAGACTATTTGATTCTATTACTATACCAGTCCCATCATTGAATGCCCATTTGTCCATGCTTTTTGTTATTGAGGACTTACAATGTCAGGCATTGTATTGTGTATGGAAAACAAATTTCTATCGAGGAAGTAAAGGACCTCTTTCAAGAAGCTTGTAGTCTAATGGGAGACACTGAAAATAAGGAAACAAAATTAAAATATAAGAAGTTCCAGTTTGAGATAAGAGCAGTAAGGAAAGCAATGTGACAGAAAGTGACTGAGGATGGGGAGACATGAAGGAAGTTGAGGATGGTTCAGACATGGAAGTTCAGAAGGCAATCTAGGAAGTTCATGTTTAAGACAGGAACTGAAAGACAAGAAGGAGTTAGTCATAGGAGTATGTTTTGGTAAAGGTTAAATTATACATGCTCAGAGGGTTAGGGACATATAGAATATGCAATCAACTTAGCTAAAGGGACCATCAGAAAATAATTCTGCCACAAAACACAGTATATTTAGAATAGTTAAAGTGCGTATCTATTCCTTATCTCTCCTGCTTTGGGACATCCTTTCCCCTTGGAGAACCTATATTTATAAAGTCACTGACAAGTAAGAATGGAGATGCTTATTATCAATCAACGATGAGTAGTGAACTTTTCCTATTGGTTGGAAAATATGTTGTTACATTTATACAAACTTGATTTCCCTCACCACTTCACATGCTATACTAAGAAGCTTGAAGTAATTTTTGATACTCTGCCTTCCTCACCTACTACATCCATTCATTTACCAACACCTACAAATATTGTTTCCTAGTTGTCATATACTGACACACACAGACTTCAATCCATCCCTGCAAGGTATTCTAGCCCAAGCCAAAATCATCTTTCATACACACTGCCATAATAAAAATTTAGATCCACCTTCTGTGCCCATCAACGGAGAATGAAAAAGAAAATGTAGTACCTATATGCAACAGAGTACTACTCTGCCACTAAGGAAGTTAAACTTGAGACATTTTAAGAAACTGGATGCCCCTTTGGACCATCACATTAAGTAAGTAAGACACCCAAGCTTGTACATTGTATAGTTTCCCTTACATGAAAAATTTAATAGAAAAGAGGAGAGAAAAGAGTAAGAAAAAAAGAGTGACTATATTCTAATTATGTTTTTGTTTTGGGTGTCTGGTTTCAGACTAATGTGGTATGAGGGCTCACTTCACAGGATTTACATTTCCTTGGATATGTCGGTATCTTTGCTGCTGTAAGCAGCATTGTCTGTTTTGAGGAAAAGAAGATAAATTCTCAGGGTGGAAAAGTCCATGGGGAAGGAGAGTGGCTTAGCGGTTGCCTAGATTTGGATGGAAGGATTAGATGGTGAGGAGTAAGGAGTAGAGTGTTTTAATTTGGTATAATAAAAATGACCTAGGTTTGATTATGTGTACAGCTGTATAGTTCCACTAATGTGTTGGAATCTATCAAATCTTGCAATTTTTTTTTTTTTTTTTTTTTTTTGGACCAGGAATCAAACTCATGACCTTGTGCCTGCCAGGCAGACACTAAGTTATATCCCTGGCCCTTACATATCTTGCATTTTAAGTCTGTAGAATATGTGATATGTAAGTTTTTAGTTCAAGAGAGTTGTTTTAAAAATAGTTAAATAAATAAATGCATACATACATATATACATACATACATACATATATACATACAAACTTAGATCCAGGAGTATCTTTTAAAAATACAAATGAGCTGTATCACTACTGTTTAAGTCTGTTCAGTGGCTTTCTTTGTACCTCAAAGGCTCTGATAGCTCCCAGTATTTCCCCTTCACAGCAATTATTATCACTACAATTAATCACACCCTCACAAGCCTGTAAGCTTCCAGGGGGTAAGGACTGGGTTGTCTTACATCCCTCTCTATTCAATGCCTAGAAAAGGGTCCCCCCTGCTTTACTTGCTGGGTGAGTATTTGTGTAATGACCCCATGAATTCTGTCATTATTCTGCCCCTTTCTGAATGGAGGAGGTAACTATTTCAAGGCCTGGGTAGATAACTATTCGCAAATGCCTAAAAATAAAAATGAAACGCAAGCAGAGTGTTCCTTGTCAGAATGAAGCTACTGAGAAAGAGCAGTTTAAAAGGCTGATCCTGAGGGGGAAAAAAAGGAAACCTAATACTCCTTAAATAGCTTCTTAAATACAGTCATCAATCAAAAGTCACGTCTTTGTGGATCTTCATTACACAGGAACCTCCAGAAAAATGTAGCCTTTCCTTGCAAACACATAGCATAGTCCCTTGCAAATAATTTACAGAAATTGGAGATCTAGACAGACACAGCTGAGTTCAAGAAGTTATAGTCCTGTTGTCAACAATAACCAGTCATTGAAGCCACTCAATTAAATGCCATTTGTGATAACATCTGGGCCATCTAAAAATATTAGCTGAAAGCTACGATGGCAAATGTGCTGAGCTGGAACTTTACAAGACAAGAACTAGCAATAGTCCACCAGGGACTTCCTAGGAAAGGAACAAGGTCCTGTTGGGAACTCAGAAAAAGGCAGAGTACTCAGGCCATGTCTGCAAAGTCCTCATCCTCAAGCCAAAGATTAAATGTTCATTTAGATCGTACCTCACCACTGTTTTAAATGCTACACTCAGTTTACTGTGTGTTTTGTTGAGTTGTTTAACACTACTGACTTCTCTCAAACCAGATATGCTTAAGATGCTAAACTTGAGCCTTTTATAGATAAATGAATGCAACTGGAGACCATACTCATAAGTGAAATAAATCACTCACATGTGTAAACATTGTATTGTCCTCTTGGTGTGAGAAACTGAAAGAATAAAAAAGGTCCAAAATGTACAGTAGATATTGTGAAATGGGAATTGTTCAAGGGGAAAAAGAAACTAGGATGGAGAAAAGGAGAAAGGAAGGAAGGGTAAAGGAAAACAAAATACAAGATAGCTGTACTAGTAGTTTCTCTTAATTCATTGAAAAGGAAGGTTTGTGCTAATATCATTTGGAGAATTTTTTACACCCATATCTTACACTCAGTTAACTACTTTAAAGATAATGATATTCAATGCATTAAACATTGTTATTCTCCTATTATTTTGTTTTACTTTTTCCATAAAAATAAAAAATGTCAAAGAAAAGATGCTAGAGATGAAAATGTACCAAAGAACACAACTGTGAATAGACATTTGTAAGGCAATTGATAAGACAGGGGATGTCTGGCAGGAGTAGCAAGGGAGGCCTCTGAGTCAGCTACTTGGACTGAATTTGGAGAAAGATACTTGGTCAAGACAAGGAAAACTTGTGACAGTGGCAGTAGTGATCACAACAATACTTCCGATGATCATGTGTGCTACACAAGGTGCTTCACAACTGCTAGTCTATCTAACCTCCCAAATGTCTAAGAAATGGGAGGAAGCACAGCATGCACTGAGTTGCTTGACTTGGCCAGGATATCTAAGTGAGATTAATTATCATAGGAGCTAGCATGACCATTCTCCCCCACTAACAGGGACACCTTAATTATTTTTTCCTGTGATACCTCTAAGTAGAGCCTTCCTTGGGCTTCCACATCTTGAGTTTTCTGGGTTTGGCTTCAAAATCATCCACTGTTGTTGACACCCCAACTGAGAGTACTTCTTTCCCACTGATTCTTGGTGCTTTCTCACCATTTTTCCAGGCCTCAGGAGGAAGTGTCATCAACATGGTACAGTCATTCACACATCTGCGTCTGTACCTCTCCTGCCCTTCTGCTCTGTTGTTTAATCTTAGTTCCTCCAGAAATGTTTTCCTGACTCCTTGCACCCCACTGATCGTCTTTGTTTTGTGAATAACTAGACACTGCACTTTGAAGTGTATAGCTATAACACATTCTTAGGTATTATTTTAAGTGCTTTGCTGTTTTCATGTGTGTTTGTTTTTGCTTTTCAAGCTAGACAGCTTCAGGGCAGAGGCACTGTTTCACATCTCCTCGGTACTCCCCCACGGTGCCCCATTCTATGCTGAGTTCGCAATAGTGCTGAACACATTCATTCTTTGATTAATCCCCTACTTTCCATCATGGGCGTGTGCTGCAAAAAACCTTCAGGAGACAGATTAAAATCTGCATGGTTTGATATAACATTCAGGACTAAGTTCCAATCATTCCCTTGACAGCTGCCTGCATAATATCCCTTCATTATTTTTTAAAGTTGGTCTATATTTTAATGCAGCAAGAGAATACTGGACAGCTCCCAAGAGTAAAATTATCAGCAAAAAGAAAAGTCCCCACTTTAAGACTAAGAAAAACCCAAGCTACTTGGGGTAGGTAAGGGGGTGGGGAGAAGAATGAGCAATGATTAATCTTAAAGCATCATTAACTGGAAAATCAGCTCACACATGGAACACCTGTTCTCTGTTCTCACTTTTCTGCAGAGAACTATGACCTCAGCAAACCAGTCAGCAACTGAGGATCTAATGACACATAATATCTTGTAATACACAAACACGGTGTTTAAATTTGTTCATTCTGCTTTGTAATTCTCAGACATTTTTCTACATGGTCTGCTGATACTGACTTTGTCCTCCTTCAATCCATTCTGCTTTCGAGATCTAGTATTAATTCTCTAAAAGACAAATGTAATCACCTATCTATTGAAATTCCACAGATACTCTGCATCACTATAAAGTCCACAGTCATTAGCATTGTTTATGAGCCCCTTCATGATCTACTTCCTACTTCTTTTTCCTGTTTCTTCCCTCTTTAATCCCACTTTGATTCTAAGGCTCCAGCAAGATTTAACTTCTTTTTTTACTGCAACTTATACTTGCAACTTGCATTTCATCCAAGCTTTCACACATAAATCTCTACAAAAACACCCAGCCATCTCTAAATCTTCCACATAATAATGTTGCATTCTTTGACCTCAACTAAATATCCGTTCATTCTCGAAGCTGTTCTGACCACAGTTCTAAGTGCTGTGTTATTTTTGTTGTCTGATACACACTATGTGCTGCTTCCCTGTGGCACAGATCACATTGAGTGATTTCACCTCCCTTGACAGTGTTTCTTCAAGACTGAAATGTCTTTTAGTCAGAGTTGTGTGTGTCTGGGGCTGGGGATTTAGCTCAGAGGCAAAAGCGCCTGCCTGGCAAGCGCAAGGTCGTGAGTTCAGTTCCCGGTACCGGAGAAAAACCAAAAAAAAAAAAAAAAAAAAAAAAAAAGAGTTGTGTGTGTCTTTCTGACTGTGGTATTCTCGGGGACTAGTGTAGATAAACCCATAGTATAGTTGCTCAGTAAATCATTGTGAAGGAAAAGAAGAGACAAAGGATGGAGGAAAAAAGGGAGGGAGAAAAAGAACAGAGAAGGGGGAAGGAAGAAAAATAGGAAAGGGGGAAGGAGAGGAAAAAGTGCAAGAGGGAGGAAAGGAACCAATCAAGAAAGAAGTTTACAGAAAAGGAAAGACAGGGAAAGAAAAAAGAAAGTAATTATTATTTCTGAGCCAAATCAATCATTGCTGGTGCTTTCATAACCTGGAATTTATCTGGATGACAATAAAATGAACTCACAAGTTTCTCTTGATGAAAACACTAAAACCACTTGCATGACTGAAGTACAGATATGAAGTTTGTAGATCTTAAGCAGTTGTTATTTTTAGCAAAATATGTACAAATGAATAACTCATTCAGAATAAGTTATGTGGGTGTAAACATGGACTACTGACTGCCAAAAAAAGATTTGTTTTAAAATCCTAATCCCGAGCTAGGGAAAGATAAGTTATTTACTTCCAAAGAATGAAACAGTATTTACATTAGAAAGAAGGAATCTCAAAATCATGTTGAATATACTGGCCACAATAAAAAATTACAAAATCATATGGCCCTAAGAGATATATGACATATGTTACTTAGGCCAGTCTAGAAGACCATTGGCACACTGGCTAGACAAGCCTGACTGAGTGAGATTGTTGAGTCCAAACCTCACATCCACTGGCAATGCAGAGTTTATAAAATGTTTTCAAGAGCATTAGAGAACCTGTTTCTCTAAACAGTAGGCATTGTTGTCTCCTGCCTAAACCCATCAATGGTTTCTCATTACTATTGGATAAAATTCAGAATCCTCACCTTGATCTTAAGGTCACATTTGGCCTGACTTCTGATATTTCCAACTTTGCTCTATGCTATTAAAAGTACTAGTAGGAGTAGCCAGGTTGGGAATTGTTTCTGAGATAATCTGGGTACCCAAGTGTACATAAATTACATGACTCAGCATACTATGCATTCAACTGACTTTCCATTTCAGCAAGACTTTCTCAGGAAAGGAGGCACCGTGCTGGTTCCCATTCTGCAATCTTCTAGCCTTGGTGCTGATTGGTAACAGGGTGTGACGATGACAAGCAGTCTATGGACCGCAATTTGGACAGCAGTACTTGTAGGCCTCTTGCCTCCCATCTCTTAGTATGAGTGGTCTTTGTACTTGGGAACCTTGGGATAGCACTTCCTCCAGTAATTGCAGTTTCTCATTTTCTCTCAGTTCTGGCACCTCCATTACACCCAGAGACACCTGACAGACTTTCCACGATTGCCTTAGCAGCCTCAGCCTGCTTCTCAGAACGCTTCCTTCTTTCATGGTGCTTAGCGCAGTTGGCTGTTCCTGTTTGTCTGTCACGTGTCTGCTGCCACCACCTCCCTCCTAACCCTCCCCATGTGCAGAGTACATCACAGATGCACATCGTTTGCTATGTGAACACATTTAACCACCCGTAACCTAGGAGTTATAATTCCAACTTCAAAACAGAGGAGACTGAAATTCAAGGAGTTTCAAAGTCCCTCCACGTAACAAGACTTTATAGTTTTGTTTTACTTTAAAATGAAGTAAAAACTCACAAATAGGAGCTCTTAATATTACTCTTTTAGCAGTTTAGCATCTGTTTTAGGGTTCTTTTCTGGCATGAATGCTCTTAGCTTTCATTGAATTCTCAATATTTTGAATCTTTACACAAAAGAAGTTGAGAGAAAATGCAGAGATTTTTAGACAACAATTTGTGTTGTGTACAAATTTTATGCAACATTGTTATAATATTTAGTAGTGGTTCACAACTGAAGGCAATCTTCTCTTCTCCCCACCCTAACAGGACATATGGCAATGTCTGGAAATACTTTCCTTTGTTATGACTGGGTAATAGGGGAGGGACATTCTGCTGGTATCTAGTTAGTAGCATTGATGGCTGCTGTAAACACCCAAGAATTGAGAAGACATCCTCCAAAAACAAAGAATTGCTGTGCTGAAAAAGCCAACAGTGCTAAAGTTAAGTATGTAATCCTTACATGTGGAGAAAACTTTGGTAAGAGATATATTCAGATTATAAGAGAGTTTCCTATGGTTTTATTTACTGGCTGTGTATGTTTCATTATTTAACAAATATTCTACAATGAGCATTTCTTTCTTTTATTACTAGATAAAAATAACAACTAAAAATACCTTAATTTGCCCAGTAAAATGGACAATCCTTTTGGAAATAAGTCAGTAAATAATGAGATCATCTTAGAATCAGGTTTAGAATTTGGTCAGAGCCTCTAAGGATGTGGTGGATCAATATAGCATGAATATGAATTACCATTGGGTTTTATTTCCACTCTGAAACTCCTTGGAAAAGCCATCAGCCACTTGGGGCCTTGGGAATAAAAAAGCAACGTGAAATGACGTGACTCAGACTGATCTTCATCTTGAGTCAAACAGAGACAATCACAAGAGATAGAAACAAAAGTTACTGAGCTGCTTTGAATGAGTATCTAAAATATCCCCAGAACATTCTGCTGTCCCTTGGAGTAGTGTCCTCCAGTTCCTAAAGATTCAACAATTTGGAGTACATATAATTTCCAAAGTACACATTCTTCATCTGTTTTTCTCTAGATGCCAGCCCAAAATGGAAATAGTCAAGATACTAGAAATACTAGAATTGCCCATTTTACTGGGCAATAACATTTTTTCTTTTCATTTTCTTTTCAATTTTTATTTTTCATTAGTACATGTTTTCAGTACATTCCTCTTGGGGAGCTGGTACATATATACATTTCCTCCCTTCCTGTACCCCTTCCCTTTTGCAAAAGACCTCTCTCTTTTTTTTCCTATTATATTTTATTCTGCTCCATATATTTTGGGCTTCCCATATAAGAGAAAACATGTGACATTTAAGCTTGTGTGTCCGATTTATTTCATTTAAGTTTATGATGTCAAGGTGCATCCATTTCCTATAAATGACTCACATTCATCTTTCTTTATGTCAGAATGGAAATCTGTTGTATATAAATAACACATTTTCTTTATCCACTCATCTGTGGATGGACATGAGATTTCTTAAGCTGACCCAGAAAAAAAGTTTTCTTATGATGTTCCAGAAGAGGTTAAAAAAAAAAAAGTATATTTCCTTTTCCTGTAAAATTCACTTTTCCACAAAAATTTACCATTTATATATATGCATTAATTGTAATTCTTATTAAGTAATTTAAGACTAATTAACAATTTAAATCAAAAACATAATATGTTAATATATTTGCTTTCTTTATTTATAGAGAAAAACTTTCTCTACTACATATATTTTCAGACCTAAAATGTCTTTATTCTGAGATGTACGATTTTGAAAATGTTCAGTCATGTTCCCACAATCTCCTGACTGTGTCATTTCACTTTTTACTTCCTCTAATTTCATGAATGAAATTCAAAGAAAATATTTATAATGCTGTAATTTAACATTTTAAAAGTACTGTTAGTGTAACCATAGAAAAATCACCAAATGTGGGGACAATTCAGGTTCCTAGCTGGACAGATTCAACCTTACTGCAATTTCCTATTATTTTTTCCATGTCACTTGGCTTGTTATGATTTGTGTCTAGGTGTCCCTCCAAAGCCTCATGCCATCTTGGGGCAGGCTTTTAGAGTTTGATTGATTATGGGTGTGAGAACTACACCTGCCCTGGAGTGGATAGTTTGCATATGTAAGGGAGAGCAGGAGGCTGCTTGTGGCCATTCCTCCCTTTTAGTGCTTTCTGCTTTTTGCTGTGTTCTGCCACAATGAGCTGTAGCCCTCTGCCATGTGCCACTCTGTCTTTTAACCTGCCAAGTATGGACTGAAACCTCCACAAACTGTAAGCAAAATAAACCTTTCCTTCCTTAATTTTGGGCATCAGGTATTTTGTCCCAGCAAGGAGAGAAAAGTAACCAAGACATGGCTGTAGTTCTCAGGTTGGGCCAGTAATTTCAATGCAAAATCCTTTACACCCTGGCTAGTCACATATCACCATGCACACAATCTTATCACAGCAAATTATCTTCACTTACTATCTTAGTTACCTGGAATAGCTGCTCACTTGTGGCAGATAGGAAGCAGAGGGACAAGGCTGAAGGGAGATGAACCAACCCAAGCCACATGGCCAGGCACCTGTATCTTCCAAGCAAACCCAACCTCCAAAGAGCAAGTCAGCTTATAAACCCCTACAGTCCAACCACTAAAAGGTCCACCTATAAGATCATGAGGCTCCTGGGGAACATCTAGATATAATCCATAACAGTTATTGTAATGATAAGGTATAAACTATGTACTATTAAGGAATAGATTACAAAAAAATTATCTACTACTCTATCAGCATAAAAATTTATAGTATATACAAATATAATTTGAGTTGGGATAAAAAAATTAACTTTCACACTGGGCTCCACTTGTGACTTTTCACTCCCCTAAGCTACTGTATCCTGGCCATAGATACAACTGCACAGTGTTTCCTGCCTGCTGTGTGTGGAGACTCTACTAGGCACACTGTGGACATTATTCATCCATTCATTTAGATATTTTTGAGCAACCACTGTGTGCCACATGCAGTGTTCATAGAAAGTAGACATTGTCTAACTCATTTTACAGATGAGAAAATTAAGTCAAAATAGCAAATATATTTTATAGGGTTACATAGATACAAGAACTATAAGGATTTAATTCATAAGAGTCAAAATTGAGGCTTTATATCACAATATACTGCCTCCTCAGACAACATTTATATCTCTATGATATAACTATAATTATAGCTATATTATAATTGATAATATAATTAATTATAATATTAACAATGTAATTGTATAATTGATTATGATTATGTTATAATTATATCTCCAGGATATAATATTAAGGTAAGTAAAATGTGTCTGTTTTAGTAAATTCCCTCAAAGATGTTTCATATCCCACAACAAGAAATCTATTCTTTTTAGTTAGATAACTTATCTTTACTCAATAAAGAACTCAAAATGAAAAACAAACTGTTCAGTCATTTTTACTGTGATGTGAGTGACGTCCCAGATCATTCTGGGGTGAAATGTATGAAGGAGAGCTACTTAAAGCTTTGTGTATATGAATGTAAGTAAATAATGAAGTACAGCTCAGATCACAAGAAAAGAATTGCCAGTCAGCAAGAAAAACCAATTCGTCCCATTTCCAGGGGGACCTCAGGTTCATCCTTTCTTTTATTTCATTACTGGGCAAGAGATCAGCGTGCAGGTAATAAGAACAATACACAGGTATGGAATTAACTGGTTCAAGTCTGGTCTCTACTATATGTTGCCTATATAACTTTGGAGAAAATATTTAACCACCAAGTGTTAGTTTTCTTACCTATGAAAGGAAAATGATAGCACCTACTGCACCAGATGGTCTTGAAGATTACAGAGTATATGTTTGATTGTCTCTGTGTAAATGGCACATGGTACATTAAAACAATCATTTTAAAATGGAGAAATGTAGACGAAATAATAGTAGCAGTAGGTACTTTCAAACTGGATCAAAGCAATGCATATAGATAATATTAAAATGAAATCCTGCCCAAATAGTCACACATTTTCAACTACTTTATGGCTAGAATGATAATATAAGAATGGCTCCAGTGAGTGAATCATGAGCAGATGTGCATGAGCTAACTGCGCATAAGCAGAAAACTTTGATGTTAGCCTATTTGGCAGTAAGTTTATTGAGTTATTATACATTCTGAGATCTAGGGGCTTAATTCATTATTTCAGTATAATTTAGTCAAAGCTGACTGACACACTATGCATTACTTCTACCCTGGAGTAAGGTCTGTAGTAGTATGCTTCAGGGCTCCATCTGAAGCCATACTCAGTGGAATATTATTATCAATGATTGATTATTAGCAGCTGGTGCCATTTATAGACATAATTTATTTGTTCACCTAAATATTTTTGAGCACTTATTCTGTGCTATACCTTTATGAGCTTCACAAAAATATGCAAGGTAGACATCATTTCATTCTTTTCCCTGCAAAAGAAGTTAACTAATTCTGTGATTTAAAAAGGGAGAGGCAGCTGATAAGGAATATGATTAAAAAATCAGGCTCCAGAATGGTACCAGGAGAATTAAACAATAATCAAAATTGGGTATCATGAATCTTATTTTGAATCAATGTCAAATCTTACACATCGTTCAAAAGAGTCAATTGCTCAAATACAAAATCAGAAGATGTGATGCATCTTCAGTATGTATAAGAAATTCTGAAATTTGTTACTATATCTATAAGTGTTCATTAAAGGTACCCACTGTGACAACAAATGTCAGTTTCAGTTTACATGAAAATGTGTTCTATCACATTAATTGGGGAAAAACTGAAAGTATTTCCTCTAAAATCTGAAATGAGTCAAGGATATATATTCTCACCACTATAATTCAATATAGTAATTGAAATTCTAGCTAAAGCAATTAGGCAATAGAAAGAAATAAAGATACAAATAGGAAAGAAAGACTTCAATTATCTTTATTTGCAAATAATATGGTCCCATACTAAGAAGACCCTGAAGGCTCCACCAAAAGACTTCTAGATTTGATAAACAAATTCAGCAAATTAGCTTACTAGAAAGTCAACATTAAATAAAAACAGCTTTTCTATACCACAATAATGAACTAGCTGAGAAGAAAATTAGAAAAACAATTTAAGTCTCAATGCCTAAAAAAAAAAAAAAAGAAAAAAAAGAAAAAACTCTAGGAATCAATCTAACTAAAGAGATGAAAGAAATCTTCAATGAAAATTATAGGACACTGAAGAAAGGAATTAAAGGAAACAATCTTCTTTTTTCATTTTAAGAGACCAAAGAAACAATAAAAACTCTAGAGAATTTTAAAGCAAGATGATAGAAAATTAGCAATAGTTATTATATTGTATATTGTAATCTTCAAAGTAGTTGCTCAGATTATCAGGTAAGACCCAATTAAAAATGATCATCTGAGATGAATATACACTTCTTGGATGAGGAAATACCAATGGCAAATAAATATATGAAAAATGTTCAGTAGCATTGGTCATTTGAGAGATGCAAATTAAAACAACACTAAGATTCCATCTTTCCCCAGGATAGCTATCATTAAGAAATCAACCAACAACAAGTGCTGGAGGGGCTGTGGGGGAAAAGGAACCCTTCTCCACTGTTAGTGGGAATGTAGACTTAAACAACCACTGTGGAAATCAGTGTGGAGATTCCTCAAGAAACTAGGATTAGAGGTACCATTTGACCTTCCTATTTCCCTTCTGGGTATCTTCTCAGAAGAAATGAAAACATCATACTATGGTAATATTTGTGCACCAATGTTTATAGCAGCACAATTTGTCATAGCTAAATCTTGGAAAAAATCCAAATGCCCATCAACCGAGAAATAGATGAAAAAAGATGGGGCATTTTTATAAAATTGAGTACTGCTCAGCTATAAAGAAATATAAACTTGAGGCTTTTACAGGTAAATGGATGCAACTAGAGACCATACTCATAAGTGATACAAACCAGACTCTCATGTGCAAACATTGTATTCTGTCCCTTGTGTAAGAAACTGAAAGAGTAAATAAAAACCAAAGGGAGACAATCTTATCTCATGTTTTTCAGTCTGCAGAATTAATATTGTTAAATGGCCATATTACCAAAAGCAATCCACAGATTCAACGCAATTGCCATAAAAATACCACTGACATTCTTCATAAAACTAGAAAATCCTAGAATTCATATAGAAACAGAAAAGATTCCAGTGATCAAAGCAATCTTGAGCAAAAAGAGCAATGCTGGAAGCACCATAATACTCAATTTCAAAATACATGAGAAAGCCATAGTAATAAATCAACATATCACTGGCACGAAAATAGACGTACAGACCAATGGAGTAGAAGAGAAAGTAAAAGACACACCAAAAAAAGCCCATACAGCTACAACCATCTAATTCTTGATCTGGGTGCCAAAAACAAATGTTGGAGAAAAGCCAGCCTCTTTAACAAATTCTGCTGGGAAAGCTGGATTGAAACCAGATCTTTTTCTTTCACCCCTGTACAAAAATCAATAGAAAATGAATCAAAAACGTATGTATAAGATCTGAAACTTGGAAATTTCTAGAGGAAAACACAGAGGAAATAAGTAAAACCATAGGTATAGGTAAAGATTTCCTGAGTAGGATGACATTGACACAGGAAATAATAGCAAGAATCAATGAATGGGAATTCATCAAATTAAAAAAGCTATGGCACAATTAAGGAAATAATTGTCAGAGTAAAGACACAGCTTCCATAATCAGAGAAAATCTTTGCCAACTGCTCTTTTGTCAGAGGATTAATCTCTAGAATATGTAAAGAACTCAAAAAACTTAATATCAATAAAGCAAATAGCCCAATCAATAAATTGGCAAATGAACTCAAAAACTTAATATCAAATAAAACAAATAGCCCAATCAATAAGTGGGCAAATAAACAGAGACTGATCAAAAAAAAAGAAGTGTAAGAAGCCAATTAGTATATGAAGAAATGTTTAAGTGTTCAGTGTTTAGGGAAGGGCAAATTAAAACTGCATTGATATTCTATCTCACCACAGTCAAAAAGGCTGTGATCAAGAATACACAACATAATAAATGCTGAAGAGGCTGTAGAGGGAAAGAAACTCTTCTCCCTTCTGGTGGAAATGTACAGTAATATAGCAGCTATGGGATAGGTGTGGAAGATCCTCAAAAGGCTAGAACTGAAACTCACCATGATCCAGCTGTAACATTCTTTAGAATATCATCAGTGAAATTAAAGTCCGCAAACATCAGGATATCAGCATACATGTTTATTGTGCAGAATTCACAGAAACCAAGATATAGAACCAGAATAGGTGCCCATCAACGATGGATGGATTTTCTAAAAGTGTGGTATAGATACACAATAGAATAGTATGTAGCCTCAAAATATGAAATGTCATTTGCACAGAAATGGATGGAACTGGAGATAAACATGTTAAACAAGATCATTTTACATTTTCAAGGGGCCTTACTTTAGGCTCTGTCGTCCAAATTGACCAAAATTGTGGATCCCAGAGACCTCTAGCAGCCTCTGTCAAATATTAAAAATACTAAATCCACTGCCTGGCAAGCACAGGTCGTGAGTTCGATTCCTGGTACTGGAAAAAACAAAACTAAATCCAGAGGTTTTTATATATACACAGATTTTTATACATTCTGCACCTTTTCTAAAGCACAGGCAGTTTCATGAAGGGGCTTTAATTGCCCTAAGCAAAGGTGCTGGTAGATAGTGGAGGAAAGACACAGGAGTGATCCACAATAAAAGAACCAAGATGCAAATGTACCACCATTTAAGGATCTTTGCCTTGAGGAGATAGAACAACTGAAAGAGGAAATAACTCTTTATCTTTGTTAGTTTGTGCCAATGCCACTATAACATTAGACAGTTATTGATTGATACTAGGTCTCTAGTAACATGCCAGGCATTTGTGAGGTTAATATTTATTTCTTAGTACCAGAACATAGGTATTTACCTTAGAGGAAGATTCAAAATTTGTCTTAAAATATGTCCAGACTTAAACTACAGGAGGGAATTCAAGTGAAATTTGTTTTCTTCTCATTGAGGAGGTACCTTATTACTTTTTTTGACTTCTGTAGGTTTTCAAACATGCTATCTCTTCAAAGGCCTTCTCACTCAGAACAAACACCTCTCACCTGTGTCCCCATAGTGACTTCCACAGCTTCCTAAGTTCTTGGTCTCAATCAGTTTTACATGGACATTAACAGTGTCCTGATACTCAACAGTAAGATGCACAACTGAGTCACCAGAGAAGCGAGTTCAAGCCCAGATGACCATGTCCCACCCATCCAGTTTTGATTTAGTAAGGTCAAACTGGAGATAGATCTGTTTACTTACTAGAGAATCATCATCCAGTATCTTTGAAAGTCAGTAATGATTAATATAAGGTATTCAAATCAAATTAATAAGAGTTGAGAACCAGACAATGAATTTCATTTTGTGATATTATCCTAACAAACCCTGATCCATAACTGACATCAAAGTATGCTAATGAGGAGTAAAAGATAAAATCTTTAAAAGCATGAACTCAGGAGTTGAGCTACCTTAGGCTGAACTGACTCTAGGATATAAGACAAACTACTTTATGTGACTATGGCCAAGCTACTTAACCTCCCCTGAGTTTAAGTGTCTTCCTTGGTAGAATAACCATCACAATAGTGACTAACTCCTAGAATTGCACTGGTCAATGATGTACGTAAGGTATATAGAATGCTGTCAAACAGTGAGTGCAGTGTCAGTTAATGATAAATACTAGCTGAGAAAAGTTAAGTTAGAGGCTGTATTTACTTTTATTTATATGCTGAAAAAGCTCCACGGCAGATTCTAATGCAAAACTAGAGTGGAGAACCAGAGATAGAGGCAAACTCAGGCAGCTTTGCATATTTCAAACTTTTCCTTCTCCAAAGTAAAATAGAGATTTCCCTACAGCACTAGGATTGCATTTATAAATAAGATTTCTGACAATCTGACCATCATAAATTCTGCAGCGACATCTATAATTATCCTTTGGAAATTTGCCCTGAGCTGAGACTTGTCAGAATCTGTATGAGCAGATTCTGCCTCTAAGATTTTGCTTTTTGCTGCTGTTCCAAATAAGTTATTAAAAGGACTGGAAGAAAAAAAAAACAGTCCATGAAAGTTAAAAAGTTTAGTAGGTGATAAAGATTAATAAAATGAATGAGAAAAAGATATTCCTCTTGAGAAACTCATCTTACCATGGGAACATAAAATATGAATACGCATAGAAGTGTGCCAATTATGGAAGAGTAATATCTTGAAAGAAATTTTGACAATTACACAGTTTTAATTATGATTCATATGAGACCTTAATTTAAAACAAGTGGCTTTGTGATACAATTTAAATCAATAGGTACACACATAGTTCACCACATGCAAGTAGTGGACAAAGTAACATGAATTTAAGTCATATACTAGTAACTACAGTCAAATAGATAATATACCATATTACATATAGGTTTCTGTATGTCCCTGTCTATCTCTGAACAATGCATGAGTAAGGCAATGAAAAAATAGTATCTCCACTAGGGAAGAATACACACTTTCTATCTTATTTAAATAGCAGCTGGTTGTTGAAGCACTGAGTAAAAAAATCTAAGACCACATTGTCACTCCACAGCCTAGGATACAATATTTTGGTAGCGGATGTACTGATTTTCCAGGAAATAATAATTTTCTGGTTAAGCAATCTATTAAAATAATAAAGCTCAAGACTTAAAGTATTTCAGAAAAGATGTCTAAAATGAACTCACCCAGGCTTCCTCAACCCAGTCCAATCCTGTTTATCAAGTCATGCTCAACTAAATAAGTAAAGAGTTTATATCTCCACTGTCAGAAACTCTCTTGCCACTCACTCTGAATTCATTTGTCCATAAACATAATTAATTAATCTAATATCTAAAGTAAAAGTTATATTCTACTATCTCCAAGGGGTCAGTAATAAATTTGAGAGGTCCTTAATCACCTATGATTTTGTAATACCCAATACCATCTCACAAGAGTAGTTTCACCAGAAGTTTGTTGAACCCAAGATCTTTTCCACTTTAAAACATACTTCACCATCCTGTTCTGATTTGTCTACCATCCTGGTGCTTGTCATATAAAACCCTTTACTCAGTAATCAGTGAGAGCCATTGTTATGATGAAGACATTTGTCCTTAGCCATAGAATATAGTACTAGGCACATCCACGGTCTCTATCTGCATTGTGAAATTCCCAGTGCTCTGATTTGACCTACAGAGTTTTCTGGATCTTCTTATGAAAGCAAATTTCTTAAAGAAATAGTGTTTTAGGAATAATATCACCTTGTCTAAAAGAATAATATTTATCTAGTGTTTAAGCTTTTTTAAGAATAACAAACGTAATACAGATGCAGTTACATGAAGTTTGATGACTCTATCCATGCAATCTCATCCCAGACCCAAAAGCAGCACAACTAAACTAAAAGATGAAAGTGACCATCCATAATAGTACTTGTGATATGTAGGAATCTTGATAGTTAATTTTATCTGACAAGTAGTTAATTCCTTGAGCTTCTGTGTCATGGGGATTTCCCCCCTTTGAGGACTGCAACCCTTGGTTTGATCAAAGAAGCTACTTAATGATAAATTCTGTTATAAGGAATTAGAACTGACAGTTTAATTCTGTACTCAGTTCTGACAACTTCTGTATTGAAAAACTTCATAATGTACCATCAGTAAATCTGCAAACACAGCAACTATAGTGTCCCAAAGAATTACCTGTATTTCACATGATGGAATCTCTCCTAGATATATATTCACTTTGTTATGTCATTCATAGAATTAGTATTTCTGAATGAAAATGAAAATCTTCTGTTTATTAATTATTGCTAAATGAAAGGTTAAGTAAATCATGGTGTATTCAATCTGCTACTAAATATAAATTACATGTAACATGAGATTCTTGTGTTTATCTTGATGAACATCACAGGTTAGTGGACTTTTCCTGTAAAATACCAGATAGTAAATATTTTAGGTTTACAGGCCTGTTTTTTAACTACATAATTCTGCCTTTGTGGCAGGAAAGAAATTGTAGACAGTATGTAAACAAATCACCATGGCTGTGAACCAATAAAACTTTATTTAAAAAGACATGTGGCAGCCAGATTTGACAAGGGAACCATAATTTCTCAAACCTCTGCCAACAGAAATTATAAAATACCTACGTAGCTCCCATACCCAAAGATCTTTGTGCCCCATGACTGATAACTGCTAATGTTTACTGAATACTTACTCTGTACCCTGCTGAACCTGTCACAGGCACTAGAGTAATTTTTATGGGGTAGGTGGTGTTATTATTCCCATTTTCCCAATGAAGAACTGAGACAAAGGGTTATGTCACTGTCCTTGCTTATAGAGCAAAGAAGTGATAGAGCAGAGATATATCACCACATTAAATCTGTAGCCCAGCTCCGATAAACTGGGCCATGTGAACACACAGCTTTAAATCATCAAGTGTGATACAAATGGCAGTCAAGTTATGAATAACTGCTCTTGTTTTATTCAGAGGAGAAAACGGAAATACAAGTAGAATTGCAAGATCTGCGCTGCAAGTGTTTTTGTAGTGACTAATAGACCCCCTGTCCTCTGGATCCTCCTGCAGTTCATTATCACACTGTCTTCCAATTAAGTCACTGCCACCTCCAAGTCAAAACAGTAGCTTGGAAAATTGTTTCTTTAGGGCATTTCTTTGTCTTCAGTGAAACAGCTCCAAATTCTCACTCTTCCCGTGGCTGCTTGAGCTTCACCCTTACCTCCTTACAACCCTGGAGGCAAACGTACAGTTATTTCAGGGCAACAGTGATGGTTACATAATGAGAAGAAGTGATCATTAGTTCATTAATCAAAGCTGCCAGATTAGATTTACATGCCTTAGTAATAAATGGTTAAAAAAAAGTCTAAGAATTAGCTGCTTAACAGAGTTTGATAGGAAGCCAAATTGACAAGCTCTTCCTCCAACATTATGGCTAATTTTTCACCCACGATATGCAGGAAGCTATAAAAATCTCTCAAAGATAACTGCCCACTAGCTATACACCCTCTGCCGACTGCTGCACTGCTATTTTCCTGCAAAACTCCCACTCACAGTAAACCAGAGCTGCCTGCAACTTCTGGAAATTAGCTGGCAGCCAAACCCAGAGATTTCTCACACCAAATGCAAATCTATTCAAGAATTCTCAGAGAAGCAATCGAGAGTCCTAGAACTGACTCCTCTGGCACATTTTCCGGATGCCTTCTGAGCTCTATGCACATAAAATGCTCATTTGTCATAATTATTATCCTGCTATAATTGATTAATAATGATAATATGAGTACTCTGTTTTCTCAGCTGGAACACATTTTTTTTTACATTTCAGTTTTCATGTTTCCCATTTCTCAAACCACAATGCAACTGTATATATTGAATGCTGACTATCATCCTACTGCTGCTTCCTAAAATTCAGTGATTCATATTCAATTGATGGCATCTTAAAATCAAGGAAATACAGTAAAGTCTTCTATGTGTAATACAGTACTTTGATTGAAGTCAGCAGAACCCAACACTGGCTAATTTGAGAAAAGTGAATTCCCACAGAGTTGCTGGGAAGGCAGGAGCATCCAGCTCCAGAATGAGACAACAAGCAGGAAAGGGAGCGCCTTTCCCTATCTCGTGAAGGAGGGGCTAAAGAATCTCCTTCGCGACTCATCTGCATTGTCTTTCTTTCTGTTACTGTCTTACTGACTCAGTGTCTCTGTTTATCTGTGGTACTGGGATTCAGTTCTAGAAGAAAGTGCCCACTCGCGGTATGCTGGCTTAGTGAGAAAGAAGCTGATGGAAGGAGCCTGTGATGACCTCCTGGATACCTCTGACTGCTTCAGTAGGAAGGCAGAAAGTTCTTGATTCACAATCCCTGACGGGAAAGAGGCAGTTCCTCAAAGGAAACTCATGTTATGGCCAACAATGGGGAGGATATGCTAGGTACTCACGGAAGGTTAAGGATTTCAGGGAACAAATTGATAGCTGATTTCAAATTAATTCCTTGTCCTGGATCTTTTGAAGTTTTTAATGTTTTCCAAAGACTGTTTTATAACAACTTAACATAGCAAAGGACATGAGTGTCAATTCCAGGCCAAATCCTAACACAGCATCTTGAAGACCATTTGACCTTGAGCAAGTCACATAAATTCTCCCATTTAATCCAATTTAGTGCTCGTTTTCCCATTTAAAAGTTTGGAGTTAAAATAAATATTTCACAGCACTACTTCAAAGCTTGGAAATAATATACATAGACTATCTTGAGGCCTAGTAAACATCTAGGATCCCAAGACAGTAGTTGCCATTATCGTCATAATATTATGTGGATGGATTTGCCACACCTTAAAATATTATTAAAAGATATTTGCTTTTCATATATGTGGAAACTGTGTTTTAGAGAATATAAATCACTTGCTGAAGGTCAAATAATTAGTAATGACTGGACTTGAGATGTCAACTCAGATATCAGACCACAAACTCTTTACATTAAATTATGCTATCATTATTGCTGTTAAAACATTGCATTTTTATTAACTTCATTTTTTATACTAGTCAAGTTTCCAGTTGCTGAGACAAAATACCCAACACCCACAACTCAAAGGATAGGTTTAATTTAGCTCACGGTTTCAGGGAATTCAGACTCTGGATGGTAGGCTCCAAAGCAGAAGAAACATGGCGGAAGGGTATGGTGGAGCAAATATGTTGCCAGATAGTACAGCAGAAAGATAGTGCCAGATAAGGAGGTACAAAATACCAAACATAGACTCCAAGGCCATATTCTCACCCCCTGCCTAGACACATCCAAAAGTGTGCCCCATCAATCCCTGAGTGGATCCCAAAGCCAATCAAGTTGACACTTCAATTTAACTCCCACATTGTTGGGTATCTCCAAAGACAGTTCAGAGTAAAACTTGGAGATCACATGATGCAAAAGGCAAATTTCTGAGTGGTATTTAGTACTTTGGGAAAGGAACAGGATATCGGATGAAGTGGAACTAGATCTGAACTTACATCTATCTCTTCCAAGTCACAACCAATCTTAAGTTGAGCCTCAAATTTCTTATCTGTAAAATGAGTTTAATAATAGCCATTCCATGAGATGGCTTCAAAGGACAAATATAAAATTGTGCTTTACACTTCATATAATGTGAGCATGTTTATATTCATGTTGTTGATTTTCTTGCAGTTATCTGCTCAGTTTTAGCTGTGTGTGGAAGCCACTTTAATTTATAATGTGTGAGAGAAAGAGTTTAACTCCACAAAAAGAAAACTCTTCATCAAATTCATCCCAATGTTGATTGAGACAATTAACACATAATCCAAAACCCTGCATCTCCATGGGCAGAATGTGAGGCCAAGACCTTTGAGGGCACAAAAGAATTGCATAAACTGCTCAATAAATCTATCTCCCCAAGATCAAAGAATCCAAAAGTAGCAATGTAGCATGTATGTGATGAGCACTCTTTGACTTCTTTTATTAAAACATTATCTTAAGTTCAATTCCATACAGTGTTCTCCTGGCATTAACATTCCACCAGTTCTGTCTTCCCCTTAATTATTTTATAAAACTAGAAAAGATAGAGAGGGCTCTCCTAGGTGCTAACCCTTGAAACCATCTTCCTGTCAGTGGAAATCTCACCACATAGAAATCTGGATAATTAAGGGAAATTTATCAGACCTTCATTAGCCATGATGACAGTCATTTGGCAGGTCTTACAATCACTGAAAAGTACTCTGTGAGCCCTTGCTCCTTCAGAACACACGCTCTCAAGTGGCAGCAATTATTCACACCTGCTTAGCCTGGTCCAATTATCTTTTTAAGTAGTACTGATCATAATTTCGACATTGGCTGATGGAATCCAGCAAGCAGCTTAGGTCACAGTTGTCTCTCAAGACAGAATTCTTGTTCCTAAAGTTATTCAGGGGGAGGCATTGTGAATATTTATACTTCTTTCTAGTGAAGTAATTTAGAGTGTGCATGCTGCAGATTGGAGTAGTAACTTAGTAAAAGCACAATCATCCTGAGCTATCTGTAGCAAGATTCTCCACAAAAACATAAAGCCAAGTGATGATAATTAATGGAATAACCTATATGTTCCTCACATAGGACATTGGACTAAGATTCATAGGACCATAGTGGGTAAAACAAGATAGTACCATTCAATAGTGGATGCACTATTTAGTTAAGTAATAGAACTGTAATTTATAGGAACTAAAATAAAGTTCTTCTGAAAATTAAGAAAGTCTTTGCTCTAGGTCCTTCCACACAGCCTCAGAGAGATAAGAGAGATAAGTAGAGTCACCAAATAATAACTTCAATGAGGATGAAGCTGTGTTCATGCTGTTCAACATTCCAACACATGCTCTTGGGACAGAGTCTGATATATTGGAGGTACCTTAGAAATATTTTATGAATGAAGGGATGAACTTGGTACAAGTAATCTAACCAGTTGGAATCAGAGCCCAACTTTTGGAAGACCTATTAACACAGTACTTGATTAAAAAAATCATTTCCCAAGTTGGTCTATTTAGGTTTGCTGCATTATCCAATTATAAATGTGTAGTAACGTTGCTGTAGCCCAGAAAGTACTGTGAGCATAACAATATTTCCACCTGGCTTATGAAAGTGAGAAAAGAAGTATCCTAAGTATCCACTGTAATGTGAGGTTCTTTCAGTCCCCTTGTCCAAATCTCAACTTTAGGTGACTATAACTACATTGCAATATCATATTCCCAGTTCCAGTTCTTACTATAGGGATCTATTGTATAAACTATTTTCGCAAGACAATAAAAATTTTTAGATAAACTTCAAAAGTATCTCAAGCTAACATAAAAAAACTTTGGCCAAAATGTTTAAGAGCAAAATATATAAAAGGATAGTTAAGAACAAGATTTTGGTTATTGTTTTAAGAATGTAATATTAGCTCAAGTTTTCAAGCCTAAATTAATATTAGTCAGCTAGCCCATCACTGGAGTTCATACCCAGTAACTGAATTTAATAAATAATCATTAAAATCTACAGTGTTCACATACAATTAATAATATTTTCCACATATTAACATGCAACTAATACTTAGGCAATGTTTCTTAGATGTAAAATGTTTATGATAACTAAAAATAATTCTTTGCCATCAAGTAGTCTGGAACAGATTAAATAAGTGCTGATGATCTAGGTCTTAAACCTAATTCATCCTTTCATTATAACATGTAATACTTACGAATTTTTCCCTAATCAATCAAGTAATGTAAGACTTTAGACTGCGTATAATTTTCCAAGAGATATGGTTTAAATATAAATTTTATAACTATTAAAAAACCTCTAACTTACTACATGTAAGCCAAAGGATCCCAGGAATTTTTATTTTAAATAATCATCCTAATTTTGAAGCACTACAGAAAAGTCTAGATGTGAGTGTATTCTTCAACTGCCTATTAATTCTAGTCACAATTTTGAGAGACAATCAATTCCAAAGTGCTTCAAAATTACACTGAGAAAATTATGGATGAAATTAATACAAAATGTACATAAATGGGGTAGAAAAGAGTTTGCAAGATTTAATTATTCTTTCTCAAAAAGCATGAGACTTACATAACTTTAAAAAATATAAGAGCTTTTTTAACATAAAGATCTTGCTTTGTATTTTCAAACTTATTTTTGGAGTTCGTCAGTATTTTTGCCTGCCAGAAGATTACAGGAGCATGAGAAACACAATAAAGTAAATAATTGGCACAATGTAATATCTAAAGCAGAACATATCACCTGGTAGAGTGTTTGCAGCAAACATTTGTGGAGTAAAATAGGAAAATTTACTAATTAATAAATAAAGGAGGACTTGCTGGGGATGTAGCTCAGTGGCACAGTGCCTGCCTGGCAAGCACATGGTCCTGAGTTCAATTCCCAGTACAAAAAAACAAACAAACAAAAAACAAATAAAGGGGCTGGGGATTTAGCTCAGCCGCAAAGCGCCTGCCTGGCAAGCGCAAGGTCGTGAGTTCGGTTCCCGGTACCGGAGAAAAACAAAAAAAAAAAAAAAAACAAAACAAAAAATAAATAAATAAATAAATAAAGAAGGATTCATAAGGAGAAATATGTATGTGCATATAGTTACAGATATTAGAATTTTCTTCCTCTTTTTCCTCTACTTCCTCTTCTTCTTCATGTCATCCCCTTCATCCCCCTCATCCCCTTCATTCCCTTCCCATTCCTCCCCCTCCTCCCCCCTCTCCTCCCCCCTCTCCTCCTCCTCCTCCTCCTCCTTCTTCTTCACACTGGGGATAGAAACTAAAGATTTATATTTGATAGGGAAGTGTGCTACCATTGAGTTACTTCACCAGTCTAGAATTCTATATTTAACAAAGTTTTCTTGTAATACAATTCTGGTTTTTCGGTTTTTCTCCGGTACCGGGAACCGAACTCACGACCTTGCTCTTGCCAGGCAGGCGCTTTGCCGCTGAGCTAAATCCCCAGCCCCCTGTAATACAATTCTGGAACCCACTCAGGAAAAGTGTGGTTTTAGTTCACAACAGTGAGACTGAACAATTTGTCCAATGACGTGTTGTTTTCATTACAAGTATAGAAACTCAAGGAGTCAGAGACAGACAGACAGACAGACAGACAGCGAGACAGACAAATACACAGAGAGAGATTAATTTACAAAAGCCATAAGACTAAGAGTGTATAGTTTGACTTCAGGTGCAAGTGGACTCAGGAGCACAAAGAAATTGCTCATATCTCTTGTTCTCTCATCTCTTCTTCTGCATTCCTCTATGTTTGCTCATTCTTAGGCAAGATCTCTCCTCATGGTGACAAGGGACAAGGTAGGGCTGTGATGCAATCCTATAACCTATCATATCAGTTATTTTATTGAGAGAGAGAGAGAGGAGACTACTTCTGTAAAGCATACTGCTATTTCAATAGCTCAAGCAAAATTCACCAAGTGAGCTCTGACTGAACATGATGAACATGACTTATGCCATGTGCCCATCACTAAATCAATCAGTGTAGCTGAGAACACAAGCTTGGTCTAGAGGCTTCCCAATCTTTGGACTCAGAAGCATGGCTAGCCACATCTAAACCACATGATTGAACAATGGAAGAATTAATGATTGCTTCCAAAGGTAAGAATAATGTGCTATTGTTGGTAGGTCAATGCTACAAATGCTGGCAAACAGAAGCCTTGCCAAATGTTTATACTTGGAAGTTTCTTTAAAGAAAAATTCAAGTGTGAGCAAATGTAGGCATGGTGGCATTCCTAGGTCACAGGCACTGTAAATACCTGTATACTGAGGAGGGTAAAGGAGTAGGAAAGAGAGGGAGAGACCAAAAGGAAAATTTAGAGAAGTTACAACGAGAGCAATCAGTTTGGGATCCTTCTTTGTGGTCTTATATTGAGATAGTCTAGACGTACGGGATTTTAGGGCTGGAGAAACCTTTAAAACCACCAAAGGTAATTAACTTGGTTGCAAATTAGAAGTAAATTTTCATTTGCTCCTCTCCATTTCATTTGCTCCTCTCCATTTCTCAAAAGATAATTCCATCTTCTCTCTAGTCCTTTATTGTACAATGTGGTAGACATGTGGCTTTGGGCACTTCCAAAGTGCCTAGTTCAAGTTGAGTCCTGCTCAAAGTATAAAACACAGCAAGAATTTCAAAGATTTAGTACGATAAAAATCATATAAAGTGTCTCATCCACCTTTATACATTGATTGTACATGTAAATGATAATATGTGAAATATATTGGACCACATAAACTATATTACTAAAATTAATTCATCTATTTCTTCTGATTTGGTAATGTGATTAGTATGCAGTGCAGTTACATACAGCACTTTTGCTTACCTATATGATTCACATCTGTAGAGCATGTTAGCTTTTACTGAACAGTTTTAATGGCGTACAGTGTCCACACTGTCTCTCCGTGGCTGGAACATGCGATCCTCCTGATTTCCTGGCTCGTGCACACATGTTCTACCACTGTCTGTGAAACTCCAACTTCTTGCTCATCTTCAAGGCCAGAAGAAGTCATCATCAGAAGCATTCTCTGTCTGTAAGGTCCCTGTGGACTTGTCCTCACATTTCCCTTTTACTGTGTAACTCATAGTGTGTGTTCATCTTTGTTTTCCTAAGAATTCTGAGCTCTTTTATTGATTTATTGGCTCATCTCTAAGTCCTGAACACTGTGCCTGGCACATATATCCAGTACTCTGTAAATTTCTGCTGGATTAATATCCAGTGATTGAGGTTAAATTAATGTCTCCTAGTTCCCCTAGAAACTCCAGTTTTTTCTTGCCCCCACTTATGTCTGTTTTCACATTTATGATATTTTAGTTTGAATACGGTTACCCTTTGGCCAGGAAACAGCCTTCATCAGATGTCAAGCATGCTAGATTTTAGGCTTCTCAGCTTTCAGAACTGTGAAAAATATATCTCAGTTGTTCATTTTAAAAACACTAAAATTATGCAAATTTCTGATCTTTCAGTCTTCTGGAACAACTTTTAAACTACTAAATTCAAGAGCAGTTCATTGATGTTTTCTTCCTTATAGGTGACACAAGGAAGGGATTTTACCCCAGAGAATTGAAAGAACATCCTCTGATGAAACCACAGAAGCGTATTGTGCAGCTAATGGATGCCTGCAATCAGAAGGCTTGTGATCTAGGCATCAAGATAAACAGCTATCACAACATTTAAAACATACACTATATTTACGTTCCAGCATTTTAATTATAAAATCAATGGAGTGTTAATGATATAAGCATTAGCTTGCTACTGGGAATTCCAAAACTTCTCTTTTTGAGGCATAAATTTGTAAGTTGTTCAATTTACCCAATTTGTCAGAACAATTTCCATTAGTAAATATGAATATTTAATGAAAAGTAAAACTGGCATAAGCCACTTCTCTTAAGCATCTAATGACTTACTGGAAGAGTTGAAATATATTAGTTGAATTATCTCATCTGCTATTTTCCATCATGTACACAGTAATCATCATCAGATGGCTTTGAATGTTGTCCCTTACTGTTTTGGAGTTAGGTTTTGGTGTAATACATTCATTTGGTTGTGGGTTTTTGCTTGTCTATAGACTAATAAGTGGATATCTGTGGTCTATAGGATGTTTCCTTCAATATGAATGGCATCATGTGAAAATATTTTAAGGTTTCCAACTTCCATTATGCTCTTTGCTTCTGCCAGTACTCATTGTGAATAAAATAATTACATATGTGTATACATTTGAGATTAATTTTAATATAATTATAGGTGCCCTCTGTCTTATGGCTTGAAAATTACTTTTACATATTTTATTTCATTGACCCTCAATGAAGGGCACCATTATTTCTAGCTTCCAGACGAATAAACTGAGGATCAGACGGGCGAATATGCTTGCCTGTGTCAGAACTGAGACTTGGCCTTAAGTTCAGTGATCTTTTCCCCCTACCCAAAATATCCCTGAGATACTCCTTTTTTGAAAAAGCTTTGCTTTTGTAGTATCCCTTATTTCAACCTGATTTTATTTGCTTCTTTCTACTTCGACTCCAAGTGCCTGGCACATAGTGTCTTGGTTCCTTTTCTCATTGCTGAGACAAAATACCCAACACCCAATCTGAAAGAAGAAAAGGTTTATTTGGCCTACAGTTCATAGAGCTTTCAGTGCATAGTTGGCTAGCTCTAAGGCAGGGTGGCATGGCAGAGGACAGTCCATGGTAAAGCAAGACAGGCAGAAAGCATCAAGCAGTAAAGTAGCAGCAGCAGCAAGCAATAAGCAACACTAGCCCTCCTTCTGTCCCTTATATTTTACTGACACCCAGGGTGTGGCACCCTTAATCCTACCCAGAACAATGCCAAATCAAACAGCAGACTAATTTAGTAAACACATACCCTTGATCCCAGCATCACTCACTCTGGGTCCAGGCACCTCTGAAAAGTCCCACCTGTGACCACATGAGGCTTGACATCTAGACACAAACCATAATAGTAAGTATTCATTAAATGTTAGCCATATTATTATTTTTTGTTAAAGTGAAATCACTAAATGGAAATATAAATTTACTGAAACTTAAATTCTATTTCACTGGGACTTTATGTATGATAATTATTCTTCCTTTTAAGGAAAGTTAAGTAGACATTTTATTCCATGGTTCCAAATTTACATCATTAACCCCTCTGTGATTCTGTGGTTCTGTAAGGCAGAGGAAAAATTCTTTAAATAATCTCAATATTCAAGGTTTCATGTAATTGTCATAAAATAAAGCTCTAATGGTCTCACTAGAGCTTTTGTATTGGTGCCAGTTAGTATGGACTTCTCTTTCTGAGCCAATGGGAGGATAGTGTAAATTGAAGCTTTGGTTTATTTGATGCTTTCACTAGCTTTTCCTAGCCTTTTAATTTTCTTCACTTTCAGTTTTACTCCTTTTTCCCCATAAAACAGTCCTTAAATGCTACTGTCACAATTGTCTAAGAATTTCCCTGACTCCAATTGTTGATAATATCCTCAGAACTGGACACAGAGATTCTGAAATAAATATTTTTAATCTGTAGAAGAACCATTTAGAAGTTTTTTCACTTTGCTTAAAAACATTACTTAATTTTTTTTCATTAAGTAAAATGGATCTTTCATAGACAGAAAAGACAAATTACAAAGAGTACATTTTGTTAAGTGACCAGAAAGCTTATATAGTTCATTTTGGAAACTTCTCGCTTCTTCAACAAATGATAGAGTACCTACCATGTACAAAATACTGCTTATTAAACTTAGCATATGACTATGCTAAGTTTTATAACATAGTGTTTTAATAGTAAAATCTGTATTAGTTTCAAACAACTAGGAACAACTAACTATAATTATCTAATTAACTACTAGAACTTGTCAAAGCTGGTAGTTTGTTGCAGCTGAACTGTATTACAAACTCCAGAGCTTCTTTCTTGTTCACCAAAAAGTTTAATTCTGACTCACTAAGATCTAAACTCCAAGTTCATAGTCGAGAAATTTCTCTTACACATAAAGATTTAAAAACCCAAACTCTTCCAATCCTGTGACTCTTTCATCTTCATCACATAACTTCTAAGATCAATATGCTTGTGTGTCTCCTTCCATGGAGGCAGAAAAAAGAGTAAGATCCTGCACAGGAAGTTTTCACAAGCAAGAATGGAAGAACTTCATGACAATACAGTTCAGGTATTCGTGTCAGATCTCACGTAACAGTAAGGAAGGATAAGAACTATAGTTTAATTACATGTCCAAAAGGAAAAACAACCAAAAACAAGTAACTAAACGAAAATGAGAAAGGAAGTCTCTGCTACGAGTTTTGAAGTCAAACAAACTGGTTTAAATCATGCCCCCCGCATAAAACATAATCTGGGACAAGTAACATGAGTGCTGAGTTTCTTCATTTATATGATGGGAATTATAATAATATCTTCATATGGTTGGATGTAAGAGTAAATTATATAATAACAATAATCTTTCAACATTTACGAGGCTTTTCTTAAATGTCAGGTAACATATCTAGCTCTTTCCACATTATCTCATATAATTTTTACAAAACATTTATAAAATAGGAACTATATTATCATCTCAATTTTATCAGCTAAGGTTGCAGTAGATGAAGTTAAGAAAAAGTTGTTCATATCACCCTGTATCCATACCCTATGCATTGTGATTTTGAAGCAGTTCTCATCCAAATATATCTGTCTGCCACATGAATCTATGCTGGCTTTATGACCCCTTCAGTTAACAGAATGACCCCCAAAGTGCCACCATGCCAATTCTGAGTCTTGCATATTTCTGCTAGCTATATCAGGCCCTTTTCACCAACCCGTGAAGAAGTCCAGCTTTGCTGTCAAGGATGGAAGAGCAAGTAGAAGGGAGTTTGCCCAAGTAAAACTTCCCTGGACTGATCCATCCAAGTAACTCAGCAGATCAATACAGACACATGAACTTGCCAATATGAAGCCATCTTAGCCTGATCAGCATGATCTAGGTAAGCCACAGACCCATGAGCTTAATTAATCTAAATTAATCTGCTGTAAGGGGCTGGGGATTTAGCTCAGCTGCAAAGCGCCTGCCTGGTAAGCGCAAGGTCGTGAGTTCGGTTCCTGGTACCGGAGAAAAACCAAAAAAAAAGAAAAATAAATAAATTAATCTGCTGTAGTATGGTTTGTTGTTCAACATTATTTGTATGGAATAAAAATGAGACAAACATTGGTTTGGATTTTATCAACCTGACAGTAACATATCCAGTGAGTGACACAGCTAAAAGAAGAATCATAACCCATTGAGTAGAAAACCTATGTGTTCATTCACCATAATATCCTAAGATAATTATTTTGTTAAATTGGATGAAGTGCTTGACAAATGACAGCCATTAATACTATGCTGTATTATTAAGCCTTTCAAATATGGGCCAATGTGGTACGTGTCTTATCTATGTAAGTTGATCACAATATTTCTCCAGAACTAGGATCATACCTGACATGTCATAAAGTCTTCAGGAAAGAATTATGGAACATTTTAATGGAGACTGGCTACTCAGATAAATCAGCAATGAAGCCTACCCTTGATGAGTTGAGAGTCTAAAAGAAAAGCTCAAAGATAGACATAAATAATGGTGATTTTAAAGAAGAAGGTTAAGTGCTACAGGCAAGGGATTAATAGGGCATTCTAGGAATTCAGAGGTAGGATGAATTACTTGCTACAAAGCAAGTAGTAAAATATTTCATGGAGATGATGAATTTTGTAATACTCTTAATGCCTGGACTTTGAACATGTGGAGACCATGAATATAAGGCATTCCTGGAACTGGATATTATGAGTAACTCACACATCAGCTGAAGAAAACAGTAACTTTTATTGGGTGAAAATAACTACAAGCTACTTCGTGAGTCAAAGACTTCATCCAGTCAAATTCTTCCACCTGACTCATAGAATTTGACAATTGGCCATATGTTGTTCTAACTCGTACCTCTTAACTCTTCTTTATTCATTTATTAGTCTTATATTTATTCATTATTTCCACAAACACTAAATCTGAGAGAACTAGGTGCTATTTCCAAAGACTATAAGGGAGAAAGCATTTCAATTTAAAACAAGGTATACAGTTTTTAAAGGCAAGCATCACTTTCATTGTTCTCTTTCATTTCTAAAAGGACCTTTCATAGAATGTTGTTCAAATGCCTACGGAACACACAAACACACAAATGTACTAGCTGGTTTTAAATTAATTTAAAAGTGAAGAGAAAATGGACCCTTTTACCTAGCAAAGAGTTCAGTTAATATTCCTTATCTGCTACCTCTACAAAGCTTAATAGTATTTCTCATTAAAGAAATCTAGATGTTAATAGGCATCTTTTCTATGTTCCCTTTCTATTATGGGCATTTGGCTTAAGTTGTCTATGATCCTTCTCCTCAAAGAACATAGTGAGGTAAGTGCCAGAGAGTCTGCTAGGCTCTGAGAGTCCAGTGAATAATCAGACGGAGAAGGTTTTTGTTCTCACAGAACTTCCAAGCCAGAAGAAAGATACCTGTAATAAATACCTAGTTATTAAAAATTTAAGATGATTCTGAAAAATGATACATGCTACAATAAAACAATGTAATACGCCAGGAAGCTATTATCTAAATTCTTAAAGTAGGAGCTGAGGGTAGACATTCTAAAGAACAGATATTTAAGCTGAGGCCATAATGACAAAGGGGGACCGGCCATGGGGCAATCTGAAGACAGAGTGTGTTAAGTCTTACAAGTGGCCACTGCTAAGGAGTTCAGTCTGGAATAAACTTGGCAATCATATATATAACCAACCATTTCAAGTTAGGAAGGTACTTTAGAAGAATCGAAAAGGAGATATTGGCATAGAACCAGTCAGTGATTGCAGCTCAAAGTCAGCCACAGAGCTCCATTGAGGTAATCTGGCGTAGAGCGCTTCCAGAATGAGCATGTGTGGGTAGTGAGAGTCTGCCTGCTCTGTTAACCACAAATTATTTTTGGCCGTCAACCATGAATCAAAGGCCACCTCTAACTAGCTTGGCTTCCTCTCTCTCACTATCTGTCATGTTGTCAAGTTCCTGGCACCCAGATGCTTGTGCTAAAATGGTGATCTTAATCACAGAAATCCACTCATCTGCCCCACTCCCACCACACATCTCCCCTGGCCAGAGATCCCTCAGTGCCAGGGTCATCAGCTTGCACCCTTTTACCCATGATTACAAGTTATGTGCTCAGTTTCCTGCCAGACTAAGCTGTTTGTGATTGTCACCCTGTGAAGCAATTTGTTGATCAAGAAAAATGCAAAATAATTCATTTAGATGTTCTGTATTAACTGCCTACTGAGATCTTAATTGAAATTTGTATGTTCTCCATGAAAAATTATCTTTATAGATCTATCTAATTCTGCCTAACAAGGACACAGGAACACATGCTTTCCTGTCAGAAAATTTCCAACTATCATGCACTACTATATCACTGATGTTAAGTTTAAAGTGGAGATGTGGGAATCTGATTTTCTATGCGAGTTCCCCAATTATTTTCACCGAGGATCAGGCACATATTTAAAACTCTAGGGCAAAAAGTCAATTGAATTTACTATAGAAGGAAGGAGCCAAATTAAAAACCAGATAATATTTTCTAGAAGGCTTAGATTAGAGCTTCTAATCAATGGACATAGCTATAAACATTTCTTCTCATTTCCATAAATGCCTATAGTTTTTCTATCATAGCATCTATCACATTTAATTGTTATCACTTATTTGAAGATCTTTTTCTTTCTTTAGAGCATAATCAATTAAAAAGTAATAATTTTGCTCATCACATTATTTCCAGGATTTAGGTAGTACCTGGCATATTTGTGCTTCTAATTTGTTGAATTAATGCATAAATGAAGTAATTTCTCAAAAAGGTTTTCTTGACCTAAAATACAGTAAGTTGAGGCAATAAGTCCAGTGTTCTAAAAACTCTTTTTTTCTAGTGTCCAATCTGGCTACCATATCCCACCCTCCATATAAGCACTGTGCCTACATCTCAGTGCATTATTCTGCAGTACAGCTCCTGGGGAAGACCCAGTCTAGGCACATGCACTGTGGAAGTGGTCATGTGCCCTCAGTGTGTGTTCCATGAAATCAAGAAAATGGCAAAAAGAAGAAAGAAAATTGTGTGTATCAGTTGAAACGCCTCTTTACTGATCTTTTCATGGATATTGCATGAATTTTATTCAGAACTCGCTTTTTATCTTTCTTGTTGCCATGGGCCCCACACACAATGTTCAACTCCCTCACTGTATTCGGAGGAGTTATGAATTATCTAGGACTCCACATAGGCGTGCACTCCACATTAGAACCAACTAATTTAGAGGCACTACTCACTTTGTAGATGTCATAGATTCCTGTATGTACTGGGGCAATTTTAAGATACTGTGAGTAGTGTTTATTACAACAAAATCAGTGCCTAATGTCAATTTTCTGGTGGGTAGAAATATGTGATTTCAGAAAAGGATGGCTGGAGAAGACTCTATCAGGACAGCTGCCCCTGAGTGATGAGTCAGATGGGGACATGTTTACTTTTAGGGTAATGTGTCATCTTCTTTTGTACTTCTCTCTAGCCCTGGGAACGGAAAACTCCCTTCTTCTGTCCAACTTGAAGGACTTTTCATTCCATCTCTCTCTCTCTCTCTCTCTCTCTCTCTCTCTCTCTCCTCTCTAATCTTTTGAAAATGGATAGAGAAAGATCATAATGTTTAGAGTGATAATAGAAATGAGACATTTTTTAAAAATCTCACCACTCAGATTTTTTTCTGTTGGATTTGGAGGTGACAGGCTAGAGAATATAAGATTGAAGAGGCTAGTAGCTGTTTCCCAGCGTATAAAGAAGGTCTGTCAGCAGTAGGAAAAAACTAAGATCATCAGGCACAAGTGAAGCAAGAGGCTGATGGAGAGAGATTAATCTATCAATGTTTAATGCAAGCCCAGATTTCCAAGGCTCTAGTTCTTACAATAAATCCATAGAGCCCACAGGCCATTCCAATATTTTTCCTCCTGCTATTAACTAGTCAATTCACGTTTTCTGTTTCAGTTAAGAGTTGGGTTGCTGTCATTTACAACTCAAAAACTTCAATATTTAATGATCCAATAATTCCAATAAATACTTATTGTGAGGATTAGGATACAAAGGAAATAAAAGCCAAAATTATACACAAAATACAATAAAGAGGAAAAAAACCCTAATTCAAAAATCCATAGCTTCCCTATTAGCTTGCTTTTATTATTGTATGTGTCATATGTTTATGCATATAGTATAATCTGCTTGAGAGGTTTTGGACAAGTCCTAGAGTATAATAAGCATTGAGTGAATATGAAGTAGCAATAATTATAAACTTCTACACAATCAAGCTCATGGCCTCACATTACCTAGTGCAGTGTTTTGTTCACACATCTCTGACAGTTTCATAAAGGATTTGGGGTTTTTTTTTTTTCTTTTTTTTTGATACATGCTGGAGTTGAGGAAAATATTTTTATAATATTCTAGGCTGTGTATATTTTACCATTTCTAAGAGAGTGTCAATTTCCTTTTGGTAAAAAAGATTGCCAGAAGGGAGAGATGCAACTGAACTGATGTCTGTGAGCCATGTTTCACCCTTAGAATTTGATTCTCAAAAATAAGGAGACCATGATGTTAAGTGAGATTAATTGGACACCCAAGCTTGAATATCACATACTTTCTCTCAGATGAGAAACTTAAATTATAAATAAATAATGAGCAAATTAAAAGATAGATAATAGAAGTAGAGAGATAGAGAATTCACAAATAGGAAGGGGGATCAGGAGATGGAGGGTGGGGGCAAAGGAGGGAAGGAAAGGAATGAAAGGGAAATTAAGATGTGTTATGTACATGCACCAACTCCCCACAAGGAATGCAAGCATGTAATAACAAAAATTTAGAAAATAATGAGACAGACAGACTTCAAAACACATGGAGGCCAGCTAACCAGCTGTGGTGATAGGACCTTCCATGAGTTATAATAGCATGCTCTTGCCAATTTTCAAGCCTGGTTCACCAGGCACCCATTGAATAAATACAATAAATTCTTTTTGGTTCTAATTAGCCAGAGCTAGTTTTTCTCACTTTCAATTAGAGAATTGCATTTGATTAGCAAAGTATCATTAGCTATTTTGTGGGGGGGATTAAACTAGTAATAAGTAGCATCAACTTTTTTTCAATGAGGCTCCATCAACAGCAAACATTGTCCACCTTAGTGATAGCAATAGTGCTGTCAATCTTTAAAATAATTGTATCTTACATTTGTATCTTTTTCACATATGACATCATGTAAGATTCACAATAACTTTGAGAGGTGAGACCTCAGGTTTTCTTCAGTATGCAATTGAAGGAACTAAATTTATCTGACATCAAATAACTTTTCCAAGAGCTGTAGCCTACAGGTGGTGGAATTGCCCTCTCTGTCCAGCATTCTTTCCCTGTACCAACAAAGCCCTTTCTCCAGGATCTGAGAGCTTCCCATTGTTGCCACCTCAGCTGAAAGGAGAGTGGGAATCACATGCAAAACTCATCTGTGCCTTCAGTATTGACATGTATTGATCATCGCCACATCACCAAGCAACCAGCTATAAGTGAATAACAGCACATTGAGAAGATGAACTAATTGGGTGGAATAATTGATCCATTTTATCTTCAGAAGAGTATCTTAGACTCTAGTTTCTGTCATCAACTTTCTCCCAGTAGTGAAATACATGCTATTTATTTTTTCTTAAACTTTATGTGGTTATATTTCCTTCAAAAACATTTGTCCGTTATTTCAATGGCATCAGGTTTTCTATGTATTTTATGAAATATCAGTTTGAATTTTTCCAGATTGTGCCTCCATGCTCTTTATTCCATTTTTTGCTCAGCATTCCTTAAAAGATACAGATTAAAATAAAACTAGCTGAGGTGTCATCACACCTCTGTAGAGAAAATACAGAATCTTTTATGACTGGGTTGATAAATCAACTCATTAATAACCACTTTAATCCATATTTTATTTTTTGTGGTTTTGCTTTATCTTTAAGAGAAAAAGAAACCCTCCTTGTCCTTTCATATTTTGAGTTCCAATGGTTCAGTCCATTGTAAAATGTCCATAAATGGTCCATACCCCACTTTGTATCTGAAACTACATAAACAGCACAAAGATAGTTGTGCACCCAGAGAGAAATCCCTGTCTGAAACTCCATTCATTTGCTTCAGAGTCCATAATTTGAGTAATCTTCCCAAGATCTCTTGAAACTAACTGCTACAATATTTTGTGGAAGACACTACTAGGAGAAACATGAGCCATTACGTAGCAATAGTAATCTGTCGAGTATGCATCATAAGGGTGCATCCATCCTAAAGCCACCAAGAATATGCCTGTAAATGATAGAAACATAAACAGTAATTTAGGCAAACGTATATATATGAGAATGACAAGCAATCTAGAAAAATTACAAATGCATCATAAATCTTCAACTCTCACCTTGTTTGTTTGACCTAGGCAATGTTAAGAAAAATAATTAAATCTAAAGGAAGTAACTCAGAAGTCAGTAAATTACTTTAAAGTTTTAGTTTCTCTTAATAACAAAGCAAAAAATCTGGTACTGCTGACAGGCTGAAGCTGAACAGAGCTGCTCTTGCTAGTGTACCAGGCAGAGGGCTCAGACTCCAATCCACTTTATCAGCTCCCCCATCTACCCTGCTTCATTCACCCTCTTTCTGAGACTTTTCGGCTCTTAGCCTATCCATTCCTACCAAAACTCATCTGCCATGTTTCTCAGGTGTCATGTGTATCATGAAACCTGCTGTAGCTTTCATACTTCCTTCTCCATAGCTACCCATGTTCACACGATCACTAGATCATCTCCTTTCAGGTCCTCCTCTAAAACACTTCTTTTTTTCTGTCCTTCCTCTAACTCCCAAAGCCTTTGATCATTTTTTTTCCGACATGGCTCCTCTAAAGTCCTCTCACAAACTGTCAACCAAACATGAGACTTCAGGGTTCCCTGGCAAGCTTCAACCTATTTCTTCAGTGTCCTGATCACATAATGTTCTTGACTAAAAATATAACAGCACCATTTCTCGTAAGAAGTCCAAATACTATAATGTGGTTTCAGCTAGTCTGAAGCAGGAGGCCAGCCTGGGCAACTTAGCGAGACCCTATCTCAAAATAAAACTTTTAAAGAACAGGGAATGTAGCTTAGTGGTAGAGTGCTTACCTGGCATGCGTGAAGCTCTGAATTCTATACCCAGTAACACACACACACACACACACACACACACACACACACACACACATTCACTCACTTGGTTTCCCTAGCTCTACTCCAATCAACCAACAGGCGAATTCTCACCTCCCAATTCACTGCACTCACCTTGCCCCAACTATGGAGAGGTATTTACCATTCCTCATGTCACTTTAAGTGCCTTCTCTGTCCAAAAGGTCCATAATTACTGCTCCTTCACACTGTCCTCCATTTTATCTCCCTTCAACTTTCTTCCTTAATATCCAAAACTCTTTCTTTCAAGAGTATCAAGATTAACCACCTCTGAATGTCCCAAGTTGAAAGTACTCCTTCCTGCCTTTGCATCCCATAGCTCTTGGCTTTTATACTTTCTAGTATAAAAGCACTTATAAATTCCCTTGTACTGAAAGTGTGTGTCAGATTATTTCAGTGGAGCATAAATTCCCTCAGACTAGGCACCATATCATAACATCTTTAAAACTTTTTAAAAACTTGGTAAGTTGCTTGTTCATGGTGACAATAAGTTCCTGAGCATTAACTTAGTTTCACATACTGTGCCTAACATTTTACAAGCATATCTCTATCCGCTCAGAGTCTCTTCCTTTACAGAAAATGAAAATGGGACTTAGTAACTAGAGGAAGGTCTTAACACTAGCAGATGGCAGAACCACTCCTGAATACCAGGTGGTTATAGTGCTCTAACAACTATGCCCTCCTAAATTTTACTCAGTGTTACACTTTAAAAACATATTCTGCTTTCAAATAAATAAACAAAACTATAGTGAAGTTTTCAAATACCTTGTGCCCATTAATAGAGTGCAAAAATAGACACAAAGCATGTGCAGCATTTAAAGAAGACTTCTTGTAATATTTTCCAAATAGTGAACAATTTTCTAACTGAAAATAACAGGAGTGATAAATCCAACTTTAGTTTCAATGTCAACATGTATGTCATAATTAGTTAATGTGGCTTAAATGAAAAGCCATCCTGAGGATATAAGTCCTGACAAGGCTACACAAATGAACTAATGGTAACTGACAGGTACTTCCAAGAAATAAGGAAGTCAGCCCAGTAAGTACTCTAGGAGCCATCATAGAAAAGATTCTGTGAGTAAGTGAAAAAACTAAAAAAGGAAGAACAGAATATTTAAAAAATATATTCGTCTTGAAATCTCGGCAACAAGCATGTGCTGTGAGAAGGTAAGAGGAATGTTAGATCTTACTTTTTAAAAATTCAAATTAATTTGGCAAATAATTAAGTCACAGAAGACTGAAGCTGCAAATCATAGCTGTACAGATGAGGTGCTGAGAAAATGAGAGCTTTGTACTCAAACCCTCAAATCTAGTCACAGTTGAAGCTGGGCCTACAAGGCAGCTTCAGGATTCGGAACCCAGAGGTCCCTCTGCTGCGCTCCTCTGATTCCCTCCGATGTTCGTGCGGTCACAGTTCTCCCACACTACTAGAGAAACACGTGATGCAAGGTATTTGCTGTTGCTGTGTGGTGATGCTGGTCAGGAAGCTGTCTCTACTCTACGGCCCTGGCCTCCTCTTCCCCCTTCTCTCCTCAGTACATGGCAATCACATTTTTTCCTCCAACAATCCACCAGAATGACGTTGCTGAGTCCTGCAGTCATTTCTCACCTGGGCTCCCTGAGCTCAGGTCAGTCCGTCAGAGTCACCATGATCAGGCTCTCTGGTCCACACTCTGGCAGGTTGCACACTGAAAACCAGGCGGATGGGCATGAGAACAGTGCCAAGGCTCTGGTGGACTCTGCTACTCCTATTTTAGGGGAAGACTGTTCAGGCGAATTCCACATTTAGTTCATGCAAACTCTCCCAAAATAAAGCTGCTCTAAAACCAACATCTTTTAAAAAAAAAAAACTGGGTCTCACTGTGTAATTCAGGCTGGCCTCACACTCAGAGCGATCCTCCTGCCTCAGCCTCTTGAGTACTGGGATTACAGGCATGTGCCACGGTGCCTGGTTGCAACATCTCTTATTTGGTCTCATTTTATCATTAAATAACCCAAATGCTGACTCCTTTTTTGCCTCCACTGAAGGCAGCTCTTCCATTATAAAGACTCAGCCTCACTTTCTGGTTTTAAACATGTTTCTGATTAATCCCCTGAATTTCTATCTGTAAGACAGAAGATCTTAGAAATTCTGACAACCCTACTTCCTTGAGCTATAAAGCAGTGTAATGTTAGTATCTCTCTTATATGGCTATTGTGAAGGTTAAACTAAGTGATTTATACGAAATTATTAAGCCATCATATTTTAGATTTAATTATGCTTATTAGACTTTACTAAGATGGTGGGTTTGTTACTTCTTTTAAGGTATTATGTGTTCTTTACAGCTCTAAACTTTCTACTCTCCTTGGATTTTGCACTAATTCTTTCTTCATTTTCCTCACTGAGTAGAATGTGTGTGCCCATCAGCAAGACTCACAAATCAGGTGTGCAGTTGCTATGCACCCTCTAGATAATGCCGAGTTACTCACAGTTTTAGCCTAGATTTGGTCATCAGTCTCACAAGTCTGTCTGTCCTGAGGGCCAAGGAATGTCAAATATGACATATGTGCCATTCTTTAGGGCAGAAGGGTAGAGTCAGACAGACAAATTTCGTGTCTTTATGTCTCTTTTTAAAAGTTTACAATCATGTAGAGACAATTAAAAACACAAATCAGGTCTATATAATAATTAGAGGCATGTCTAGGCATTATTTTGGTCTTATTAAATTTGGAATACTATTTTGGTCTTATTAAATTTGGACATTGACAGCTGGATATGTGATTGAAAGGTTAAAGACCGGTGGGGAAAAAAAATGAAGATATAAACTTGCAACTCACAAGTACTTCATTGATATTTAAAGCCATGATCCTTAAGGAGTGAGTATACAGAAAAAAAAAAGATCTGGGACCTCCAGTACTTACAGGTCTGGAAGCAAAAGACAAACCAGCAAAAGGAAATGAGAAGGTGTGGCTAGAAAGTTAAGAGGAAAAGTACATTCCCAGCCAAAGCTGACCTTTGACATAATCAAGGTGCCAGTTGTGACATCCATCCTGCCTAAATGCAGTACATCTTCTTGAGGACTGCACATCAGCTTGGTTTGGGATTTTCAGGCTGGTGTGGTCTGCAGTTGTCCCTAAACAGGTCTCATTCCTTTTCTGTTTTCAAAAGTGCCAGACCCGCCTCATGGTCTCAAATGTTTACCTTCTTCCCTGCTTCTCTCCTTAGTTTTTGCCATAAGTGTTGGTCCTCATAAATCACCTCTTTCATTTCCTAGGGTGTGTTTTTCAGATAAGAATAATTGTAAGGTTTGCATTTTTATTATATTTCAAGAATTTTCCCAGGGTGTTTACTTCTAGTTATCGACTGTACTCCGGGGCTAATAACATAGTCTTTATTAATCATCCTTCTTTTCCTGTATCATTTCCATACTAATTATCCATTCCTCTTGCACCTTCCAATAAACTTTTGCATGTGAAATTTTATTTCTGGGGAAATCTACACTAAAATGGATATTATAGGGAGAGAAATGATCAATATATTCAAAATATTTCCAGCAATGGGTCCCTGGTGGACTAGTGGCTAGAATCAAAACATTTGCAGCACTAATTTAGGGGTATTATTGTTTTTGAGGTTCCAGGTAAGTAAAAATTCCCATATATTATCCAGTAAACAGGCAGATAGAAATTTATTAATGACCACTGACTCATATGGCCGTACAGCTACCTGTGTTCACTCAGGCAGTCTACAGGATTTTCATGTTCCCATTCCCAAGAGCTATTCACACAACAGATGGCTGAATTTTTGGGGGTTTATTTACAGGCAAAGACTGTTCAATAAATGGGAAGAAGCTTCACAACTGAGCCAAATGCTGGAGTGCACATCTGGATGGAAGCTTTGGACAGCTGGGCATAGATCAAGAGGGTTATTACTGTTGTCAAAGGATTAGAGGTGGTTACAGCCTTCTCACAAGGTGTCGTGGCAGTTCCCTGCTTCTAAAAGCTCTGGCCTTTGCCTCAGATCTTGTATTCCCACTTGCCTGTACTTACCCTTCATGAATATTTCCAAATCATTGTTAGGCTAAGTTAAGACTTAAAAGTCTTCCTCCTTTGGCACTACTGACCTTCTGTATGGTCTGCAGTCTTAGTCAACTCTTCATAATACATCCTGTAGAGAGAATTTTCTCACACCCCCTGGCTCCTTTTTGGGGCTCCTTGCTAAACTACAAAGCAATTTCAAAAAGCAAGGAACCTAACTAGGAAGCTAAATCTTATCAAGGGATAAGCAATCCCCCACTAAGAACTTTTCTAAAAGAAAAATCAGCAAGAAAATATTATTTATAAATCAAAAAGGTCAATCTAATTGGTTAACATTGTAGGGTACATTAACTGAATTATGGTGAAACTACATAAATAAAATACTATATAGTAAATGAAATTCATGAAGGACTGTTGATATTATTGAATGAAAGAAAATTAGAAGATCAGGGGCTGGGGATTTAGCTTAGCGGCACAGCGCCTGCCTGGCAAACATGAGGTCATGAGTTTGATTGCTGGTACTGGAAAAAAAAAAAAGAAAGAAAATTAGAAGATAGAAGTAGAATTCCAAGGAAATTATTTTATAATATTTTATACAGAAACATATGAATATATATATATCTACATTTACATATCTGCATTTATATGTGAACAGAGGAGAAAAGATGATAATAATATTGCCAATGATAATTTTAAAATTGTGACATTATTAATCACTTCTTCTGCACATTTTTTCTGAAGTTTACAAGTTTTAGGCCAATAAGTATGATTTTCTTCTCCCATACCAAGAAGTAAAGACTGATAAATATTAGTTTATATTTTTTATTTAAAAAAATAACAGAATGAAAACATAGTAACAAACACACATACATTTAAAAAATAACACAAGAACAATATGAGCAGTACTGAAATTCAGACAAGGCAATAGCAAATTAACAATGGTTGCTGTATTACAAATTCATATCTTCAAAGTGGCTACTCAGGAAAACAAATATAGACACATAAGATTGGTCAAATAATTAATCATTAACTGTTCCTTTCAATAAAGCAATAGAAGTCAGTAGTACAACCATGTTAGCTATCCTGTATATACATATAAACATAATTTTCCCCTTCTTTCTTTTCTCTTTTGCCCCATCTCAGTTTTTCTTTACCTTTGAGCATTTTCCTTTCCTTTCACAATGTCTATCATACCTCCTAATTTTATTCACTCTTTCAGGTTCTTACACTAGTGAGACTATACGTTGTTTACACACGTGGGTCTGATTTATTTCACTTATGATTATGGTCTCTAGTTGTGACCATTTACCTATAAAAGCCCCAAGTTTATCTTTCTTTATAGCTGCGTAATATTCCATTATATAAAAAACGCCACAACTTTTTTCTCCATTCCTCAGTGGATGGACATTTGGGGTGCTTCCACAATTTAGCAATTACAAATTGTGCTGCTATCAATGTGGGTGCACACATATCGCTGTGATATGAGGTTTCAGTTCTTCTGGGAAAATATCCAGAAGGGGAATAGCTGCGTTGAATGGGACCTCTAAATCTAGTTTGCTGAGGAATCTCCAAACTGATTTCCACAGTGGTTTCACCAGTCTGCATTCCCACCAGCTGTGGAGAAGAGTTCCTATTTCTTCACAGCCTAACCAGCACTTGTTATTGGTTGATTTCTTAATGATAGCCATTCTTATTAGGGTGAGATGAAATCTCAATGTTGCTTTAATTTGCATTTTTCAAATGACTAATGATGTTGAACCTTTCTCATGTATTTATTTGCCATTAGTATTTCTTTGTCTGAGAAGTGTGTATTCATCTCAGATGCCCATTTCTGGATTGGGTCTTTGAATTTGGGAGGGCTGATGTTTTTTCATTCTTTATATTTTCTAAATAGAAGTCCTTTGTCTGAGGGACAGTCAGTTAAAATTTTTGACAATTTGTGGGTTTTCTTTTTACTCTGCTGGTGATTTCTTTAGATGTGCAAAAACTTTTCAGTAGGTTGAGATCCCAGTTATTGATTCTTTGAAGTATTTCCCATGTAGTTTGGTTTATATTCATGAACTCTGTCTACCCTTATGTCTTCAAGATTTTTACCTATTTTCTCTTCCAATAGATTTAGTGTTTCTGTTTTAATACTGAGATCTGTGATCTATTTTGATTTGAGTTTGGTGCATGGTTATAGACGGGTCTATTTTCAGTCTTCAGCAAGTGGCAAGCCAGTATTTCTAGCACCATTTATTGAAGAGACTATCTTTTTCCACTAGACTTGTTTTGCCCCTCTGTCAAAGATTAGATGGCTGAATGTGTTTGTGGTTGTGGCTGTTCCTATATACATCATATTGTTGGATTTTATTTCTTAATCCACTCTGCCATTCTGTTTCTTTTGACTGGTGAATTGAGACCATTTACATTAATGGTTATAACTGATATGTGTTGGCTTATCTTTGCCATGTTATTTACCTGTTGTTGGTTTCCTACTTTTTCTCTCTGTTTAATTGCTTGCTTTGCTTGAGGGTTCCTTTCCATTGTTGTTCTTGAAATTGTGGTCAGTTTTTCTTCTGTCTAAAATATCTAGTACTCTTTGTAAGGTTGGTTTGGCACTCATGAAGTTCTTCAGTTGTTCTTTGTCATGGAAATATTTCTCCATTAAATTTGAAGGATAATTTTGCCCGATACATCAATCAATCTTGGTTGGAAACTGTTTTGTCTCAGGACCAATAACATTTCGCTCCAAGCTCTTCTCTATTGGAAAGTTTGTGTTGAGAAATCTGCTCTGATTCTGATGGGCTTTCCTCTATAGGTGATCTGTTTCTTTTCTCTAGTGGCTTTAAATATTCTGTTCTCCTGCTGTATGTCTGGGATTTGTTTATTATATGTCTGGGTGAAGTTTCATTTTGGTAATGACTAGTTGGAGTTCTATATGCCTCACTTACTGTACATCAGAATCTTTATCCATGCTTGGGAAATTTTCCACTATTATTTCTGCAAATATTCTCTTTATGTCACTTACGTTGCCTTCTGCTGTTTTGTTCACTCCTATTAGTCTTACATTATTTCTCTTTGCCTCATCTTGCAGCTGTTGGATTGATTTTTCCTGGTTCCTTGTTAATTTTAAGAGATCCTTTCATGATTGTTAGCTGACCTACTGTCTTCAAGATCTGAAATCCTATCTTTGGCATCATTCAAGCAGTTTTGCAAGCTTTTAATGGAAGTTTTGATTTCCTGGATATATCTTTGAATCTGTTTCATGCATTCTAGTTCACTCCTATATTTTTCACTTAACATTTCCATCAGTTTCCTATACTCATCCATTTTTTATATATGTCTTCTTTAGATGTGCTGAGCAATTCTTTCATTATTGTTATCATTTCATTTTTTACCTGAGAAATTATTTTTGATCTGATGTCTTCTATGGTCTGATGAAGTTGTTTGTTTACTTCCAGTACAATCATTTCAGCAATTTCAGGTGTGTGTTTGCCAAGATACCCTATGTTGATGTCTCCTGGACATGTTCTGGGTGGGGTAGAGTTCTGAAATTGCATTTTAGTCCTTCATCTTGTCATGTTTAATGCCAGAGGCAGAGCGCCTAGTCTCCCACTTCCCTGGCAGCTCAGCAAAGATCACAAGTGTCCCTAGTTATTCTGGTGGTCAGACTTGCCACTCATTGGCCCCTGAGATGGGCTGCTCACTCTGGGGTTTTCCGGGGGTTGGTGGAGTGTACCTAGTTCTCCCAGGTCCCAGATGTGAACCACGATGTCTGTGGATCACAGACCACCTGCTCAAGTGTCCCCAGGCAGTTCAGGGCATGTGTATGACCCAGAAGTGGGTTGCACTGGTGGTGTGATCATGGACCCCTTGGTCCTGTATCCCCAGACAGTTCAGGGTGCAGGCAGAGCCTGGACATGAACCACAGGGTCAGCAGTTCATAGACCACCTGATTCAGTGTCTTCAGTCAGCTCAGGGTGCACACAGGAGGCAGATGCAGGCTGCACTGGTAGTGATCCTCGACTGCCTGTTAGTGTGACCTCCATAAGGTCAGGGGCCTGCAAAGCCCAGACATGAACTGCAGTGTCAGCAGTTCATAGACCACCTGATCTAATACCTGAGAGGTGCAGCTCACATGCAGGGAGGGCCCAAACACAAACCCCAGTGTTAGCAGCTTGTGGGTCTTCTGAACCAGTATCTTCTGGCTGCACTGGCAAGACTGATAAATATTAGTTTAGAAAAAGAGAAAAATTCTCAAGGTGCCCTAAAGACAACTGATATTACTTTAATCAAGATGGTGCGCAAAGAGGAAAGGAGCTGGGTGTGAGGTCTGCACTGCTACAGCCAAAAGAAAGAGTTTTCATTCTTTTATTTCCTCCTGTATCCTGTTGTCTGCAGGTCTGAGAGAAACTGTGGTTACTCTGCTCTGCAACAGAAGCATTAATTAAACCTTCCAGTTTATAAGAAAAAACAAAGCCGCTAAAAGGAACCTGTGTAAACTCCTGACCTCAAAACAAAAGTACATCAGAAAAGGATTCTAGGTAGCTCTGCTGCCATTTTCTTCAGAATGAAAGAGATTCATTCCTTTACAGGTATAACCAAGGGCTTTGTGCTTTTAGTCCACTAACAAATTTGAAATTCCAGAGACTGAACTCTCTGCCCACACATACCTATAAAACAGACACTTGGCTTTAATCTTGGATTAAGAATTGATGGGCTTGGGTGCCTCGGGCTAGTCCTTTACCTCCCAGTGCAACTGAATGTGGCATTTGGAAAAAGTGTGACAATTATCCTGCCCATTGCTTTCAGGGAGGTTATGTGAAAAGGTGACAAAATAATTACATAAGGTAGACTCCCTGACGCCTAGTCAACATTTGGGCCATACAAGGAAAGGCTTTCTGTGGATCTACATCATTGAGCTGGAGCTTCCCTGTCCACAGAATGACAGAGGGGAGCTTTTAGTCCCAGAGTCACTTAAGATTCTTGGTCGTGAGTAACAAAAATTGATTTTGGTTCCTTTAAGGTAAACACAACCTGTTGGAAAATTATTAGTGCAGGAAAAAGAAGGAAGTAGCAGAGGCACTAGGTGTCAGAAGAAGCAGGCACTGTCTTAAGTCTGCATGTCAGAAAGGAGACAACTGCCTTATAGGAAGAACAGATATAAGGTGAGGCTGATTCCAAGACTCTGCTCAGGCCTCTATCACTGTTACTGCAATAAATCATCTTTGACATTTCTCTTATCCTGGGGTCATTCACTCAAGTTACAACACTTCAGGTGGCAGAGCATAGATCATGTACCTGTTTGATGATTTTATGAAGACAGTAAGAAGGAGGATCTTGCTGCCTTGAATTTGCAGTGCAAGTTGGTTCTCTGAAATTACCCTCTGATAAGCTCATACCGGCTGGAAAAAGGGAATTCCCCTTAATCTGAGTGCATCTCTTTCTCACATAAATGTCTATAAAAATCCAAAGAAATAGCCCAGGCCTTGCTATCATCAATTCAACAGAAAGAAGAAATATTGTGACAAAAATCAATGTTGTATTAGAGGCTGGTTCACTGAATCCTGACCTCAACCAGCATTTCTGGTCTTATATCATTACCATCCTATAAAATCAGACTACTTGCAAGTGTATGTCCTGAAGGCATCACACCCACTGCTGCTTTATTTAAAAGATATCTCTGCCCAGAATATACTATCTTGCCTCTTTTACTACATACCAAAATCTGTTTATTCTTTAGTATCCAGTACAAAAGTATCAACTCCGTGACACTTTCCCTGGCCATCCCTTTTGGGATGGCTCTCTGTCTATTCTGAATTCTCATGAATCTCCAGCCCAAAGTTCTTTGAAGGCTAGGTCCCATTTGATTCAGTCCCAGAATGGTGGTACATTTGAAAAAGCATCCCCCACACACAATCAGGTGAGAGATTCTCTCAGACCTAAACACTCACTCCATTATCAAGCCCCTCCCGCTTTACCCCAGCTCTTTATTACCTTATTTCCCCTCTCTTGTATTTATTATGTGAATAACAATTAAACTTTTCTAGTCTCATTTGTTTTTCTCATTTCTTTACTTCCTCGCTCTCCTTCTCTCTCTCTCTCTCTCTCTCTCTCTCTCTCTCTCTCTCTCTCTCTCTCTCACACACACACACACACACACAAATATACACCTGGAAACCATGTGGCAGAGGTGGAACCTCCAGGAGATGGAAGGGAAAAAAATTAGTCTAGAGGAAAAAAGGAAGCTGTATGAAAGTGGAGTACGTGCCACAAATGCCAGGTTAATAAATTGTATCCTGTGACATATCTGTTACTTACTTGGAAAACTGCCTTCAATTAAAATTATTTGTTCCTGTGCATTTTCTTCCCAACTGAATTTTCAGATTTTCAAGGGCACAGATTATCTCATTCATTTATTTTTCCCTCACAGGAGTTAGCCTGGTAGCTGATACACAGCAACCACTCAATATTTATATAATGAATTAATAAGTACATTAATTTGTTAATTAATTAACAAGACTCTGCAGGCCTTCACGAGCCATGGTTATGCTCTCCAATAGTTATTCAAGGAAGCAAATTAATGATTTTCTAGCTCTTGATTCCTGGGAGTTTTATTTCTGCAATATCTGTATAGATATCATTAATAAACTCTCCTTATACATGAGACCTGTCTAACAGAAAGACTTACGACCATGATGCCCAAACCTGTTTGGATATTTTCCTGAAAGGAGGGCATGTATGACTCACAGAGTACACTTTTTCTTAAAAATGAGCTTTAATTTCCTTGCCTCTTTCAGTAGCTTTTAGAAGCACTAGTATGAATAGGTGGAAAAGGGTTCATGTGGGGTAAGACCAAGGAGTTTTCAAAGCAGGTAGTTCAGTGACAGCAAGCCTCTTGCCAGAGGCGATTACAGAACTCAACTCTCCCATCATCTAACATTTGAAAGGTTCTATACGAGTGACAGTTACTATTTCATTGACATGGTACATTCTACTTTCCAATTTATGAACCCATTTAACCCTCTGAGCAATTGTGAGGTACTTTCCAATATTTGTGTATCCCTCCCTCAGCCACTTATTTTCACAATTTAAAGACACATACAGTAACATGATGCACACTATCACAATACTAGTAAAGAAATAAATACTTGGACCCCAAAATAATATACAGCAGATGCTACCAGCATTCAGACTTTTCATAGAACAATCATAATAAAAATGAGCTCATATTTTTAAGGTTCTTCTAGACACAGTGTTTTTCCATACATTTCATCCTCCAAACTACCCTGAGAACAAATCACCCTTATTATTCTGATTTTACATATCAGAAAACTAAGGAAAGAGAGGTTAAGAAACATGACCATAGTAGAAATGTAATCAGCTGAGATTTGAGCACAGAAGTTTTCTGGTCCTGTGTACTGAGCCACCATATAAACTGCTTCTATGGTCACATAAATTTACAAGATAATGAACTGAACAGCATTCCCTTACAACTGGACTTTGTAGCTTTCTGACATGCTGCTTTGCATTGCAATTTGGTAAGAGCTGCTTTCTAAACTCATTTCATCACAAAATATTTGTGCTACTGGAGGGAACATTGCATAGTTTAGTTTCCACCTTGAATTTAAACTCTCCGCAAAGCCATATGATAGTTCTAAAGAAAGAACTGGGAGTCTCATGGCTCATCATGAAAAATAAGAAAAACTGCCTGCTATTTACCCCGAATCACACCCTATAGTAAATTGTGGCTCTTATTTTTGAAATGAAGAAACTGAGAGCCTTACTGAACTAACCCAAGTAGTAGAGTTAGAATTAAAATACAAAAAGAGCAACATAAGTAGTGATGCTTTCACCTGTTGGGCTAGAATACTGCTCAGAAGTATGAACTACCAAGAGTCTCTGAGTAGCGTGCTTCCATGGCAACAGCACATGCTGTAAGGACAGAGCCTAGTTGTGACCTGGAACTGGACCAACTTAGTGTGACCAAACTTCAGATGTCCCATCTATAAACGGAGGGAGCCCTATTTCCCATTTGTAGAATGGAGGTAGTAACATCCAGAGGTCAATATAAAAATTGAAGGAGATAAGGTGTGTAGATGACTGAGTACAATAACTGGTCCACAGTTATTGTACTAATCATCCCCCTAATTCCAAAGGGAATGCTAAACATTTTCTAGGAGTATTTTGTTTTTCAAGATATGATAATGTTTCCCCTAAAGTTTATTTCAGTGCATAAATGAAAACATACAGGACAAGTAGGGCAATCTGGATTCACAAACACTTCCTTCATTAGTCTGGGATAATTGACTAAGGGAGACACACCTGAACACACCCACTCGGTACATCCTCTGACTTAGGAACGGAACACTTCCTCATATGATTTCATCTGTTGTTCTCTAATCACCCCATCAAAATTCCATTGGAATCCTTCCTCAAAAACGTGGCTCTCTTTGCATGTGCCAATCCACTGTTAACTGTCACTTACTTCTTTTGACTGTGGCTTACCTAGTTATATTACCTAGTAGGGTTTCTGCAACCCGAGAACCACCCAGAATTTCTCCAGATGGTTAAAACTCAAGGTGTCCAAATGCACTATAAATATTCTGCAGTCTGTTTGGCCATATCCAGCCTCTGTCTTTATGTATTGGAGCAAGCACACCTTATTCTCAAAAATTCTCCCCTCTGTTTCAAACACACTTACCCCATTATTCTTGCCACTTTCTGAAGCAGTTCTGGACGTCCTCTTTGCTGAATGTCTTTAGTTATGCTGTCATGGCTGCTTCAATGTCCTGAATCTATTGAAAAGCTTACTTTTCATGACCATTTAGACTTCAGAGAAGATTCAGGAGTTAGAGGGTGCCATGCCCACGAATAAAGAGGATCAGGATACACCATAAAGCTTTTATGAGCCTTCCTTTCCATTGGATAGCACTGGGCAGCAGGATTCACTGTAGTTTTGATCACACCTCTTATAGGCATTCATGAAAGAGAGCTTCCAGGATTACTTCTTAAAGTGGCAAGAATGACTGCATAAAAATGTTTTTAAATGAAGGGAAGTATTTTGAGGAGGATTTATGACAATGTCTTTTATTATAATAATTTTTATTTAAACATTCACCCTATATTTTGATCACATTTCATACATATTATCTACTTTGTATATTTCTTATGCATCTACTTAATTGCATACATTTCCTCCTCTGCTTCAATACATTCCCTTCTGATCAATGCACCCATCAAATAATCAGCAAAAAAGAACTAAATGGATCAAATTTACCTCCTTCCAAGTGCAAGCCACCATTCATGCTAAACCACTAATAGGTCACATGATGCTTTTATACAAATTAGGAAATTGCCCTTTCTCTGGGAAGCTACAGCTTTGTGAACAAAGTACAGTAGAAAGAGTCAGGTTTGACTTCAATTCTCATGTTCACACTTTTTAGAAAAATCTCAAGAGTATAGATTCTAAATATCTGTACATAAAGATTCTGATTATCTATTCCTTAATTACTATAATAACTCCTCTGGTCTCCCTTCTTGTTCTCACCAACCTATTTACCATTCTTAACATAGCACTTTGATTGACATTTTCAAAATGTGAACCAAATCGTACAACTTTCCTACTCAAAACCTTCAACTTGTAATAAAATGCAGATCCAGCAGTCATATTTCTGGATATTTATCCACAAGAATTGAAGTCAGGACCTTGGAGCTGTACCTGCACTTCCATGTTTATTGTAGCATGATTCACAACAGACAAGGTGTGAAAATATTGTACAGATATAAATTTCCCTTGATGGAAAAAAAGATGAAACAAATGTGTAAATAAAACAGTTCAATATTACTCAGCTTTAGAAAGAAGGAAATCTGGGGGCTGGGGATTTAGCTCAGCGGCAAAAGCGCCTGCCTGGCAAGCGCAAGGTCGTGAGTTCGGTTCCTGGTACCGGAGAAAAACCAAACAAACAAACAAAAAAAAAAATAGAAAGAAGGAAATCTGGTAAAACGTAACAATACCGATTAACCTGGAGGATGTTATAGTTAATGGAATAAGCCAATCACTGAAAGATAAATGTTGTATAATTCTACTTACATGAGATATCTAAAAACACCAACCTCATAGAAACAGAAACAATAGTGGTTGCCATTGGCTGGGAGCAGGAGGAAATGGGATGTTTCTAATGCAGTCTAAAGATCTGTTGAATAACATTCTGCCTACAGTTAACAATGCTGTCCTGTACATTTAAAATTTTACTACAAGGGTGAACCTTGGAGTAAACCTTGGAGTAAGAAGCAATGTTCTTACTCCAGTGAAAAGTTTAAAGCATTATTCACATGACCTACAAGATGGTATCTGATTGCTTCCTTGATTTCTTTATCCAGTTCAGTCACTATTGGTTTATAGAAATGTTACTGATTTTTATACATTGATCTTATGCCTTGCAACTTGACTGAATGTATGTTTTGGGGTGACTGAATGTGACTTTTGAGATTTTAATATAGTGTGTCAAGCCAACAGGAACAATTTGACTTCTTCCTTTCCAACTTGGCTGTCCTTTATTTCTTTCTTGTCTAATTGTTCTGGCTAGGACTTTCAGTGCTGAGGGATTCTTGATGGCCTTCTTTTTTACTGGCTTCCATCCCTCTAGACATTGCTTCAACGCTGAGCCTGCCTCCTAATTAATTCTAAATGTTATGGTCGTACCTTTTCATTACAGTCTAGAAATATTTTTTTTATTTGGGGATTATGGAGCCAGATTGAATAATTATTTGGAGTTTAGAGAATTCTATATTCATCGTATTTTAATAGTTTGTTTCCTCCAAGAGCTGTGTTTAGGTATTAATGAATTAACTTTTTCATAAAGTGATTTAAAAAGGAATTTGACAGCTCCATTTTGAAAGAAAAGTAAATTAACGCATAGAGCAAGAACACAGTCTGGAAGCATTTCACCTAATACACTGAGAATAATGTTAATTCTCTTACTTTAGAACGGATCCCCCACTTCTATTGACCTACTAAACAGTCAGTCTTCCCATTTTTATAAAGATTACCAAAATTTTATAGTTTAATAACGCTTTTGTGGCAAGGGTATAAGAAAAGAGTTGTTTTTATTTACTGGGAGTGCGAGTCTACAATCTTTCCCAAGAGTAATTTAGCAATTCTATGCAAGTTTAAAATGCACATTTACTTTGGCTGAGAAATTTCATTTCTAGGACTTTAGTCTATAGCTACTCTTGCACCAAATGGAAATACATAGATATGGCTAGGTAGATGAATTATTTGACATTTTTTCTCAGCACTATTTGAAATTAAAATAAATCAAAATGTGCACCTTATTTGTGCGTGCTTAGAAAAATTTTGGAAGGCTGCACAAAGAAACTACTAAGAATAGTAAATGAAGGTAGGAAAGCCAAACCAGTACAGGGAAGAGAAGTAAAACTATGAAACTTTATTTTCCCATTTATAAGGTGATAATTAAATTTGTTAAACAGAAATGTTTTAAATTTATTTTTGAATATCTAATAAAATATAAAATAAAGAAAATATTGTATCTGTCCCCCCCCAAGATTATTAGAAGCAGACATTGAAGGGCACTTAACTTCTCCTTTTGTCTGGCTTCATGGTTCATCTGCTTTCATATAAGGGACAAGCTACACTTTCTTCCAAAAATAAGAATTGATTCCATCATTGCAAGAGCTCACCTTCAAGTGATGCAAAGAACAAATCTAGCAAGCACAGGAGTCCCTGGACTGAGATGTAGGAATAGAAGAGAAGGTAGGGAATACCTGGGCTGGCAGAGTCAGCCAGATGTTAGGACAATGTCATCTAATGTAATCCCATGAGAGGGAAAGATGTTTTTTGGATTCTTTTTGAAGTGACTGTTGTTTCTTCACAGTGGAAGTGTTAAGGTATAATTGGAATGTTTGTCTTAGGGCATCCAGTTCAAGGCTGTACTCTGCAGTGAAGGTAAAATGAAGGTTGTCCTGTTAAAATCACATACTGTACCAAGATTGAGTTGTTTTAGCAGTAAGCGTTTATGAAAGAGATGAGCTGGAGTAGACACTTCCATTCTGCACTGGAAAAACTATGTGTATAGGTAGGAAATTTGGTTCTGTGTATTTATGATGTGAATTAGCAAAAATGACAATGGCAATGTGGTAAATGTTCTCTGGGCCGGTCATTACACTGCAGGTGCTACATATGCTTATTCATGAAAACTTCAAAGTGAATTCATTGCATTTATCTCACAGATCAAACAATTTCCTACAGTTATAAGTGGTAGAGCCAAGAATAAAACTCCATTGGCCTGATTTCCCAAGACCATGCTTTCAACTTCAGTATGACAAGATGCTTTTATTTTTGCTTTGGCATTCTAAGTGGCTTTTTAGAGAACAGGGGTCACCCCAGATGCCCTGAACAGCAGCAGCAAAGTTCACATGTCTGAACACCCATTATCTAGGTGATCCAGACCAAGGCTCAGGTCAGAGATCATGATTCCTTGCCCTCCGTTCTCTTGGAAAAAGGATTTCTGCCATAAGAGTAATAACCACCTGCAAAGTGCACAGGCATCACTGTGTTGATCATTTCCCAAGCTGCACTGGTTTTCCCAAGTTCTCAGCACAGAAACCCAACTTTTGCTTTGCTTCATTCTCTTTCATTTTACTCTTAAAAACAACATAACACCATAAAGGAGGTACTATTTCCTTTTAAATTGAGGCTATGACATGACACATTAATTAACCTTGTTCAGAGTTTGTTAATTGCTTAAGCTCTCAGAATCTTAGTTTCCTCATTGGTAAATTGGACATAATACTGCCCCACACTTACAGTGGTTGAGATCACATCTAGAAAGGTCTGAGCACACAAACTACACCTGTTCTCATTGTTAAGTAATTTTATCACACTTCACGGAGCTATGCAGCTATGCATAACCTGCATGACCCTGCACATAACTTCTCTAAATATCATTTATCCAACGAGAATACTATCACCCAATGAATGTACAGGGCTACTTGAGGACTATCTGGAATAAATGCTGTACATAAAATAGCTGTAATAACTAACTTACACTCAAGCTTCAATAAATAATATTCTCTTTCAATAAAGAATGCACTGATATATGTTCATTCATATGTCTCTGTGAATTTCATCTTCCCTGTATGAAAACAACACTCTCTCTTTGCCTTTTTACTCACCCCACTCTCCCCCAGACTCCTTAGGAGAATATGAAATATTAAATGGGAATTTTTCTTCCCCTTTCACACTGCTTTTAATAGGACTAGACAGCCATACAACCGGCCTTAGCTTTTTCTCATCCTCCAAGTCACAGAGGACTCTTCCCAGTGGTCTGTAGCAAGATGCCTCAGAGGAGGCTGCATTTTGGTGTGGATCTTATTCTGAAGCACTGCCAATGCAATTCTTGGCTCTGGCCGCATGCTTGATGGGTTTCCAACACAGCATTTGATGTAAAAGGGAGGAGGAAAGCATCCCTCTCACCCATTGCTAAAAATAATTTCAGAAGGCTGGAGGCAAAGTAAAGGTGATGCCAGCTATCTCCTGGAACAGCTGATAAACCAGCGGTCTCCTGCAAGTCAATTTCATGCATTTTTTTTCTGTTTGCTTGCTGCAATACTTTTATTCTATGCTTTCTAAGGAAGGCCTCACAAATTAAACTAGGAAAACTCTGGGTGGCCTGTCATCCAATCTTTAGCCTGAGGTTGTAGCTGTCCTTTGCAAAGTCTCCTCTTTGAGTCATCACAGCTGATTAGATCTGTTCCCTCCAGTTCAGCCTTCAGGTGCCTAGGTTTGGTACTCGGCAGCTCCACATGACAAATGTCAGATTGGTCAAGAGACAAGACAGTTCAGAGGCACCTGAAAGCAGGGCAAAGTAGTCCAGTTGGGTTGTGTGGTACAAGATACAGATGAGCAATACTCCCAGGAGACTGGAAAGTTAGAGTCAGTTTAAGCCATGCAGCTCCTTGATTTAGAAAGGCACTGGTCTCAGCCTCTAACTGCTATCCTGAGAGCCAGTTTAGTAGAGGTCATCACTGACATCAGGCACGTGTGCCTGTCTTCACTGGAACACTGGGAGCTATTTCCCATCTGCTATTTTTGATGTAGTTATCCTCATGAAATGCATGTGCACAGATCTATCAAGGATCTAAACAGGCCAAAGATTTCAAATGTTCTAATAAAACATTATTGCACTATATATTTTTTTCAAGAGCTAACTTTTTAAAACCTTATACTGTCCGATCATCCAAATATTACAAATATTCTGTTTTGCAGATGAAAAAATTAAAGAATGAAGATTCCTCTTTAAACACAGTTTAAGCTTACAAAGCCAGTTAGTCAGAAAAGTTTCTATAGGGCCCAGAGAATTGAACAGACAACGGCTTCCCCAAATGAGGATTATCTGTCTTATACAAGGGATGATTAAAATATATCATGAATATTTAATTTTTTTAATTATTGCACTAAAAACTGCATTGCCATTTATCAAAATACTTTCCCTCACTTTAAAGACAATTATACCGTAGTTCTTGCTATTTTCTGAAACAATTCTGAAAGTTGTCTTTCATGAGTGTCTTGATGAGATGTAATCCAAACTTTAATGAATGCTGCTGTTGAGTGATATCCAATGGAAAGGCAAGCTTGCAAAAACTTTATATAGTGTCCTCATTCAATTATTCAGCAGATCTAGCAACATACAACTTTTGGCTGTTCCCCAGCTAATATGACTGTAAAAGGTATTCATTTTTAATTAATCAGAGACATCAAGACACCTTAGACAGTGCAACTAAAAATACGCATATAACAGAATGATGGTAAATAGAAAGCTATGGCTATGGATTTGGTGGAGTAGACATATAATGTCAGCATATTTGAGGATCATTGTGGTGTCTCCTCATGGTTTTAAAATGACTCCTTTGGCTCTAGGCATCCAGTCAGTAATCTCTGTTTTTTCTATTAGAAAAAAAAAAAAATATATATATATGTTCTGAGAACTCTCTGAAGATGCCCTAGTAGCATCTCATTAGTTACATGGCCACTCCCTAGCTGCAAGAGAGGCTGGAAAATAAGTGTGCACATGGCCACCCCCTAGCTGCAAGGGAGGCTGGAAAATAAGTGTGCTCTTTCTAACTTTGAAAGGGGAGCCACACAGGAAAGAAATCATACTAACTTGGACAAAAGTGGCAGTGGTGGTGAGCCTGGTGAGAAATAGAGACCTTCAAGAGATATTCAGTGGTAAAAACTCATCAGACAAACTTTGCAGATTAAGATATGTGGGGGATGAAGAAAAAGAGTAAAAAAGGTGAATCCATGCCTCTAACTTGGTTGTGTTCACTGGAATCTGGAGTCTTAAAAAAGGAATAAATTTTAAAAATAGAAAGTAGTTAGTACAGTATAAAGTTTCTCTGAGACATGTATAAGCAGGTGTTTGCAATTAAATATAAAGTTTGGAAGCCAGAGAAGCTAGAGATATAGAAGGTCCAGGTTTGTGGTGCTCAATTATTTGCATAACATTGGGATCCTCCTTTCCTAATATCTCTGCTCTCTTGGTATCTTGTTAGCAATAGTTCTCAAGCAGGCACAATCTAGCTCTCCAGGAGGTATCTGCCAGTGTCTAGAGACATTGTTGGTGTCATGATTCAAGGTGGGGGGGGTTGTGTGGTACACTTCCATCTAGTGGGTAGAGGTCAGGATCACTGTTAAATATTCTACAACACATTGAGACAATTGTAGGGAGAGCAAATATATCCAATCTAAATAGCCAATAGTGCAAAAGTCAGTTCAGTGGTAAACTCATTGTTGACTTTGGCATTTCTGTGACCCACAGAGACCCTAAATCTTCCCCTTTTGTAGATACTATAATACCTCTATACCTCTGACATTACTCTTGTACTTAAACTTGTCATGATAGCTTTCTACAAGGGCTTTTCAGACCAGCTTTTAGCAAAAGACTTCTCCAGTGATGCTAATGTAGACAAGTGCTATTTTTTATTCTTTTTCATTTTAAAGAGAAAAGAAGACAAAATAACAGCCAAGATGAAAACGAAACAACACAAAAACAATAAAAATGATAGAGTCTCAAAACAAGGTGATAGGGACTTAACAATGGTTGTTATATTACATATTACTATCTTCAAGGAAGTTGCTCAGATTACTACATGTAACAACACAATCCTGATCAAACAGTTAAGCAGAAGAAAAATAATTTTAAAAAACATTAGAAATGATAGAGTTTCACTAGTCAAGGCAGCATGGATTCCACAATGCTTGTCATATTGCATATTGTTGTCTTCAAATTAGTTGTTCATATTACCAAATATAATCATGCAACATTGGTCAGAAAAAGAAAAATTTAAGCATTGACTATCCTTTTCAATAAACCAATAGACATCAGAGGTACAATTATCCAGCTATCCTTGTATATCCATATATATTTTTTCCTTCCTTCTTTCTTTCTTTTATCCTTTCCCTCATCCCAGGGGCTGCATAAAAAAGGAATTCTTCTCCACTGTTGGTAGGAGTATAGACTGGTACAACCACTATGGAAATCAGTGCCTCCGCAATTACTGCTTCAGTAAACTAGAATTAGATGTCCCATTCAACCCAGGTATTTCCCTACTGGGTACTTTTCTAGAAAAGTTGAAAATATCTTACCATAGGGACATATGTGCGCCCATGTTTACCACAGCACAGTTTGTCATAGCTAAATCCTAGAAACAACCCAAATGCCCATCACCTGAGGAATGGACAATACTATTGTTTACTGAATGGACAGTACTATTGTTTACTGAAGTTATATTTAAATTCAGCCTTAGAATCAGGAGCCTGACTTGGCATATAATTTATAATTTAGGAATCTCCCAAACATTGGAATTTTATAAAATGTTCTTATAAATTAATTCAATCATTACTCATAGGCACTGAATTTAAGAGGCAATTTAAAGGAGTTGAAAGTAACTTTTACGTGAAAAAATTGCTACTGTATTGTTCCCAAAATCAACCTATGTTAAAGATATAGTTAAATTACCAAGAATGAGTTTATAGTAGAAGACCTAAAGATACTTTGGCTACATTTCTAAATTTTTGAGTCTGGTGTAAACAGTCACAAGTTGTGTATACCACTACTTGTTTTCCCTCTGGTGAGCATTTTGATCATCCACTTGAAAAAAAAAAACTTAGCCTTCTCTGCCTATAAAAGCAATATGTTGGGTCCACTGAGGCCTTATTAACCACATAAATTTAGTACACATTCTACCAGGATAAACTGATTGAGTAGGAACTCTTTTTTAGTATAAATCTAATATACTCTATGTGTGATTCTTAAGGACTTATTAAAAAGCTCAACTACATATCTGAATTCATAGGCTCTGCTCTAATGATACAAAGACTAGTAATCCTTTAAAATTAATTGAAAGTGCTGAACCATTTCAAGATTGATTTGTTTTATATTTTAAAAACTTAAATAAAAAGGGAGGCACTAGGTTAGCCTCTGCCCTAAAGAATTAGTCTAAAATTACAACTGAAATGTCTTAAATGAAATTATCGTAAAACTCATTAAGATACATATTAAATTTTGAAATTACACTTCTGCTCTTTGAAATTTAAATGCTGTACTATTCTCATTTAGTGATAACTTGGATCTCAACAGCAGAGCAAGTAGCAAAGATTCTCATCAATGTGAGCACATAAGGAGAACTTGGAGTATCTCACCTGAGCAAAGTCTTCTACAGTTATGCACTACTCAAGAATGCTTAAGTCAACAATGGTCACATGTAGGATGGCATGTAGCAGTGATGGTGAAACCTTTAGAGCTTTCAAGGATACAAACAGCCCACTGTGACACGTATCCCATAGGTTTGCCATTACTGACATATGCCATACAGCCTAGGTGTGCGGTATGCTATATAATCTAACTTTGTGTAAGCACATCCTATGTTTGCAGTGATGAAACCACCTAAGCATGTATTTCTCAGAACATGTCCCCATTGTGAAGCAGCACACTACTATATTTAAGTGAGCTTTTATTTGTTTTATATTTTTACAGGTTGAAGACATCTGTAAAAAATGTTTTCCCCAAACCCAAGCTATATTATTTTGTTCCATTTTGCACCCAGGCCACCAACCACGAGATGGCCTTCACAGTGCAGCCCATGTTGCAGGAAGACAGAAAAGTTGGGGCATTTCCTGAGTTGTCCAAAGTGATTTCAAAAACAGCCTTTCCTGTGCCTTCTGATTTAATGGTTCATCAGGGAAAAGTGGGAATTTTTTTCTACATAAACGAAAAACCTGCAAAGAGGTAAAATGACAAATTAAAGTCCTTGTGCTTGAGAAGTCTATGCAGTATACACTTTAGCTCTCCTCTTGTACCTCTTTCTCCTCTCCACACTGTGCTACAGATGCATGAGGCTTCCTCAGTTTCTCTAATACACAATGCTCCTTCATATCTGTTCACCTGCAGTTATCAAAATATGAATGTTCCATCCTTTTTTGCTTCATTGATCTAGCTTCCTATTCACCAATCACTTTCCCTCCCAGAAACCTTCCTAGACATGTCACAGCACATAATGCTTTTTATTTGCTTAGTGTTTTTATGGTTCTTTGGTTGGCTTGAGGCAGGGTTTTGGATAGTACTAGGGATAAAACGAAGGGCATCACATGCACGAGAGATTAAGTCCTAAAATTGTAATCTTCTTTAGCATTCTAGCTCATGTTGTACAAATGTAATAAATTTGTTACATATATCTGTGTGATATACATTCCTCCTATTAGAATTTAAATCTCAAGCAGACAAGGATTATCTATTTTATATTATCATTTGTTCCTAGAAACTAGCACAATTCCTGGAATGTAGTACTCCATATATATTGAATGAATGAGTTGGAGTAAAGTTTAGGCCAGAGATATAGTCCATTGGTACAATGCTTGCCTAGCATGCCCACAGCCCTATGCTAGACCCTACTGTCACAAAAAGAGAAAAAAATCCCACAAATTTTTATCAGTCTTAATGTCATCCTTCTTGTGTTCATGTATTTCTTTTCTGAATATATATAATTGAACACAGTTTGCCTTAAAGGAGGTCCAGTCAGACAGTCAGGCAAAAGAGTCCCTCCAGATATTCCCCATGGGACATAATTAGCTAATATGCATAGAGGTTCTAAGCTGACAGGGAGTTAACAAATGTAAAGTCTTTGTGGGTAAGGACACTGTTTATTTCATGGAAATTAAAGATGAAGAATATCACTCAGTTAATTCCAGTTCAGAGAGAAAGAACAATTGCTAGCTGCTGAGATTCTAGTCATTCAGTTGTGGCATGTTTAAATGTTTCAACCATTTATTTATAATTAGGCACAGGGGGAAGCTAAAATGAACTTTCATATATAATGCTTTGCTAGCATTTCTGCCAAAAATTAGTACTGTCTACTGCAAAGTCTCAGCTATTGCCTATCACAGGCTTACTCTACACAAGAGCAACGTGCTCAGGTTCCGACAGTAGCCAGTGAATGCCTGAGTGAAACTGGTCAAGGAGATGGATGTCAGAAACATGGAGAGCTCACATCCCATCAGAAGGAGCAGGCTCCAGATAGCCACAGAGGTTGAGGCCATGTAACACATGGGGTCCCAATGTGTTTGTAAATATCCTCATTTTAAACAAGTCCCTTTGTAAACTATGGTATAGGCAGGACAGTTGTAGCTACAGATGTAACATAGATGTATAGCCATCAGGATGGAGATATGCAAAGGCCACCAGTTTATCAATTCCTACCTTTGGCCAGAAGTTGACCATAGCAAAAAAGATCCATTACACTGTATGGTCTCTGCCAGGCACTGTATCTTCCCACTTTAGAGTTCAACGAAAACTGCTTTATTTCTCCATTGCCAACAACTTAACACTCTCTCTCTCTCTCTCTCTCTCTCTCTCTCTCTCTCTCTCTCTCTCTTTCTTTCTCCTAGTTGGCAGAAATCTTCACTTACAATAAAGACCAAAAAGAAAATTAAAACCACTCGCTGTAATTTCTATTTAATCATGCAAAAATCCCCTGCCAGAGAAAATATCAACCTCATTCAATTTATTCCCTTTCCACTACAGCCTGTCTTTCTTGACAAGAGAAAGAAAAATTGTTATGCTGCTTTTCTTTTTATTTTTACTATTCTATTCACATATGCTGAGATAGTTTTTAAAAGAATAAAACATGTAATGAGACATGCATGCACCACCAAGAAGTAAAAGGTGTTAAAATGTTGCCACATTTGTTTCAAGTCTGTTCTTCAAATACATGCAATAGAACACTATAAATAAAGTTAAAGTTTATTTTCCCCAGTTCCCAGTCCTGTCAACCTTCAAAGCACTTTCTTCATGACCATGTCCTAGAACTGTGCCTATCCAGTCCTTTTTACATTTTTATCTCTATACATATATTAGGGAGCAGCTGTATTTTTAGAGGATTTCCTGTGCATAGATGTCATTACACTGCATGTAAATTCTGCAGTTGTTTTTATGCCATCATCATTTTAAATCTACTCATACAGGCAGGGAGAGAGAGAGAGTGTGGTATTCTTTTAAGTTACATATTGCTTCTACTATATGAATACACCTATTTTTCTTTCCCAAATGATGATACATATGCCAGAACACAGTATAGCATTTCCTCCAAAATCACTACTCAAAAGAATAAGAAGACTTTATAGTCTTTAATATTATGGTACAGTCTTTTATTTACTTTATTTTAAGTCATATAACACCATTAGGGAGGACATATTATTCAGAAATAATTACTGGTACCTAGAAATAACTATAACAATGTTAGCGTCAGAAGGAGGAAAAGAAGAGGAAGAAAAGGAGAGAATGGAAGAAATTTAACACAAACCAGGCAGTAATTATTTTTGAGTGTGATATGTCATAGTTGTAAGTGATGTGTGCCATTAATTAAGCCCTTTGAAGATCACATTGAAACAATACAATAATGGGGTATATCCCAAAGAGCAAGTATATAATAACTATAGGACAAATGAATAAGCCAACAATCTTAATGTTAAGACATACAGTTCCACGTAGTAGGATTAAATTTTACAAAGAAACTGTCACAGACTGATTCATAAACTGCTAAGGATGGCATGCACTGGGACACTATTTATCTAATGCAGAAAGTGGCTTTTTGTAGATGAGAAGCCTGATACCAATCACATGTAAAAGAAAATTTTTTAAACCATTTTCTGAAATCATAATTGGAGAAAGAGAATAATACTTCCAAGTTATTGTTTTACATATTGTATAGCTTTGCATAGGTATGTTTAAGCTCTTAAATGAATAGCTGACTTTTTTATATTCCTAAAAGTTTATATATTCATTTGATCATTTCTTTGATCCTCTCATTTTAAAAAGGGAGGTGGAGGTATTGGTTAGTTTAGGTTGCATTAAAAGAAAAACATAACACAAGGTTAAGAATGTAGCTCTGTGGTAGAATACCCGCCTAACATGTACAAGGTCTTGGGTTTGATCACCAGCAGCACACACACACACACACACACACACACACTCTGCATAGCTTGACAACAGAAATTAATTAATCACAGTTCTGAGAGCCAGGAAGTCCAAGGTCAAGTTTCAGCAAGGCAGTTTTACCTTAAGCCTTTTTCTCTGGGTGTGTCGGTGGCCACCACCTCCCTGGGCACTCACACTGCAACCTCTCCCTTATGTGTACATGTGGGACCAAGCTGTGGCAACTCAGGGACCTCCTGTGACAGCATATAAACTGGATTACTTCCATAAAGGATCTATCTCCAAATTTGCATTTTAAGAGGTCACAGACATTCAGTCTGTAACAGGGTAACCCTGTTTGTGTGAAGTTATGTTATGTGTAGGCATATGCTTTCTAATTCTTACTACAAATAGCATGGTCTGGAGCAGCCTCACACTTGATTCTTCCTGCACATGGCCACTAAGAAGAATTTCTCTTGTGTATATTCTTAGGATAAATGACGCATTACTTTCTTACTCAGTAATGTCTTTAAAATCCTTATTATTCCTTAAAGGACTTTCTTTTTTTGAAGGGTCAAGGAGCCACCAAGATACAGGCTGAAATTCCAGGTCACTTTCTCTCAGAAGTCTCTCCACAATGGATCCTTCCAAAACACAGGACTCTGTGCCGGGTGGAATTATCTTCACTGACTGGCTCTCTCATCTACCATTTGTGAATGAGGAACTGTCCCAAGTTATAGTTTCAGAGTGGCATTAACAGGAATGAGTCACAGGTCAACCACAAGAGACTATACCAGTTGTTTTCGGCCCATCTCTGCAGCACTGGCACCCTTCCTCATTAGTATGGAGCACAGAGCTCAGAACAAGAATCTGGGTGTGGCCTCTAGACATTCCAGAGCATGAGCTCCTGGCCATTTCCAGAATACAGGGAGCCTGAAGAAGCAAAGAGGCTCCACAGGAAGAAAAGTCTCCTTAGTTAAGCTGAAAGGTGAAACTGCTGGGGATTTGATAAAGTCTAGAAGCCAAAAGTAGACCAGAAAAATAGCAGATCAAGAAGCAAAGCAAAAAGAGAAAACCTGGTTCTATTTTCTCTGTAGTAAATATTTCCTTCAGTTTATCTCTTGCAAACATGCAAGCTCAAAGATAATATATTTGAAGTTCCAGTGACTTTCTTTAGTGTGTTGGAAAGTATATAACCCCACAAAATTAGGTGTTGTCCCCAATAAAAATCCTAAATCCAGGGTTTGGGATACCTAGGGCCAATCAACCATTTATGGTTGCAGTCATATGATTTAAGAAGCATTCTACTTCTGAATAGCCATGGGACAAGTTACCTAATCTCTGAGCCTCAGTTTCCTTGTCTATAATATTGGAATAATAGTCTCCCTGTCATAAAATTACTGAAATGAGTAAATGTCATCATGTCACAATCTGGTGACTAATAGTTTCAAGAACACCTAGTATTGTATGCTTTCTATTACACAAGAAGTTTTTGATACAGGTTAGCTATTATATTTTCTTCTTTTCATTTTAATCATTTAACAGTTTATCCTGAGCATCACTCGGGCAGGGTGCTTGTTTATGTACTGACTATCCTTAGCATTACTAGGGCAGGAGTCATTTTACCCAGTTTATTTTTATATTGATTAAATTTGATAAAATTGCTGTTTTTATATTTCCCATTATATTATCTTATAAAAAGAATTAAAAATATGCACTTTTTGGTAATCTGGTATTAAATAGTTGGACTGGTAAGTGGTTAACATAGCCAGAAACAACACTAATGCTGATATTTTTAATAGTAATAATATCAGTCATTGAAGATTTTTTTCCTATCCATTGGGCTCAGTCATCTCATTCAACTCTCACAATCAGGTTGTGGATGTTATTTCATATTCATTTTATGAAGGAGGAAACCATGATTCAGAAGGTTAAGTAATTTTCCCAAGATCAGACAATGAATGAGTGGTAGAAGGGGGACTCAGACTAAACTAGGCCAGTTTCACAGTCCCTTTCTTAACCATGATAGATCAATCACCTTACCAAGCATCTTCCACCTCAGGTAAATTGGGGTGAAAATAATCTCTGGGAGATTGCAATATGTACACATGCCTCTGTTCCCCCAACAGAGGGACTAAATTAAAAATCCCTAACAGTACTGACTTTATAATTTCTAAAGAAGTTGGAGCTGAGGGTTTTTCTCACCTTGAAATCTCTAACCAGTTGCTTCACCTCATTTCCTCACTTCAGCTCTGCAGATGTAGCAAGGGAAGCCCGTTGTGATTTCTCATTCTCAGATGTGATTCTATCACCTCCAAATCAGACTGGCAGCTGCCACATGAGGCAATCTCTCCCTTTTCCCTACACCCATGCTTTTTCCCTCAGGCAAAAATCAAGCTTTTATTCAAAGCCTCAAAAAGATTCAGTTTACTATTCATGGTTGAAGGACAATCACGTAAATATTTTTTAAAAGTAAGAAATCATGACCATTTCTGCTGGATTTTGGAAAGAACTTGGGGACTGCATTTAAAGGTGGATGAGTCTGTCATTATACAAACTGTCTCAAGACCAGACGGTAAAAGACAGACTCCAAAAAAATTGAACAATGGAGCAACTGGAGACTGAATTGATTTTATTTCCCTTTTGGATTATTTTTTTCATTTATCTACTTCTAAGCCCCAACACTGAGGAAGTCGAGGGCATTGAAACACAGTCCTTAGCAGCAAATATCACATATAAGGGAAGCAGAGAGCAGAGAGCCGTTATAGGAATGAAAGCTGCTCCAGGCTACACACCGCGCTTTGCCTGTGTTGTTTTCTTCTATCTTTATGACATGATGTGGTCCTCATTATTGTAACAGACTGGATTTAAGTTTAGATCAACCTAATCACAAAACCCATCTCCTTAATTATTCTGCAGGGCTCTAAAGAGAGCACAGTGAAGTGTACAGATGGTATACATGTGGCCCGAGGGAAAGAGAGGACAAGTTATTGCTTGGAGTGGACCTGTGGAGAGAAGCTGGGCCAGGCTTGCTTTTGCAGGCACAGGAGATGGAGTTGATCTGGAAAACCAAGGGCAGCTATGAAGGGGTCTCAAGCCAGGAAATTGTGATTGTTAATAACGATATGCCAATTTGGCTGGATTAGTAAATGCCTAGCAGATTAGTACAGTACAGGATGTGCCTCTAGATTTGACTGGCTTGTAGTCCATCACATTGGGGGTGAAAGATGCACCTCAGTTGGCGGTGGTTTTACTAGATATAACACAAGATATACAAATATGTAAGAAATTACAAGATTGGCTTATGATGGTCAGCCTCAGAGTCGGATAAGGAAGTGTGCAGAGGGTTTCTGCACCCTGGAGGCTGAAGGGTTCAGTCCAAGGTCTGGAATTCACTGTAGTGTTCTGTGCAAGTCTGTATCTGGAGGCCAATGGGTCTATAACACAAGGTTGAACAGTCTACACTGAAAGCCTAAAGTATCCAAGGTGGAACCCCAAGAGCCTGTGCTAGAACGCAAGATTTGATATCCAAGCTGAAGGCAAAGATTGGAGCTCCTCCAAAGAGTAGAAGCCAGACCATTCTTCCTCATTTCCCTTTCATACTGTCCAGGTCATGAGACACCCTACAGTGGGTCCTCTATACCTTAGGGTGCAGGCAGCAGTCCTAGGGTAGGTCCTCTATACCCTAGGGTGTAGAATTGCTGAGCAGACTTAGTTAAGCTTCTAAACTTCTCAAATTGACACGATCTATCAACTAGTACAACCCACCAATAGGTTTGTAGCCTGGATGGAATACAAAAAGGGAAAGAAGAAGGAAGTGAATGACAATTTCAAATAGCTCCAGAGTGGTTGCATCTTTTGTTAACATTGCCTTCAGATATAAGTCTCCAGTTTCTTCAGCCTTCCAAAGCAGATTCAGACCAGCAGTTCTCCAGTGAGATTCCAGACCTTTGCTTGTCAACTGGTGCTTCATCTTTGATCCCTCTTTTTCTGCAGCTGCTATCTTCTTGGGCTGAGCAGCCACTCAATCCTCCCGTTCTCCAGAGCACAAACAGCCATTATGGATCCTCCCATCTCTGATCTTGTAAAGATACCTAATTAATTCCCTTGCATAAGTATACAAATATTTTCAATTGATTCTGTTCCTCTGGAGAAATCTAATCAATACAGAAATTGCACATATGGATTTTATTTTTAGAAAGATTATTCTAACTTCTCTGTAGGAAATATATCTAAGTGTACCAAAACTGGCTCATGGTAGACATATCAAATGGAAAACAATACCAATAATAACAATAGCAGGCACCAATGTTGCAATGATTTAAGAAGTAATGAGAGATTAAGATGTTATGCAGATTGTACTGATGAGATAGCAGTAAATACTGTGGCCATGAAAAAAGTTTTCTCTTACTTAAAAAAATATGATTTTCTCATTTGAAGAGGACTTTACCTATATTTTGTAGTATAAATATGATATAGAAATAGCTAACTAAAAGCCAAAAGAGATATCTTGTTCATTAAACACACCATATACAAAGTAAATTGCTTAGTACTGAAAAATGTCAAGGCTAAAAAGAACTCCAAGAATTGTATAACAAGTAATGAGGGGATAATATGTAAACTCTTTTCTTTGAAGATTATTGAGACAGGTAGCAGTTGGGAGGGACTTGGCTATGTTTTATAAGAGAATCGTGCAAGCAGTACCTGTGATGGAAATATCCCACATCTGGACTGTGATGATGGTCATACAAACTTACACATGACAAAATCATAGAGAACTATATTTACACACGAATGACTGCATGGAGACTGATAAAATCAGAATAAAGTTGTCAATATAACTTCCTGGTTGTGATACTTTCCTAAAGTTATATAAATTTTACCATTAAAGGAATCTGAATGGAGAGTTATAAGATCTCTGTTTATTTCTTACAATTATATGAGAATCTATGATTATCTGGAAATAAAAAATTTTAGATCATATAGATCAGTTGTGTTCAATACGTAGAGTGTTATGAATCCCTTTGAGAATCTAGAGAAGCCGTAGACGCACTTCCCATAGCACTGAATGTGCGAAACTTTTCATACAATTTTATAAAGTTCAGAAAGTTTCTAGAATTCATCTGAATCTCTACATGTCACTATGATACGAATCCAGACACCAACACCTGGAGAGCTGATGCTTTGCACTTCCGTGGCTAGTGTGTATTAATGACTTTAGAGCAAGAGTGCTTTCAAATACTGACTCTTCCACTCCCACAACTCTACCACCACCTCAATCTTGCCCTCTCTATGCCTTGGTTTCCAAGTCAGTAAAATGAAATTTATAATTATGTGTGGTGTATGGGCTTAATGTCAATTAAGATGATCAATGAAATAAAGTACTTACAAGAGCACCTAGCACATAAGAAGCACCCCAAGCTGCTGCTTTCTTGTAGAAAGCTGCCACGCATCAGTTTCTTTCAATCTCTCCAGCTTCTACTTGTCCTGTGTTCCCATTCTCTAATTCTCCCCAATTGAGAACCTTTGCATATGCTCCCGCCTCTCCTAGCCCTCACCCACTTATCTCATTTAACATGCCAACCATTCAGTTTTTCTAGCCTGCTCTCAATGCTGGCATCAGTTCCTCAGGGAAGATCCTCTGACCTCACTGACAAGGGCAAATGTTCCTCTGGCAAGCTCTCGGCAGCTCAACACTCACAGAAGTATCTTAGGTGAAGCTTCATTACTTACCTTGAGAGCTATGTGATTGACATAGGCCTCTCCACTAGATTTTACATTCTATGAAATAAATACTGGGATCTAATTTTGCTCTGCATGGTGTCTTCAGCACTTATCACAGTGCTGGACCATTATAAATACGCAATAAGTGCATGTTGAATGATCAAATACAATAAATGAATGAAGTAACTTATAGCGATAAAAGCCGACAGATATACACTGCTTTATGAAGAGGCTGTTCACCCTACAAGAAGGGGATTTTACCCTTCTGTTAGTTTGTAAGAGAGAACACTTCTACTCAAAAGGATTTTATATTCAGTCTCGAATTTCTATCTCTCATCTCAAGTTTTTATCACAGTGAAAGAGATACTAATTCACTTATTCTTTGTAATGCATACTGGAATACATAAAAATAAAAGAGCTACAGACTATTAAAATGTGATTCTGCTTTGGTCCATGCCACTTAGACTACACACACACACACACACACACACACACACACACACACACACACATGCGTGTATTGAGCCATTTACTAACACACAAGAGAAACTCATTGAGAAAATTTAGTTTCCAAAGGTCTTTTCAAGATTCAGACAATTATCTCATCAATGTTTATTCATCTCTCTACTATTACTGATTCTCATGGATGTAAATGGTATTTAATGAGAGAAATAAAGACTAGCTTGGAAGAAGGAAAAGCAAACTTTACCCTCAGGCTGTCCGACATCCCTCAGTTGTACCTTAATCTTTCTAGACACTTTGCCAACATCTTCCCTTTTCCCTGCTAAGGCATCTTTGCAGAAAGATCCTACATTTGGGTTGATTGAATCAATGCTTAAATTTTCATTTGTTATGTGAGTTCAACAAATTAATCTGGCATATAATGAAATATTGTGAAACAATTTCAGAATGGATATCGCAAATACTGCCTTGTTCAATTACTGTCAAGATGCACATACAGGAAAACTGAAAATCTGAACATGTAATTGCAGACTTAATTACTACTCTGTGCAAACCCGAGGCAATCATACCAAATCTGTCAAAGTATTTAAACTAGTTCTAACTTTTCTTTCTAATTTCAAAGAAACAGGAACAAATAACCCAGCACTAAGCTGACAACTCATTCAGTCTTTCTTATTTTCCTTCAGTGAACAGGATAATTCAGGAATCGTCAGACTAAGGTTTTTCAATGGACCACAGTTGTGAACCATAATTCTTTAGAAAGTACTATAATGTACATTACCTCATTTGAATTTTCTTAAAAACTGTAGCTACATATGAAATTTCACAACCTTGTCCCTTGTCTTCAAAGATGAATCATTTATGTAATGAATATTGATTTCTTGCCTGCTATACTATGTCTCATATATTGTCCTAAGCACTAGGGTACAGCTGTGTGGTGGATTAACTAATGGTCAACTTTTTTTTGTCTTTTTGAGACAGGGTCTCACTATGCAGTTCAGGCTGGCCTTGAGTTCACTTTGTAGCCCAAGCTGGTCTCAAACTCGCAAGGATCCTCCTGCCTCAGCCTCCCCAGTGCTGGGATTACAGGCATGTGCCACCACACCCAGCATCTTGTAACACCCAGCTGAGCTAAAGCAGTGTGGTTCTGGGTGTGGGAGGCCCACCTGAGAATTGTTGCTAACAGCATAAAAGGAGAACTGGAAGGGAAGATGATGTGCTATTCATTCTCCTGGAGATGCCTGTCTCACTCATTTTCCTAATATGAACTCAGCTTTTCACATTGTCAGAGGAGCTTGGGTCCTCACTGTCACTAAGGATGGCTGTATTTCTCTTCAGGGGGACTCTGGCCCTTACCTTTAGAGTCTCCTTCTGGCTCTAGGGCAGCTCCCTTAGCCCACTGCCACAGATCCTTCATCCAACTGGCACAGTCTTTCTAGCTTCCACTACTGGCCTTTGGGCCTTCCCAGGGCAGATCCTTGATATAAAATTGCATGAGGCATTGTCATGGGCTATAGGCCTTCATTTGTATTCGTACAGGACCTGGCCATGGTATCCAGACCCTCAACTGGATTCTTTGTGTCTCTAGACTGTAGATGGATCTCATATACTCTTTTGCATTTGACTCTTTGGGTGAATATTATAAAGTAATCCTATAAATTATGTGTCCTGTGTTAAATCTTTTCCCTTGTAAATCCTGACTGCAACAATCTGTGAGCAAGTCAATGTTCCTCATCTAATGAACAATGAACACATGAGTTATAAAGAAAAAACAGTGGTTTGGTATGGAATAATTGCATGTCCATTTCAAAGAAGGAGATATTATTTGAGCACAAGCGTTCTTGTTTTGTATAACTAAGAAACCTCTTATTCTTACATGCTTAGTACTTTCTTTATTAAACTATTGGCATATATTGGTATGTGTTTTATATCACAAACAATAAGTTCTCATTTATTTCAGCTCTTTACTTCCTCACACTTTGACCAGAGCAGGGGCTAATCTGCTTTACTAAAAAGTGATCATTTTCATTATAATATTACTTGTTTTAACTTTTAGTTAATTAGTATATGTGTGTAATACATAATGTTTACATTTCTTGTAGGAACTTAGCAGGTGTACATAATACACCTTAACTCCTTTTTTTTCCATTCCCTTTCCCTTCCTTCCCACCCCCACCTCCACCCATTTCTTGATCTCTCTCCTTTTTATTGTACATGTTTGCAGTACATAATGCTTACCTTCTTTATGTGGAGATGATAGTTGTACATTACATATCCTGATTCCTTTTTTTTTTTTTTACTTTGAGCACTCAAATATCTTCACATCTACTTTTTTCCTCTGATTCTGAGAAATGCATAATGTTATCCCTGCCTTGTAGATGAAGAAATTGTCTGTTGACTCAGAACATATCAAGACTGAATGACTGAAATTCCAGACCACTGACTTTTCATTCAGTGTCCTTTCCAGAATAAATTTACAGTGTAGAAAATTCGATTCAACTTGCTTGACATGTGTTATGTTGTTCATCACCAGCCAGAGATCACTCAGTGTGAGGAAGATATGACCTCTGACCTTACAAAACCTCCAGTCTAACTGGGATGACTTTTAAATAATGAATCAAAGCTCCTCTCTGGTCCTTGAATAGTCTCAAAAGGTTTTCCATTTGCTTATTTGTTTTGATTTTGATTTGTATTTCAACTGGTTGTAAACTTTCCAAAACAATTGAAGTCTGAAGATTTATTTATCCTATTGTCTAAAAGCCAGTTAGACTTTAGATGATTATTTAGACGATCATTGTCATAAGTTTCATCTAAAATCTCCCTCAAAGTTCTCAGGTATCTAGAAGTGGATCTTTTATAAGGCAGTTGCATCATAGGGTGCTGCAATGGATTAATCCCTCGGTGAACTCATGGCTGAATGTCCTGTGAGCAGGTGGAGCATGGTTGAAGGTAGGTCACTGAGTTTGTGACCCAGAATATATATTCTCATCCCTGCCTCCTCCTTTCATGCCCTGCTTCCTGCCTGCTGTGGGATGAGCAGCTTTTTCTCTAACAGGCCCTTCTACCATACCATTTCTGCCTTGGAAACAACCAACCATGGACAGAAACTTCTGAAACTTTGAGCTAAAAACCATTTCTTCCTTTAAATTGGAGGTGTTGGTCATTTTATCCTAAAAAGTGATCGTTTGCACTATATTGCTCTTTCTCTGTTGAGAATACTGTCCGAGTCAAGACTGGCCCTGCAACTCAAGGTCATGCATCCTGTACTCCTGTATATATTGAGGAGGTCTGGGTGGAGCACATCCACAATCCCACTTGGAGTTGCTGGGCTGAATCCCTGGCCGTCAGGTGTTTCAACACAGACTGAAAAGCATTCCATGCTGTCTTCACTGTCTCTCCCCTGAAAGAGACTAATTTGACAAGTGATGGGTAATTGCTGTTTATTTCTGGCAAATGTCAAAAGCCTCATTTTGCCGGGCACATGTAGCTAGGTCACTTCCTATAGGCTGAAGGTTTGGAACTCTCACCTTGATAATTGAACCGAGGGTTGGAAAGTGGTTTAGCAAGTGACCATCACTTCATCCTACATGGGAAGCATGACTCACTTTAAAGCAAGAAAGGTCAAGGAAGCTTAGGCCAAGAAAAAAAGAAAACAAGAATTTAGAAGTCTTACTACTGATGAACTTCTGTTCCCCAGGCTCAACGTAGCCTCTGCTCAATTTGGAAAGAAAGATTCCTTGCTCTGACAAAGGCAATGAATCCATGGGGAATGTAACAATTTTTTTTTCAATATAGAAGAAGTGCAAATAAATACTGCCCCTACTTGTTAACCAACTCCTGCTGTCCAGGTTCTGCTATCTAATCTTTTATATGATTAAAAAAAAGCTTCATCCATACAGAATTTAAATTTAAATTTTAGCTCTACTACTTGTTAGCCATGTGGCTTTAGGAATTTATTTAGTGTTTTTAAGTAAATTCTTTCCTAAGTTAAATGACGATAATAATAGAAACCACCACGCAGTATTGTAGAAATTAGATGACAAAATACATTCAAAATATTCAGTATAGTGTCTTGCACATAGTAAGTACTCAGTGAGTGTCTGCTGATATGATTATCCTCACCACCACCACCATGATCATCATTATAATTATAATTACTCTTTCCTGTCTTGCTTTATGCCTCCAGTGTGGTGCTTAAGATCACAGGATCTGAAGTAAAAGAGAGGAGCATTCTGATCCTACATAAATCATTCATTAACTATGTAATCAGTCAGCTTCTTCATCAACAAGTTAGAGGCGTTGGTACCAATGCTTACAACCCTGGGTTTTAGTTCAATGGTTGAGCAGAAACTTAGTGTGTGCACGGGTCTGAATACTGGGTAAAATAACTGACTTTAAGAAGTCTAGAGATGGAAACTTTGCAGACACTTTTCTAGACCTCGCTTGATCATTTATTCCTAACCACAATTCTAAGAGGAATATCAGGTTGCTAACTGCACGCATATCTGAGGCTTGACAGAATTAAGAGACTTATGTAAGGTCTCCTAGTTATATATTCCCTCTTAAAAACTGTACCTCTGTTTTTTGATATAAATTTGCTGAAGCTATATATTATCTATCAATAACAAGGCCAAGTGAAAGCAATGAGAAATTCAATCAATTATGCTCCTAGGAATTTCCTATTTGTAATTCCAAATATTTGTACATTGGAAGATCCCCAGCTGCTTACTGCTATTTAAAGTAGGCTTCCAGGTACCCAGGTAACTGAAGGTTCCTTTTTACATTTGTATGTCTTAAATGTGTAAAAATATGTTCAGTTTGACCTATATAAGCTACCAATTAATGAGCTCACTAGCCATTGAATTATCCAGGCAGCAGCTGACGGATTCCATGACTGAGGCTATTCTACATTCAATGAAAACTTGAACTAAAACTTTTACCTGTTTTTGCAGTGCGTTTCTTGAGTGTTCCTGTGATCCTTGAGAAACATGAGAAACAAGTATTTCATGATTATGAAAAGTAAAAGTGAAAACTAAGTAGAAAATGTTTTAAGCACCTTTACATGACTTTATTGAGCCTTTTACTTTTTAATTGTCATTGCAAGTGTCTAAGAATTGGCCAGCACATGCAGCATTTACCCAAATTGTTTGATCACATAGCCTTTCAGCAGAATGTAGTGACCCCAAAAAGGGCACAGACCACAAAGACGGACACACTGAAACTAGCTCCTCCCTCACAGAAAGCTACTGGACATAGCTCTTATTTCCTTATTTGCCAAATCACCCAATCAACAAATCTCAATTAAACAAGATATTAAATGCAGTATAGCTAGCTCATTATGCAATACAGCTTCCCACTAGATGCTAGTTACTTTTCTTGCTGGTAGAGTTGGGGAAACCAAGATAACTCTTCCACAGAAGGAACAGAACATCATATGCCCTATATTCTTACCTATAGAAAAAGTCCCTGCAGGATAACAAAGCATCTCCAGACTATAACTGGAACAAACTCATTGCATGAGTTGACCTTAAAAGAATTTCTCCCAATAGGAAATGTCATTTCATCTGTATTTTGCTATTTTCCTGATCTAAAACTAATATTTGGTAATATTCTAAGAGCTTATTTGTCTGACAGTTTTCAGGACTCTTTTGACATTACACTTCTCCACCAGACAGGATTTAACAAGTTCGTATCTGCCACTCTACAGAATTACAGGTGCTGCATGGAGTTAGGACTCCCAGAGACCTAATAGCAACATAGACACACATGCCTTTTTCTCCTGTGTATCTCCTTTAGATACAATTGACTCAGTCATACTCAAACTTGCTACAACTTCACTTTGTGTGCTATTTAAATGTTCCTGTACACATATAAATTTCATCTGCTTCATTTGCACTTGCATTTTTCAAAGAATTTTTGGTGACCATATGCTTAGAATACCATAAAGCAATATTTTTATCGCTGCTACATTGTAGGTCAGAGAATTTCAGTGACTTCCCCAGAGTTGCACAGCTAATTCTAGGTAAGAACACAGTGAGGCTCAAGGCCATGTTTGCAGCCTAGTCTAATCACCAATGTCAGAAGAACGCAATCAAAATAAACAAATATTTATAAAGTATGTAAAATGTTAGCACATTACAGGTTTTGCTGCTTGCTGTAATAGAAGGTGTTTCTAAAATTTTTCAAAGTGCAAGCTTCTTGAATTTGCTTGCAAAGCGTCATACTCCCAATTACTTAGTTGTAGACAGAAGAATTCCTCTACAACATGAGCAGTCAGGTGGATGAAATGATGAGCCATAGGCATAATTTCATAGTTGCTAATGTGCTGCAGATTCCACATTAGCTATGATTTTCAGAGAAAAGACCTTACTGAAAAGATGATGCAGGTAGGTTCATCCACTCATCATGTCCAATTATTGTGGTCATTTCTTCCAGAACAATCACTCATATCCCTGTTTCACTTTCTTTAGTTCTGACATGTGGCATACTACAATCTAAGAATGGGCAAAGTTATGTTCACATACATATGTCTGTGTGGTGTTTAAAGGGGCTGACATTTCCATTGCAACCAATTCCTCAGAAACCAATTTTCTGGCATAAAAATGGCAAACCAGACTCTTACTTTATATCTAATTAAAGTTAGTTAGCTGTGCAATAAAAAAAAAGCACAAAGTTTGTGTTGGCCTTGTTTCTATAGTATATGTTTCATTGACCATAATACGGCTCCTTAAAAATGAAGACAGTAAAAAGTGGTTTCCTCTATTGCTCTGTTAAGGGAGACGAAGAGATGACTTCACAAAAAGAAATGGGTTTGAAAATTGCTGATGCACCCTTTATCAGTGCAGTTTCCACAAGGTGATAAAGTCATGCTTGGATAAAATCTTGAAATCACCAAAGAAATGATCTAAGAAATGAATGCAGATAAGCTTTCTCCATTTTAAATTATGAGCACTAGAACTAGAATAGAAATTACATCACTGCTGAGGAATCTAAAATTAAGGATGTGATTTTGCTCATTTGTATACAACAGGAAGTAAATCATTTCATGCTCTTAGTGCAATGAGTTCAAAAATGCAGGTGCCAAGAACTCTCAACCTCACCAATGCTGGTTGACACTGATGGGTAAAGGTCTTTATTTCTCCATGATTTTGCAAAATGTTCTAAGTGGTTTATTTATTGTGTATTCCATAAGTAGTTTGTTGGGGGTAGCTACAGTTTGTGTTCTGCCTCTTGAAAACATCCAGCAATACAGGAAAAGATACTGTACCCATCTTTTATAGTTCTAGAGTCCAAGATACTTCTGTGCAGTTCAAGGCAATTAACTTGGTCCTATCCTTATAGAGGCTGTAATAAAATATACACTTTAATGCACATGTGAAAAGCGGTACACAGCTATTTTTTCAAGACCTAAAAGATAATAAAATAACTCAAAGGGTGAATAAAAGAATATTTAATACACTTTATATCTCTTTGCCAGTTCCTTTTGGTTTATATTTTATGAGGACTTGGGCCCATGGAGGGCTCCTGAGTGTATTCACAAGAAGACTAAATGGAAAAGAAGAAAGTAGAAGTTACAAGAACTTTGCTGTGAAGGAGAGAATTAAAAATTTAAAAGTTTTACTTTAATATTTTAAAATTATGAAATAGCAACAATATTACATAAATACTGTAGAGACTTGATAAAACAAAATTAAAAGAAGATAATAAAAATCAACTGCAATCCCACATAGTTAAAAGAGAAGTTTTACCAGTTGCAAATGAAACAATGCTTAGGATTTTTGTGGATTTCATGATTTACTCAATAATATCTCTTGAACCTACAGCATCAAAGTGCTGAAAAAACTCAGGGGAAAAGAAAGGAAGAAAGGATACAAAAAGTATGAATACTATAGATCAGTGGGTGATTAAAAAGAAAACATAAAAATAATTTAGAACCCTCACTTGCACTCAGAGGATGAATACCTAGTTGTAATTCCGACAATTTCTTCAAGTTTGGGGGGATGATTAGAGGAAAAAGAAACTATGTTTATAATAAATATAAAAGTTTTGCAGAGCAAAGAAATCACCAACATAGTAAAAAAAAAAAAAAAAAAAAAAACTAAGAGTGAGAAAGAATTAGTCAGTAGTTCCTGAGACAAAGGACTAATATCTAGAACATATAAAGAACTGAAAGACACAGACCTTCCAAATTGAAAGAGTCAATCCAAAAGTGGACATCTGAAATGAATAGACACTTCTCAGATGAAGTACATAGAGAAAATAAATATATGAAAATATGTTCAACATATTTGGTCATTTGGGATATGCAAATTAAAACAACACTGAAATTCTATCTCACTCCAGAAAAAATGGCTACCATCAAATCAACCGATATGAAATACTGGTGGGGCTACCGAGAAAAAGGAGCACTTCTCCCTGTTGACAGGAGTGTAAAGTGGTGCGACCTTTGTGGAAATCAGTATGGAGATTCCTCAAAAAACTAGGACTAGAGGTCCCATTGGACCCAGCTATTCTCCTTCTTGGAATCTTCATGAAAGAATTAAAAGCATTATACCACAGCGATATACGTGCACCCATGTTTATAGCAGCACAGTTTGTAATAGTTAAATCTTGGAAACAACTCAAATACCCATCAGCCAATGAATGGAAAAAAAAGATGTGGGATTGTTTTACACAATGGAGTACTATTCAGCCATAAAGAAGGATAAACTTGAGGCATTTCTAGGTAAATGGATGTACCTTGAGACCACACTCTTAAGTGAAATAAATCAGTCACACACATGTAAAGATGGCATTGTCTCTCTAGAGTGAGAAACAGGAAGTATAAGTACAGTCCCCAATGGATAACAGATATTGTGAAATAGGAAAAAAAAGTTCAACTGGGAAGGGGAACTAGGAGGGGGAAATGAAGGTAGAGAAAATAAAAAATGAGAAAAGAAGGATAAAATGGAAACAAAACCTTGTAAGTAGGAGAAGGGTGCTTGAAGGGAGGAAGGCAATGGAGAAAAAAGAGGAATCAAGATATACCATATACAGGTACAAATTCCCCATGATGAATGTGATCATTATGTATAACTAAATTGTACCAATAAACTTAGTTTAAAAAAAGAGCACCTTTGTGTGAACTCAACTTGGCTAGGTTTTTTAAAAGATAACTCAAATCTGTAAGAAATGTCTACTAAATAGTTAAAAGATACACAGCCTCATGTAGTAGCTACTATCTACAGTTATTTAAATTTAATTAAACTAAAATTTTAATTCCTAAATCACATTAGCCACATTCTAAATTCTCAATAGCTGTGTGTGGTAAACAACTATGATTGTACTGTGTAGATTATAGAATATTTTCTATAATCTATTAGCTGTGTAGATTATAGAATATTTTCCAGCATCATTGGAGGTTCTAATGAATAGCACTAGCATAAAGCTTTTAGCAACCAAAGTGCCCATGGTAGCAGAGGAGAGCACTGAGTTATTTTTACCTAACTGCCATCATTCACAAATGTTTTTAATTCTGGAAATAGTGTTGGATTAGTCTTATTTTCATGTACCCTTTCTTCTAATTCATAGAGTTACCTGGACAAATGTGAAAGCCCTTTACCTGGATCGATAGATCATCCTACACTCAGTGGTTTTCAAAATCAGAGGAGCCCACTGAGCAACCACTCTTTTCTGCACAAAGTTTATCGATATGAAGATATTGTTACAAGCTTCAATGAATGAAGCAAATTTTTGAAGCCCTTGTCAAATAAAAGATTTGTAAGGGCCATTTTCTGCTCAAAAGTACACACTGCATCAGCAAAAAGCCTCTCAGCATCACTCAGAATACATGAGAGCATCACCACAAATCATCTGGACCAGTCATGGAAGAACCCTCTGGAGAAGCAAACAGCAGCCTTACCTGCAAGAGCCTAAACAGCTGAGTGCTGATCTTGTGAGCAGGATCAAGGCAATAAGAGCATAAAACCCAGCATGGCTGAGACACAAGTGTACATTATGTACAAGGGTACAACACATGCCCAGGATCTCCATCTCAGTAGTTCTTGAAGTGATTTGGCTTCTAGGTGATTCTTGAAGTGGAATTTGAGGACTTCTGGACCAGCATATTAATTTGCCTTCTCCTACTATAATACAGCTCATCTTTCTTCCTCTTGCTCAACCTCTTTCTCCTTTACCCCTTCCTTGGCTTATGAAGAACATCTAAAAATACAGTAACAGTTTTATGTCTGGTACAAATGCATTGTAAAATAACAGATCTGAACCAAATCTGTGAACAAATGGACTTAGTAGATGTATACAGTGTTCCACCCTACAACATCAGAATACACATTTTTTTCAGCTGCACTTGTTCTGAGTGGGGTGGAGTTCTGAGATTGTGTTTTAGCCCTTCGTCTTCTCATGTTTGACATGGGATGCAGAAAGCTCAGTCTCCCTCTTCCCTGGCAGCTCAGCAAAGGTCGCTAGTGTGCCTAGTTTTCCTGGTGGTCTGGCTTGCCCCTCGGTGTCCACTGAGATGCACTGCTTAGTCTGGGGTTTTCCAGCAGATGGTGAAGTGTATCTAGTTCTCCCAGGTCTATCTAGTGTATCTAGTTCTCTGGTCTGCACATGGCGGCGAGGTCCTGGGTCGGCTGCTCTGCCCCCAGGAAGTAGATGGGAACTACCTGGTTCTCTCAGTGACGTTTGGCTGGGAACCAGGCTATCAGCAAGTTGCAGCTCACCTGATTCTACCTATTATGGAAAATTTTAAATGAACGAGAATGGAGAGCTTGGTATGACATTGTCATACACCTTTCACGTACCTTTAGGCGTTATCACCATTTTTACAAACTTGTTTCGTGTATCTCCTCCATTTTTGATGGCATATCATAAAATCTATTTTAAGTATCATTTATTTTACATGTACGTACTTTTCAGTTTAAAATTGAGATGTTTTAAAAACATAACCCTTAGTCCATTATCATATTATTTCTTCATTTTTCTAAATTCTTATCTATATTTAAATTGCTCTAGTTGCCTCAAAAACACTTTTTACAACTGATTTATTCAAATCAGTTTCAACCATCATCCATACACTGCAGTGGTTGCTATGCATTTTTATTTTTTTTCCTAGAAGTCTCTCCTTCTTGTCCTCATTTCTGCCATTGGTTTCATGGAAAAACATGGTTTGATATGATTCCCTTATTTTTGACTTGACTGATTGCTTCTTCATGGTATCATTTAATGTGTTCATCTATTTCCCATATTTGTCATAACTTGGTAGTTTAGTCTAGATTCCTGAGCACTTGTACTTTCTAGGTGTCACATTCTGCCATTCCATGGGTAAGAATCATCTTTATAGAAGTTACACTGTGTTCTTCTGGTGGGTGTGCCATAATGGATTTAGCTGCTCTATGGACAGCACCACTAGGAACTGTACAAATGTCTTTGCACACTTTGATGAGGGAATTCTGTGTCACATGCTACACTCCAGGTACTGCTTATGAAATTTTTCAATCTGCAGTCTCTTATTTTTCTCTTATTAAGTTCCTAATCCTCTTTTAGTTATGGATGATTGCAGGAAAACATAGGCAACTTCAGCTAAACACATTATGTACAACTCAAATTGTAGAATATTAAAACTAGGAGTCTGATATTAATAATCACAAATAGTACAAAAGTAACTAGAAGAGTGACAACCGAAATTCAAGTCAGTGTGGCTGAAGTGAAAACACACCAAAAAAAGGCACTGCAAATACCAGAAGTGCTATTATCACTGGTTTTTTCTAATTATAATTTTTCTATGCTAATTTACCAATTGGACATAGAGAAAAGTAGGAAGAATAAACATAACCATATTTTTCTTTTAGAGGTAGTTGCTTTTATTAACGGTTTGTTTTTTCTCCATAGTATTTTTTGTGTAATATTAATATTTTATACTTGTATTCTTAAAAATAATCTTATAATATTATATTAATGTTATATTTCATATCTTCTAAATAATATTATAAAGTGTTCTTTTCACTTAACAGTGTATTTACTCCCAATTTATTAAGAACTTTCTGTAAACACAACAGTTGACAAATACATAAAGTATAATAGAATGGGTTTATCATGATCAAATATTACTATTTACTAAATATTCAGTATTATAAGCATTTTGTGAATATAATTATGATTCAGTAAAGATTGATTATTGCTTTAATTTTACAATGTATTTGCACCAGACATAAAACTATTCCTATATTTTTAGCTGCTCTTTCATAAGCGAAGGAAGGAGAAAAAAAAACTAGCCAAGGAAGGAGAAAAAAAAAATAGGTCGAGGAAAAGGAAGAAAGATGAGCTGTATTATAGTAGGAGAAGGCAAATTAATATGCTGTTCCAGAAGTCCTCAAGTTCCACTTCAAGAATCACCTAGAAGTCATAAAATATAGATTCTCCAAACACTAATTCTATGGTAATATGGGTGAATAAAGTCAAAACCCTGACTGGGTATTTAAACAAATTTCTGGATGTCTGTGGCTTCCATTGGGAAAGATTGCCAAATCACTTCAGGAAGTACTGAGATGGAAATCCTGGGTATGTGTGTTCACCCAAAATGGAGCTTAGTTAAGGTCTGGTAATGAATGATCCAGAGCTAATGCAGCCTGGTGTTGTTTGCTCTTCACAGCCCCGTGTTGCAGAAGCACTGCTGACCTGTAGGATCAGTTGTCTCGGTTATACCCTTGTATATAATGGACAGAAAATAGGAATAGATGGTCTTTACCTCAACCTGATCAAAGCCATCTATGACAAACCAACAGCCAACACCCTACTAAATGGACAAAAAGTGAAAGCTTTTACTTTAAAATTGGGAACAAGACAAGGATGTCCGCTGTCACCATTCCTGTTCAACATAGTTCTGGAACAATTAGCCAGAGGAATTAGACAAGAGAGAGAAATGAAAGGAATAAGGATAGGAAAGGAAGAAGTAAAATTATCACTATTTGCAGATGACATGATACTTTACATGGAAGACCCCAAAAACTCCACAAGAAGACTCCTTGAATTAATCAACAAATTCAGCAGTGTAGCTGGGTACAAAGTCAACACCCAAAAATCAATAGCATTCCTATACACATACAACAAATAGACTGAGACAGAAATTAAGGAAACCATATCTTTCACAATAGCATCCAAGAAATTAAAATTTTTTTTTTTTTTTTGGTTTTTCTCCGGTACCGGGAACCGAACTCACGACCTTGCACTTGCCAGGCAGGCGCTTTGCCGCTGAGCTAAATCCCCAGCCCCAAAATTAAAATATTTAGGAATCAATCTAACAAAGGAAGTAAAAGATTTATTCAATTAAAACTACAGTACTGTGAAAAAAGAGATTGAAGAGGATTTCAATAAATGGAAAAATATCCCTTGCTCATGACTAGGAAGAACCAACATTGTGAAAATGGCCATACTCAAAATTGTTGTACAGATTCAATGCAAAAATTCCCATTAAACTACCATTAGCATACCTCACAGATCTAGCAAAAACATTCCTTAAATTCACCTGGAACCAGAAGAGACCCAGAATAACAAAAGCAAGCCTGGGCAACAAGGTCAAGTCAGGTAGAATTATAATCTCTGACCTGAAATTATACTACAAAGCCACTGTAGTAAAATCAATGTGGTACTGGCTGAAAAACAGGACAGAGAATCAGTGGAACAGACTGGAGGACACAGGCACAACCACAAATGCACTTAGCCACCTAATCTTTGATAAAGGGGCCAAACAAACTCACTGGAAGATCAATAACTTCTTTAATAAATGGTGCTGGAAATATTGGCTTGCCACCTGCCAAAGACTGAATATAGACCCAAGTCTATCACTATGCACCAAACTCACGTCAAAATGGATCACAGATCTCAACATTAAAACAGAAACACTAAGTCTACTGGAAGAGAAAATAGGTAAAAAACCTTGAAGCATCGGGGTATGCAGAGAGTTCATGAGCAAAAACCAAACTGCCTGTGAAATATTTCAAAGAATCAACAACTGGGATCTCATCCTACTGAAAAGTTTCTGCACATCTAGAGAAATCACCAGCAGAGTAAAAAGAAAATCCACAAATTGGGAAAAAATTTTAGTTGACTGTCTCTTGGACAAAGGTCTTCTATCTAGAACATATAAAGAATTAAAAAACATCCTCTCCCCCAAATTCAAAGACCCAATCCAAAAATGGGCAGCTGAGATGAATACACACATTTCAGATAAAGAAATACAAATGCAAATAACTACATGAGAAAATGTTCAACATCATTAGTCACTTGAGAAATGCAAATTAAAACAACATTGAGATTTCACCTCACCCCAGTAAGAATGGCTAGCATTAAGAAATCAACCAATAACAAATGCTGGCGAGGCTGTGGAGAAATAGGAACTCTTCTCCACTGCTGGTGGAAATACATACTGGTGACGCCACTGTGGAAATCAATTTGGAGATTCCTCAGCAAACTAGAAGGTCTAGAGGTCCCATTCAACCCAGCTATTCCCCTTCTGTGTACTTTTCCAGAAGATCTGAAAACATCATATCACAGCAATATATGTGCGCCCATGTTCATAACAGTGCAATTTGTAATTGCTAAATTGTGGAAGCAACCTAAATGTCCATCCACTGAAGACTGGATAAAAAATTATGGTACTTTTATATAATGGAATATTACTCAGCTATAAAGAAAGATAAACTCAAGGCTTTTATAGGTAAATGGTCACAACTAGAGACCATACTCATAAGTGAAATAAATCAAACCTTCATGTGTAAGCATCATATTGTCTCACTAGTATAAGACCTCAAAGAGTGAATAAAAACTAGAAAATATGATAGACATTGTGAAATGAAAGAAAAATGCTCAAAAGTAAAGGGCAACTGGGGTGTTGGAAAAGAGAAGGGAAGGAAGGGGAAATTATGTAAGTATGTATATATAGGATAGTTAACATAGTTATACTACTGTCTTTTATTGCTCTACAGAAAGGAACAGTTAATGATTACTTGTTTGATCAGTCTTGTATGTCTCTATTTGCTTTCCTGAGAAGCCACTTTGAAGATATCAATGAGTAATGCAACAACCACGGTTAATTTCCTACAGTTGTGTCTATAACTCTGTTTTGTTTGTATTGTTCTTAAGCTCTTTTGTAAATGGATGTCTGTCCATTAATATGTTTTCCTTCTTTTATTTTTTAAAATAAAAAATTCCATAATAAAATGTTAATTAAAAGAAAAAAGAATGATATAAATTTCTACAGGTTGACAAAATAATAATTACAGAATTAAATTCAAATGATATAATTTAATAGTACATGCAGAATTAACATTACCAGCTAGAAAACATAGTTCAGTAGGTGCAAGGCATTGTTGTAAATATAATGTATGGACTACCTAACTCAATCTTCACAGCAAAATAAGATAGGTATTTTTACATCCTCATTTGAGAGATCAAGCTATAGACGCACTCAAAAGGTAAATAAATCACTAAAGGTCATAGAATTAGTAAGTAGTAGAGCTGGGACTTAAACGCAGAGTACATGTGAGGTGTGATCAAAAAATATGGTGAATGCTGCTGCTGAGTACCATTCAATGAAAAGACAGGGATTTTTTTTTCTTTTCTTAACATAAAAATTATTTATTTTTTATTTTATGGGAAAAAACAAAATTTTATATTAGGAGAATAACAATAGTTAATACATTGCATATTGTTATCATTGAAGTGTGTACATTGAAGTGAGTACAAGGTAAAATTAAAAAGTTCTCCAAACAATAAAAGCACAAACTATTCTATTCATTGAACTAGGAGAAATTAATAGTATAACTATCTTTTTTTTTCCTTTTCCCTTCTTTCCTTTCTCATTTCTCCATCCTAGTTCCTTTTTTCTTTTGAAAAACTTTTTCCCATTTCACAATATCCATTGTACACTTTGAACATTATTTACATTTTCAGTTTCTCAAGTGAGAGAGAAAATATGATGTTTTCCCCATATCCCCCTCTGCATTAGTTATTGGTTGATTTCTTAAGTATAGCCATTCCCCTGGAATGAAATGAAATATCAGTGTTGTTTTAATTCTTTATAGGTCCTGGATCTAAGTTCTTTGAGGAACAACTGGTTAAAAGCTTCACCCACTCTGTGGGTTTTCTTTTCACTCTATTGGTGATTTCTCTAGGTGTGCAAAACTTTTTTCATAAGATGAGATATCATTTGTTGATTGTTTGAAGTATTTCCCATGCAGTATGAATTTATTCATGAATTCTCTGCCTACACCAATGTCTTGAAGATTTCTACCTACTTTCTTTTCCAGTAGACTTATTGTTTCAGTTTTAATATTTAGATCTTGGATCCGCTGTGACTTAAGATCCCAGATATTCAGCAAAAGAATAAATATTAAAAGTTGTAGAGAAAGGAAACAGATCACCTATGAAGGAAAACCCATCAGAATCATGGCAGACTTCTCAACACAAACCATCAAGTCAAGAGGAGCTTAGAGTGAAATTTCAGGTCCAGAAAGAAAACAATTTCCAATCTAGATTGATGTACCCTGCAAAACTATCTTTCAAAATTGATGAAAAAATGAAATGCTTCCATGACAAAGATCCACTGAAGAAATTCATGACCACCAAACCAACCCTAAAAAGACTACTGAGAGATAGTCTACAAAGAGATAAAATTTACTATAATTTCAGGACCAACAATAAAAAGGAACCACCACGCAAGGTAAACAATTAAACAGAAGGGTGAAGTACAGAACCAACAGGGGGAGAATAACATGACCAAGATAACTCAATACACACCAGTAATAACCATTAAAGTGGTCTCAATTCACCAGTCAAAATCAACAGATTAGCAGAGTGAATCAAGCAATAAAATCCAACAATATGCTCTATACAAGAAACACATTTAACTCAAAAGGAAATCCATAGACTGAAAGTCAAAGGATCGAAAACCATACTCTATGAGATAAGAATCCAGAAAAGAGCAGGAGTAGCTATTCTGTTTGCAGACAATGTGAACTTCAAACCAATAATGCTCAGAACACATAAAGAAGGTCACTACATTCTTGAGAGGGGAAAACTGCAAGAGGATGAGATAACAATCATAAATATGTCTACCCCAAATGTAGAAACACCCCACTATATAAGGCAAATTTTAACAGACATGGAAAATCAAATAAGTGATAACACAATTACAACAGGGGATTTTAACACCACATTGTCACAAAGAGATAGATCAACTAGACAAAAAATCAGCAAAGAAATAACAGAACAGAGTATGGGGATTTAACTCAGCAGCACAGCACCTGCCTGGCCAGCACAAGGTCGTGAGTTTGATTCCCGGTACTGGAAGAAAAACAAACAAAAAAAAAAAAAGAAAAAGAAAAAGAAAAAGAAATAACAGAACAAAATCAAACGTGTGAACAAATGGACTTAGTAAACATTTACAGAGTATTCCAGCCAACAACATTAGAATATACATTCTTCTCAGCTGCACATAGGACATTATCTAAAATAGACCATATAGAATATGCTTCAGTAAATAAAAAGTAATTGAAACTATCCCATGCATACTATCAGAGCATAATGCAATGAAATTGGAAACAAATGACAAAAGAAATTGCAAAAACTCCACAAACACATGGAAATTAAGTAACATACTCCTGAGAAAATAGTGGGTCACAGATCAAAGTAAAGAAGAAATTAAACAATATTTACAATCAAATGAAAATGCAGATTAAAACTATCACAAACTATGGGATGCAATGAAAGCATTCCTCAGAGGGAAAATTATAGTAGTAGAATCCTACCTCAGGAAAACAGAACAAACACAAATAAACAACCTTATACTCCACCTCAAACTTCTAGAAAAATAAGAGCAAGTCATACCTAAAGCCCAACAAAGGGAGGAAATTATAAAGAACAGAGCAGAAATTAATCAATTAAGACAAAAAATACAAATAATTAATGAATCAAGAGTTGGTTCTTTGAGAAAATAAATAAAATTGATAAACCCCTAGACAACTGTGTCAAAAAAGGAAAGAAAAACCTCAAATCCACACAATAAGGGATGAAAGGGTGAAATCACTAGAGATTCTGTAGAAATTCAGATCATCAATACTTACTCTGAAAATCTTTACTCTCACAACTTGGGAAACACAGAAAAAATGGACAGATTCCTAGGTACACATGAATTACCAAAGCTGAATCAAGAACATATAAAAATCCTAAATAACCCAATATCTGACAATGAAATTGAAGATGAAATTTTAAAAAAACTTACAGACAAAGAAAGTCTAGGTTCTGATGGATTCACAGCTGAATTCTACAAGAAATTTAGGGAAAATTTAATACAAATTCTTCAAAAGCTCCTTAATGAAATAGAAAGGGGAGCTATTCTCCCAAAATCAGTCCTGGAGGCAAGTATTATCCTGATACCAAACCCAGAGAAAGATTTAACCAAAAAGGAGAACTACAGGCCTATCTCCCTAATGAATATAGATGCAAACATTCTCAATAAAATACTAGCTAATAGAATGCAGCAAAACATCAAGAAGATAATACACCATGACCAAGTGAGATTCATCCCCAGAATATAAGGATGATTCAATGTACACAAATCAATAAATGTAATACCTCATATCAAGAGAGCCAAAGACAAGAATCACATAATCATCTCAATAGATGCACAAAAAAAACTTCTGATAAAGTACAACACTTCTTCATGGTAAAAACTCCACAGAAAATTAGCATAGATGGACTTTACCTCAATCTGATAAAAGCCATCTATGACAAACCAACAGCCAACATCATACTAAATGGACAAAAACTGAGAGCTTTCACATTAAAATCAGGAACAAGACAAGGATGTCCACTGTCACCACTCCTATTCAACATAGTTCTGGAAATATTAGACAAGAGAGAGAGAAAAAAAGGAATAAGGATAGGAAAGAAAGAAGGGAAATTATTATTGTTCACAAGTGACATGATAATCTACATGAAAGAACACAGAAACTCCATCAAAAGACTCCTAGAATTGATAACCAAATTCAGTAGCATAGCTAGATACAGACAACACTCAAAATCAATAGCATTCCTATACAAAAACAACAAACACACTAAGAGAGAAATTAAGGAAACCACACATTTCACAACAGCATCCAAAAAGTTGAAATATTTAGGAATTAATCTAACAGAAGAACTAAAATATCTATAGAGTGAAAATTATAGTATTCTGAAAAAAGAGAACAAAGAGTATTTCAGAAAATGGAAAGATATTCCTTGCTCAGGGATAACAATCAACTTTGAAAATGGCCATACTCCCAAAATTGTTATACAGATTCAATGAAATCTTTATCAAAATACCATTTGTTTACTTCACAAATCTAGAGAAAACATTCCTAAAATTCATCTGGAACCAGAAGAGAACCAGGACAGCAAAAGTAACCCTGGGCAACAAAGGAAAGGCAAAAGGTATCACAAACCCTGACTTGCAAATATACTACCAAGCTACTGTAATAAAATCAGCATGGTATTGCCTAAAAACAAACCTGAAGATCAGTGGAACAGACTAGAAGATGCAGCCATAACCACAAACACACTCAGGCACCTTATCTTTGACAAAGGGGCCAAACATGTTCACTAGAAGAAAGAGGACCTCTAATAAATGCTGGAAAAACTGGCTGTCCACATGCTGAACAATAAAGCTAGACCCATTTCTACCACCATGCACAAAACTAAAGTCACAATGACTTAAAGATCTAAAGATTAAAACAGAAATATTAAATCTATTGGAAGAGAAAGTAGATAGAAACCTTGAAGACTTGGGGGTAATCAGAGAGTTCATGAACAAAAATCAAACTGCATGGGAAATACTTCAAAGAATCAACAATTGGAATCTCATCTTATTGAAAAGTTTTTGCACACCAAAAGAAATTGCCAACGGGGTGAAAAGAAAAACCATGAATTGGGAAAAAATTTTAGCTAACTGTTCCTCAGACAAAGGTCTCCTATCTAGAACATATGAAGAATTTTTTTAAAATTCAAGACCCCAAAATTCAAAGACCCAATCCGAAAATGGGCATCTGAGATGAATACACACTTCTGAGAAGAATAATATTCAAAATCATTAGTCATTCAAAAAATGCAAACTAAAACAACACTGAGATTCTATCTCTCCCCAGAAAGAATGGCTACCATCAAGAAATACATCAATAACAAATGCTGGATGAGCTGTGGAGAAAAAGGAACACTTTTCCACTGCTGGTGGGAGGGTAGACTGGTGAAATCACCAGGGAAATCAGTTTGGAGATTCCTCAGTATACTAGGATTACAGATCCTATTCAACCCAGCTATTCCCCTCCTGGATATTTTTCCAAAAGAACTACGTGCGTTGGTGGTATAGTGGTGAGCATAGCTGCCTCCAAAAGAAATGAAAACATTATACCACAGTCATGTATGTGCACCCATGTTTATAGCAGTGCAATTTGTAATAGCTAAATCTTGGAAGCATCCCACATGCCCATCAACTGAGGAACAGATAAAACACATGTGATATTTTTATACAATGGAGTATTACTCAGCTATAAAGAAAAATAAACTAGAGCCTTTTATAGGTAAATCGGTGCAACTAGAGATCATACCCAAAAGTGAAATAAATCAGACTCACATGTGTAGACATCATATTGCCTCCCTAGTATAAGAACCCGAAAGAGTAAATAAAATCTGAGCGGTATAATAGACATTTTGAAAAGGAAAGAAACTGCTCAAATAGGAAAGAACTGGGATGAAGGAAAAGAGAAAAAAAGAAAGAAGGATGGAAAAATTATGCATATATACACAAGGTAGCTAAAATAATTCTACTACTAATTTCTATTGGTTTATTGAAAGGAATAGTTAATGTGTAATTGTTTGATCAATCTTACATGCCTATATCTGGCTATCTGAGTAACTGCTTTGAAGATAACAGTATGTAATATAACAACCATTGTTAATTTCCTATCACTTTGTTTTGAAATTCTGTATCATTTTTACTATTTTTATATTGTTTTGTTTTTGTTATTTTTAATATATATATATATATAAAAGAATAGCTGGGATAAGTGTATTGCTGATGTCTATTGCTTTATTGAAAGGAACAGTTAATGATTAAATTTTTTTTCTTGACCAATTTTCCATGCTTATATCTGGTAATCAGAACAACTAATTTGAAAACAATAATATGCAACAACAACCATTTTTTAATTCTTACCAACTTGTTTGATGAAGCTCTGTATCATTTCTAATGATTTTTTATTACTTGTACTGTCTTTAGTTGTTTGTTCAATCTTGTATTCTTACATCTGGTAATCTAAGCAACTTCGTTGAAGGTTACAATATGTAATATAACAACCATTGTTATTCCTATCATATTATGAAATTCTGTATCATTTTTATTGCTTTGTGTTGTTTGGTTTTTGTCTTCATTATTGTTATTTTGGTTTTTTCTGGTAGTAGACATGGTTCTAGTTTTAGTCTTCAGCATGTAGAGAGCCAGTTTTTCCAGCACCATTTATTAAAAAGGCTATCTTTCTTCCAATGAACATGTTTGGCCCCTTTGTCAAAGATAAGGTGGCTGAGTGTGTTTGGAGTTGTGTCTACATTTTCTAATCTGTTTCACTGATCCTCAGGTCCGTTTTATTACCAGTACCATGGTTATTTTATCACAGTAGCTCGGTAGTATAATTTCAAGTCAAGGATTTTGATTTCCCCTGCTTTGCCCTTGTTGCCCAGAATTGCTTTATTATTCTAGGTCTTTTCTGTCTCCAAATGAATTTTAGGAATGTTTTCTGTAGTCCTGTGAAGTATGCTACTTCAAGAATCTGTACTCTAATAAGATAGGAAATAGATTCCTAGACACATATGAATTGTCAAAATTAAGTCAAGAAAATATGAAAATGCTAAATAACCTGATATCAGTCAATGTAATTGAAAAGGTAACTAAAGATTTTCCAACATAGAAAACAGATTCACTGTCCTGACAGATTCACTGTCAAATTCTGCAAAAAATTTAGAGAAGAACTAGTCACTAATTTTGAAACTCTTTCATGAAATTGAAAGGGAAGTAATACTTCAAAAATCAATCCTGGAAGCAAGTGTTACCCTGATACCAAAAAGACTCAACCAAAAAAGAGAAGGACCCAAGCAATACAGAAAACTACAGGCCAGTCTCCCTTTGAACACACTTGTAAAAATCCTCAACAAGATATTTGTAAACAGAATGCAGCAAATCATCAAGAAGATTATACACCATGACCAAGTAGAATTCTTCCTAGGTATGCAGGGATGGTTCAACAAATGCAAATCAATAAATGTAATATATCATATTTTAACATAGTCAAAGGCAAAAACCACATGATCATCTCAATATATGTAGAAAAAGTATTCAACAAAATCCAGCACCCATTCATGATAAAAGCCCTACAGAAAATGGAAATAGATGGTCTTTACCTCAATCTGATAAAAGCCATCTATGACAAATCAACAGCTAACATCATACTAAATGGACAAAAACTGAAAGTTTTCACTCTAATACAAGGAACAATACAAGGATGTCCACAATCACCATTCATGTTCAAAATAACTCTGAAACATTAGCCAGAGCAATTATATAAGAGAAAGAAATAAATGGAATAAGGATAGGAAAGGAAGAAGTCAAATTATCATTATTTGCAGATGACATGATATTCTACATAAAAGACCCCCAAAACTTCACCAAAAGATGTGTACATTTAATAACCAAATTCAGTGGCATAGTACAGCTAGATAAAAAGTCAACATTCAAAAATCAATAGCATTTCTGTACACAAACAACAAATTCACTAGGAAAGAAATTAGGGAAACTACAACCATTACAACAGCTTCCAAAAAACCAAAATACTTAGGAATCAATCTAACAAAGGAAGTAGAATATCTATACATTGAAAATTATATATTCTAAAAAATGAGAGAGAATAATATATCAGAAAATGGAAAGGTATCCCTTGCTAATGGATAGGAAGACCCAACATAGTGAAAATGGCCATACTCCCAAAATTTTTATATGGATTTTCCCATTCAAGAAGCAATGAATAAAATTTAATAACAGTGCTTGATAAGTCTCAACTTGTTCGGAGTAGTCAATGGGTTTTGAGCTACAATTGAGAGGAGGCGTGTTTTAAATTATGTTATAGGGGGCTGGGGATTTAGCTCAGCGGCAAAAGCGCCTGCCTGGCAAGCGCAAGGTCGTGAGTTCGGTTCCCGGTACCGGAGAAAAACCAAAAAA
>NW_004955415.1:8480760-8577588 GCF_000276665.1 Chinchilla lanigera | reverse complement strand
AAAAAAAAAAAAAAAAAAACATTTTAACAGATATAAACATGAGGAAAGTAAGTACAAAATGTGTTCCATGTGTTTTGGCAGTGAAACAAATCAACAGTGTTTGTCAATTTCATCAGAGTTGTGTGATTCTGCAGCTTCAGATTTTAACTTTTTAAAACATATCATCATGGGGAGTGAAACTTCGATCTCTGCTTATGATCCTGAGACCAAGGTACAGATTCTCAATGTAAATTGCCACTTCTTCTTGTACAAAAACTGCACCTCAGTCGGGATCCAACATCAAGACGATGTTTTGTTTTTTATATTGATGGATTTGTGTGAACTAAGTTTGTACCCAGGGACACTAGGGAGAACTCTGAATACCAGAAATTCTTATCAGAGCATTTTGGAAACAATGTGAATAGAAAATGGCCTGAGAAATGGGCAAATGGTTTCATGGGATATTTTGTTAAGGAGAATAAGCAAAGTACATGATGTTGCATGTAGTGTGCTCCATTTTTAGCTGTGTATACATCATAATGAATCGTGCAGCTTTATTTCTAGAAATATGCACAAGAAACTATAGCAGCAGTTCAATTTGGGAAGAGAAAATAAGATTGGCCAATATTTACTTTTTATAAATTGTTATTATGTCAAAAATAATAATTTAAGTTTTGAAATAATGGGCCATTTCTGCTGTATTTTTGGTTTTCTAACTAAAACACAAAAAGAAAAGAATGCTTAAAATGTTACACCCATATTAAGAAGTAAACAAAATTTTAAATGTATATGTAACTATGTAAAGGAAAAGCAAAATGTGATAGATTTTTATGATACACATGAGGAAATTCACAAGTTAAAAATAATATATTTTGTTGTGTTTTACAAATATAAAATTTGCATATTTTAAAAAAATAGTCTAGAATAATATACAAATGGGTAATGGTGACTATACACAAAAGTAATTGTTCTTGCTTTAGTCCCCTAACTTGCCCCCACTGTTCCTATCCAAAATAGACTGAGCCTTTCCTATATTCTTTTTTTATTTTAAAGAGAAAAGAAAAACAAAATAACAAAAACAAAGACATAAACAAAACAACATATAAATAATAAAAATGACACAGAATTTCAAAACAAGATGATAGGAAATTAACAATGGTTGTTGTATTACATATTGTTATCTTCAAAGTGGTTACACAGATAAACAGATATAGGCATGTAAGATTGATCAAACAAACATTGAAGACTGCCTTACATTCTGTGGGCCCTCTGCTGTCTCCTTTTGCAAAACAACACCTTAATGTGACCACCCTGCTTTCCATACATTGTCAACAGACGTAACCTCCCATGGACTGTGTATCAGTCAGTTTTCCAGCTGCTGGACAAAATAACCAATACCAGCAACTTAATGGAGAAGATGTTTATTTTGGCCATGCTTGGAGATGCATCAGTCCATGTTTAGCTGCCTCGAAGGCAGAGACAACATGGTGGAAGGAGTTGGTAAGGCAAAGCTGCTCATTTCATGGCAGCCATGAAGCAAAGCAGCAGAAGACTGCAAGAGAGAAACAGAATAGGGACCATGTTTATGATGACCCAAGCCAGACACACATAGAAATGTGCTTCCCTAACCACCCGGTGCCTCTCAAGCCATCCAACTTCACAGTCTAGCTTAACTATCACAGGCTGCCATTAAATGCTCTGAAGTGCTCATGAAAGAAATCTCTTTGTCACATACCTATTTCTAGTTTAAAAGAACAGAATGGAACCAGATGTGGTGCTACATGCCTGTAGGCCTGGGTAGAAGGATCATTTAAGCCTAGGCATTCAAGGCCAGATGGAGATACATGAGAAAACACTGTCACATAAAGAAGAAGAGAAAAGTGTTGAGGATTAAAACAGAAAAATAGAGTCTGCTTTTCAGATTTCTTATTCAACAAATACACCGATCACCTACTGTGTGCCAGGAACTCAATAGAAATAGGAGCTTTGGCAAAGAATGAAACTGATCTTGCCATTGCTTTTATAGAATTCTCAATTCCACTGTTTGAAAAAGACATGATTTTCCCATTCCTAAGTATTTAGAAACCAGAAAATGTGTAAAGATTTTGATAGTTTTTCCTACAAATCATATGAAGAATCAAAGGAAGCCTCTTACTGGAAAAAAGAAAGCTGAACATTTCTACTTTGCTGAAATTGATGTCTTCTACAGTTTGTAAACCATTTTTCCTCTCCTCCAGTAAATGCTAACACTATATAAAGAGTAAATATACATTGCAAATTCTCTACGTGCTTTCTTTCCATCTTTTTCTTTCTTTTAGTTTGATGCTGGTATGCTTTTGTTAATGCACCTTTCTGTTATGCCTGTGCTGGTGGTGTAATCTTATCAGATTATGTACTAAGGTTCCTGGCTCCCTTCCTTACCCACCTGCTTTTGGTCTCTTAAACTCACTTTATCCTTCTTGCCATATGGGCTTTGCACAAGATACTAGTTTTCACTTCCTCCTATTCATTTAGCTCACTTCATGTTTTATATCTCAGTTCATTTCTTACTTCTTCAGAGAGAGCTTGCCTTGACCCACCCTTCTGGTCAAAAATTCCTATAAGAGGCCTCATGACATGTATCCCATTTGAAATTTCACATTGATTGTGTGACCATTTGAATAACACCAAAGTCACCCACTAGACTGTACTCCCCTTGAGGACAAGTTAATTTCTGCTCACTATAGCATCTCAGCGTGTTCCATACGGCCAGCACTTAGTATCTATTTCATGAATATTTGTTGAATTGTTCTAACGCATTTATTCTAATCATCTGCTTCACCCTTAATTTTAGTGTGTTCTTTCTGGGCCTAAGCAAACTTAATGAATTAATATGTTGATTATGGGCTCTTCATCCCTGTGACATAATTCCTAGCAAGCAGTTTCACTGTCTCATTCAAATTTAAATGATCTACTAGGATAACTGGAGGGAACTGATTGTTTTCTTTTAAACTATATTTCTCTGAGAAAGAACAGTATCCAGTAAAATTCAAGTTTAGAGTGCCAATGGCTTCATGTAGCATATGTGGGAAACATGGAGAGATTAATGAGGTATTGAAAACAGCCACTGAGTTGAAATTGGCATTTTTGTCCCTCCTGACAACCTTTCTTTATGAAACCTTGACTATCAGTAATTGCCACATTTGGAGGCCATCTAGAAAGAAATGGGACAATAAGGCTTCCCTTTTCTTCCAGAAGTTAGACAGTTCATAAAGTTGATCATTGGGTCCTTTTATGAGATAAGAGTTCTCTTTCAGCCAACTTTTCTTTCTGAGACTAGAAAGGGCAGAGAAATTTCAATTTGAAGTCTGAGTGGCTGAAGGGGGGAGGTATTGAGGTGCACTCCAAAAACGAAGAAATAAGGAAAATTGTATTTTCTGCGACAAGTTACAATCTATAAAAAGAATAGAACAGAGTAGAGCAGAATTTTACAGGGAGGAAGGTGAGGGTCAGTAAATAAGAGAGATATGAAAAGTCACAAAGCTGTAAGTTGAGGAGTGAGATTTTGATGCTAGGCAGCCTGTGTGCAGAGCTCATGCCCAGTGTCAATATGACAAGGACTCACTAAAGTACATGAAACCTGCTCACTATCTGGCCATCGCAGACATGCACCATCATACTGACATAATTTGTTGCCCTAAAACCCTCAAGGTCATACAACTAAACTTTGTGTTCTAATTCTGTGTTCACCAAGTAAACTATTGATGATAATGTAATTTTTTTTATATATTTGCACAATGTGTTACAGATGTGCAGGTCAAAAGCATACATATTTATCCTCCTTATTAATTATATTTCCTAGTGCAAATTAATCTATTTGCTTCTGCATCAGTTCCTTCTGAACTTAGTTTAATGGAATCCATTGTGGAGACTTGGAGTCTCACTAGGACCTAGTCTGTGGCTATAGACAGTAACTGCCACCTTTTGGAAAGTGTCTGAGAGACCAACTAGCTTCATGAAATTGATCCATATTTCTTCAAGATAATTTGTATCTCTTCCACTCCTCAGGGAATTGAATATAGTTCATATTAAGTTCAGTGACTTTACACTGGAACCACAGTGAGTACTTACAATGGAAGACAACAAAATTCAAATTGTTTAGAATTTTTGTCAAATCCTCTTTGGTTCTAAGAGCAAAGAGGTTAAGAAATGTCCAATTTGGAGAGGTCATTCAAGATCCAGGGATTCACATAGAGGTGATGTGAAACACACAAAGATCAATACATTTAACCAGGGTAACAAAGTGCCCTGAACAAACTTTAGTTGCATAAAATCCCAGCATGGGTTCTCATGTCAAGTTTGACTTTTTTCTTCCAACCCACACTCTGATAAGTACAAGTTCACTTTGAGGCCAATGAATTCATACAGAGCTCAAAGAGTTTGGAGAATCACAAAATACTTTATGAACTAGGTCAATAAATTTAGCACTAGATGGTTCACATCAAAATAATAGTTACTGATTGAGTACCAAGATGGTGGAGTGGTAAGCAGCAGAGAAAGAGTCTCTCTGAGAGTTGCCATTGAGACACTGGAATATAGTAATGTGAGGAGGGAAGTGGGTCCCCTGGACTAGGAAGGATCAAAACACAAATTGAAGCCCATGGAGAGAATGAAGACAGAAATTTCAACGAAGAAGGAGGTAGCTGGCAGCTCCTTCTTCCTGAGACAAGACCCACTTTGTGAGAGGAGTGGTTCAAACATAAGGACATATGGTGATTTCTGGTGATCCCAGAGGCCTCCATGGAGAGATGCAGCAGTGGTGCGTAGTAGTGGATGTGAAGGACTGCACTAGTTGGTAATGAGTGCTAAGGGCTCATAGTCCCATGTGAGAGAGCAATTGCCTGGGAGCCATCTTGGAGAAGGGCCACCTGAGCTCAGAAATCAGACCAGCTCTGGGCTCCATCTAGCAGCTCCCAGCTGGCAATATTAGGCAGCAGGCTGAATCGGTCTGGTCTCAGCCAGAAGGTGCAGGCTCACTGAGATTACCTACTACCCCACCAAAAAGCTACCACTGGCTTGCTGAGATAGATGGGCATGAATTGGGATTCTGTCTTCACACATTATCTATCAGTGACAGCAGAGACACGTAGAGTGGACTTTTTTCTCTGTTTTTCTTTTTTTTCTCTTTTCTCTCTTGTTTGTTTTGTTGTTGCTATTGTGTCTTTCATTTTGTTTTTTTCTCCTTCATTGCTTGATCTTGTTTTTCTATGGATGTGAACATGGTTTCTAGCCTCCTTGCGGCTGTGGTTCTGTTCCTTTCTTCTTTTTATCTCTTCATTCTCTCTTTCTCTCCCATCTTATGAATCAGTTTCCCAAAGTTAGTACAATCCCCCTTTGTCCTCTAGCCTTACTTCTAATCTTTTCCTCTTCTTCCACTTCTCTATGTTTTCCATAACCCATTTTAAATTTTAACCCCTGAGGTCAAAATTGACATATGAAGGATTGGTATACTGCATAAAATTTTCTGGTTTGTTTTAGATTTTATTATATCACCAAATTAATGATTGTTCAGTTTTTCATTTTCTAGGCTATGTTTGATAATATTGTCATTGCTAATGGTACCACATAGCCAAAAGTGACATAATTGTTTGAAATAAGTCTTCTTCCTGGTATTCCAAGACTGAGATTGACTATGAGTGACAGAAAATACTGTGTCACAGTGCCAAAGAACAAGGGCCTGGTTCAAACAATCAGCAATGTCTCATCCCCAACAAATTGAAGAGGTAGGATCTTGCAACAGACTCAAAACTCAAAAACAACTATATGCAAAAGATACCTCAGAAAAGCAGTAATTTCCTAAGGGTTCTAAATACTAGCAAGAAAACAACCCACCATAAGTAATTTATAAGCATCATCCCAGAAATTAAACTAGAAAAAAGAAAAGAAAATAAGAAGACACTTAAACAAGATGCAATTCCAGACAACCAGATCTCCAAAGTCAAACCCAGGAGTAAATGAGGTGCAACAATCCAAAAGCTGCCCACCTGGCATCTCTGAAGTGGTAACAATAAAGGAATTGAATGAAGCTCTAGAAAAAAAAAATCAAGTCAGAAATAATCTCTCAGGTAATTGAAGAGATGATGTCCACAATGAAAACCATGCTTAATGACTCTATAGTAGATACAGACAAAAAAATAGAGGAGCTTAAGAAAAGTATGGAAGCCATGAATGCTCAGCATAAGAAAGAAATGGAATCCATAAGGCAGATTCCAGCAGATATCCAGGGGAATAAAAATTACATTGAAAGTATCTGCAGCAGATTAATCCAGTGTGAGGACAAGATCTCAGATATAGAAGACAGAATTGCAGTTAGTGATCATGAAAAGAAGACTTCTAAAAAATAGCAAAGGCCCAGGAGAAATCAATAGAGCAGCTACTAGATGAGGCAAAGCAGAATTACTTAAGATTGATTGGAGTCAATGAAAAAGCAAGAGAGAGCACAAATAATATGAAAAACTGTCCACGGATGTCATGATAGAAAACTTCCCTGGAAGAGAAAAAGAACAGAGAAAAAGACATACAGATAAATCAGACATTTTTAACACTAATTAGCCATGATTAAAAAAAAGTCTACAGCCAGGAATATCATAGCCAATATTCCAGAAAACATAAGAACCTTAAAAGCATTTAGGGAAAAGAAACAAATGGAAAGTCCATCAGAATCACAGCTGACTTCTCAGCACAAACCCTCAAGTCAAAGAGAGCTTGGAGTGAAGTATTTCAACTTCCAGGGGAAAGAAATCTTCAGCCCAGACTGATGTACCTTACAAAACTCTCTTTCAAAGCTGATGGAGAAGTAAGCTCCTTCCATGACAAAGAACAACTGAAGAAATTTAAGACCATCAAACCAGCGCTCCAAAATGTTTTGAAGGACATTCTAGAAAGAGATAACAAGGACAATAACTCCATGAATCCCAAAAGAAGGATTCCACTAGGCAAGGCAAACAAACAGAGGGATTAAAAAAGGCAGAGCCAACAACTGGAGAATAATATGACAAAGATAAGTTAATAAATATCAGTCATAATCATCAATGTTAATGGTATCAATTCACCAGTCAAAAGACACAGACTGGCAGAATGGCTCAAGAAGAAAGATCCAACAATATGCAGCATACAGGAAACACGTTTAATCCAAAAAGAAATTCATAGACTGAAAGTCAAAATGTATAAAGCAATTCTCCATGTGACAGGACCCAGAAAAAAAGCAGGGGCAGCTATTCTACTTGCAGACAAAGTGAACTTCAAGCCAAGACTGATTAAGAGAGACAAAGAAGGTTACTACATCCTTGTAAAGGGAACCATATATATATAAGATTTATATATATATATAAAATACCAGTGCACCAAACTATATAAAACAAATATTAACAGGCATGAAAAATCAAGTAATCACTAACACAATTCTACTGGGAATCTCAGGACCCCACTGTCACAAAAAGACAGATCAACTGGACAAAAAAATCAACAATGAAATATTAGAACTCAACCAAATTTTTGAACAAGTGGACTTAGTAGATGTCTGCAGTGTTCAACCCCACAACATCAGAATACACACCCTTCTTAGCTGCACCTGGGATTTTCTCCAAAATATATCACATACTAGCTCATAGCACATGCTATGTAAATGCAAAAGAATTTAAATTATCCCATATACGTTATCAGACCATAGTGCAATGAAATTGGAAATCAATGGCAAAAGAAACCACAAGAACTTCATAAACAGTGGGAAATTAAGTAGCACTCTCCTGAACAACCAATAAGTCACAGGTAAATTAAAGAAGAATTTTGACAGTGTCTACAATTTTTTTTTTTTTGGTTTTTTTTTGTTTTTCTCCGGTACCAGGAACCGAACTCACGACCTTACGCTTGCCAGGCAGGCGCTTTGCCACTGAGCTAAATCCCCAGCCCCCAGTGTCTACAATTAAATGATAATGACAGTGCAACATACTGAAACTTATGGGACACAATGAAAGCAGTTTTAAGAGGGAAATTTGTAGCAATGAATACCCACATCAGGAAAACAGAGCAAGCACAAACAAACAACTTTATGATGAACTTCAAACTTACAGAAAAAGAACAACAGGTTAGCCAAAAGCTCCTACAAAGAAGGAAATGATAGAGAAAAGAACAGAAATTAATGCATCAGATACTAAAACAAGATACAAAGAATGAATGAATCAAGCGTTGGTTTTTTAAAAGACTAAATAGAAGCAACAACACTTATCCAATCTTATCTAAAAAAGGAAAGAAAAAACTCAAATCCACACAATTAGGAATGAAAAGGGTAAAATCACAGTGGATCCTACAGAAATCCAAAAGATAATCTACATCCATTTTACAAACTTGTACTCTAATAAAATGGAAAATGTGGAAGAAATGGACAGATTCCTAAATACATATGTATTACCAAAGCTGAATCAAGAAGATATAAAAATTCTAAATAAATCAATATCAATCAATGAAATTGAAGATGTAATTTAAAACCTACCAGCAAAAATGAAAACCCAGGCCCTGATAGATTCACTTCTGAATTCTATAAGAAATTTGGAGAAGAGCTGACACCACTACTTCTCAAACTTTTTAATCAATTAAAAGGGAAGCAATACTCATAAATTCATTCCTGGGAACAAACATTAACCTGATACAAAAAGCACAGATGGCCCTGACTAAGAGGGAGAGTTACAGGCCAATATCCCTAATAAACACAGATGCAAAAATCCTCAGTAAGATACTGGCAAACAGAATGCAGCAATCATCAAGAAGATTATACACTATGACCAAGTAGGATTTATCCAAAGGATGCAGAGATGGTTCAACATACATAAATTAATAACTAAAATATGCCATATTAAAAGAGCCAAGGAAAAAGTCATATGCTCATCTCAATAGATGCAGAAAAAGTTTTTGACAAAGCCTAGCACCCATTCATGTAAACTCTACAGAAAATTGGAATAGATAGTCTTTATCTCAATCTGATAAAAGCCATCTATGACAAACCAACAGCCAGCAGCATACTAAATGGACAAAAACTGAAAGATTGCTCTCTAAAATCAGAAACAAAACAAGGATATCCACTGCCTCCACTATTATTCAACACAGTCCTGGAAACTTTAGTCGCAGCAATTAGACAAGAAAAAGAAATAAAAAGAATAAGTATAGGAAAGAAAGAAATTAAATTATTATTATTTGCAGATGACATGATACTCTACCTACAAGACCTCAGAAATTCCATTAAACAACTACTAGACTTAATAAGCAAATTTAGTAGCACACCTACTGAATATAATACTGATACAAAGTCAACACTCAAAAATCAATAGCCTTCTTATACATGAATAGCAAACTCACTGAGGGAGAAATTAGGGAAACAACATGTTTCACAATAGTGTCCAAAAAAATAAAATACCTAGGAATCAATCTACCAAAGGATGTAAAAGACATCTATACTGAAAACTACAGTACTTTGAAAAAGAAGATCAAAGAAGATATCATAAAATGGAAAGATATTCCTTGCTCTTTGGTAGAAAGAACCAAAATGGTGCAAATGGCCAAACTTCCAAAACTGTTATACAGATTTAATGCAATTCCAATCAAAATTCCAATAGCATATCTCACAGAATTAGAGAAAACAATCTAAAAAATTCATTTGGAACCAGAAGAGATCTAGAATAACAAAGGCAATTCTGGGTAAAAAAGGTAAGGCAGGGGGCATCACAATCCAGATTTGAAATTATATTATAAAGCTACTATGCTAAAAACAGCATGGTACTGGCCAAAACATAGACCTAAAGATCAGTGGAACAGATTAGAAGATGCAAAAAACAGCTCCAGACATACTTAGCCACTTCAACTTTGACAAAGGTGCCAAATATATTCACTAGAAGAAAGATAGCTTCTTTAGTAAATGGTGCTGGAGAACCTGCCCCTGAACATGTCAAAGACTAAAATTGGACCCATATCTTTCATCATACACTGAACTAAATTCAAAATTTATCAAAGAGCTAAATATTAAAACAGAAACATTAAATCTTCTTGAAGATAGAATAGGTAGAAACTCTTGAAGATACTGGTGGAGGCAAAGACTTTATAAATAAAACCCTGATTGAATAGGAACTATCACAAAGAATCACCAACTTGTATCTCAGCTTATTTAAAAGCTCTTGCACAGCAAAAGAAACTACCAACAGAGTGAAGAGACAGCCCACAATGCGGGAAAAAATGTTTGCCATCTTTTCCTCAGACAAAAGATTACTATCAAGAACATACAAAGAACTCAAAGAAATTCAGCCTCCCAAATTTAAAGACCTAATGTAAAAATGGGCATCTGAGATGAATACATACTTCTCAGATGAAGAAATACAAATGGAAAATGAATATATGAAAAAATGTTAAACATCACTGGTCATTCGAGAGATGCAAATTAAAACAACACTAAGATTCAATCTCACCCTGGAAAAGAATGATTATCAAGAAATCAACCAATAACAAACGTTGGCGGGGATGTGGGAGAAAAGGAAGCTTTCTCCATTTTTGGTGGGAGTGTAGAATGGTACAACCACTGTGGAAATCAGTGTGAAGATTCCTCAAAAAACTAGGATTGGAGGTCCCATTTTACCGCGCTATTCCTCTTCTAGGTACCTGCCTGGGAGAAATAAAAACATCATACCACAGTGATATATGTGCAATGATATTTATAGCAGCACAATTTGTAATAGCTGGATCTTGGAAACAATATAAGTGCCTGCCAACTGAAGAATAGATTAAAAAAAAAAAAGATGTGGTCTTTTTATACAGTGGAGTATTATTCAGCCATAAGGAAGAATAAACTGGAGACTTTTATAGGTAAATGGATGAAATTTGAGATCATACTTATAAGTGAAATAAACCAGATGCACATGTGTAATCACGCTATTGTCTCCCTAGTGTGAGAAGCTGAAAGAGTAAACAAGATCCAAAATATAAAATAGATAGTGTGAATTGGGGAGAAACTGTTCAAAAGAAAAGACAAACTTTGATAGGGGAAAGGAAAAAGAAAAAACGTTTATTTGTATGACAGTTAAGATTGTTATACAGCTAGCTGCTCTTAGTTCATTGAAAAGAAAGGTTTGTGCTAATACTATTTGAACAAAATATCATGCCTATATCTTGTTCTCTGAATACTACTATGAAGACAACAATTTGCAATGTATAAATTATTGTAACTCTCCTACTAACCTTTTAAAAATTCTGTTTTATTGTTATTTTTATTTTTTCTCTTTAAAATAAAAAGCAATGCTATGAATTATGCCAGCATCTTTATATTTTAAACTAAAAGTCTTAGGATATTGATCTGGAAGAATGGGGAAGGAATGGAATTTAAAGTAAAGCTTTTAAAACTATTTTTACATTTCTGAAAATAATTTCTTGTACTGGCTATTTTCTTTTGTTGGATTTTAAGTGTGTAGCAAAATTCCATCTTATCTAGCACATACTCAGATATCTGTTTAAAGATTTGTTTTGCTATTCTGACACTACTATTATGTATTAATTGTCTTATTTTTAAATTGATATTGTCCAGTCATCAAGCATTCATTTGTGATTGTTTTCTTTAATATGCTGTAAAAGAAACTAAAATATTTTACTAAATTTGTTTTTAAAAAGGGGGAGGGCGCTGGGAATTTATCTCAGAGTCACAGCTCCTGCTTGGCAAGAGCAAGGTAGTGAGTTAGCAAGATAGACTTAGTGTCTGTTGCTCTAATATTTGATCAATCTACAAAGCAAACACCCAGTGAACATTAACAATAAATTAAGGTACATAGTTTGTTGCAGATTAGAGAATTCTGAGAGCACATTATAGGTGTGCTAGACCACACCTGACAGGGTGATCAGGAGGGTTTTATGAGATGAGAATTAAACTCCAACCTCCTAATGAGTAGGAGCTAGCAAGGTGAAGAAAAAGAAGAGTATTTGGGGTAGAAGAATTCAGGAAAGTGAAAGAAGGCATGCTGCATTTAAAGAATTACATGAAATTCGAGGTGATGGGTGCAAAAAGAGTGAAGGGTGTGGCAGAGATGTAGCAAGACATGCAATCAAAGATACTGTGATTTGATTTGGGAGCCTGGGCACTATTTTAGAGTGTGTCAAAATCACTAAAGAATGTAACACAGGAGTAATGCTGTAAGCTCTTTAAAGATAATGTTTTGGCTTCCTGACTCAGGAGGCAGGAAGATTGGGACAGAAAGAAGGCTTGGAGGCAGAGCAAGCACTCTGATGCTGTCACAGCCAGCAGGGAACAGGTGAGGAAGGTTAGATATAGGCAGACAGGATAAGGACCAGATGGAAGTACATACCACTGAAAGAGACTTAGAAATAGAGTCAAAAGAAATGATACCCAGATCTCTGATCGAAGCAAATGCTCTTCGTTAAAACAGGGAAGATGTGCAGGTTGATGCTGATTGGGAGTGGGGAAGATGATAAAGGGGAGACAAGATTATTTCTCCACTTGCAAACTGAGAGAGTTAAGTTCAGCAATTAAATTCTATAGTTTTCTTGGTTTGTCTTTATATGGCCAGAGGCAGCAGTTTTAGAACTATTGTGGGAATTCTTTAAGTATTTTCCTTTTCCTTCTGCATCTCAGGCATCTAAACAGCGTAGCTTTTAGTTATTAACCACGCTCAGGGAATAGGAAATATTTGTATTCTTCAGTATTTAAATAGAAACAAAAGAAAAGGAGGGAGGCTGGCATAAGCTGGTAAATATGTTAGCTTTCATAAGCATGGAATAACACAAAATTTATTATTCCACATTTTACAACTCGGTTGATTTTAGATCTTCTGTGACCAGGCTGCTTTTATTGTCCTATAATTCTCAGTTCTGTGATTTGCGTTTTCTCTAGGCTTGAGCAACTCGCCCCATTGCTTATGACTTTACAGTTGCTACAAGGGAGTCATTAGACACAGATGGCTTTTAGGAGGGGAGTCAATTTAGTAGGCATTTTCCTTGATTACGATGTGTTCTCTTTGCACTGATTGTTATGAGTGAAGATTCTTGCATGTCAAGTGGTAAAAATGTTTCCAGGATCTGAAAAAAAGGAAGAAACATTGCATTTGGCAGATGATCTCTATATGACTATACTCTGATGAAAAAGCTGCCTGGTTTTGTTAATTTATTCAGATAAATTTTTATAAGCAGTGATAAAACCAAACCAACATGAGGCACCAAAGGGAAAAGACTGAGCAGAATTTGCAGCTGTGAGTAGATATTGATATGAGCATATAATTACATCCACCTTGTTACATGGTCCCATTTTCCTCTCTTCCAACCTTGCAAATAAGTATAAAAATCTTATCTGACATATCTGGGACCCATATTTTATACTCATTCAATGGTCTTTCCAGTAGAACACAAGCATGAGAAGAAATACTTTTTTATTTGAAGCTGATTTGATTTCCTTTCTTATGTTAACTTCTAAATCAATGTTTTATTTCACTGTTATGCAAGTTTCTCATGGAAATGTGAGAGAATAAAACCACTGTTTGTCACCTAAATTTGTCTGAGGCAAGACCAGACTTATCCAGGTGACCTTTAGTACAGAGCTATTTGAAATAAAAAGGAGATGGCAGAGCAGGCTAATTATTTTACAGATGTTTTTGTGATCTACATAGGGAAAGTTGTGTCACTATTTTTGGATCGACTTCTTCATTAGGATTAAGGGGAGAACTAGAACATCATGAGTGGTTTCTCCAATTTAATTCTAATCAGCTATCAGATTTTGAGAACCCAAAGTAAAACAAACTGTACTCCTGTTTGAAAAAGTCTTCTCCCAGAGGTCTACATATCATACCAGTTGTTAAGCATTTACTATGTGTCAGACATTATGCTAAATATTTCACATGTAGCTTATTCAATCCTCATGGAAATCCCAGGTTGAATTACTCCTTCTTCAATGGCAAGAAAATTTAAGACCAGAAAAATGAAGTTGTTCCAAATGGCAAAGTTTGGCCTTTTAACTATGTTGTTTCCTCTTTCTCTTTTGGCCTGTGTTATTCTTCTGTGCAGCTAGTTTCATCTCAGGTAAATTCAAGTAAGTATTTCTTTAAACATAAGTGAAAAATAGCTGAGTAGAAAAGACTTGTACTCCATAAATACCTGCACATCACCGCTGATGGAACCCGCAGTGGAGGAATTGCAGAAGTGAGGGAAATAAGGCTATGTCTTTGCTCTACCTGAGCTGCAGCCAGTTTAGGGGTAGTGTCTGGAGGACATCATGTATTTTGTGTTGGTCAGACAGCCTGTAGTATACTCATGTAATAAATCCCTTCTACTTGCTAGCTTTCCACTCACTCCTCACTGTAATTTTACCTCAAGTTCATGAATTTCTACCTGGCTCCTCTTCTGTGTCCTTCTTCACAGTTTTACCTCTTGAAATGGGATGTATAAATCCTTCATCTCACCAGTACTATACACAGCATTCTTCCTCCAAATCCTGGAGATCCTATTTCCTTACCTGTATTTAAATTGTGTGCATTCTCTAAGGATTAACCTACTTTTACATTTGTTAGAGATATTAAATATTAAACTAATTGTTTTCAGCTGAATGTGTTGCTCAGTTTCTAGAGAAGTCATTTTTCTTTTGCTGCTATGCTGTTTCCTTCACATTATGCTAACATAACTATTGTAGAATGGCTTCAAAATTGCAAATATAATGATAAAAATAGTGCTATTCATTTTACATGATTTTCCATTTTATGGAACACTTTAAAAATTTAATGCAGTGTTATTCTCAATTTATGTGTTGGGAAAAGGAATCTGAGCAGGATTGACAGACACCTGGTATTTTTTTCCCAGCTCCTCATCTGCCTCTTACAGTGCCCTTTTCTGTTAAACCTGGAGCTGTTGTGGTGTGGATATTTGCTGGGATGCTTTGTCTTCTTCCATTTTTATGTTTAGTTCATTTGACTAGCTCACTTTTATTTTATGTTTCTCTAAACAAAGACACCTTCCCTAAATCTATCTACCACATATGGTTTCTGAATCATCTTTGAGTGTGTATGTGCTTTCTATGTAAGCGTTAGGAATGTAAATGTTATTGTGTTATTTTATCCTTCCCTGCCCTCTCTTCTAGAATACAAGGGAAGATGATAGCCTTTCTTTCTGGGGCAAGATGGAATCTAAGTGTTCTAATTTGCATCTCTCAAATGACCAGTGATGTTCAACATTTTTTCATGTATTTATTTGCCATTTGTATTTCTTCAACTAAGAAGCATGTATTCAAATCACAGGCCCATTTTTGAATTAGGCCTTTGAATTTGGGGGATCTGATTTTTTCAGTTCTTTGTATGTTCTGAATATAAGTCTTTTGTCTGAGGAACAATTGACTATAATTATTTCCCACTCTGTAAGTCGTCTTTTCACTCAGTTGGTGATTTCTTTTGTTATGCAAAAGCTGGCCATAATCCCAAAACTGCTATACAGATTTAATGCAATGCCATTCAAAATACCATTAGCACACCTCAAGGATCTAAAGAAAACACTCCTAAAATTCATCTGGAACTGGAAAAGATGTAGAATAACAATATCAATTCTGGTCAACAAAAGCAAGGTAGGGGGCATCACAATCACAGACCTGAAATTATACTACAAAGCTACTGTAATAAAACCAGCATGGTATTGTAAAAAACAGGCCTGAGGATCAATGGAACAGAATGGAAGAGGCAGACACAACTGAAACTCAGCCACCTTATCTTTGACAAGGAGAAAAATATGTTTACTGAAAGAAAGATAGCCTTTTTAATAAATGGTGCTGGATGGCTGGGGATGTAGCTCAGTGGCACAGCACTTGCCTGGTAAGTGCACATCCTGAGTTGGATTCCCAGGGCCAAAAAATTAATTACTTAATTAATTATTTTTTAAAAGTAATAATAATAAATGGTACTGTTAAAGCTGGTTTTCCACATGTCAAAGACTAAAACTAGATCCATGTCTATCACCATGCACTAAAATAAAGTCAAAATGGATCAAAGATCTAAATATTAAAATAGAAACACTAAATTTACTAGTAGAGAAAATAAGTACAAATCTCAAAGATACAGGTATAGGCAGAGACTTCATGAACAAAGCTCAGATTACAAGAGAACTACTACAGAGAGTTACTACATGGGAACTCACCTCATTAAAAAGCTTTTGCACAACAAAAATAAATAAATTACATTTCTTGAATATGAATGAATTTACCTACTTGCTCAAATTCTTAGTGAACTAGATAACATATTTAGGTCTAGATACCAGACCGGTGTTCCTGCTCTATTAAACTTTACAGCATTTTGTTATTTCAGGCCATTAATGTATTCAGTGAATATTATATTAGGAGTAAGGGTACATATAACTATTGAGTATAACTTTAGTGCTTATAAAGCACTTTATTCATTAATTCTAAAACCTGACTTGAACATAGGTAATTTTTATAATCTCATTTTAAAAGGTGAAATGATTTCCTTCCTTCTTTGTCTCCTCTGCACCAGTTCAATCAAAAAGTGCTTCCCATAAGAACATAAAAGAGGGCTGGGACACCAATGGAACAATAGACACATGAGGGTTCAAAGTGTGCCTAGGAATTAGCAAGTGACTATGGTGAGATGATGTGAGTCAAATTTTGTTGAAGAAGGGAACTGCAAATATAGAAGACAAGAGAGGATTAGAGTAAACTCTATAACCTGCATGGGAATTGGAAATACCAATATGACCTCATAATTTTCAGTACAAGAGCCTGGGATAGAAAGCCACATCACATGTTTGAGGAGCAACAGGAGGTTTATAGCTAGAACATAATGAAAAAGACAGAGCAGGAAACAACAAAATCTGAAGTTTACCAAGCCCTATTAAACCAGAATCTATTTCCCAAGTTATGTTTAAGTGCTCAAAAATGGAAGCTCCCTATACTAAAGAAAGGACTCTAAAACATTAACATAAGCACTATCACCAATTTCAATGACATAAAAATATATCTAAATAAGAAACTACCAAACCAAAAGAACAAAATCGAATCCAGTTTGCACTAAATGGAACAGCCCTAGCTGACAATTCTTAAATGTTGGTAACCTCATTTCTAGAGGTATTATCAAAGACCAGATTCCCAGAATAAAAGAAATCAGGGGTTTGCTATTTTTTTCTTAAAAGAATGTCAACAAAATTTTAGATAATATCCTCTTTTGGCATTAAAACTAAATTGTAAAGACAAGGAAATTTATATCAATAATTTGAGTGATAAATACCATTGTCATGATTATAAAGCCATACAAGTACTCTCCCTTTACTGGTTAAAACCACACTGATACTATTGAGGGTAAATGCTCCCACTAAAACACTGCAAAACAGAAAGATACTAAGCCACATTAGTTTGAATTTATTATCTGTGGTTAAAGAAGTCAAAAGAAATTTGAACCAATTTTCAAGTGAACATGAAAACTAAAAGAGGCACCTATTTAACAACTGTTATAAAAACATTTTGGCATTTTTACTTGGTGTTTTGTCCTGAGGTTGAGAATCCTTCAGTGTAACAACTGACTTACAAATGATCCAAGTTGGGGGTGTTATGCTCTTCCAATTAAAGAAAATTTACCTTCAGCTGCTATCATAATCATTCTATTTTAGAAAAGTGTTACTGCAGTGATTGAAAATATGTTAGGAGAGAAATGATTATCCACTGTATCAGTAAGGGTCTTGGCAGAAAACAGAAGGCACTAACTGGGTAATTTGAGACGAGTTTAATAAAATGAATTTTAGCAAAAATGTGGGCAGAGTTTAGAGAAATCAGCAGTGCAGAATTCCAGGAATAACACCAACCTCATGCCTGAGAAGGCAAAGGGAAGGAATGGCATAGAAGCCAGAGATAGGAGCTATGTGGAGAAGCTGCATGAGAGAGCAGAGACACAGTCAGCTCACAGCCCCACAGGGAGAAAGGCAAAAGCATAAATTCTCCTCCTGCCTTCTGGTCTCCCCATGGCCAAACATAGCCTAAGTCAGGAGAGCTTGTTGATGCAGGTCAGTCTTCAACATCTGAGTGAAAATATCCAATAAATGTGCCTTTTCAATTATCAAAATGACATAGAAAAACAGTAAGTTACATGGTGTGCCATACTTCCCCTCAACACTAAGTGCTAAGTCTCTTGGAAGACATAGCAGTGTCTCCAGATCTCCTGTTTACTGTGCCATTTTGAGACCATTTACAGGTCACTTTACTGGTTTCATTGTCCATCACCTGTTTGTCCTCTAATAAGAGCCAACTCTTCCTCCTTGCAGCTGATTTGTTTGAGAAATCTGGTGCCACAGCAGACTTAAAAGTAGGGTATAGCACAGAACTGTCTAACCAGTGCAACCACACTCTTCAACTACCACTGATTTTAAGAAATAAACTTTATCTAAATTGATCTAAACAGACTACATACAACTGACTGTAAGGAAGACACACATGCACCTTTCCCCAGCATTAATGAGTAAGTATGTAGCCTAAGAGCTGAAAAGGGGGAAGGTTGCTGAATGTAGAAGTAGCACCAAGGAACTAGAGCCACCAAAACAAAAAAGATCTTAGACTTACCCAATCAAATTTTGCCCTGCAGCTGTTCTTTCCAACAACATGAAGCAATAAATGACCTTTATTAGTCATGTCAGGTTTTCTGTTGATTACTATTAGCAATGTTCTCATTGATCATCAAAATGACTAACAAATCTCTGTTAAGGCTCCTCAATACTTCTCTTTTCTAGGCAGTCTCAACTAATGTTCTTGAAAACACCTGCTCATAGCCTATTGTTAATAAATTTTGAGTATACTGCTGAGAAGTTTTAATGCTAATGTGTTAAGGGTATCGTTACATATAAATTTATTTTAATTAAAAGAAATGTTTGGATCAGCTAACAATTTAATGATAATGTAAAATGTTCCTAAATTTTTCAGATACTTCCTAAGGATTTACTATGTATTGGACTTTGGAGATCTAAAAATGATTAAGGCATAGAAGTTAACAAATACTTTGCATTTGAGTTTAGCTGATATATCAAAAAACTTATCTCATACAAAGTGATGCATTAAGTTGTGCATGGTGGCAAATGCCTGAGATCCCAGCACTCAGAAGGGTGAGGCAGGAGGATTATTGCAAGTTCGAGGCCAGCCTGGGCTACAAAGTGAGATCAAATCTAGCCTGAACTGCATAGTAACACCCTGCCTCAAAAAGCCAGAAAAATAAAATAAACTTTCAAAATTAAAAATTAAAAAAATAAAGTGATATAAATGAGAGTATACACAAAATTGTGGAAGAATTTAAAAGAAGGAGTTATTCATTCTACTATGATGCAATAAGTCTGATAAAACTTTATAGACATAGCTTTTTTTAAACAAGACTTTGAAGTATGCACTGGATCTTTGATAAGAAAGTAGGACAAGCAGACTAAGGAGGCAGAATGAACACAGGAACTTTTTTACACCTAAAGGCCACTTGGGTTCTTCTAAACAGAGTAGCCCGGAGACTGAGACTGTGTTACTTTTTCTTTATTAGCAGCAAAACCTTGGACAGTGTCTTGGTTCCTTTTCTCTCATTGCAGAGACAAAATACCCGACATCCAAAATTAAGGAGGGAAAGCTTTATTTAGCTCACAGGTTGTGGAGGTTTCAGTCCATAATCAGTTGGCTCCAAGGGAGGATGGCATGGCACAGGGGCAACACTTCAAGGCAGCAGAAGGCAGCAAAAGGAGCAAGAGCAAAAGGAGAGGGGAGGAAAGCCCCTTCTCCTCACTTACAAGCAGGCTACCATCCCTAGGGTGGGTATACCACTCACACAATCTCCATGCCCTTCTCTTGCACAGGATGAGGATATTTACAAAATAAGGACCCTCAGTCACTCAGGACTGCTGAGTCATGTCATTACACTTCTCAAGCTGACACAATGTATCAACCATTACAGACAGGTTACTTAACTTTACCTGTTATCACTTTCCTTTTGTGTAAAACAAGGCAAATAGTATCTTATTCATACTTGACCCTATGTGCATGAAAGTCCTATTCCATATAAAATACCGATCACTCAATAAAATTATAATAGTAGGAGAAAGATCATTGTTTACACTGGAAATGCAAACTGGTTCTGGACTATGAAAATCCTATAAGCTCTACTAAATTATGGGTTCTATATAATGTAGGTAATAATGCACCAAATCTCAAAAGCTTTAAGTAGGCATGAACAGGTTTGTATTTTAGAATAGCTGTTATCTTAGCTACTTTCTCATTGCCAGGACAAAATACCCGATATCTGTAACTCAAAGGAGAAAAGGGGTTTTTCTGGCCCAAATTTACAGTTCGCGGCCAGTTCATTCCAGAGCAAAATGGCATGGGAGAGGGGCACAGCAGAGGAAAAGCTGCTTCCTTCATGGTGGGAAGGAAACAGAAAGAGAAGGGAGGAGCTGAGAAGAGAGCTAGGCCCTACCACCTTACTCCCATCGTGACCTACCCCCTCAAACCAGACCCAGCCTCCCAGAGTCACATGTAGCTTTAGCTTCAATCACCTTTTAAAAGCCCTGCCTACCAGCACATGAGGCATCAGACATCTAGATATAAACCATAACAGCTGTGGCTGTAGCATGACTCTTAAATTGCAATAAAAAAAGAGATGAAAAGAAGAAAGATTAAGATATAACTACCTTTACAAGAAACAATTAAGGCACTGGGCACTGAACTTGGACTGTGGTAGAGAGGGTGGCTAAGAAATAACAGAAATGTAGCTGCGAGGGACCAAGGATGTTTGCAAAATTTCTAGTGGATGCTGGTTCCTTGAAAAAATGATGAAAAGTGGAAATAGGACTGAGGATGGAAGCAATGGGACGGTATTCTCTGAACCTGCTAAGTGTGGCTGGTCCATACTTAGAGAGATTCTGGAAACTGTTGAAAGTATGAGTTTAAGAGAAAGTTGTGGACTAGAGGTAGGTATGATCAACTGCAAATATATTACAACTGAAGAAAGAAAGCGAATGAGTCTGACCAACAATAAGGCCTGAACACTAAAGGCGGGGGTGGGAGATGCAGCAAAGGAGACTTCAGAAAACTATCAATGTGAATGGACAGGAAACAAAAGAGGATCAAGATCTGGATATCAACAGAGGACAGGCCTTCAAGGAGTAGATTTATATGAAGGGTTCAGAAACACAACCTTTAAGATGCATAATGATTCCAAGGATACTAGTGCACTTGGCAAACAAGGATCATTTTTAATCCCAAAGAGAGGTTTTGAAGAAGTGACAGAAGTAGCATCAGACTGCAGTGACTATGGCAAGGAGATAAAAGAGACTCTGCAACCAGCCTGAAGGGCCCACTTTTTCAGAGCTCACTGGCAACTCTCCTAGATTTCTATTGCTTGGAAATTCCACTGGCCTCTGAGTCAAACTCTGTCAAAACTACACAATGTGTGTAATAAGGCTGTCTTGTTAGGCAGCTTGCCTCAAAATGGATCTTTTATAATCAGAAATGCTTGTTGTTTAAAAGCCCAACAGTTACAGCATTTTGTTTGACTTTCCAAGAACTTTTTTCTATTACCCTTGTAAGAACTTTATGCAGGACAAGTACCAATGATTTAAGAGTTACATTTCCAGTTCATGAAAGCAGACAATAAAACACTGATGAGGTCTTATTCATTCCTAGGTCATCATCAGGAAATAGTGAATGCTAAGAAGAATTTGATATAATTCAAGCAATATTGAAACTGTCTAGGTATATATTAATACCATCTTTCAGATTTATGACTGTAGGAAAAAGAGGTCAAAGCTTATTCCCAAAGTTATCTTATTAACCTTCAAATTCACCTTTGAGTATAAGAAAGAGATAAATACTTGGCCCATCATATAAATGGAAAAACAAAGGTCCAAGATCCAAAACAAACTTGGTGTCCAGAGTACACAACAGAGATTTCTGGATGTGCTTTAGGACATTAGAAGTGTGTCTGTGGTCTGTGGATCACTTGTATGAAATGTATGTGGTATACTTTTTCTAGAAATGTATATTTCTAGACCTTATAAACTGATGTATCTATGAAGTTAGGCTTAAACTCTGAGTTCTGAGAAATATCATGGAGATTCTGATGTAACTTAGTATTTCAAATACATTGAAATGTCTTCAATGGCTGTATAAGAACAGTATTTATTGAGCATCTACTAAATGCCAGCTATTCAGCAGTCATTCCAAATAATACTTATAAATACAACACTTTACTATGCTGAAATAGTTTTATTAGACTTAAATATTGCTTTCTTTTTGTTCAGAACCCCTAAATCAACCTTTCTTTCTCTATATATATCCATCAATAATTTGAAATAGGATACAGAAACTATAGACAGTGATGAATGCTGAAGCTGATCAATCAGGATTAGATTTTTGGGTGGTGGCCATGGTGAACCACATGCAATGAAAGCTAATAAAGCACCCAGTCCAGATAAACCAAAGAGTGGAAACTCAGAGAGAGGTGGAGGCTAATGGGCCTAGAGAGCAAGGAAGAGACACCTGAGTTCCTGACAATTTTCCATTTCCCCTAGGCCCTCCTGCTATGGTTTCTATAAAACTGTCTAAAGCTTTGTGTCAAAACTTATACTCAAGCTAGTCTGAGTGTGTTTCTGTTCCCAATTAGACATCACAAGAGCCTTATTTAAAGAAATTAATTTACAGATACACAAATCCAATGCACACAATTCCCTTCTTCTCCATCTGAGAAAGGAAATCACCTTCTGACTATTGTGTGAGCCAGTAACCTTGAAATTATTAATTCCCCCATCTATTCTATCAAAACTTGCTAATTTTATCTCTAATATCTCTTAAAAGGTTTTATTTATTCCTACAAATGCTATCCTATTGAAAGCTACCAAATCTCCTACTTCAGGCATATTTTAACTAGTGTACACTTCACTCACTGTTTGTCCTTCCCACTGAGATTAGATCTGAGAATCTGATCACATCCCCACTCCTCTACAGTTCCACACCCAATGGTTTTCCATGGCTCATGCCATGAAGACCAAGATATTTAACCCAACCTGCAAGGTCACCTTGACATCATACCCACCTTGCACCTTGTATTCTCTTGGTTTCTGCCAAAGTTCACTGGCCTGGTAAATCACACTTGCCATTCTCTTTTTAACCACAGCACAGGAAATGCTCCTCTCTCAGCCTACAACACTTTTCTTCTCCCCTTTTACCTAGCTAGATGGCACCCACTCTTTGAACTTCCTCTCAGGCATCATTCTCTTAAGGAAGCCTGTCCTGATTTCCTGGATGAGGTTCAATATGCCTCCAATATAGAGTCTTACAACACTGTGTAATATTTATCTTTATAATATTTATCACAATTATAGTTTTAAATGGGCATGACCATACAATAATCTGATGACTATCTACTAGTAAGTGTTATGTCTGATATGCCCACTGCCATTTCCTCAGAACCTACCACTGTACCAAACATGCAGTAGGTTCTCTCAAATATTTGCTGGATAAACATTGAATGACCAGTATTAGCTAGAAAAAAAAAGTCAAGCACTGCATTAAAACCAAATTTCTCACTGACAAAAGCATAGGCTTGTCCAAGCTAGAGGCCAGATGGGAAAAGCGGAAGTTGAAGAAGCCAAGTCTGTTTATAAAGGGTTCTAATACAAGGCAGGTTGAGACAATAGAAAGCTTGAGCTGGCTGGGTCTCGGTTAAGTAATGCATATAAGCTACCTTGAGACAAGACAGTAATCTGATCAGATGACAATCCACAAGACAAGTAATGAGTCAGGAGCCAAAGGAGGGATATCACAAGACTAGAGGAACATTCTAGATGATAACCGAGGAGACATGAAGCTGTTGAAGTGAATGATCAAGAAGCCAGACAGAGCACCAAGAGATGTTCTTGGTGAAAGAAGATGAAAAAAATAGAACAGAATATCAGTGGAAGTGTTGGCTCAATTTCTAATTAGCACATGCCAGGTAACATTTTAAATACTTTAACGCATTATTTAATTCTGAAAATAATTTGATGAGATAAGCAAGTTTATTATAGCCATTTTATAAATGAAAAAAATTGAGGCTTGCCTAAAATCAATAAATAAGATGGAGCGCCATAGTTTGAAACCAGAGAGACCTAGCCTCACTTTTAACTACTAGTGTGACTATTTCTTTATGAGATCACAGACCAAAACAGCTGGTTATTGAAACTGGTTCTTGTCTTAGCCACAAAATGAGATCAGAAAAGGGATAAGTTAGAATCAAAGTAAGATGGAGGAAGCTTTTTGCCCAATGGAATCAGATGCCCTGAAACGAATCACAAAAATGTCATTATTTAATGCCACACCACTTAATAAGTAGTAAATCATAGCTGTTAATAATATGGAATCAGATGGATATGCTTGTGTGGATGTTATTTAAATTTTCTGGCCCTTGATTTCTGCCCTTGATGGGAATATGAATATCTAGCCATAATTTTGTTTACAAGATTAAAAAGATAATGCACTTGTAAGTCCTTAGTTCAGAATAAATAATTCTGTACTCAATAATTAATCACAAAAGCTATTTTTCAAAGCTGAGATATTATAGTTGATATAGGTGAAGGAAGAGGGATATAGAACTGTTCCATTGTCTTATCTATGGACCACGTGGTTCATTACCACTGACTTGACAGATACATATATGTACGTGGATAGTCTTATTAGCTAAATGACTCCTGTGGGGAAACTAAAATCCCCTAATGAAAGCTGTTGAATGAACTTGATAACTCTGAAGATACATTTCGCCCTAAGAAATGCTGACAGCTGAAGTGAACTTAGCTTATGTGCCACTCATAATTCTCTAAGCAGCTTTACAGTTTGCTTTAGAAATATTTCTGAGAGTCAAAAGCTTTAATGCTTTCATTTCTGAGGCATGTCTTGGAGCACACTTGTGTGAGTTGCTCTTCCATAAAGCATTGAATCTGGCTTTGCGAGATTATTATATCTATCTTTTAAAAAAAACTAAGGAATTTGAGAATTCTGATGCAAATTCATTAGTGACATCGCAATACTTGACTTTAAAAATGGGGTTTAAAAGAATGTGAAAAACATTCATTTTCAAAATGCTTTAATAAAGAAACATGACACATTTTTGGAGGAAAATTTGGCAAAGTCTATTAAAAGAGTTTAATGAACGTTCCCTATGATCCAGCAAACCAGCTTCTGAAAAGTATAAAAATGTTTGCATAAACGTGAAAAGACATAAGTGAAGGTATGTTCTTGGACATTTTTCAATAAATGTCAGTGACTAGAGATGACACTTCATAGACTAGAACTAGAGTATCTCTGTTAAGTAAAAAGCTATAAGGCTAATTTAAAAAATTAGAATGATGTATGTCGACTTGCCTGAAAACATATAGTATATTTGAATACAGTTATATTTAAAATACAGTTATATTTAAAATGTTGAAGAATCCTTTGTTTAAAATATATGTCATATATACTTACATATATTATATTAATATTTATTCATTATTAAAATTTATGTGTATATAATTTGCAAATAGTATAAACTAGTGTTAATGGTGTTTACTTCTGGGACAATAGGTTTTGTAAATAGATTGATAAAATGGAAGAGTCAGTGGTATGGCTTATTTCCAGATGTCCCCCCTAAAGCCTCATGCAGTCATGGGTAGTATTTTCAGAGGTGGCTGAATCTAGAGTGTGAGGTATTGGGGTCAAGAGTGTGTGATTACTAAATCATCCCACTGATTGGTTTGGCATAGTTCTGACTCAGATCAAGGGTGTGAGCGCTACACCTACCCTTGGGTGAGTAGGCTGCATAAGATATAAGGGATAGAAAGAGGGCTAATGTGCTCTTGTTTGCCTGCTTGTCATAGACTATTCTCCTCTGCAATGCCCCTCTGCCATGCCACCCAGCTAATTATGGCTGAAACCTCTACAGACTGTGAGCCAAATAAACCTTTCCTCCTTTAACTTTGAGTGCTTGGTATTTTGTCTCAGCAACAAGAAAAGTCTTACCTAACAAAGACAGGTAGCTTTTAGTTTCATTCTATAGTCTGACATTGTTTGAATTTTTAACAATAAACAAATTTGGTTATCCTGAAAACTGTGAAAGATAAGCAAAATGCACAGGAATTATCATAGCTCTTTTGGGCTGCTGTAACAAATAATCTTAGGCTGAATAACATATACATAATAGAAATTTAGTGCTCATTCTCCTGGAGGCTGAGGAGGCCAAGATCAAGGTGCCAGCAGACTCTGTCTGAGGAAGGCCAGTTCTACTTCATTGATGGCATTTTGTTGCTGAGCTCACATTTGGCCAAAGCGGCAAGCAATTCCCTTCAACCTTTTTTTTAACAAAGGCACTAATCCTAAAACTCCCTACCTCTTATTATTATCTCACTGAGCATTAGGTTCCAATGTATGAACCAGGGACACAAACATTGAAGCCATAACAGCAATGCATCCTAAAATCCTCTTTCTACTTACATCCACTTGATTCCTACCCATATTTTCCCCACTGTCCTTCTTCCTCCATGTTTTTAGAACTCCTTTTGCTCTAACACAAGTGTCCAGAATTAGACCCACATTTCTTTCACAAACTATGTCTTGCTTCCCCTGTTTTGTCTACCTCCTCCTAGTTACCCAATTCTTTCTCAAAGGGAATGAAAAGAAAAGATACTATTATTTCCTTGGTGAAACAAAGTAAAAAACCTGCTCTGCTGAATAAAACAGAAGAAAGATACCAAAACACTAGTATTATCCCATCAATACTAGAAAGTATTTTCTCTCTCTCTCTCTCTCTCTCTCCCTCCCTCCCTCCCTCTCTCTCTCTTTGTCTCTCTTTCTCTCTCTTTGTGTCTGTCTGTCTCCCTTCCTTCCATTGTCTGACTTCCATGAAAACAGGACCTAGGATTTCATCATGATTTTCCTACAATCACACACCCAACATATCTTAGGTGCTCAATAATGTTTGTTGAATATGTGTTTGAACAAATCATGCCCTCAAGCCACTTATAGTCTTTAGGGAAGCTTATAATTAGTGATATTAAGTAATTCTTCCTTCAAATCACATCTGCTGCTCATACCTGAGAGGCAATTTTACCTGAGACGCAATAGCAATTTTAAACAACCAGCCGCTGATAACTAAGGACTTATTTCTGCAAAACCCTGCATGCTAATACAGGCTGACAGCCAAGGAACCCAGCAGAGCTGTGCTTAGCAACCAGTCCCTTTGCTATCTATTTTGGTTAGCTATGTCAAAAGTTATTCTAACTTCATTCAATCAATGGCTTCATGTTGTGAAAGAAAGACACAGCAAAGAGATAAGAAAACAGAATCAAAGATATGTATGTTCAGCACCGTTATAGGCTGCTCCAAAACACCTTTCTTCTCTCCAGTGCAGCTGGAGCTGCACCACACACTTGTTTACAACCCTTTGGGGAGGGATCTGTTAAGCAGAAGGAAAGTGTATCCGACCTTCATCTCCCTGGAAGGAGAGATACAAAGTAGCTCTCTGTTTAGCATTCTGACCTCATTTCCATGACGTTGAACCACTCATTTGGGAAACATGAAAAATAGGGTTGACTTTCTTTTTATCCTAAAATGCTTTTGAGGACATTAGGCCTATGATGAGTTTAAGTATCATTAAAATTATATGGCCACAAATATTAGGTAGAAATAGAAAGATGTTAGGTCTCCAAGTTATAAATAAAGTACAGTACACAGTCTACAGGTTTTTTTTTTTTCTGTGACATGACTTTTCAGTGGCGATTTGGTTCATACTTTCTAAAGTTCCTGAATGGAAACATGTCAACTTTCAACAAACAAAAACCTCAAAAAATAAATCCTAAAGCTAAAATTGAGATCTTGGCAAACAATAGCAAGCACATTTACATTTAATGCATTTAATTTAATGCAGAACACCTTGTTTCAGTCTAGACATCACTGAGCCAGATCACATTATGGCCCCACACACAGCCACCCTTTAAAGGAGCTCTATTATTTCACATATTCTATAAACCCCCCCCAAAAAAGGAAAGAAGCCTGGCTATTTTCATTCAGTAAATTGCCTTATGCCTCAAGTCAGCCTTGACCTCAAAATTAACAATGCCTGGTGCCAGTTTTAACTGGAAAGGACCACAGAAATCACAAAGTCCATATTCCCTATTTCCAGAAGAGGAAAATTAGGCCTAAAGAGAGAGAAAGAGTTACCTCAGGGCACAGCTGGTGGTAGGGAAGAAAGAAAACCTAAACCTGACTTCCTGCTCAGTATTCTTTCCACAATAGCACATGGCCTCTTAGTCTTGACTGGAATTGAAATAGCAATCAACATAATGAAATTTCAGTTCAATACAGGTCTATTAGTGTTTCTTATGGCCTCAAAATTGAGCTAGACTTCTAGGAGAGACACACAAAAAGTCCAGGTCTCAGCCACTACCTTCAGGAGCTAACTTTAGAGAGACAAAAGTACACGTCTCTGGGGAGCGAATAGGAAGTGACTCTGATGAGTATATTTCTTCTTTTTATGGTGATTAAAACATTCTAGAATTAGTGGTGGTGGTTCTGTAGCTTTGAAAATGTACTGAAAAACACTAAATTACACACTTTCAAAGGGCAAATTGTATAACAAGTGAATTTATGTTAGTTTTCTGTTACTGTTCCAAACATATGAGATAATCAACTTATAAATAGGAAATATTTATTTTGGAAAGCTTATTTTATAGGAGAGTCGTGAGGCTTCATACCATGATAAACTAACCCATTACTTAAGGGCCCAAGAGGATGCAGCACATTACAGCAGCAGCACGTGGTAAAGGAAAGCCTGTGAACTTCATAGTTAGGACACAAAAAGAGAGAGTCTGGCATCCCATGCCACCCTTCAAGTGCGTATGCCAGTGACCTAGTATAAGGCCAAATCATAGAATGACAAACTTGTAAACATTGCATAGCAAAAGTTTAAAATCAGTTCATAACCTGTGACTATGCTCTTACTGCCTATCACATAGTTGGACTGCGGGGCTCAGTCAGCCTTGACTGCCTGCATCCAGCTGCTTCTTCCACATAGCCAGCCAGGTCAGCTTGACCACATCCAGCTGCAGCATCTGTGTTTTTCAACTTCAAATATGTGCCTATGTAGCTCTGTGTTGCTTGCTTCCAGGACTCCGTCCTTTGTGCCCAGAACACACTCACCCAGTTAAGGAGACATTCAGCTCTACCCACTCCACTCAGACCCCTCCCTCACAGAATGTTCCTGTCTAATGATAAACAATTTCTGTTAAGTAAACCTGTTTAAAACAACCCTGCCTGACAATCTCTGAAATAATTCTTGTATTCCATATAAACAACCATGTAATAACTTGCTGTCAGCTTTGTACTTCCTGCTTGCAACCTGTATTTAAACTGAACTCAAACCTGACTCTCAGATGATGATTTGGAACTGGTTCCCATCAGCCCTCTAGCATTACAGTAAAGTCACCTTCCAAAATCTCCTCCGTTAGGAGAGTTTTCCTTTCAGGCCTGAATTGTTCCTGCAACACTACAACCTACCTATTGGGTCTACAAGTTTCCACTGCCTTCCAATAATGCCAGACTGAAGCCCACGCCTTTATCACATGGGCCTTTGAGAGATATTTCAGATCCAAATGACAGCATTATAACTCATTTTTTAAGGGTCATGCACATCAAGTATTGATAATGGTATGCATAAAAGATGGTTTGTGGTCCTAAGTGGAAATCAGAAAAGCTACCTAGCAAGTGTCAAATATTTCAAGGAAAATCAAGAATTTAAAAGAATGTGGCATTTTGGTTGGTGGGAATAAAAGGAACAAAGGCCAAAACAAATGTAATAGAGATATTTTGAGAAGAAAGGTGAGTTATGCTAGAGGGTTGTCTTTACATTCTTTGTGGGAAAATGTACTATAGTCAGAAATACACTGTTGGTAGAGATATTTAGTAAGCATTTTCAGGTTCTGTTAAAATGAAATTGCGATGGCTTGGCTCTGGAATGTATCTCAAGAGTCCACATGGTAAAGTCACGGTTTCCAGCCTATGACATTATTGGTGAGTGGTGGAAAGTTTAAAAAGTGGGGTTAGTCAGAGGTGGGGTTGTGCAATTGAAGACCATGCCCTCAAAGGGGCCTTCTTGCCCTTTCATTGATTCCTAGCCTCCATAAGATGAACAGCTGGCCCCATCACACACTCCCTATTGTAAAGTAGTGCCTCACCACACATCTAAGCAATAGGGCCCGTGAACCATGGGCTGAAACCTCCAAAATGTGAGCTAAGATAACACTTTTCTCTGTATAAAGTTACTGACTCAGGTATTTGTTACAATAACAGAAAGCTAATGAACACAAAATAGCTTAAGAACTATGCTGAGCACCGATAAAAAAAAAATTGTAATTTTTATCCATCAACTCAAGCAACTAAGTCTGAAAAATACAAATGAGGAAATAAAATTTTGACTCCAACGACCTTTCCAGCCAGAAAGTCAATAGGAGCACCAAGCTAAGACTTTTCAAACATTCACAAAGTTTCATGAATCTTGAAAAAATTATAGGAGATACTCCACGTGTGTCGAGTTTAGACACACACAGCAAAAATTGAAGGAGGGGTTTGCTATTATATCATAAATTTACAAAATATTAAGCATCCAATCCTGATATTTTAGGCCAAAGTCGATTTTATTGATAGAGTCAATGGCTAGTTTCAATTAAGAAAAGGTTGCAAAGGTCTGGATCCACTGCAGGGTTTGGAAAATTGTCAAAAGTCAAAAAATCATTTATGTGCTTTCCTTGCCTATCCAGAATTCATTCCCTCCCTTCTTCTCCACTTCATGTGAGCAACCACACCATGCCCATCATTGCCGTATGTGCTTTAGAGTGACTTGAGGAATGGGCACTTGAACTAGGGTGAGTCACTGATTTACTTCCTAATCCCTCAGCCACAGTTCAGTCATCAGCATATGCGCTAAAGAAACATGCAATTCTAGAGCTTTATGTAAGACTGTTTAGGAGACAAATACTCTTTGGAGAAGAACTTCTAACTCCACGAATGATGTTTTCCAGGAACTCCTGGGTACCATCCATAGGAAGGACTTTCTGGAGAAAAAATCAAATAGAGCCTGGAAGCAGAGAATCCGATTCCTGGTGACTTCATCAATCCAACTGGACTCTTGCATCCATGCAATCTTGCAGTCATTGTCCTTGGATTGGTCAGAGAAATGAACAAATACATTTCTTCCTTCATAGCCATTTTGAGCTGAGTTTCTGTCACTTCCAATAAAGTGATGATAAATGTAACATCCAACACAACTTTGTACATTTCTGGATGTGAAAATGAGTTCTTGAGAGGGGTAAGAACTTGCTCAAAACTGGAGTCGTCAGTGATGAAATTCAGCCACAGATCCAGATACCTCAGTTTGCATTCTAGCTCCTTTTTCTATATTATGACTAAAACTTCATTTTGGTGAGTGAAATAAGACAGACACATAAAGAAAAATACTGTATGATCTCAGTTAATATGAAATCTAAAACATAGTCAAATAATACAAGCAACACTAAAATGGCTATTAACAGAAGCAGAGAAGTGGGAGAAATGGGGAGATTTTTTGTCAAAGGGTACAAATTTGCAGCAATATAGAATCAATAAACACATACATATAATGTACAACTTGATGACCACAGTTACTTCTGCAATGTACATCAGAAATTTACTAAGCAAATTTTAAGTGTTCTTACCAAAAACAAGAACATAGCTATGTGAAATAATGAATATATTAACTTGCTTCTCTGTAGTAATCATTCCACTATGTATATGATGATTAATATAGCTCAAAACATCATGTTACATACTCTAAATATATACAATTTTTATTTCAAAAGAAACAAAATATATAGTATTTTATATACTAGAAATATAAAATATATAGAAACAAAATATATAGTATAGTATATATAGTATAGGTCTTGACCTTAAAAAAGACTCTTTTGAAAATAATTATACATTCAAAGTTGAGGTGGTAACTATAAACAAAAGCTTTTAAATAGCACATGATAAGTAACAAAAAGCTTTTATATTGGTGAATTGCCTCTGAAAATTAAGTGTTTTTTCTTTCTTACAGTAGTCTGTGCACCTAACTGATCTGTACCTGACCTTCTTGCAGCTACATCTCACACAATGTTCTCTCCTTCTACCACTACTCCACAGCCATCCCCAGTTTTCTTCCAGGCCTTTGAATGTCCCTTGCTCTTCTCCCCGCAGCCTTCATGTGTGCCCTTCCTTCCATCTTAGGCTTTTGTCACGTATAAAGCATAGCTGGCACCTTCCGACCTGTAGGTCTCAACCTCACCCCTTCCAGTACCCCAATTAGGACAGCCTTCAAGCAAAAAAGAACTCTCCCTTTTGTAACTCTTTAACTGAGAAACTTGCTTTAAATTTGAGCAATATTATTATTTTACTCATTACTTTTTATTTATGTTTATTTTCTGCTTCTCTCCTGGACTTGATATGAGCAGAGACACATCTCTACAGACCTCTGTTAAATCTGAGTACCTAGCGCTTAGAATACATCTAACAAATATTCAAATTTAGGAAAGAAAGAAACAAAAGGTGTTCCCCTTTCCTAGTTTAAGCTCACAGCTTCCTCCCAGGGAGGTCTTTCTCATCTTTATCCCCAATGTCCAACAGCTTCAAGGTACTTCCATTACCTCTTAGAAAACTATTACAAAAACATGTTTGCATTTAGACAACACCAACTTTCCAAAGCCAGTTGCTAGCCCTAAGTTGATTGGCAGTTTAGTTTTACCCAAAAATGTGTCTAGCAAATAAAGGCAGGTGGCTCAGTGCTCCATTTGCCAGTGGCAATAAGGCTTCAAGGACAGAATTGCCCTTCCAGGTGATTTGCCTGGCCATTGTTTTGATACGGAACCATTTCATTAATTCTGACATTGGCACTACTTGCTGCAGCAAACCGAGTGTCTTTCTGCCAACTTGAATAGCTAAACATTATATTTTAGTCCAATTCAATTGGAGATCTAAAAAGCTATGCCTTGAGAAAAGGTATATTTAACCTCCCGTGTATGGCAGACAATTGTTAAAACACTAACATGGGCAACTGACCGTAAGCCAGGGAAGCTTGGTCACTTCTAGTCAGCTGGCAGATACATCAACTCTTCAGCCCATGCAGACTTAATGATCTTTTGAGATGGAAGATTTGAGAATTTCAAGCAAAAATAAAATGGATTGGGTCACTTCACTGAAAACTTCAGGAGTAAACCTGTTCTTGGATTTAGTATTTCAGATGATATCATCCTTAACTCTGATCATTCACAAGCTTTATTCGCAGGCTTCTGCCAGTGACGACACTGCTAGTGGCAGTGTGGGTCGACACGCTAGCAAATATTTCTATACCTTGTGTTAGCTCTTTAAAAGTCAGTTACTATTCCTAGAGGAATATAGTGTTCTGAATACATAATCACGTGTACACAGCCACTCTAGAGTCAGCTTCACTTGAGGCCATGCTTAAAGAATAAGTACAGATCATTCATCTGGGTGGAAGGGAAGATCAGAAGAAAGGTGAATGAAAGCAACAGACTTCTCTTGTATGCCTCAAGTCTCTCAGAAGTATTCTGGCAATGTTGGCAGCAACTGCCAAGTACCCCAGGATCCTAACAAGCCTGGGTCAATCACACCAAAATAAGGGCAATGGGATGCAAAAAACTGTATGACATTATTCTTATTGTTTTACAAACTACCAAATCCTTCTGCATACCCTCTTGCTAAGTAAGCCACAGATTCTCTCTCCTAACTCCATGAGAAGAAATGAGTGATAGTCTGAGTGCCCCAGCCCCAGCATTTTCTATTGTATTTATGAACTCTTCTGTATGCGTCTCCATTCAATAAAGACAACAGAAAATGAAAATATAAGTGGAGAATGGAAATGGTACAGAGAGGAAAGAAGAAGAGAAGTTACAGAAAACAGAGTTATCTATACAAGAAAGTGGTGTAAGAGTGGTGGGAATCTAAAAGATCTTCTCTTAACATTTTATTTGCTTATCTGTTTTTTTTAATTTTTCTACAATAAATGTTTTATTTACATATGTTCTTAATAAATTAAAGAATTTCTTCTAAGCTATCTCCTATGGCTAGAATGATAATACCATTTTCATATATGATGCTGGAGCTTTAGTATATAACAATACATAATGTGTCTTCATTTCTTCAATCAAAATTCAGAACCCTTTGACAGACAAACTACAGGCCTCACGCCAGAGAAAATTAATATACCAGATTAATTATCAACAAGCCCGATAAACTTGGAAAAATTACCAAGATTTTGAGACAGCTAGATTAATGGTTTTGAGATAATTCACCCACTCATTTTAGACAGACGTATCCCATCATAGATATTGATAATTCTGGGAAATACCAAGCGTTTCTTCCATTTTGGAGCTCTGCTCCATAGGTACCTATGGCAGAAAGGAGAAGCAAAGACAAAAACATTTGCTGCTGGTGGAATCTTTCCAAACCAAAGAAGCAAGGAAAGGATTGAGCCATGCGAGCATCAGTGCTTTCCCTAGATGCACCAGGCAAATTTGATGGAGTAAAGAAGAGGCCAAGTGCACACTAGTGGAGATTCCCCCTCGTGACACACGCCACCAGGGGACAGAATGCTCCCGGCAGGTGTTATGGACTACTGTAAGACAGTACCACAGATTATTATTCCTATCGGTGGAGCTAAGATAAAGCAAACATATTAGTTGAGATTTCATCATCCATGCTTATTCTCACTGACTGGAAGTCAATAAGACGACTTTTCTCTAAATCAACCTACCAAATACACTGGCAATCGTGACAGATAAATTTATTTCAGGGGGAACCTGTGACACCTACAATATGGTCGTGATTTCATATTATTTACTATCTATAAGATTAAGAAGAGGACAGCTTGAAGATGAAAGTGACATTGGCTTCTTTTCCCTGCTAAGGTTCCCCTCCTCCAAGCCAGGCTTTTTCTCAGGGGAAAGGTAGTACCTGCTACTGCACTTATAAAGCTTGCTTTTTCTCTATGACCTGCCTCATAAATAATGATGAAGCCTCAGCTACTTAGGCTTTTGTTGCAGCCAGCTGCTTTTATTTATGAACGACATGGGCAGCCAATCATTGTCTGCATGGTAGCACAATATAACTCTGAAAAAGGAAGCATAAGGTCACCGGGAAAACCTGGGGCAGCCTGTTATGTGCTGTGCCTGTCACCACCACCGTTGCACAACCAAGATTTATTCAGCCCACCGGAATTGGCGTATATATCATTGCTGCTATCATAAAGAGACATGGAAGTTTGCACCTTCCGATCCATAGCTATTTGGAATTTTTCCTTTTTGCATGCTATCTTCATGCAGTTTTAAAGAAACACTGTAAATATCTTACAGAAATTATCAATTATATCCTCACCCAGAACACCACATCGTTATCTTCACCAGTCATAACACCTGGAGTGATGAAGAGCCGACTGAAGGAAATGTCGAGAGTAGTTTGCGCCTACGAAATGTAATGTGACAAACTGACATTTGCTGTAACTCAGAAACAAGGCGAAAAATGAAAGTTTCCAAAAATGTTCATCTCATTCTTACATCTGAGTTAATGAAGAGGGAGAATTCTAATTGTTTGGAGATCCTAGGAACACTTAGCTCTGCTGGAAAAGTTCTCAACTTGAACTGTTTTTTTAAATCCAAGTAAACCCGTTATGGTTTTTAAAGGCCATAATTATGCTGTTACAGGATTTTCACTTTCCATTTCTATATTATCTGTTCTCATTATCATGGACTATGAAGATAGAGGCTCGGCTTTTAACTTCCTAAAAGCCACTAATATCATGCTAGGTTATAGCATCTTGATACAGTAATATGGTGTGAGAGAAGACCAGAGCCTTTTGGCAATAAGCTCTGACCAAGCTGATGGTAGTATCTGCCTTCCTTTGGAAGATTTCAAAAAACATATTGCATGATTTCTTATAGTTTGGAGGTGGGCTGTCCCTTAAAGACACACACGTTTAATGTTTGGTCTCTAGCTTAGTCTATTGAGAAGGGACAGAAAGTGGATCCTAGAGGGCAGCATTTAGGTCATTGGGGGCATGGCTTCACAGAAGACTGTGGGACCCCATCTCTTCTTTCCTCTGTCTTTTTCTATTTATCGGCCATGAAGTGGGTGGCTTGTTCTTCCACCTCTTTCTGCTATGGTGCACCACCTCATGACAAGCCCAAACCAAATGGGGCCCAACTGACCACAGACTGAACCCTCCAAAACAGCAAGCCAAAATAAACATTTATTCTTTATAAGCTGGTTACATAAGGTATTTTGTGATAGTAACAGACAGCTACCTAACACAATCTGCAGTGGTTTTCAGGGCCCATGCATTTGTTCAGTACCTATTATGTATTAAATTTTTGCACACTAGATATTCAGTGAGGCAATCTATGCTTACTAAGTGTTGTCTGTGTGTCTGACACATTACTAGATGCGATGGTAACGGTATCTACTTGGTCATCAGCAGGCAGACAGCTTGGCACTCACCTCAGCATCCTGGTCACGAGAAACTCCCAGTTCTTTCTCCAGTTCCCTATCACAGCACAGTTTCTACTTTTAAAACTCTTTTCTCAGAAACTTTATATTAGTTTGATGGGGCTGCTACAGAAAAGTGCCACACTCTGGACTGCTTAAACAACAGCAGCTTTTCCTTTTATAGTTCTGAAGGCTTGAAGTCCAAGATCAAAGTAGTAGCAGAGTGGATTCCTTCTGAGGGCTATAAGAGGCACCTGTCCCAAGACTCTCTTCTAGCTTCTGGTGTTTTGCATCAGACTCATCAGCCTCAAGAATCACCACATAGATCTGTTTTCTGTCCACACGTAGTTCCCTTTGTTTGTGTGTTCATGTCCAAATTTCCTCTTTTTATAAGGACATTAGTCATATTGATTAAGATCCACTATAATAACCCCACATTAACTTTATTATGAAGACAGGTCACAATCTAAGGTACTGAGAGTGATGACTGTAACATATTTCTAACACATAACTGCTCTGGAGCAGATTCCCAGCATTTTCCCACTAAGACATGTGAATATGATGATATTTATATGAGGAGCAACCTCCTGTGGGATATTTTAACGAGGTCCATTTTTATTCACCTGCACTCCATCTTTGTCCTCTCCTTTGTCACAGATTTTGCATAACTAATGTCTTCAAACACAGTAAAACTACATTTTGTAGGCATTATGATAATGAGGACAGCCTCAACTATTAGAAACTGGTGCTGATGAGATAAGCTTCAGGTTACAAGTCATTCTTAGAATTGGCAGTAGTTTGCATCCTTCTATTTCAGGACGCAGAACCAACTCATCAGTATATCCATCACCTTACCTCTACTTTCAAACTATATCCTAAACTCCGCATCATCCCCACCTCTCCCCTCACTGGCCCAGATATCACTAACTCTTCTGTGGACCTCTGCAACAGCTTCTCACTGTCATCTTTGCACACCGCTCTTATATACCACCAAGCTATTTCAATCACAACCCCCCAAATCCTCTTAACACATACATCAACTTACATCACGCCTCTGCTAAACACCCTCACAAAACTTTCCACATCTTTTTAAGAGGAAAACTAAGAAACTTTCAGAGGCTCCAAAGCATTGCACCTCTCCTCTTCCTTAATACCCCCTCTCTCTCATTCTGCTCCTGCCATTCCTTAAACATGCCAGGCTCTTCATAATGGTTGCTGAATCAATAACCAAAATGACAGGATAGAATTCAAGTGACTGGCAAAATCTTCTTGCACTCATAATTATCAGTGAATGTGTTCTGATGTTATTTTTTTCAAACAATTATTTGAAAACATCACTATTCCAGCCTCATTCCTTAAACCCAAATCCCAGTTCTATCATTTAGGTCTGTAGAATGCTGAGCACATCACTCACTGTCTTTGTGCCTTGAATTCCTCATCTGCAAGTTAACTTACAGGATTTTTAAAGTATTACTTGAATTAATATACTTACAGCATAGCATCTGATTGCTACATAAGTGTTAGCTATCATTATCATAATTACTTTTGCTATGAGAGGTCTCCGCTTGGATCCGTTCAACATTAAATGACTTATTTTGTGCCATAACTGTTACCAACTGTGTTCTGTTTTCAACCTTCCTTATCATTCCCAGGGATGAGAGCATTCATGGCTCTTCTGGTTTTGTAAGAAAAGCTGTAGTCTGTTCCTGTGATTGCCTCCTCTCTGAGGCCTATACCTTATACAGTTGGGTGGAATACAGATCTTACCTTTGAGGGGGTATGATTCTCTGAAGAAGTCTCCTAGTACAATTTCTCTGAATAAGGTCTCCTCATCCAGGCTAGTTGTTGAGCTTCTCTACTTGGAAATCAGATTCCTTTCTGTAATAAGAATTCAAATTCTCTTGGGGAAACACTGTGATTATCCTTCTGGTAGCTCAACTGGTCACCCCTCATGGTCAAGGGGACATAGAAAGAATGGAAAGCTGCTTTGTGAGATCTTGTCAATCCAAGGAAAATTCATATATTCTTCTACATTAAATAGTGAAATAGGAGTTGGCATCTTTTTACTCCTCACCCCGTCATATGCATGTTGCTCCCTGTACCACTCTACCATCTCTCTACCAAAATGTTTGAGCCCACACTTTTAATCCATATTCTTGTAGCCTCAGACACTGCTATTCCAGCCTCTGGCAACATCCAGATGAAAGATAATAGCCAGTCCATAAATAATTGAAGAATAGAATGTTTTAGGCACCTTTGATCTTTTACCAGGGGGGTGGAGGGCTACACACCACATTTTTACTTCTAGAAGGAGCAAAGATGGTAGATATAATTGATATTGTGTCAGTTTTTCATTCTTTCTATGGTTAGGCAGAAAAATGGTCTCCTTAAAGATATTTATGTCATATCTATGGAAATTTTGAGTGTGTCATATTACATAGCAAGGAGGAATTAAGATTAAAGGTGTTAACCATCCACAGAAAACTTAAATGTACTCTAAATATAAACCTTGCTGTCTCCCCCCGTGGTACTGCAGGCCTGGGTCCTGACCATAGGGGGATGGGAAGGTAACCACCTTCAACAAGAGACAGTTCTTTGAATGAAAGTTGTGGGGACTTACTAAATGTCTTCTGAACAGAGAGCCTCCTCCATCGACCCCAGTACTCTTTGACTAATGCCATCATGCTGTACTGGTAGTAAATTGTGATGAATCTCTGCTTGATGACTGAAACCTGCAGATAGGAAATGGTAGGAAACACTCCTATAGTGATGCTCTCAGCCAGTCTTTGAGCTCTTTTTTCTGTTGCTCATCAGGCCTTGCTCAGGACAAATGCCTGCTCTATTATTCCAAAATGAGAATCTGTCTGACTCCAGTCCCCAGGCCCTGAACCCCCACACTTCACTACTGCCTAGTGCCCAGATCAATAAAGTCAAATGATGCAAGCCTTTTCTTGTCAACCTGATGTGTAGAGGGAGATACCTGAGAGACCCAGTGCTCTGTCCCACTGGAGACAGCTAATTTATCTAAAATGAATTGAATAGAGGAGCTTTGGCACATGCATTATTTGAGTAGGTCCTAGACTGTGTGCAGGACACTGTGCCAGGCTTTCTGAATAGTGCCATTTCCCCAGGCTGTGCTTCCACTGATTCCACAAAAATAACAGATTATGGGTAGAGGAAATGAGTGTGCAGAGGGATCTTTCTGTAGTCTCCTCATCTAAGGCTTAGAGCATGTGATCGCTTTGGTCCTAGCAATGCTTCACAAAGCCAGCCTGAGGGATCTTTAAAATTCAAGCACTGTCATGTCCTGCTCATGTTCTCTTTATTGCTATTACATTTTTATTAGGACCAAGAAAAATATTTTGAGCAACGTCTATAAAGCTCTACATTATCTTCCTTGCCTGTGACTATCCCTACCTACTAGGCTCATGGGGAAGATTACACAAGATGTTATATAAATTGCTTCTTGAAGAGTGTCTGCCCACAGTATTAGTCTGATTCCCCCTGGGCTTCACTCTGCATCACTTCTTCTCTTTCTTTCAAAGCACCCGCATCTCTAGACTTCCCTATGTACCTCTTATGCTCCAAAGGTCCTTTTTGTTGGGAACAGTCTTCCCCATCCTCTCAACCATCCTTTTCCTAGATAATTTCCACTCATCCTGAAGACCTCCACTCAGACATCACTTCCTTGAGGAAAACCTTCACTTGGTCTGCAGAATACATTGCCTTGCGTGTTTTCAAAGGCATTTTCATAACTACTATTTCGTAGTAGTAGCTTTCTTGAGACATAATTCATATACCATTCAATTTAATCATTTAAAGTGTACAATTTAATCATTGTAGTACATTACAGAAATTTGCAACGATTTGCACATTCAATTTTAAAATATTTTCTCACCACACCAAAAGCCCCCACCCGTATTCATCATCAGTCCTTCCTCATTTCCTCCAGCTCATGATAACCATTCATATTCTTTGTATCTCTACAGATTTGCCTACTGTGGACATTTCTTGTGAATAGCATCAAACAGTGAGTGCTATTTTGTGTTTGTTTTCTATACTAGACATTTCCTGGCTTGGGGACAAAATAACTGATATACACAACTTAAGTAGGAGAGTTTCATCTCCGCTCATGTTTTGATAAAGTTTGGTCCATGGTAATCTGGCTCTGAGCCACAAACCTAGTGACAGAAGAACATTACAGAGGAAAGGTGTTCACCTTATGGAGGTCAGAAGCAGAGAAAGAAAACAAGAAAGACAAAGGAAAATGCTGGGACAAGAACACACCCTTCCCAGTCATATTCCCAGTGACCCACTTACCTAGGAACTCATCAGTGGATCAATCCACTGATAAATTAGCTCCCTCATGATCTACCCTTCTTCTGAGAGCTCCCCTGTAACTTTTGGGAGACATATTAGTTCCAAACCATGAAACCTTTCACTTAGTATAACATTCTCAGTGTTCATTCAAATTGAAGCATGTATCAATACTTTATTCTTTTTTACTTCCAATAATATGCCATGGTATGAATACATTATATTTTATTCATCCATTCATCACATGATGGAAATTTCAGTTTTTCTTTGTGGACCTTAGAATTTAGCAGATGGTAACTATATATTCATGTGATGATTTCTTTAATGTCTGCCTTTTGGTTCAGTAAGTAGCCTCTTAAAGGCAGGTACATATTACACCTGTTACTTGCTCACTATTGTATCCCCATCATCAAAAATATTACTTGAACAAATGAAATATAGAAGGCTACACAAAAACTGGGGAGCAACCAAAGGGACCTGATTTTTCTTCTCAGTGTGTGGCTTTTCCTGTCTGTCTATCCAGGAAATCTTACTAAAATTGCCTCCACATTGTGCAGTTTCACCTTGAGACATAATACAGCTGGGCACATCAGTTTAAGCATTATTTGGACAATTTGACTTTGCTGCCATTAGAAGCCTCATCCAAGGAGAACAAGATCCTGAGGAAGAGATGCCCCACCTCATTGTATATTAAAATTAAGCAGCACAAGCCCATCTCTACTGACTGAAGGTACCATGAAGGAAAAAGGCATATAGAACCATTCTTCTACCTCCCCCACACAGATGTGTTCCCCAGTGTCCCAGCTTTCACTTAGAAAATGTGCGAAACCTTTTAAATAACGTCATGGTTGAGCTGCAAGTGATGGGAATGCAAAAAAAGTACAATTCGAGTCTCGGGCTGCTAGCTTCTCAGGCATGCTCAGAGTTGTCTAGCTCTCATTTTTCCTGTAGGGTCAAAGGAAAACGTGGCCAACTCTGGAGAGTCACCACAGCCTGCTGTGCTGAAAGATGTGTGGAAAGCAAAACCTTTGCCAGCAAAAAAAGAAGAAACAGACTGTCCAGAGCAGTTCCTGCTGGGAAAAGCAGTTTGGGTGAATGAGAATCGCCTTTTGCTCAGTGCAGACACAGTTCTAAGACAAAGCTGTTTCACTATGCTTTTTACTTGCTGAAGTTCCAATACTTGGTGTTTATAATACCAACGACTGTTGCAGGATGGTGTGTAATGCAGACTGGGATTTAGTTTTAGTGACACCTGACCATTTTCATGTGCTTATGATATGACAGGCACAGTAATTAGCAGGTCACCTTGCTGGACTCTCACAATGGTGCTATGAAGTAGACTTTGTAATTAACTCTATTTTATAAATGAGGAAGCAGACAGAGAAGTTATGGGCTTTGAACAAGTTTGCGATGGTATTGGCAGCTGAGACTAAACCCATAGATAAATTTCATGTTCCATGTTCTTAATCACCATGCTAAACATGACTTAAAGTACTGGATCCTTCTTTAATGAATCATGTTCACCTGTCATATGGACTGTGAGATAATTACCCTGTTCTTCCATTTTTATTTATAAGATGGAAGAATTAGTACCTGTTCTGTCTTACAGAGGCACGAAGATGAGGCTGACAATAAAACATTTAAGAGCAATATAAACAGTGTGGAAACTCCAGAGGTATCTGAGGAGAGGCATATAACATGACAATTATCATGCATAAAGTCTTCACTAGTTAATAATTGGAACACCTCTTAGAGAAAAAATTAATACACACATATATGATCATTGTATGTTATTAGCTTAGCAAAGGTTTGCAGGAAAATTTTGGTAAAAAGTAAAACTCACAAATGCTACATCGTTCCTGGTGTGTCATTTGAGCTGATCCTGATCATTTCATCCATCAGTTTTATTGTTCTCTGTCAGTGCCATAATTGTGCAATTGTATTTTCTGGTCCATTGAAGTTTAAGGATACTGTCAAGCCATGACAAGAGGAGTCAAGTATCGGGTTTATTGAATATATAATTTAACTATGTGGCCACATCCACTTAGAAAAACAGAGTTGTCTGTGGTCTCCGGTACAGTGCATCATTGACATACCTACATACCATCTTTTAACTCTAACTAAATAAAAAATAACTTCTCAAAATCTCATATATTGTGTATTGGAACAGTGGCTAAGCAAATTTTCTTTTGTTTTATGAGGGTTGTTAAACATTTTTATAGGTTACTGAGTCTTATCTGACAGAGAAGAAAGAAAAATATGTTCATATCTTAACAGCATATCATCTGTCTTGCATTGTCTCCCTTTGGTTCCCCCACCTCAGGCCTTTCCCTGGTTCATCTCCAGTTTTATATTTTACCTAAAAGACACCTTTGTATAAACTAGGAATATATGGTAAATCATTAATAATTAACCAAGATGAGTATTTTCTAATAAATACAATTGTCCCTATTTCTCTACATGATTAAATCCACTGACCATCCCTGAACGTTTTAAGGTAGGCTGAGATTTAATTTAAGATTCTGGTAAGCTTCCAGACCAAGAGTGAGGCACTCCACGAATCTATTACAGTAGCTTATGTTGCCTTAACTAATATAGGTGGCAAGGCCCTACATGCTTTGAAAATGTCATGGTGGACTACAGATAACCAAAAGCAATCAGGGAAGAAAAAGTCCAAGTTATAAAATATTGTCAAGAGAAGAGTTATATGGTGAACAATACCCACCCCCTAATCTTGAGGTCAGTATTAAACTGTCTTATTTATCAGCACAGGTGACACCCACTTACCCATCCCTGGGTATGTATAAATTAGTCAGAGACATTTAGACAAGAAGACTGACATGGCTAGTATCCTCAGTCCTAGATCACGAATACTCATGCACTATACTCAGTGCCTGACCATGAAGCCTGAGCTAACCTTCTAGGCTGCACATTATCAACTGACTGGCATTTATTGAATGCTGAGGTGAGTGATGTCAGCTCATGCTCCCATCTCTCTTGAACTAAGAACAAAGAATGCAAGTTGCCAATTATCCAGAATGTGTGTGAACCAAGCACTCACAGGCTTCCTTCTTTGTGTTCTTACCACCTGAAGTAGCCTGCTTCTCATGGGAAGGAATGTCTTGCACACTCAGGTGCAATCTTAAACACAGCGTTCTGCAGCTGCAAAGGGGAGTGAATAGGGACAGGAAATCCACTGAAAGAGGTTGATGCTGACTATTACTGAATTATTGGATCTGGCCATTAGCCTTACCATGTTACCCTAGCACCAGCTGAACTTTGCCTAGCAAGTTGCCTGCTTAAAACCTTCCAGTGCTTCCCATTAGAATGAAATCCCAGTGTCCCTAGAAAAAATGCAAAGCTCTTTAAAACCCATCTCTGCCTGTCTCACCTATGCCACCTCTTGTTCTTCCTTTTTCTCTTGCCCCTTGTTATGGTTTATGTCTGTGTGTTCCCCCAATGCCTCATGCGGACATGGGGCAGGATTTTGGAGTTTGAATACGGGTGTGAGAGCTGTACCCGCCCTGGAGTGGATAGTTTGCATATGTAAGGGAGAAGAAAAGGGTGCTTGAGGCGATTCCTCCCCAATTCCACCCTGGTGTGTGGTTGTTGCTTAGCTGTGTTCTGTCGTCCTGAGCTGCAGCTCTGTGTCATGTGCTACTGTGCCTTATAATCTGCCAAGTACAGACTGAAACTTCCACAAACTGTAAGGAAAATAACCCTTTCCTTTCTTAATTTTGGGCGTCAGGTATTTTGTCCCAGCAATGAGAAAAAAAGTAACCAAGACACCCCTTCCAGACTACTACCTCCACCACCAGGCCCACACCAGACCTTGTCCCTCCTGGCCACCAGTCAGCTCTTCCCTCTGCCTACTTGTGCATGCACACAGCTCTCTTACTTGGCCAACTCCTATCCCAGTTTCAGTCTAAACTCAGCTTTCTCAAGCTCTGCCTCCACTCCACGAAGTGCTGTGTAAAACTCTGTACCCTTCCTTTTCAGCAGCCAGTGAACATTGTTGACAGCGTCACCAGTTCATCCAGGTCACATCACAAGCCTGAAGCAGACTGGAAGCTCTCGGTGGCTTTTTCCTCCTTATTTTCCCAATGTGCATCACAATGTCTCATACTGTGCAAACCTCAGACAAATACTTTATTTATTTATTTGGCTCTTAGATACAGAAGTCAGTTCTACTCCATGTTGGCACCAGTCTTCACCATAGATACAATTAGAGGCTTGCATTGGTTCAGTAAGACAATCCTTTGGCAGCCTTTTCATCTCCACAAGTCCACTTTGTGACTCCTTTATTGCACAACCTGCCTTCGAAGTCACATCTTTTTTCCTATCTTAATTTATGCATCTCTAGATGTTGGAATCATCAATTGTGTCCATATGAACATCACACCCGAACACTTAGGCCAAATGAGCTGAATCAAAAGGGGTATTAATTATTCTGACTGCATGCACCAGGACCCCCAGCAGATGTTGGAGGGTAAGGGTCACTTGTGAGCAATCCCCCTGTGATTTGACATTAGATAAGGGTGCCCAGCAAACCTGAGTGCATCCCCTGTGTTCTGCACAAGATCAGTTCCGGGGCAGTCACACACCACACAGTTGGGGAAAACATCATTATTCTAGTCATTATCCCAAACAGCAAAAGCTGCAAGGCATGAGTGCCCTAGTGTTACCGGTTATTTTTTTTCTCCTCAAATTTCCTAATTCAAATTAGCTGTGTTCACTGCAAATTAAAAGAAATCACAGGAAAAGAAGCTTGTACATCAGTATTTCTCAACCACAGGCATAACCTTACTTCTGGGTCATGAAGTTATGAAAGATGCTACAGGTATTTTTTATTCAGATTGTCATGGTTAAGAACAGTCTCTTGAATGACAAAAACTGGGTTCAGGTCCCAACTCCACTGCTTATGAGCTTGAAAAGACTTTTACAAATCCTCTGTTTCAGAGTCTGGCTCCTTAACTGTAAAAAAGGAAACATTCTCTTGTTCTGTGATTAAAAATTAAATAAGCTAATCTACATACAAATGCGGTCCCATAGAGATAGGCATAATTTTTCCTACCTAATAGAGTGATTGTTATGCTTAAGTGACAGTCTTCCTAAAGTACTTGACATAATGTCTGACACATACTAAACACTGGGTAAATGAACTTTAGCCAGATGTGATAGTTCATGCCCATAATACCAGCACTTGGGAAGCTGAGAAAGATGGATTGCTGTGAATTTAAGGCCAGCCTGGGCCACATAAGTGAGTTCAAGGCCAGACTGTATTACATAGCCAGACCTTGTCTCAAAAAACAAATTTACCATGTACCTTAACTAACAATGGCTTGATTACTAAGCCTCCAAGAGAATCCAATGCTTTTAACAATGTCATATCATCTCACTCACATTCTAGTATACATTCCTCAAGTATGGGGTGGCTGCCAACTCCAAAGCTATGATACTGTAAGTCTTGGTATACCCATGAGAAGAGTACATCCCCTGTGTGAAATGCTTCCCTCTGGTATCATCCTGGTAATGAATCCACCACTACTTTTGATGGTATCATAACTCTGTGCTCTCGATCCCAGCTCTTGTATAGGTGCCAAGTCCCTATTTCCAAACTCCTGATAACCTTTTCTTATAACTCTGAAGGCAAGGAAAGGAAAACAAGATTTGACCAACAAAGAATTCTCATAAATCAGATTGCAATGAAAAATGCAGGAGATAGAAGAGTAAACAGAAGCCAAACCCATCTGATGTTCTCAATTTTGTTCCTACTGCATACCCTGCCAGAAATGCCCCTTGTCACTGTCTCTACATGTCCATCACCAATATATTCCCCTATGCAAGTCTTACTTCCCATATTTTGTCCATTGCTACAGTTCGCAATTCCATGCCCATGCCTGACTACTCTATATTCATTAACAATATTGCTTGAAGAGCTCATGACTCAGTATCCAACAAGTTATTTCATATTTGCCTCTAACTCATTAATTCACATTCACTTTAACCAAATACCAGCTCATTTTGTTATTTGATTGGTCCCTCCCTCCAGAAGAAAAAAACCTCTTTGGGCATAGATTTCCATCCACTATAAATTCTCACATATATTAATTCTCTGAGCATGTGATAGGCCGAGAAAACTACACTTTGGGAAAGGAAAGAAAACTGGACATTATTAAAATCAATCCAGCTCTCTGCCACTCCTCCCTTGTGCTCTTATTGCTTTGCTATCTTCCGCCACCATGAGCTGTTGCCCTGTGCCATGTGCCCCTCTGTCTTGGAGCCAGGTAAGTATGGACTGACACCTCCACAAACTATATGCAAGTGAGAAAACTGAAGCTTTGGAGAGGCAACATCATTTTCCAAGCTGGGCAACATCTATTGAATATTACTTGTAGTTTCATGTAATACAAGCTACAATTGCTACCTTAGAAAGGCAAAGGGAAGCAGATGAAGAGGACAATAGCAAAAGAGAAGATAGAGTTATTTTATGATACAGCAGAAAGATATTCTGTTATTTTCCACATAGTACTAGATAATGTTGGCCCTTCAAAAGTAGATTTAAAAAGCTATGTAAGTTATAGCTAACATCATATTTAATAGCAGAAGTCTACATCTTTCCTCTAAAGGTCAGAAGACAAGGATCGTTGCTCTGCCACTTCTACTCAACATTGTATTGGAGGTTCCAGTCATGGCAATCAGGAAAGAAAAAAAAAGTCATTCATACTGGAAGTAGAAAATAAAAATCTCTTTTTGCCTATGTCATAGTCTTACAGATAGGAAATCCTGAGGAACCCACTAAAAAACTATTCGAATAAATAGGTCAATAAAGATAAGATAAATATACAAATGAAAACATATGTCCACAATAATTACTTTCTATATAAATGAATAAGTTAAAAGTGAAATTGAAAAACTAATTCACATACAAACAAATAAAACTGGAATCTGAGGTCTTTCCATATACAAAAACTAATTCTAATGGGTCAAAATCCTAAATGTAAGTGCTAGAACTATAAAACTTTCAGAAGAAAATACAACACAAACCAGTATGACCTTAGATTAGGCAATGATTTCTTAGATATAACATCAAAAACATTAACAAAAAGAAAAGGAAAGATAAATTGGACTTCATCAAAATTAAAAAGTTTTGTCAAAAGACAACTCAGAATGGAAGAAACTATTTGGAAAGCATTTATTTGATAAGAAATTAATAGTCAGAGTATATGCAGAACTTCTACAACTCTGCAGCAACAACAAAAGCAACAACAACAACACCCAAAATTTAAAAATGGCAAAGAATTTTAATAGAAATTCTCAAAGAAGATATACAAATGGCCAATAGTGAACAAAAAGATCCTTAACATCAACAGTCATTAGGGAAATGCAAATCAAAATCATACTGAGATGTCACTTCATACCAAACAAGATGTTTGTAATAAAAAGCTACAGTGTTCAGTAACAAGAGTTGTTGAGGATGTAGAGAAATTGGAACTCTCAAGCACTATTAATGGAAATGAGAGATGGCGCAACCACATTGGAAAACAGAATGACAGTTCCTCAAACTGTGAAGTATAGAGCTATCACGTTCCTGAGGGGACCAGCAATTTCAGTCAGGTTATATAGTGGGTGAAAATAAAAACATATGTATACATAAAAACTTGTACACAAATGCTCATAGCTGGATTACCCATAATGGCTAAAAATGGGAAACAGCCCAAATGTCCATCAAGTGATGAATGGTTATATTAAATGTGGCATAACCACTCAATGAAATATTGTACAGCAATAAAAAGAAATGAAATATTTATATAGGGTAAAACATAAATGCAACTTGAAAATATTATGTCAGATGGAATAAGTAGCCACAAAAGACCATGTATTTATATAATTCCATTCATATGAAATATTTATAGGGACACTCATATAGACAGAAAGTAGATTAATGGTTGCTGTTCATGGCTGGGTAAGAGTGAAAGGTTGGGAAAAATGGAATGTGACTGCTAATCCAGTGAGTTTAAACTTACTCTGGTGACAGTTGCACAACTCTAAATTTAGGTGGTTGAATTATATGCTATGTGAATTATATCTCATTAGAGTTATTATTAGGACAAAGATGTACAAGAGTGGGTATTTCAATTTTGGTGATTTATTAATTTTCTCTTTTATGTCTGTCACAACAATCCACATATTCACTTAAATGATATTTATGTATATTTCCATGACCACTATCTAAACTTTATAATGTATAGCACACTAAATATATTTTCTGGTGACATACATTTTATGAAATTCAACCTTTTAGAATGTCAATTTAAAAGAAAGAATAACAAAATGAAAACACCTAGAAAATAAATAAAATAAAATCAACCCACTAATAGTACTGATGAGAAATCTCAGGTCTAGAGAACATTAATACCTTGTTCAACTTCAGATGTACAAATGGTTACAAACAAGGCTATCATTATAACTTTCTGACCCACTATCCTTGTCATCCCTAGTCCAAAGAAAGAAACTATGACAAAGGAAAAGAAGATAGGAGAGGAGCTAGATGTGTTAGGGTACACATGTAATCCCAGCACTCTCGGAGGCTGAGGCAGGAGGGTGGCAAATTTGATGCCAACTTAATGATTTAGCAAGGCTCTTTCTCAAAATAAAAATTTTGAAAAGGTCTGGAAGTATAGCTCACTGTGAAAGCCCTGGGTTCCACCCCCGGTACTGCAAAAGAAGAGGAAGAAGAGCAGGGGCAAGGGGAAGAGGAAGAATAAGAGGAGGAAGAAGAAGGGAAAGAGGGAGAAAGAGGGACAAAAGAAGGAAGGAAGGAAGGAAGGAAGGAAGGAAGGAAGGAAGGAAGGACAAGGACAGAAAGAGATGGGGAGAAACTAAATATGCACTTTATAATAAACACCCCCACACATGTTATAGTCATTGGTTACTGTAAATGATGAATAATCCTAGGGTCTGATCTGGCCCAGCGTCAGATCAATACATATTGCGAATGACCACTCAGCAATGACTCAATTGAGTAACTGCAGTCAATAAAAGCAAAGCACAGCATCGAGACACTTGGGAACACTGGGAAACATACAGGCCTCTCCACGACAGTAGTCACAGTCATGAGCCAACAACTCTACCCTTCACTGGCTAAACTTGGTCACTCCCTGATGCCTCAGAGTTGGCAACTTACCGTTTAGTGTGATGCCTCTGTGGAAACAGTTCTTCTCAACTGTAGGAGAATACGGAGACTTATGCCGTGCTTTGTGGCAGCAGGCTTTACTTCTAGCCTTCAAGCTCTGGAGACTGGTATGTTTTATACATCAGCAAGCACTAGAAAGAGGCCAGTGTCAAACTGATTTCCCCTCTTCATGCATTTCAGTTAATATCTGCTGACAGAGCATATACCTGTGAAAAGGAAGTCATAAAATTCAGCTCTAATTTTCCAGGAGATTCTAAAACATATCTTCTGGGGCAATAAAGAATCTAGTCTTAACAATGTTTACATAGGCTCATAAATAGTAAAATTTAGCTTTTCTGAAGTACTCTGGAAAATCATAATACTTTACACTGAATTTTATTACCTATTCCTTATGGGTTCCTATCTCATTATAATAAGGTGCACCAGGCAAACTTTACAAACAGCCCAATCATGTTATCCTCATCCAGTTGCAACCTAACTCAGATGTGATTTTGATTTCCTTGATTCCCTAATTAACTCGGATTTTTCCCTGGATGACTCAGCTACTCCCTGGATGAGAACAAGCTTTGAAGATAAATTAATTTTTTCAGGCCACTGAGGCACATTGAGTGATTTGCTTTGAAGTATGATCACAAATGAGTAACACTTGAAGATTTTGTTTCTGTCTTGCTAGCAGCCACCAACTCAGGGAGAGTAGAGAATTTCTGAGCCTGATTATTTTTTGCTTAGTTTCTAAGTTTGAGGTACAAGGAAATTCAAGCTTCCAGATGGAGAAAGAGGAAAATTCCATTTCTTTTCCAGCAGCCTGACGTTCCCTTTGATGTCACCATCAATGTCATCAACATCAACATCTACTTATTTAATGTTGTAATGTTCCAGGCATTATCTTATTTAACCTATAGGTATATCTGTCCCATAGGTATATATTTTTTCCATGGAAAACGTAAGGAAATTCAACCTTAGAGATATTAAGAAACTCTTCAGGTTGTCCATATTGCACTAAGCCCTCTCAGGTAGTCTATCTCCCATTTGGCAAAGAACACAAATGCCAAAGCTATGAGGCTGAGGCAGGAGGACTGCTGTGAGTTCAAGGTCAGCCTGGGTTACATAGCAAGACCCTGTCCCAAAAAGCAAAAAACCAAAACAACAAATGAACAAAAAACCTCAATGGCAAAGCTCTGCCTTTCTTTTTTCATGAAGAAAACTCCTATTCCCTAAAATGAGTTCAGTTTTATTGTTTTGTTCTAAATTGTACTGAATTATGAATGGTTTCATAGATTCCTCATTTATCCAGAGATTGTTGTTCTTATGTGCATGCTAATATTTATACCTAGGAGATTATTACCCCAAAGGAATTGCTGATAGCTCTTTACCTAGTGCAATAAGGAAATATATTAAAAACCTTCAGCATGCAAGGTTATACCTGTGTTACATTGGACTGGCCACAAGGCAGCCAGTCCTACCCTAAGCATCCCAGAAGAACTTCCTCTTCCTCACAACTTTCTTCCTTTTCCCATTCTGGAACTCATGGATTCTTTAAAAAAAATAATAGTGATCATGATTCCTTCTCACTCTCCCTCGCAAGGCAGTGCAAACAGGCCCCAGGTGTGGAAGGAAATAGAGACATGATTGTTATACAAGGGCTGTTAAAATATACATACTTGTGTTTCAAGAGATACCTTTCATTTTTAAGATAATAGTTATTTTCTCCCAACTGTAAAAGTAATTTATGCTTATTGTAAAACATTCAAAATATAGAAAATAAGAAAATAAAAGTCATCTATAAAGTTACCTCTAGTTTATTTTCATGTCAACTGTTGATTATATTTTCTTCCAGAGAGAGGGCTAGAGGGGATGAGCCGTGGCTGGCTGTATAAACACAAAATTACTACTTTGCACACAAAATCCCCACTATCCGAACCATTCAGAATTTTGTTTTTATGACTAGTGCTACAGAACAAGAATTTTCTCTTACCCTTTAAAATCTGTACAAGGTTAACTTTCAGTGGTTGCATAATTGTATCCTTGTTTCCTTCCGCTATTGTTCACTCACATCTCTACTTACTTTTTCTTAGAAGGTAAGTTATTATACCCAAGGGAAATTTTAAAACTTGGTACACACTTCCAAAGAGTAAATATTAAAGTTTACAAGAGTCTTATTTACAAGAAAAGTGCCTGGAACTCTCCAGATTACTACACCAGCAGAAGCATTGAGTACGACCATTTTTCTTTGCCACTTTCACAGGCAAAAGTCACTACTTTTATTTTCAACAAAACTTATTTTATTTCTGTGAGGTTTGAATATTTTCAATAAGTTCAGAGGGTCTTTGTGTTTATTCTTATGTGAATGGTCTATGTCTTTTGCCATCTTTCTAACTTAGGTGTTAGTGGTTTTCTTGTTTACTTTATGAGCTTTGTATGCATTGTCATATTTATTAGAGACTTTTTACTAATAGCATTTTCCTTTGGGATTTCCTGTATTGATTTTGTGTTTTCAAAATTATTTTTTACTCTACTATCACATACAAGTTTATTCATGTTATCTTTTGTGATTTTATAGATTTATTCTTATGTTAAAACTTTGAATTTGTTGATAATTTATTCTGCTGTGTGGTTTTACATAAGGATATGAGATTTTTCTCATTAAAAAGTACATGTGTCCAGCAGCACATTTTTGTAAGGATTACAAGCTCCTTATTGTCTTGAGATGAGTTCTTTGATATACATGAAATTTTTATACATGCTACATATGAATTACATACTAGGATTATGATAGGAGTTTTGAGTTGCATTTAATAGCTCTCTAAAACCCTTAAATTTTTCCCTACCTATCTTTCTCACTTCACCTCTTGAACCCTATATTTAGGGTCACTGTTTCTTTGTTTTGTTTTATGTATTTTTTAAAAACTAAAATCTTTCTAGTCTCAGCGCTTCTTATTTTTACTTTTTAAATTGTGTATTAATTGTCCATTTGGATGTTCAGTGTGATATTTTAATACATACACATGTGTGCATGATCAAATACAGTCTCCATCACTCTCTCCCCAATCCCCACTGATCACTATACTACATACTTGTTGACTTTTTTGTTTAACTTTCACATATGAAGAGGACATATGGTACTTGTCTTTTTGTGCCTGGCTTATTCCACTTAACATAATGTTCCATACATTCTGCCACAAGTGACAAGATTCCACACTTCTTTACATATAATGTTATATATATATCACATTTTTAATCCACTCATCCATTGATTCCACATCTCAGCCTCAGTGCTGCTGCTTCCTGGTTTGCTCATCCTGCTGATGTATGGTTTCTCCCCTTCATTCTGGTGTTCATTCTAAAAAGCACTTCTGAAAGAGATATCTTCTGATCAAGCAGTGAGAATTACCCCTCACATTCTCAGGTAGTCTCTCTTTCCTCACATTATTTTATTTTCTCTGCAGCATTTATCAAAATCTAATATTTCTTATTATTTCTATGTTTGCTTATTTATTTATTATTTATCTTTTTCCACTAAGCTTAAGGAAAGCTGAACTCTTGGATCTTATGTTGACTACTATACCTCCTGACCCTAGAACATGCTTGAAACATGGTAGAGGGGCTGGGGATTTAGCTCAGCGGCAAAGCGCCTGCCTGGCAAGCGCAAGGTCGTGAGTTCGGTTCCCGGTACCGGAGAAAAACAAAAAAAAAAAAAAAAAAAAAAAAGAAACATGGTAGATACCTATTAAAAGAATAAATAATTTCAGGAATTTCATAAACATGTCAATCTATTCTGAGTACTAATCTTCCTAAATGCATCTTAGTGTTTCTTAGACAAATTCTCCTTATCCTATTCTTTTTCAAAATTACCTTTCTCTGTTATTACAGACAATCTTTGGAATCATTTGGGCAAGTTTCCTGCCTCTTTGTACCCCATTTTATGCCACACCCAGAGAAAAACACTGGTATTAATTAAAACCTGCTGGCATAGGGAACAACAAACACTGTTCACTATGGGAGGCATATTGAGTTATTTAAGTTTCCTGGAAGAACATGGAAAATCACCTGATGCCAAGACCCAAAGAATCATGGGTTCCTCAATCTGAAAAATTTTTTTTGTTTTTTGGCACTGGGAATCAAACTCATGACCTCGCGCTTGCCAGGCAGGTGCTCTGCCCCTGAGCTAAATCCCCAGCTCCTCAATCGAAAATATTAACTAGCTTTTTTTTTCCAAGTAAGAGTTTGAGACCCATATTGATTTGGCCGTAATATCACAGTTGGCACTGGTTTTTAAAAAGAAAGAAAAATATCGATTCCAAAATATAGGGATGAGATAATAAAGCACAATTTAAAATGTTTTCCTACACTGGAAAAGAAACTATTTCATAATACAAAGGAAGTGAAAATTCATCAATTTCCAGATGAAGTGGACCATGGAGAGTTGTAATCTATGTAATTTAAATGTTGAAGTGAAATTAGTATGTTCATGATGGCACCGTGGCACTGATTTCAGGGCACTTTAGCTGACAAAGTGCTCGGGCCTCACTGATTACTCAAACATTCTTGAGAATTTTTTTTCATAGAAAAATCACAAATACCCCATACAAAATGGTTTTAAAAAATCGAAATATACAATATACTGAGCCTGCTCTAAGAGGTCCCTCTCAGAAACCTGCTCCTTATCAAAGTAATTGAAGTGAAGACACAGACTTACACTACTAGTGCTCACATGAGCATCTAACTCCCACATTTAGGGTCTCCTTTGCCTCTAAAATACAGACTAAACTTCCTCCACTCAATCTTTGAGACTACTTGGTATTGAATACTGCTCTCATGATCTAGCAGTAGTTACTATGCCATTGGATTGCTTAATAAATTTGTCTCACCTCCCTCTCATCCTGTATTCTGTACACTGCTCTGAATATGCTCAGAGGGAAATTTCTACAGAGACAGTTCTCTCTGGAGAAAAACCCAATTAAGGTGGTTCCACACAGCCTTTATAATAGAAAAAGACTTGAAACAACCATATTACCCACCAGTAGAAGACTTGTTAAATCAAATACAGGGTACTAGGAAGCTTTTAAAAAGGAATGAGAACTGTCTATATCCACTGCTATGGAGTGATCACCACAATGAAATTTCAAAGTCAAAAACAACAAACAAACAACAACAAAATACAAATCAGAGAAAAGTGGCTGAAGCTTGCTAACATACATCTAAGAAAAAAACATAAACACATCTATATCATTGCTTATGTTTTTCAAAAATTAAAAAATGATAAAATTTTTATTTTTGGTTCTCATAAGTAAATAGGGTTGCTAGATAGAATTGAAGCTAGATGAATCTTAATTACCTCATTTGATAGTCTTCACATCAAAATGTGTTTGAATAACTATAAAATACAAATACAAAAATGTAACCTGTGAACATTAAAAGCAAAGTAAGATATAGTTAGCTAACTGTATAGTGACAGAGAAAGTAACTATTCCAAGTGACCTAGTAAAACAATTATTATATCTTCCTAGTGGGAGATATTTTAAGCAAAAAAAGGTTGAACATAAAAATTAGTTTTAATAATCATGTGGTTTGTTCTACTGCCTTCTATTTCTTTGCTGAAAGAAACTGTCAATGAGTCCTTGATCAATATTGCATGTCTCTATCTGTTTTCATGAGAAACCACTTTGAAGATATCAGTATGTAATACAAGCATTGTTAATTTCCTACCACTTTGTTTGTAACTCTGTATTGTCTGTACTGCTCTTTTGCTATTTTGTAAAAGGTTGTCTGTCTGTTAATGTTTTCCTCCTTTCATTTTTAAAATAAAATTTAAAAATCATGTGGTTTGATATAATGTCAATATTCCTATTCTGACTGTTGTGAATGTATGTATTGCATGATTAAGCAAAAAATTAATTATGCTACTGTTCTTCAGAGCTCAGATTCCAGGGTAGGAGAAAATAAATAGATACAATATTAATAAAGTAAAATAAAAAGCCTATAGTCCTGAATATGGTTCAAAAGTATCAGTAAAACTCATGATATACTTTATTTTAAAAGCCTGGAAACAAGGATGGGCCTAGTAGTAAAGAGTACTTCTATTAAAAAAATTATGGCCTTGAAATACTATTTCCTATATGAAGGGTCAGGGCTCCATGAAGGAACGGCTATGCATAAGTCTACAGTAGGAAATCCGTAAAATGATCCTGTAAATCTTGGATGAAGAAATCTGCAAAAGACTGCTAATCTCATCTCAAAAACATCCTTGGGCCACTCTGAACCAACAATCACTGGCAAAAATTGTAGCATTTTGAATAACAACATTTGAACAATAAAATACCTAGCAATTTTTTATTATTTTATTAGTACCTAGTAATTTTAATCCATAAATTTACTAAAGTAAAAAAGGAGACCATAGCCCATATTTGGATGCTAAGAAAAAAACTCATTAACCTGAAACTAATTAACAAAGAAGATACGATGGCACATGCCTATAATCCCAGCTCTCTAGGAGGCTGAAGTAGGATCACAAGTTCAAATCCCACTTGGGCAGTTTAGAGATACCCTAGCTCAAGATGAAAGGAGGGAAGGGGGAAGAAAAGCAGGAGGAGAGCATGCACTCTGCCTTTCCCCTGCGAACTGTAGCTCAGAGCGATCAAGTAGTTAAACAGCTTAGATTGGAATCAGCAAAATTTAAAATATGGAAAGTTTATACAAAAAACATCCAGTTACTTCAACCAAAAACTTACAAGCAAGAAAAAGATATGACAGATTAACTTAATGAACTTATTGATTAAAAAAACTGAAAGAAGGGAAGAGAAAGAAAGATAAGGAGAGAGTGGTTAAGGGATACAAAATTAGTCAGATTTAGTTTTATAGCAGAGTGGGGTAACTATAGCTAACAATAATTTGCTCTATGTTTTGAAATAAGTAGAAGAGAAGATTTTACACACAAAGAAATGATTAATCCTTGAGGTGACAGATATGTTAATTACTCTACTTAATCATCACTTTTTACACATGATTCAAAACTACATAGTATGTTATATATGTACAATTATTATGCATCAATTTTAATAAGACATAGGAGATATGCTATCTAACTACAATGTATGGCCTTGCTTGGACCAGACACAAACAAATTATAAAAAACAATAAGATAATCCTGGAAGTTTGAAAAATTAATGATACTAAGAATTTACTTCTAAAATTTTTACATTTGAAAATGATATTGTGCAAATAATTTTTAAGGAGTGACTACTTTGGGGATATAGTACTTAAATAATTGGAATAAAATTATATTATATCAGACATTTCAAATATTTGTAGATGTTGGTTAGTGAGTGGGGTGTATAGAAAACAAAATTAGCTATGAGTTTCAAATTTTTGAGCCTAGATACACAGAGGTTTACTATGATGTTCTCTCTACTTTTGTGTGTGTTTGAAATTCCCCTCATAAAAGTTGAATACATGCATTAAGAATAATCTCCAGAAAATTGCACCAGTGTATAGCAATATAAATAAAGGTTAGGTATGCGTTTCCCAACACTGATGCTGACAATGAATTTTTTCATCTGTCTTTACTGAAAAGAAGTATGTTGTATTTTCTTTTGAGTCAGTGTATATCTAGTCGATGATTTATAAATAGTAAAAAGTTAGGATTTTTCTTATTAATCATAAAAATATACCTTATATTTTATTGTTTTCATGATCCTTCCTAACTTTATCCCAATTTACATCAAAGAACTGTGCTTACTTTTATTTATCTATTTATTTATTTTTTTTCCTCCGGTACCGGGAACCGAACTCACGACCTTGCACTTGCCAGGCAGGCGCTTTTGCCACTGAGCTAAATCCCCAGCCCCTGTGCTTACTTTTAAAAAGTATATTAAAAGGATATATTCTGTAGCATGTTCACTGATGTCCATATGAAGATATTCATTATTATATAAAAGTAATAACTGAAAATTATCTGAATTTCCAATTTATATATTTATAAATGTGACTATACAAATGTATCTCTATTGACAAAAATATGACTCAAGAGATTAAAAAAATACATAGTATTTTAAGTCCATTTCTATTTTTTAAATTACAAAATTTGAATGGATGTCTCTAAATGATAGGACAAGCAATTTGAGGTTTTGCTTATATCTTTTAATATTTAAGTGATGAACACATATTAGCTTAACAAGCAGTGAAGTAGAGGAGCCATAATATGCACACATACACACTCACACACATATCAGTTCACAACTGAGACTCAGAAAGAGACACATCATAGCTCAGCCACGTTACTTACTGTCAATTACCCTGAAGCATTTATTCCTTAAACACAGCCTTTCTATGGCAGGTTAATCAATAGTGACGCTCACAGAGAAAGCAAAAGCTTTTAAGCCCTTATATTCAAAAGGAAGTGGTAAATGTAGGTTGTAGGTTGGATACAGTGTATAGAAGAGCTGGAAGTCAACACAGAAAATATGAATGAAATTACAAAAACCAGCAAAGCTCCATCTTGGCCAGTTGCACATACTCCTGTGTCCAATGATTAATTCCACAAACTCTCGTTTAATGCCCCGTGCGCCAAGCACTAAGTAGATGCCAGCAGTATAATGTATGTCATCCCCTATCCCTGAATGAGTTCAGAATCTTGGGGAGAATAAAACTTCTTCAGATTACTGAACCCAGCTGCACTGTCAGGTTTTATCATTCCTTGGTCCAGTTCCTCTAGTGTAGACTATAAATTAAATCCATCAAACATCTATAGGTCTATGTCCTGCTATCATCAAGAACTCTGTTTGTCTTTCACAATAGTGAAATAAAGTATCATTTATATTTCAATAGGTTTTTTGAGCCCATCCACCCTATTTCCTAGGACACACAGAAGTACTTTCTCAGGTTATTTCTGTCAGGTTATTCATGTTATTCAGTATATCTAAAAGATGATTTCAGGTAAATGAAGCCAAATAGTTATACTTCAATAATATTTCTTTTCTTATTATCAGCTCAAAAATTTATTTGGACTCAGACAAACAAAATGAAGAAAAGAACATGGAAATAAGAAGGGCAAAGGAAAGAGGGAGAGGAAAAAAATCACACATTAAAATATAAAAAGATGACAAATATAATTCCCTAATCTGAATGACTTTGCTTATTTACTTAGGTGATTTATCTGAAAGGAGGTTATCAGGATACAAAAAGAAAGAAAACACAGTTTTGTCTTGCTTTTGCAGACAGGAAGCCTAGGACAGTTAAACATCGCATTTATCCAGAAACTGAAGCCTCAGAACAACAGTATGGGGGGTTCTACCAGACCAAAAATCGATGAAAGCAATGGGAGCTTCTGTTCTTCTAATTCTGAAAGCAAATTCTTCTGTTCTAAAATCAAGTTCTTGCTCCTGTTCTTGTTCTTCAAACTTTAAAAGTAAGCCGTCCTTCTTGCTGTAAGTCACTAACTGTTGATCAGGATTAAGAAGCACAGAGTATTCCCTCTACACAAACCCCCAGTGTGGGCCTTAGACAGCCAGAGCCTCAGCAGCACTGGAAGAATGTGAGCTAATCTACTTTGTGGCTCTTTTTTTTTCTTTTCCAAGTTCTTGGGACTGAACCTAGGGCTTTTACACTGTGCTACATCCTAGTCTTTTTTATAGTATTTTATTTTGAAACAGGGTCTCACTGAGATATTAAATTTTGCTGTACTGGCTCAAACTTGTGATTTTCCTGCCTCAGCCTCCAAGAGTACTGAAATTACAGGCAGGAGCCATCACACTCAGCTCTTCTTTCAGAGTTGACTTTGAGAGAAGTTTTCAAAATGTAGATTCAAAGAAAATGTACTGTACATGTATGAATTAGCACATCTTAAAGATAGCTGGAGAAGCAGAATTAAAATGTCAGATGCTGAAGAATCTGCTCACTAGTGGCTTGCCTTGAACATGTCTTCCCTAAGCAATTAGTCTTTTGTCACTGCTCTGTAGTCCACTGAGAAGATGGATGGCAAAAAACAAATGCAAATTAAGGGGCTCCATATGGTCAAAAAACACTACATACCAGAAAACATACATACATTAGTACAGTCAACCTTACTGAACATAAGTAATTAGAAACTGTTACCACTACAAACTCAAGTATTGACATGAAAATTAAATAGCTGCAATTTGGTCAAAGATTCCTAGATCTGAGAAAATTCATAACAACATTTCATTAACTTACAAAGTTCCTACAAATAACGTGAAAATACACAAATCATCCTATATAGTAGCAATTAAATGTAATAAATATTTGCTACTAAAATATTTGCTTTTATTTATTCTGTGTAGAAATTAAGACTGAGACTAAAACTCAGTCGTATCTGTGTACAGATATCAAGCATGTCTAGCCAGAACTATGACACTTAACCTGATCTGGACATTTTGCAAACTATTTGATGATAGATACACACTGATCTAATTCATTGGCATTCATTCTGACAAAAATTATATCACAACATTTCACATAGGATAGAAATAATCTAAAATTCAATATTAATGAGTAATTGTTTGGACAATATAAAATTTACTGGCATTTCTCTCTCTTTTTCTTTTTCTTTCTCTTTCTCTGTCTCTCACTGTTTTACATACAAGGTAATTTTGCACACTTCAAATGAATTTAGAGCATATATCCTGCCCCTCCCTCTGCCTTGCCCAGGCAGGTACAGCATTCTTCCTTCTGAGCCAAGAATTCTCAATTACATACTCAAGATGCCCAATATCCATCAAATATCAGTCACTATCAGAAGAGACAAAACATACCAGTGTCCTACATCTAGATCCCCCTGCCATCACACTGTTCCAGCAAGATGTACTTATTAAGTAGTTACTTTTTTATTGTTTATCTTATAAATAGTACTGAATAAGAAGCAAGGGGGAATATGAAGAGTCTATGCGTGGAAATGTATCAGTTGCTTTTATATGCAGAATTTATACACCAAAATTTGCATACCAGAATCAAGTAATAAGCATTGGGTGATACAGGGAGAAAAGGAGTATTTGGACTGTTGGGTAATGAGACAGAAGTAACATTTCCATAAGCTACAGATATGGAAGTCTTCATTTAAAAACTGATTTTTTTAAAAAAATGTTGAATCTTTAGATCAATAGAATAAAATAGGTAGCATGAAAAAAAGAACAGTATGTCAAATGAAGAACCAGTGACAGTATTCAAGATATAACTGAATGAGGTAGTAGGACAAGAAAGATTTCTAAGTAGACCAGTATCAGTCAAGTAGAATTTCATCCAGGGAGGATGAGAAATAAATTTCAAAAAGAAAGCTGAAATGAAAATGGAAGAAGTAGTGACGTCAATACAATAATATCCAGTAAGTAATAGGACACTATGGAAAACTTTGAGTAAAGTTATCATGGAATAGATGTTCTAGCAAAACTACATATTATGGGGGATTGAAGACAGAGACAAGAAACCAGCTAAGAAATGAACTTCCTACCATAAGAAAGAATAAATGTAACTATAATGTTTACTAAATTATATCCTAAAAGTATATTATTATTATGGAAGGAAATGAAAGAACAAGGAATTGTGATATAAATTCCCCAGATAATCACAATTACTCTGTTTTAGGCCAGGAGCACTTCATTTGTTTTACAGATATTTAATAAGCCCTGTATTATCGGCATTTCTAGGTTCTAGGGATAAAAGAATGAACCAGACATGATTTATGGTCTCATAGGGCTACGTTCTTGCAAAATAGTAAAGATTAAAAAAAGAAAAAGAACAATATATAATTGCAACCTGTAATAAGTGTTACAGAGCAAACAAATTGGGGCCAGTGATAGCAAATAACAGAAGGATCTTCTTCGTGAAGAAGGAGTTCACTAAAGAGATGACCATTAAACTTCAACTTGAAAGAATTATTACAATCCTGGTTTCACAACAGCAAAAATACTACAACTATATATCTTAAAGACAACATAATTTCCCTTCCCTGTCTGTTTTCAGCTCTGAGTCAGAGTTTGCTGCAGCCCATAGGTTGTTACCCTTTCCAACTAATGATGTACCCAAATACTTATGGGACAGAAATGACTGCTGAGGCGGTCATAAACGTACTAGCAGAGAATCAACATGGAGATGGTAATTGCTGTCATAAATCTAGACCTTAGTAGTAAATATTTATGACAGGAAGTCATATTTCCGCCATGACGGTTCTATTACCACACAGCCGTTGCAGGCTGAAAGTCTATTTTTAGCAGCTATTTAGCAAAGTCTGGAAGACAAAGTAGATTGATATACCCTTACAGTTCCAGAGAACTCAAACATCTGGTTAAGTCAGCAGAAAAGAAACCCTCTGTTATGTTCACTGACTCTGTTCAGCTGACCCAATGGCTTTAACACTTTGTTTTTCTATGTTTTGCCAGAGTTTTTTCTTATGGTTTTTGATATTCATGAAGATCTCAACTGTATAACTTGGCTAACAGCCTTAATGATTGCTGGTGAAATTTCCAGGTTTATGCTCCTTTCAGCACTGAATGTTTTCTCCTATGTGTGAGTATTTGCATGCCTAAATCTAACACTGAGCTGATAAGGTTGAAGGTGTGTTTCACTGGCCCTGGTGGCCCCCCCTACCACTTAACATGTGCTCAGTAAATATTGGAGGGAGGCTAAGCAGATAGATGGATTAGTAAAATGAACTTCACAGAACCATTAAAATGTCACTCATGGGCAGAAGTCAAGCAGACATTTTCTAGACGAGTGGTTTTTAAACCTGACTGTATATCAGAATTACCTGGTATTTTTTTCAAAATACAAATCTCTGGGCTCCATTCTCAAAGCCCTGCATACCCAAGCATCATAACAAATTAGGGTTAAGGAATTTTTCTTCTAAAATACTCTCCCAAGAATTTTTGATGTATCATAGGTTTAAAATTTATTAAGATAACAATTAATCTCAATAATGAAAATCAAATGTAGCACCAACTGAATGTGATTTTGTTATGACCAATTTAGGAGCTTAAAAAGAATATATCGTACATGTAATTAGTGACATTTAAAAGTGTTTTCACCAAAACCTCAACCTTAATAGAAGAAAAAAGGTGTGAATTGAAGTTTAGTTTCCTAAAAATCCTAAATTAACATTTTCATTCAATAAGTCTTACTTTTTCTATGGACACTCACTGAAGTAGAATTCAAATTTTACAATGGAGTTTTAAGTTTTTTCAGTATCGTATATTAGGTTTGTATGACAAAACAACTAACTCCCAGATAAAATATCATTTTCAAAATTTTAACTGATGTAACAATTATACATAATTATGGAATATGTGCGATAAAATGTCATTTTAATTGCATTGCTGAGATTTTGTTAAATGAGAAAAGTGTGGAGCAAGAAGGAAAATTTGAGAAAGACATGGTGACCAATACCTGTAGTCCCAGTTACTCTGGAGGCTAAAATAGAAGTGCAAGTTTGAGGCCAGCCTGGACAAGTTAGTGACTTAAAGAGACTCTGTCTCAATATTAAAAAGGTCTGAGGGTGTAGCTTAGCACAAAAGCCCTGGGTTCAAATTCTAGTACTACAAAAGCAAATTAAAAAGACTGGGGATGTAGCTCAGTGATAAACCATCCCTGGGTTGACTCCCCAGTGCCACCAAAAGAAAAAGAAAGAAGAGGAGGGAGGGGAGGGGAGGGGAGGGGAAGTGAGGGGTGGGGAAGGGAGGGAAGAGTCAGAGACACGGGGCAAGGCAAGGGGAGGAGAAGCGAGGTGAGAGGAGAGGGGAGGGAAGAGGAGGGGAGAGGACAGGAGAAAGAGTGGGGAGGGGAGAGGGGAGATGGAGGGAAGGGAGAGGGAGAGAGAGAGGCAGACTGAGCAGGAGAGAAATTCGATTCTTCCGCTTTGCTCCTGGGAAAAGGCTGAACTGAATCTGAGAGCTATATTAAACCAATGACCCAAACTTGGAATAAAGTGATCCTGTTCTGTATTGCTATATCATTCTATAGCATACTTCATTCTATATCACTGAGTGAGAAAAACTCAAGCTGAGGAAAAAGATTCTCAAGTTACACTCCCAAGATCACTACTCCAGTTTAATGATGACCAAATTTTAGTTCATGATCAAGAATCAAAAAATCACACAGAAGAATCACCATCAGTAAGAATCATCAAAAACAAACAAAAATAAACCACTGAAATCTAAAAAGAATTATGTATGAAGTGTTTAAAGAAAAAATGCAATATTAAAATACAAGCATCAGAAAATATTGTGGAATGAAAATATAATGGTAGGAATAAAAATTTAGAAGGTTTTCACAGTCTTTTTTATAGAAAAACTATCTATTTTTATTAAATTTTTATATTAATTGGTACATTTGCAGTATATAATGATTATATTGATTTTGGTTTTTATTATTTTTTTATTTTAAAGAGAGTAGTAAATGAGGAACAAACAAAGAAATAGAACAGTAGCAGCATACCATCACAAGCATAAACAAATCAAAGCAAGAACATTCAAAGTGATACAGAGTCTCTTGTTTTAAAATATTTTATTAAATTTTAAAATTGCTTTCAATAAAGGGATTAGTCCAGATTCCCTTGTAGAACATTAGCAGATATAAAAGCCTCATTGTTTTATCTTTTCAAATAATTTTTCTATTTTTTTTTTTATTCTTCTCCTTTGGATTCTAATTAAACATGTTTTACATCTCATTGTCCTTTGAATCTCTTTCTCAAAGTTTTATTCTTTCTATGTCATGGTATAAAACATTTATTTATTTTACTTCTTCTATCAACTATTTCTAAACTAACAAAAATAGCCAAGTGATATTTCAAAAATAGTAAAACATGGTAGAGCTTACTCTGTAAGAAATCATGAGTTATTAAAAAGCTTTTATTATTAAAACAGTGTGATGTGGATACAAACATAGACAGTTGACCACATCAGAAAGAAACAGATTCTCATACTTTGTTCCAAAAGCAGTATTGCAAATCAACAGGAAAACAAGGCTTTTTATTATTATTAGGATAGCTGCATATTTATATGACAAGAAAAAGTTGTAATTTTATTGCTACCTCATATAACTCCATATGGGTTATAGACCTAACCATAAAAAGCAAAATGTTATAGTTTTAAGATGAAACAGTATAATGTATGAAAATATCTTCTTATAGATGATGAAAAGATTTATTAACCTTAAAGAAATTACTAGAAATTTGAAAGCATACAATTAAAACTTTATTTTCCTGAAACCCAAATATTTGAATATGAATATGAATTTTAAAGAATATGAAAGATATTTTCAACATGTTTAATTAGCAAGGGAATCATATCCATACCACATAAAGAAATACTACAGATAAGTAAAAGACAATTTAGAATGAGTGCAGTACCTGTATGGACAATGTGAAAATAAATTAAAATGGCACTAGGTATAAGAAACTCATAATCAATTGGGAAGATCAATAAATTTATTACATTCCATTTAGTAACAGATAAATATAAATTAAAACCACCAAGAAGTTACAACACACACTATATGGGCTAAAATTAGAAATTCTGATGATTTCTAGCACTGGTGTAATGAGAAGAAATGAAAATCACCACAGAAAAAGATAACAAGTGCTAACAAAAATGTGAGGAAAAGAGAACACTTGCACATTACTGCAGAAAAAGTAAATTAGCATAGACATTATGTAAAACAATTTGAATAATCTGCAAGAAATTAAAAGAACTACCATATGATCTAGCAGTCTCACTCCTGGGTATACATCCAAAGAAAATGAAATCAGTATGCCAAAGAGAAATCTGCATTCCAATGTTTATAGCAGCACTATTCACAGTAGCCAAGAAGTGAAAACAATTTAAGTATCCTTTAATGGGTAAATGAATAAAGAAAATGTGGTATATCCACCTAAGGGAATACTATTTTATCATAAAAATGAAGGAAATCCTGTTGTTTGCAGCCACATAGATGGAACTAGAGATAAATATGTTAAGTGAAATAAACCAAGCACTAAATGTCAAGTACCTCTTCTATGTAGAATCTAAAAAGTTGACTTCATAAAATGTGATCATATAATGGTAATAATCATAGGCTGAGGACAGCAAGAGGGAGGACAGAAAGTTTCATCAATGAGTACTAACTTACAGTTTGATAAGAGTAAGTGCTAAAGTTCTGTCACACAATAGTGTGACCATAGATAAAAATGAAATACAGATTTCTAAAAGTTAGAAGAGATTTCTAACGCTTCACCATGAAGAAGTGATAAATGTTTGAGAAAACAGACATGGTTACCTTTATACACTAAGTAATATATACTTATATAGAAACAATATATGGTGCCCCATATATACACACAATTTTTATGTTTTTAGTGTCTGCTAGTAAAACAAATTTAATTTTTAAAAAAGAAAATCATCATAAACTGCTATAAATCAGTTCAACCTCTTCAGAAGTACTTTGCCATCTGTAGTAAAATTGAAAATGCACATTCTTCCTGGAAAAGCTGCTCTGCTCCCAGTTATGCTCATGTGCACACATGGAGATATTTATGTTATGCATAACAGCAATATTTGTAATAGCCCACAATGACCACAGTTTCCAGAAGGAATATGTTGAATACTAAACAGGATAAATGGAAAGATATCCACATAAAGAAATATGACAGTGATACATCAAAGTGTAACACCATTTAATACCAAAGTCAGAGAGTAGTAGATACCTGCTTTATACATTCGTAGTAATTTATGGAATTCTCACTAAGAGGGAACCATAAGGTATATTATGCATTTTGAATAATAGTGATGTCAATATTAGCTCATCAATTTTAAGAAATGTTCCACTCTTGCACTGAGCCAAAAAAGGTCTCCTCTTTGAAGTCATGGGTATCAGATATTGTGTCTTAGTGACAAAGAAAGTAACTAAGACAGATTTTGGTAGTGAAGAACTGAAGTCATTGTTGTGACTACCTTGATCATGTGGTTTAGAAGCCTTCAGAACTGGTTCATAGAAGAGGTTTGGCAAGATGTGAAGATGCCAGCCAGAGAAGCCCTAGAATGCTATAAAATGAGCTAATGGAAGATTCTGTTTGAAGCTTAGAAGAAGAGAATGTAGATAAAAATACAGATGGTAAAAGGGCAGGCTCAGGATATTTCAACTTAGAACAAGGACTCCATCGGCATTTGCACTCAAAATCATGTGCATTATGCTCTGGCTGAAGAATTTATGTACATTTTGTTCATATCCTGAGACTTTGCAGAAAACTAAGATTAAGGGTGGTGGACTAACTAATCTGGTAGAGGAAATTTTAAGGCAGCCCAACATGCAGGCTGCCACATAAGCATTACTGGCAGCTTTTAGCCAGGTTTATACTGAAAATCAGAAGCAAAATGCCCATTTTTAAATATTCAGTTTCTCCAGAAAGCACCTGTACAGTTGGGGCCTATAAAATTTGGCTAAGAAGACCTGGTTACTGAAAACATTAACATTACAAAGAAACCAAGTACTTTACATCAGGACTATAGACAAGATGCTGTAAGGGGATCTGAAAAATTAGCAAGACTGCCCTCTTCACAGGTTCAGAGGTGCAAAAGTGAAAGACTTTACTTCGAGAAGAGAGTTGCAGGATACCCTGCTTAAGAAGAGCATCTCAGGAAATTGGTTCCCCAGGATTTAGTTCACTCAGAGTTGCTGCAGCCATCATACAAAGTGGCCCTGCTGTTGATAAGGGAGAGACAGATGCTGGAACCATTCACATGGTGCTGGTTTTATAAGTATGGAGAATGAAAGAGTGTGGGGTCAGGGAGATTTCCACCCAGATTTCAGAAGATGCCTGGAAGGCCAAGCAGTACACCCCTGAGAGTGCAGTATATGAAGCTGTTAGAATGAAGGCAAAAGTACAGTGAAGACTCCAGGAACTTGAACAAGACAGGAATATGGAATGCCCACCAAGGAAGGCCCGGTATAGTATGCAAAGTGACTCTAAAAGAAAAACCATGCAGACAGCAACTGGCAATACCATAAGGGAAGATCATCCAAGCTGTTTGTCATTCACATTTTGCCATAGATATTGGAAATGGAGCTACAGAATTTGATGTTGCCCTGCTACCATTTAGTCTCATTACCTTTTATCATCCTATTTCTCTCTCCTGGAGTGGGAATATTTACTTTCTTCCATTGTGTGTTGGGAATGTCTAACTTTCTTTTTTATTTTTACAAAGACCTACAACTAAGAGTTTCCTCTAAGTGTCAGAGAAGACTTTGGGCTGGAATTTGCTGCACTGTTGGAACTGTTTGTATTTTGGCAACTCTTGGAGATAGACTAAATGCATTTTACCTACATAGAGGCAGTCTTTTGGGATCCAGGGTAGAATGTTACGGTTTAGATGAAGAATGTCCCCCAGGGCCTCATGTGCTCAAAGGCAGAGCTTTTGCAAGGTGATTAAATCATAGGAGTTGGGGGTATAGATAATTTGCTGTTAGATTGGGTCTGAGGAGAACAGGCCAGTTACTGCAGCTGTGATCTGGGATAGTTTATCTCCATTTCTGGCTCACATTTTTCTTTTGCTTCACCATGATCTGAGCAGCTTTCCTCTGTCCAGGCCCTACTACCATGCCATTTCTGTGTTTAAGCCTTTCAAACATGGATTGAAACTTCTGAAACATGAGCCAAAATGAATATCTCCTTTAAATTGTGGTATAGAGAGTATTGAGTCCCAGTAATGAAAAAGTGACTGAAACAGTGAGGCTATGCATGTGTGGGGACAGAGAGTATATGGGAGGTCTCTGTACCTCTCAATTTTGCTATGAATACAAATGCTCTAAAAATTAGTCTTAAAAATCAGTGAGAGGAAAATAAATAACTCACAAGGTATTTACACAGACATGTGACTTTCAACTGCAGCAGTGAAAGCTAGAGACATTTAAATAACACCCTCAAAGGGTTTAGAAAATAACTGTCAACCTAGGGCTGGCTACCTTTCAAGAATGAGAGTGACCTGATATATTGACTTGTATCCAGAACATGTGCAGAACTCCAACAACTCAACAAAGACAGTTAATCTAATTTAAAAGTTTAGCTAAGTACCTGAATATATATTTCTCCAAAATAGGTATGTAGATGGCCAATAAGCACATGAAAAGTTGTTCAACATGTTGGTCATGCATTACAGGGCAAATGCAAATCAAATTGAACCAACCCATCACATTGACTAGGATAGCTATAACAACAGCAATAGGTGTTCATAGGAATATGGAGAAATCAGAGCCCTTATGCACTGCTGGCAGAAATGTAAAATATTGTAGCCACAACATGTCCACAAACACTAGTGCCTTCTCACCTCGCATACAGTAAAATCCAAATTCTATACAACCGTAGCTGCAGATTACCTCTTGGGCTTCATCTTGTAATATTAACTACTCCAGCCACAGTGTCCTCTTTGCACGTCCTTATAAGCTGGGCCTTGGTACCTTATCTGGCCCACCTCAAAGCCTGGTAGCTACTGTTAAGTGGCTAACTAAATATAAATTGGTTCTAGGTGAAGAAATGATGAAAAAAGTTCTATGATCCAGTGTTTATGATTTATCCCATTCTATGATCACATAATCCAATAAAATAAAACCCTTTCAGGCCCTGATATGAATGAGGCAGTATCTATGTTTTGAAGAATTTTGGGGAATATTTTACAGTGTAACATAGAAGCTATCTACACATTTTACCCCAAATTATCTAATTTTTGTAAAATACTCTCTCTATGGCAATTAGACAATCTGCAGAGATTCTCCTAAGTACACATACATCATCTTTTTATCACCACCCTCAACTCCCAACTCATTCACAAACCCCTCCAGGAAGAAATGTGTCTGCTTTATTAAATACTCTCCTTCAAAAAATGTGAAGGAGTTTGGGAAATGTATGTTTAATGAGATTTTGAATGATCACTTAAACTTGGAGGAATAACTCCTTTATCACAGTCATCTCCTCCTAGTCTTTCAAGAAGAACTATGATCTTGGCTATTATCTGAACGTTTTATGAGCAGAAAATGGAAATTGAGGACAGGAGGATAATGATTTAAGTCATAATCTGGCCCCTTATTTAGAATGATTTTTAAAAGCAGTATCATCCTCCATGTCAGCCCATCTGTAAAATGGTTGCACGAGTGAACTTCCTTCCTAGAAAATAACATAAAGGATGCTTTTAGCTCAGCACAGCTTGTAACATATACAGAAAGTGAAAAACAAAATCAGAACCTGGGCATGGTAGTTCATGCCTGTAAATTGAGCACTCTTGGAAGTTGAGACAGAAGGATTACAAGTTCAATCCCAGGCTGGGTAACTTAGTGAGCCCCTGACACATTTAAAATCTGGAGATATAGATCGGTGTGAAAATCTGGGATTCAATCCCCAGTACCACCAGTACCACCAAAACTCCGGGAAAAAGGAAGGAATGGGAGTAGAGAACAAAGACAGCTTAGAAATTTGCTTGCATGTGGTGGCTGGAATTTATTCCCAGTCTAGGAGTAAAAATTAATGCTCTCAATCTAATCGACTAGAACCTCTTAGTCAGCTGGGCCTTGATGGCCTTAGCTTCACATGGCTGCTCACACGGACTTTGGGAGCTCAGCAACAGCTCCTAACACCTGCTCCCTGGGCTTAGGAGCTCAGGGAGAAGAGCTGTGATTGAGTTCCAGGGCTCCTTGAAACAGTGTCAGTGAAAGCTTCTAGAGTGGAAAGAACAACATTATGAAGAGAGAGCTGTGCATAGTCTGGTGTGCACATCTACATGTGTCTTCCAGCCCCTAAGCAAATTCACCCTAGTCTTTTTTCTTTCAGGCGACATCTTGACATTTTGTCAGTCTTCATTGTTTTTACTTAATGACGGATAAAGAATGCTGGGTTCTAACTTTTCTTAGTATATTTATAGCTGATGTGAAGAGCATGTCTACTTTTACGTGGAGGTAAAGAGTATGGCTTAACAGGCAGGACTGTAATAGCAGATCTGGAAAACAATGATGTGATAACCAATAAGGATGATAGCAATTACAATATTTATGCAAGCTTACTGTGTGCTAGGCACTTTGCTAAGTTCTTGTTAGGAAATATGTAAATTTGACCTTCATAATAACTCAGATACTTATTGCCATATGTATTATTATCATCTTTACTTTGCAGATGATGAAACTGAGGCAAAGAGAAGTTAATTATTTCCCCACTGCTTTCTTAAGAAGGATATAAGGCCATCCTCCTCCACCTTTTTAAAAAATGGCTCTTTCATAAAACTGTTTCAAATTCTCACATTAAATAAACCCTTTAATTGAAAAGCCCTATACACTGTGGGCATTATCTAGAAAGTATAATGTGTTATCATCCATTAAAATCTTAATATGAATTATTTTATCAGATTAGCTAGCAAAGAGCAGAGCCTTAATTAAGAGGAAGAGAAACCATTTAAACTTTAGCAGAATGAAAAATTCAAGACATTTCTGAAAAATGCCTGCTCTTTGGGGCCAAGGGTAATGACTTTTATCTTAGCATCTCCAGACTCTAACGTAGATGTCAAAAAGGTACTCAAAATTTTTACAGATGGACAGACGGATGGATGGATGGATTGTTCTCTCTAAAGACAATTAGCTTCCATGAGTAATTAGTGGACAAAAGGAGCAATGAAGGTCATTCCAAATTGGGAAGAAGCAGAACTGGTTGCCTACAGAAGAGCAAGGGGGCAAAGAGGTAGGGGAAAGTTCTCCATTTTTAACTTCACTTTTGTGACTTTCAGATTTGTGTCTTCAGGCATGACTTGCCTATTCCAAAAACTAATTTGTTTCAAGTTGGTGCATAAAAGAACAAGTAGCCAGTGTGCTCTCTCTTTCTCAGTGGCCTGCTATCACTCTGCATAGTGTGCTTCTTTTCCTACCTTCAATAAGTCCAAAATCTCACTACATTTTGCACATGTCTTGTCCAATTCTTTGTTCAGGACAATAACCTAGAAGGAATTTCTAGAAAGACGGCACAGCACCCCAGGACCCCATTAATAAACCCAGTTTTCTTTTTCTTGGAATCCATACATATCCAAGTGGCCTTTGTGTTTTTGGTCTTGTCTACTTGTTCTCTCCACGTATCTGATGTCAAGCACAGTAGGCCCTCAACATTCTTCCGTTGAATGCAGGATAAAAACCACTTTGTCAAGATGCAGAAAATTCATCTAGGATGGAAAAGTCATTGATCTTTTGCATGACTTCGTGGACAACTCAGAGAAAGACAGCAAAAGCCAGCAGCCAGCAAAAGGTTGCCACACAAAGGAAGAAGGAAGCCACAGTGCTGGGAGACACCAAAGGGACCAGGGTATGTGCCCATACCAGTGTTTATATCTTCTCTGTCCATGTAGGGAGTCCGTGTGAGTAAATTATTGTCATAGGAAACTACCCTAAGAACTGTAAAGAGTAGAGAGACCCATGCTTCCTCCCTACACAAACTATGAGAACCAAAGCTCCTATAGCTCATATCCACCTTGGACCCTGCCATGTCTGAGCTTGGATGAAGACAGGTTCCAGGATTTTCTCTGGTCTGACTTGATGGAAGCCTGTCATATATACCACTGTGAAGAGTTATATCCTAGCTACAGAATATTGAATTCATAAATTCCAGAAGTTAAGAATCTACTAGTCCACATATTGCCTGCCCACAAACCTCAAACAGAGGTTGAGAGAAATTAGCTCTTTTTTTTAGACAGAGTCTTGCTAAGTCAGTAAATTACCGAGGCTGGATTCAAACATGCAATCCTCCTGCCTTAGTCTCCCACATTAGGTCTTTTTATACATCTTCATGTAGTCTTTCAGAAATCATCTGCCCTTTAATTCACCTTAGTATTAGGTAACATAGTATACTTTTTATAGTAGAATGGTACATCAGTAGAGATATATTTAATATTTTAAAATTCTATTCAGAAAATTTTCTTCAGAGCCACAGATAGAATTGAACTCTTTTATTTTGGTTTTTGTTTCTTCTTATACCCCAGGATTATGAATATTTTTTCAGGCTTCATTCTGGTAGTAGAAGATTCAGATATATTTATTGATTATGACACTAGCATATGTTAATAAAAATGTACTATTGAAATGATAGCACTCATATTAACTGGTGTATTTTTATGAAGAACAGTTCACCAATCAGCATCAAAAATCTTTCAAGGGGGCTGGGGATTTAGCTCAGCGGCAAAAGGGCCTGCCTGGCAAGCGCAAGGTAGTGAGTTTGGTTCCCGGTACCGGAGAAAAACCAAAAAAAAAAAAACAAAAAAAAAACAAAAAAATCTTTCAAAATTATACGTATCATTGGTTGCATGTGTAGCTCAATGTTACAGTTCTTGCCTAACATGTGAGCCCCCCCAGAAAGTGTATCAATAGACCTGCTAATAACCTTTGTAGAAATTTATCAAAGGAAAATACCTGGGCACACCGACAAAGATTATGAATAATGCAGGCTTGTTTATAATAGGACAGATTAGAAACTCTTTTTATGTCATCATAAGGGACTGTTAGCTAAGGGATGGTATATTCATGAAATAGAATAAATTATACTAATTAAGAGTACTATTATAGTAGCAGAACATGTGTTGTCTTGACATAATGTACATAGAATGTAATCAGCACAAAAATCAAGTTAGAAAACTTCTTTATAGTATCTAAAAGGTTATGAGAATACATCACCTTGAAATATGTCTCTTTGGCACATGGATTATTTGAAATTAAAATCCAATGGGAATTAGGAGACACAGGACAATCTTCACAATCAGGGCAAAAGTTTTCCTTTTATAAAGGAGATGTCCTTTGGTAGGATGGCACTGGGAAAAAGAGAACTCAGCGGTTCTTACCATCCTGAAGGCACTGATTTAAATCTGCAATAAGTGACTAAGCAACCCCACTCATTGTATTTTTCCTAGTCACCTTACCAGCACTAGCTTTCCCCACCCAGAAGCTCCAGCCCCTTCCCTCTATCTAGCCTCAGGGGGTAGATAAGCCCAAATTTTAAGTACGCTTTCAAATTACTCATCTCTGTGTGATCCTGTGTAAGCAGAATGATCAAAAAAAATGGCAAATGTTTATATTTTTTTAAAAATCACTACAGTAAAAGACCTGTTGCCATGAATCCTCTTCAGAACACTCCCCCTCATATCAATCACTTGTATCCCATCATTCTTGCCACGTTCTGAAGATGTTCCAGAAGTCCTTTATTGTTTCTTTTTGTGGATGCCTGAATGTCCCAAATGGATTCAAAATGTTTACTTTCATTGTCATTTTGACTTTAAGGAAGGACCAGAAGTTTTACGGAGCCAGATCCAAAGAATAAAGAGGATGAAGACACACTGTCATGTTTTTATAAACTGTTTTTCCATTGGGTAACACTTGGAACTGCATCCACCAAATTTTTTATCACGCCTCATTTAAAGCAAAGGAGTTTTTCAAGGGGGATAAATGGCAGTGTATCCTTATCATTTGTATATTTTGATTACCCCTCTTATAAGCAAAATGTATATGTATTTTAAACTTCTGTTTGTTTCTGTCTTGAAAATCTGTCTTTTGCCAGTTGAAGTCATAGGCCCCCCATAGAAGAATGTGACATGTCTAGAAGAAAAGAACTTTCTTCCCCTACAGTCTACCGTACGGTTGTAAAAAACAAACATAAAAATATTACACATAAAAATAATAACATTTACTTTGGGATGGTGGAATTATAAATGAATTTTATTCTTTTCTTATCAATGTGCCCTAAACTTTTGACAGTAATCACATATTCTCCATTTAATTTTTTGAAAGATAATAAAAATCTTTCCAAAAAAGGGCAAATAAAAACACACAAGACAAAATAGCTCCATTTCACAACTCTACTGTGAGTCTGACTAGATGGTATTAATAACAGCCCATTCCATAAAAACAGCTTTTTCTAATAACCTGTTCTTCCATTGTTCTGCTTATTAGATCAGATAAGAGAAGCCAAGAACCAAATAAATTTCAGGATGCAAGGCCATCTAAGGAAGCAGATGGCCAAAAACCACTATTTCATAGGGAAGGCCTGTGTGGTATACAGTTGGTTGCCTCATTTAAAGTTTTGCATAAAACTGCAGAAGGGACCACTGCTAAGTTGAGGCCACTATATACATAGTGTATACACAATTTCCCAGATTTATTTCATTATTACTGTGATTACTATAACTCTAAAGTCCAGTGAATTTTCAAAGAGAAAATATAAACGGAAAATATGAGGCTTACCTACCTCCACTGCTCCATGTTCTGTCTGCCACTGATTATCGTGCAGTCTGGACCACTTCGCTCAACTTCTCAGACTCATTTTCATATATGTGAAAATGGAAAAACCTCCAGTTTGACATTTCACAAGGTCATGGAGATGAATAGAAGAAATAAATGTACATTGTAGATAAAGCTCCATCTACAAATATAAAGGCACAATTCTCACTTTCCTGGTATGAAGCCAGCCTCCATTTACAGAGCTGCTCGAGAAGATTCCAGCCCAATATTTTCTCCTTGTGCTTCTGTCTATGGGATATTACCCAGCAATGCAATCTCTTCCAAAGAATTGAAGCACATGGCAGACCTTACCATTTGGTAAGTCGCTGCTTCAGAATATTACTCTGTTGTTCTCAGGTAACTCAAGGGTGTGTGTGGCTGTGTGACTGCCTTGCTCCCTGTACTGTATGTCCATCATGGTCTCTCCTACTTATACACTATGTGATTTTGGATGGCCACTATGTGGCTAGCCTATACTCAATTTCACAGTTCTGTAATGGGGATAGCATGCTCCCCTTCCTCATCCACAGGCCTGTAGTATAGGAACCAGTAAGACAATATGTCAAGGCATCTCAAAAACACTAAAGACTAAAATAAAAGTTTTATCATTGCCTGTATTGCTCCTCTTTATGGAAATGTAAACACCACTACGGCAACAAGTTTTAGCTGTTTTATTTTTTTTGTACTCCAGCACTTAGAATAATGTCCAGGGGGCTGGGGATTTAGCTCAGCAGCAAAGTGCCTGCCTGGCAAGCGCAAGGTCGTGAGTTCGGTTCCCCGTACCGGAGAAACACCCCCCCCAAAAAAAAGAATAATGTCCAGCACATACTCGGCTTCCAAGTGACATTTGTTAAAAAGTAAATAATGAATACAAGAACTATACATTGTTACAGTGTTATTCTTCTAAGTATTCATATAAAACTTGAAGCATCCATTTTGTATACATTCTCATTAATGTGTAATTTTTATGTCTCAATTTACATTACACATTAGGGAGCAATTTTCCTCTTAAACACACAAAAGAATTAGAACATTTAAAAAAGTGTCCCAGTCTTTGATCAGTTGTCTCTAGATAGTCTCTGAACTAATTAATGAATTTTGCTATTTAAAAATAACATGTAAAAAAAAATAAATTAAAAAATAAAAATAACATGTAGTCCAATAATAAGATAGATGTTAATTTTTAAAAATGATATGCTGCTAAGGCAGAAACTGAGAAGTAGGTTTTTGAAAACTCTCTCTCTAATTCTCTCTTTTTACTAAATTCTCTCTTTTTTACTAAATTCCCTCTTTTTACTGGCCTCAGATTACTCTGAAAAGCCACTCTGCCTCATCCTTGGGTAAATATGGGACCCACAAACCTACCCCTTTCTCTTATTTAGGGAAAAACTTTAATGCTTAGACCTATTCACCATTAACACCATTCCTGTGGTATAATTAATATCTGTTAAAAATAAATAAGCCTAAACTACACTGCAATGGTGTATACCTGCAACCCCAACTATTTGAGAGGCTCAAATAAAAGGGTTGCAAGTTCAAAGCCAACCTGGGTAACTTAGTAAGATCTCATCTCAAAAAAGAGTGAAGAAACCAAATAAACAAAAACAAACTTAAAATTGTTTATACCCTATCACACCCAGTAAATATAATAATAAAATATGATAGGCATCTAAATGTCCAGTAATAAAAATCTGATGCTTTTAAAAACTAATTATTCTTAAATGGTGAATATTAGGGGGAAAAAAATCACATCCAGAAGGTCATTTGTTTGCAATGGCACAATTCTTCATATGTGTATTAAACTTACCTTATAAGCCACAAACATCACTTCACTGGAGACTCTACCTGCACAAGAATAGGTACAACAGAATACACTTATGTTGCAAATTAGGAAGTATGCTCCATAGGTTTAAGGGGTCTGCCTGTGGACAACCCTGATTGGTAACTGTGGTACTCAAGTGGCTAAGACAGGCCCCAAGAGTCCCATTCCCTGATCGCCACATCCTGCATAATCTTCCTCCTTGAGTGTGAATGGGACATGCAACTATGACGAGACATCACCATGACTATTGCACCTTATATGGCAGAAGGGATGTTGCAGATGGAAGTAAGGTTCCTAATCAGGGATTTAAAAAAAAAACCAAAAAACTCATACAATGATAATATATATTCTAAGATCAAGTTACTTACTATCTAGTGACTGATTCCAGTTCAGTACATTCCGTGCCCTATTTCAGTCCTCCAGTCCCAACATCTGAGTCAGTCTTAGCATAAGTACAAGCAGTAGTGCACATTTCCCCTTCCCTGTCCCTTCAGCCAGAGTAAAAATAAGAACTAAACGAATGTATGGGTCTCTCTCCTTTGCTAGCCTGGAAACTCACTGGCTTCAGTGCTTTAGCATCAAAATTGGTTTTGGCAGAAAGCACTAAGTATCTATCGTTGAATAAAACAAGAAAGGGATAAGTCTTTCTTTACTAAAATATTTTTGCAAAAGTTAAATCTGCACAAAAACATAGAGGATAAGCTACATGTCTTCTGCAGGACCAAGAAAAGCAGCTTTCATCCTCTCGAATGAATCTTCGGGACTGCTCCAATCGACAAGGGTATCAGACAAGCTCCGAGTCAGGAATTTTTGCATCACACACTCCAATACCATGCTGTTTGCCATTCTGATTTCCTGGAGGAAAAAGAAAAGGTTCACAAGTGCACCCAACTGCTATCAAATCAGCTGCCCTACTTACATCCCTCTGTAGCAGCCGCTGCTGGCTTTAGGTCTCATTAGAGTAAAAGAGCACTGCTTCTCATTTGTTACCTCTATAAGCAAATGGGGGTCTTTGAGAAATCAATCTAATCACACACAGTGTAATTTTTCAAGGCAGTGATATCCAGTAAACATTGCCATAGATGCAAAGGCCACATTTCCAGACTCTTCATGGCAAAAGATAAGATCCTCTCCTCCGCCCACTGGGAAAGCAGAGATCCATCAGGTCTCCTCCCAGCAATCACTAGAAACATTGCCTCCCGTAAGAGAAACCCAGTGCTCCCTCCTTCATTAACCAAGCTCACTGTGCATATCGTCAGGATGCAGAGATGACCCAGATTGCCCTTCCTTTCCCCTTCATTATGGTACATTTGAGGGAAAGGTAAACACAGGCCCGTTTGCCAAGGTGACTGCAATAGCCTCAGAGTTGATCTTCCTGCTTCAATTTCCCTATTTTAATCTACTGAGAGTTATCTTTGTAAAATTCAAATGTAATTTGATCCTGTACACACTTTGCCCCTCTATACCAAAAGCAAACACTACCTTCAATTCTAAGTTTTAGATAAAACCTGAACAGTTCAGAATGAGTTACAAGGTTCTAATCATATGATCTCCTTAAACCCTCTAATCTTGACACCTTACACTTAGCTCTCCACCAGTATTCAACTTTCTTGCAAGTCTGGAGCCCCTCCATGACTGGCCTCACCCATAAACTATAAGGAACACTATTTTTACACTGAAAATATTTTCCCTCCACATCTCTTACTTTATTTTAACCTGGAGCCATTCCCAAGGATCCCAGTTTAGAGTCATTTCCCTAAAAGCTCTCTCCAACTCACTCAGGGTGGGCCAGGTCACTATGCAAGCTTCCTTCCTCCCTAGTTATTAAAGTACTCTGTGCACTAATGGAATTGCTTATGTATGGGTCTCTCTCCTTTGCTAGCCTGGAAACTCGCTGGCTATATCCAGTTCAGTGCTTTAGCCTCAAAATCGTTTCTGGCAGAAAGCACTAAATAAATATTGTTGACTAAAACAAAAAAAGGATAAGGGAATGAAATCTTTCTTTAATAAGTACTTTTGCAAAAAAATTATATTTGCATATTCAAAGCCTTCCAGAATGAAGCATTAACTCAACTTTTTTCATCCTCTTATATAATATGCCCAACATTCTGTAACATCCAGTCTAACTGCAGCATCCATCACTTTCTATTTGTGCTCCAAAGATTTCTACCTTTGAGCCTTGTTAACACTATTCCCTCACCAAGGATGCCCACACCACAGAACCCTACTTTCAAGGCATTTCATCTGTAAGGACTTGCTTGATTCCCCTGATACAGAATTCATTTGTTTCCTCCTGTCCTTACAGCATGCTATGTGTGCCTTCTACTTAGCACTTTAGAGATTTGGTCTTGAATTGTTTATATGTCTGTCTCTTCAACTGAAGAATAAATTCCCTAAAGACAACAACAATGTTTTAGTCATCACAGAATATGAAATGGCTCTCAGTAAATATTTATAGTATTACACAATGTAAGGTTCACTTTATGCAAGATAATTGTGCGATTTTAGAACTACAAATACAATAGCACTAATAATCTTAATTTGAAATAATGATAATATAATGATATATTATATTCTAGGCTCAAAATATGTCAGATTTTGTTTTAATACCTTACATCCATTACATGTGACATTTAAAATTACATGGTAGATATTAGCACCTACATGTACAGATGAGGAAACAAAATTAATTTACAGAAGGTGAATGTATCAGTCAGTTTTCTTTTGGTGAAACAAAATACCTACTATCCACAGTTCAAAGGAAGAAAAGTTTGTGTGGCTCCTGGTTTCAGAGGTTGTAGTCCATGGATGTCTGGCTCCAAGAAAGAAACATCATGGTGGAAGGGCATGGTGCAGGAGAGCTGCTCAACTCATGGCATCTGGAATGCAGAGAGTAGGGAAAGAGCCTCAAAAGAGGGGACTAGGGGCCAGATATAGTCTTAAAGGTGACACCCTCAGGATCAACTTCCTCCAAATAGGGCCCTCCTCCTAATAACCCACCCAGCAACGAACTCATCAGTGGGTTACCTCATTGATTAGGTTAGTGACTTCAGAATCCAGCAGCCTCCTGATCCAGCCAAGTGAGCATCACAATTAACCTGAAAATGGATAGAGATCACATAATGACAAAAGGAAGACTCAATATTTGACTTAAGCCTTTCTGGCCCAAGTCTGTGAGCCTTTTCCATTAATCGTCTGTTTTTGGTCTCTAACTTGCAGTATGACTTCAAATGTTTGCATCATTTCAATAGGTTAAGTCTCCAAAGTGAAGCCAAGCTTTTGTTTTCCCCGAAGGTCCTTTTGTGTTTGAAAGTTTCACAAAACCTGTTCCGGAGTCATGCCTACTCTGGCTGCCAGCCACAAGTTATCAATGGCCTATTACAGAGATTTCACTCCCTAGTGCATGTGCCCATAGATGGTATCCAAAAACTGGACAACTCTAGCATGGACCTACTCTACAATCCTTTATATGATGTATACATTTCCAATATCTATGGTAAAACAAACCCCTCTGGACTCACAGTAACTGCACCACGAATATGAGTTCTTTGCAAGGAAAAGTCAAGGAAAAAAAAGAAAGGGCAATATTAGACAATGTAATAACACTTGAGGGGCGAGGCTTGGCATTTTATCACACTATGATAAGTGATTTCCTATTTAATCCTTAAAACTCTACATAATAAATGCTGTTATTGTATCCAATGTAGAGCTGGAAACACTGACACTTAGAGTTGTTAAACACTATTGCATGGTCACGGAGCTAAGAAGTAGAAGAGCTGTCATCAAACACAAATCTGTCTCTTAGGTCCAAACTCATAACAATTTGAATATATTTCTCCTAATATCTACGTATCTGCATTGACAAGCATTGCCTAAGATCATGTCTAAGGAGTATGCTTAGAATTGCTTTCTTTCTGCATCGGTGCTTAGAATACAACAAAGAGAGCCCCCAGGCACACCAAGTCAAATAACTTCTCATCCCAGGGTCTTTCAAATCCCAAAGCTACTCTCCCAAGCATCTGGGTGTTTGTCCCAAATCCTGACCTATTTCCAACTTGTGCAATTACATTGTTTTCCTAATTGCCCTTGGGTGTTCTGCTGGATGGAACCATTGCACAGTCTGTCCTCAGCCACTACACAAAGTTGCTAAGCAGCAATTAAACAGCTGTTTCTATCCACCAGAAGAAGTAGATACACATCTAAAGGGAATGAAAATATTCTTTCAGACTTTCACAACTTAAAACAATAGAAAATTTCCTGGGAAGTTCTTCTGGGGGACAAGATTTTAAATTTTGAAGATGTGCAATTTTAAAAGATTAACCCAGAAAGGGAAAGAAGGAGAAATTTTGTATGTATGTATATACAGGATAGTTAACATGGTTGTTCTTCTGTCTTCTATTTCTATGCTGAAAGAAACTGTCAATGAGTCTTTGGTTGACCAGTATTGCATGTTTATATCTGTTTTCACGAGAAGCCACTTTGAAGATATCAATATGTAATACAACCACCATTGTTAATTCCCTACCACTTTGTTTGTAACTCTGTATTGTCTGTATTGTGCTTGTGATATGTTGTAAAATGTTGTATGTCTGTTAATGTTTCCCTCCTTTTATCTTTAAAATAAAAAAAAAAAATTAACCCAGAGATCAAACTGTAGCCTTAGAGAACTACTGAATTATTACATTTTTTAAAGCAAAAAAAAAGTTTTTGGAGATCAGATAATCATCTTTTCTCCCTTTCCTTCATTTGTATTCTTTCATTCTTTTTGTATTCTTTTTCCATTTCCAAGCCATTTTCACTATTTTTAAATTCTATCTTTTTATCAAAATTATTCTAGCAATAGAAGGAAAAAGTTAACTGCTTTATGTAAGAAATAACCATGCAAAGAATGAACTTCCATCACTTATGGAGTCTAAATAAAGGCCAATAGTCTCAGGTTAGACACAAAAACCCTTCCATCTAAAATGTTTCCCATTCAGTTCAAACCAAAAACTGACCATGAAAAGATAATTGGTCCTAAAGTTCTTTGGATGTACTGAAATGATAACAACAGCAACTAACATTTATTGGGGACTACTTAACAGATAATTTATATGCATTATCTGACTGAAACCTCATTAAAATCCAATGAGGTAGTTACTACTATTGGCACCATTTTACAGGTAAGCAAATAGAATCTCAGAAAGTTCAAAGCAATTTTCTGGTGCCCCATACCTAGCAAATAGTGGAGCCAGGACTCAAAACCAAGTATCTCAGACTCTAAATTTCCATCCTATATTTGTATTCTATACTATGTCCATATATTTTCAGTACTATGTTTTTTTCTTGGAAAAGTTCCAGGGTCTTGCCCAGAATGGGGGCATGATTCATTCTGCCAAAGAAAGCAGTTCTCAGAACTGAATTGCATACTTAACTGTTAGGAGAAAACTTTCTGAAGATGAAATGAATAATGAATAGTCAATTGGAACAAAAATCCAGTCTAAGAAGGGCAAGGCACACCAGGATCTAAAAGATTTAACACTCTTCTCTTTTGAAAAGGGAATGGAAGGAAACACGGAGGTCATTTCTTCCAACTGTCTCTTTGAAAAGACAGGAAGAAAGGATGTGACATTTTCCAAGCCTCAGTGTTACTTTACTGACTCATATATGATAGCATTCTTGAAGTACTGCACAATTGTCAGTATTATCATTGCTCGTGTTAGGACTAGTAGCTATAGTATTAGTACCAGTAGTAGCGATCCAGTTGCTGTGACTTCATTGAAAGACCTGGGAGATACCTGGCTTCAGCTGTTTCACTGTTGCTCCGCAGTAAGTAGGCATGAAGATATGTGCTGGCACTTTTTATGTAGTGATGGAATGCATGACTACAGCATAGGCAAGGAAGTGTTCATGACACCATGGTCCCCGTCATTCCACTCTTACATACACAGAGACACCCTCTGCTCGGTCCACTGTTGATTTTTCTTTCAATCCCGTATTGTTTTCTAAGTGTATTTATTTATTTGTGTGTTAACTATCAGTCCCCTCTACATGCTACATAATGTGAAATCTTGGAGAGCATGAATCATGTCTGTCATGGGTGTCACTATACCTCCTGAGCTTTCACAATGCTTACCGAGTAAGTACGAGAAGGAATCAGTGACATCAATCTGTTTAAGTGCATGAATAATGTTAACTTTTGAACAGATCTGTCTGGAGTAAAATGGATTCTATAGCAACAACAACAAGGGTGGGAGGAATATATATGTATATATATTTTGCATCTTACCATCATACATTTTAATAAATAAAGCTTATAAGTAGCTTACACCCTTCTCAACATCCCGGAAGCAGAAAGAACAGTCCTGACATTGCCTAGCATGTTCTGTGATGAAAGTAAATGTGGACATTGCCTAATACCCACCACTTCTTGGATCATAAGTTTATGACAGCTTGCTTTTCCCACATGGCTTTTTAGTAAAACTAGCGTAAGTCTGCCTTTTAGATCTTAGACGTTGTCTTAGTCCTGAAATAGAAAGTATCTTGAGCCTAAGAATCTACTCTTCAAGAGGATCAATACTGAAATAAACAGCAAGATCTGTAAGCAATAGATTGCTCTTTCCAAAAACACATGACTCTGGAATTATGATGTTCCTTGCATAGCAGATTTGCGACTCCAGCTAATAGAAAATAGCTCTTACATAAAATCTTGAGAAGAAAATTTTAGTCATATTATGCTAAGATGCAATGCAGAAATGTAAATATTGTAAGCTGAATGTGCTAGGGTTGTGGAAAGAAGTGAGATAATTACTATGAAACCTACTTCCAGAAAACCAGAGCACAGCTTGGAAACCAGAGGAGAAAGGGCAAAGCAAGGTGGAGTGTACAGGTGTGGATAAAGGAATGCACTGCGTCTGCCATCTGGAGGGCTCTTGCTAAAGTGTCCCATGCTAAATTCCCTCATACCTATCTTGAGCACTCAGAGCCCAAATATCTGCCATTTAAGTAATTGCTTTGTGGTCGTGGGGCTCAGGGAAGGACCACCTGGATGCACGGATAAGCCTACAATGATGGCACTTCAGTGTTTTATATTTACTGCCAAGATTCTTCACTTTACATTTAGCCTTCTATGCCCCTTTTTCTGCTTAATGTGACTAGAAAACTATTCAAATCTGATATCAAGAAAGTGCTTAAGATTGGCCCTCCAAGATTTTTTTTTCTGTTTTGGCCTACACAACATTTCATATGTTTAAAAATTAAGCTGGGCACGGCAGTGCAAGCCTACAGTCCCAACACTCAGGAGGCTGAGGCAGGTGATTGTCATGAGTTTGAAGCTAACCTGAGCTGTGTAGTGAGACTCTGTTTCATTAAAAAAAAAAAAAAAGTAGGCACTTGTTGTATTAGCTGAGTAGATGCAAAAGTCTTCCAGATTTAGATGTTTCAGTGGAGGGACAAGCAGGGTTCTGTCTCATCACTGTGGATGCTTCCAAAACTCCAGCTCCTGGTAGCTTTACAGTAGGGCATATTGGTGCACACATATAGTCCCAGCACTCTTGAGGCTGAGATGGGAGGATCTCTATGAGTTCAAGGTCAGCCTGAGCTTCATAGTGAGTTCAAGCAAGTCCAAACTACCCAGCAATAACCTGACACAAAACATTGAACTAACATTTAGTAAATGGAAATTTACATATTGAAAAGAAAATTACAGCTTCTCAGATTCTCTTAAATTCTATTTTCCATTTGTTACTTAGCATATATTCCAGGTGGCAAAATTAGCAGGACCTGAGAAGAAGCTTCGCCTTGGACAGGGCATGCCTCCCTTAGTTCTCACCACCCTCTACTGTCCCCAGAAATATGGTCTGTGTTTAATATACTTACATTGCTGTGGGTTTATTTATGGTACACAGTGGTTTCTTTGAATCAGTATCTCTATAAAAATGGAAAATCAAAAGATAAAGATAGCTATATGTCCCATGACCAGTGGAAAACTCAGTTGGGAGAGGCAGAGCCAGAAGTATTTAAGACAGTTTTGGAATACAAGCTGAAAGATTCAGAACCCCCCAATAATAAATCCTACTATAAAACTATAGTAATAGAGACAGCATGGTATTGGCACATATGAAATAAATAATCTATGAAATAGGATACAGAAAAAGTCATACATATATATGTATGCACACACACATGCATAGATATTAAACTCAGTTGAGCTTCAAAAATAGTGATAAGATATTGTATCAGGGGCTGGGAATTTAGCTCAGCAGCACAGTGCCTGCCTGGCAAGCGCAAGGTTGTGAGTTCGATTCCCGGTACCAGAAAAAACAAAAACAAAAACAAAAAAAGATATTGCATATCAATATTTCAAAATAAATTAAAGTACAAGTATATTTGATAACAGTTCCTAGCAGATGCTATTTCACACACACTAATAACAAGAAATGTGACCTTTACAAATACCAAGTGGTAGAATGCTGACAAATGAAGACTTTCACACACTATTGGAGAAACAAGTTGTTTCAACACTCATTTTGGTAAGATATTGGGTATCATTGGTAAAGTTGAAATTGTGTATACCTTTTTAAAAGATCACTGTAGTAATGTGTAGTTTTTAGCTCAGTAAATCCAGTCAAAGCTGTTCTGAAACTCTTACACTTGTACTAAGAATAACATGTCCAAGAATGAACTAGAATTATATGTATCAACATAGATATACCCAAAAATATAATGTTGGACTTTCTAAAATGTGGAGACTATTGTGTCATCTATAGAGCTAAACACAAAATAATGCTTGAACGTATTCAAATAATGCTATATTTATAGGGCCCAGTTTTATACAGCAAAAGTATTTCTTAAATTATGAAAATAATAAAACTTCATATTCAAAATATTGATTATTTTTGATAAGGGAAAGCAATGATTAGCATTGGGTTTCCATTGCTTCTGTTAAATGGTCAATTTTTGACATTTTGAGGGTAATTTTTCCCCTTTGCCTTTAAGATTTTCTCTTTATCCATAGTGTACCATACTTTTATTAGGATAGGTAAGTCTAAGTGTAATCTTCTCTGTATTATCCTGCCTGGAGTTTGTGGCTCTCCATGAATCAATGGTTTGAAACTTTTTAAAAATTTAGAAAAGTACCATTTCATTATATCTTCAAGTACTGTTTCTGTAATACCTTCTATTCTTTTTCTGTGCCAGCCACTATTATATACTTATTATACTTTTAGTCATGCTTTGTCTCTTAAATTGCTTCTGTATTTTTCATCCTTTTTCATGCTTAAATCTAGATATTTGTGGGAAATAAGGGCCCAGAGGTCTGGTTGACAGCCGTAGCGGAGGAACGAGTCTAAGCAGACTTGGGTTTGTTATGTCCTCGGCCGACCGAGTGAGTCTCCCCGCCCGGCTTGTCCTGCTCTGCCCCTCCCTCAGTGCTGCCCCTCGGCGATCATACCCCCTTTTTCCACGCCCCTAGCTCACTCTATAAAACGCCTGGTACTTCCGCAATAAAACAGATCTGCGCCATCAGCCTGGTCTCCGGTGTCTTCTTTTTACCTTACCGCCGCTTACCACGGGCCCAGGTCCCTCTACCCAAGGAGGTTCAACCTCAGACATTTTATTATCTCCAGTCCTCCAGTTTACTAATGTTCTCATCAGCTATATCTAAGCTACTATCCATACTAATTCTCAGTTCAACTGAGTTAGGGGACTCCATGTTTTCCATTACTCTTTCTAATAGTTCTTGGTTTCCTTTCAAAATTGCCCATCAGATATTTTTAATTCCTTAGTGTCTTGGTTACTTTTCTCTCGTTGCTGAGGCAAAATACCCAACGTCCAAAATGAAGGAAGGAAAGGTTTATTTCGCTTACAGTTTGTGGAGGTTTCAGTCCATACTTGGCTGGCTCCGAGGCAGAAGGTAGCAAAGCAACAAGAGCAAAGGGGGGAATGGCAGCCGAACAGCAAACAGCCAGAGCAAACGGGAGGAATGGCGGCAAGCAGCTTTTCCCTGCCTTACTTTGTAAACAGACTACCCTCACCTAAGGGGCCTGTAGCTCTCACATAATCTCCGCCTCCTCTTCCACAGGCTCAGGATGTATACAAAGTAAGTATCCTAGCTTCCTGCTGAGTCACTTAGCCAAACCTCTAGACTCCCCAAGTTGACACAATGTTTCAACCATAACACTTAGCCATAAGAGTTGTAATTATCTAGCTATAATATCTGAATATTCTGTGGGCTGGTTTTCATTATATGTTTTTAGCACTTATTTGCTTTATTATTGGCCAGGTCTTTTCTATGCCTAAACTATTGTTATGTAGTCTTATATACTGCATATAACAATTATAGAAACTATCAGAGACTCTAAGTATTATCCCCTATAGCATCTCAAGTTATATTGATCCAGTCACAAAGTGAGGTAAATAAAACTTGGACAAGAGTAACTATGAAATTTTATTTATTTCCAATTCACTCTTGCTCCTAAGGTCCTAATTGAAACTTTAGTATTTTATTACAAACCTTCTTCCTTTCAAGCCCTAAAGTCTGATTTCCAGCCTTCAACTTGATGAGCAGTCTGAATGCTAAATTTAGCTCCAATGACTCTCAGCCACTACTGTCGAAATCAATAATTGCCTCAAGAAGAGATGCAGTGCTAAATTCCAGGACTATAGCAATGGGATTCTCTCTTCCTCCAGATCTTTGCCAGAGTCTTCACTTCTTTCATGGTTCTCTGGTGCCTCCAACCTGAATTTTCAAGTGTATCGTCTAGACATTTTCATTGTCTTCATCCAGAGTTCTGGTTAGAAACAACTTAGTTTGGCCTTACCAGAAACAAAATACCTGTAAAGTGAACTTTGAACATGTCTGTTATGGTTTAGATCTAAAATGGCCCACAAAACTCACATGTGCTCAAAGGTGGGGGTTTTGGAAGGTGATTGGATCATGGGGTGTTACATCAATGAGTTAATCTATTGATAAGTTTACAGTCGAATGTGCTGTTTAGAGGGGGGACCTGGTTAGAGGAGGGGTCGCTGGGGGCTTGACCTGGAAGATGTGTTTCTGCCTGCAGCGCTCTCTCTCTCGCTCTCTCTCTCTCTCTCTCTCTGATGCAATGAAGTGAGCAGTTTTCTTCTACCAGGCCCTTCTGCCATGCCATTTCCACACTGAAGCCAGCCAGTGAGGAACTGAATCCCTGAAGCTGAGCCAAAATAAACCTTTTTTCTTCGAATATTTTGTTCCAGAAATAGAAAACTGACTAATACAATGTCCAATAGCATGTGTTTGTTTGTTTGCTTGCTTTGGTATTGGGGATTAAGCCTAGAACTTTCACACTGAACTATATTCCCAGGCCTTTTAAATTCTGAAGAAGGTCTTGCTAAGTTACTAGTTTCCCCAGGCCAGGCTCAAACTTGAAATCCTCCTGCCTCAGCCTTCTGAAGTGTTAGGACTACAGGAAAGTGCCACCAAGCTCAGCTATATTTATACTTTGATTAACCCAAATGTTTACTTTGAATTTAGTTAAAGGCCTTTCAGCCATTTTCACATGATAAAACAACAAACACAAAGAAGCTTGATTTTATTACATTGACAGAGAAGCTTTTCGCAGGAAAAAAAGCAATAGAACTAGAAATCTTCCATGTTTTAGGCAAGTTATTTGCTATAATATCTGAAGCAAATGACAAAAACTCTTGGTTCTTAGTCTTCTAATATATAAAATGGCATATTATAGCACTACTCTACCTGTCTCACAGCATGCTGGGAAGATGAATTAGAACATGTTGGCAGAAGCATCTAGCACAGTGCCTGACCCACACTCAGTAAACACTAGTTTGTCAATGGTGGGAAAAGGGTATATGTCATTCCTCTTATTATTTAAAAGTTTACCTCTTAAGTAAACTTTATTTTTTTTCTTTTCTTTTCTTTTCGAAGGAAGAAGTCTAATAACCAATAATAACATCTGATTCAATTTTCATCACACATGCAAGGATTTGGTCTTAGTTTGGGGACTGTGGCACATAGCGATACTATTCTTTCCCTTAAAATTGAATTTTGTGAAAAATAAGGAATTATTGTACAAAGGAAAGTTTTCAAATAAAAAAGGGGCACCCTCAGATATGGCAATTACTGAATGACTCTACCCTCTGGCCCCATCAAGGATACATTAGCTGAGAACGAAATGAGCACTTAAGAGCTGACACATACATCAGGCACAGACTCTGCGCTCCTTAGACACTGACTCTGCCTCAGGACAGAACATTCAATATTACTTTCCCAAAAAGGGGTCAGAGACCCAAAACAAACCATTTTTTGGCCATGAACTTTTCTTGCTAAACTCTAGGATATATCGAGCATGCTACATTCATTACCTTTATGCAGCCTCTCAAAATTGTGGTAGTAGAAATGTCATTATTCCCCAGTCCTCTTCACTGTCCTACAAATTAGTAAACTGATGCTTGTAAAAGTCACATAATATAATGCCACATGTCAAGTCACACAGCCAGTGCATGGCAGATAATCCTGCTAACGTTGTTGAGGGTCTCCTTTGTGCCTTACATGTGCTAGGCAGTAAGGCTACAGGACTGAACAAGACAAGTCCCTGCCAAGAAGTTGAGCTACGAGGGAAAGAAAGAATCAGGAACACATGCTCTAAAATAGCTCCTCTTTTGTTATAAGATGGTGATGCGATGATTGTTAGGACTATGAATAAAATGTTAAAGGAAGAAGAGTGAAAGTAAAATCATAAATCTGACAGACGAAGTGGTCAAAGTGTAACTTTACACCCACAAACATCCACTGCCAGCTCAGATACAGTCCTCAGCCCCTCCCAAAATTTAGCCCCAGCTTGAGACTTTATGGAGTGCACATTTTTATGAGAGTGGAATAGAACATGCAAATGAATTGATTAGCAAGATAGTCACAGATTAAGTGCTCACAAGGAAATAAAACAATGGGAGGTTAATTTAGGTAGTGGGTGCCAGAAGAGCCTTCATTAAAGTGTGGCATCTAAACTGTGACTGGACCATGACAAGTTAAGGCAGAGGTGTCAGTAATTGAGGCAGAAAGAGTCCAGTGTGCTGACGGATGATACAAGCGTCAAGAGAACAGTGGGGGGTTCACTATGAGGTAAAAGAGGAATTGGGGGAGGAACAGGTCACCATGGAAGCAGTAAAGTCATAACAGACCAAGAGATCAGCAAGTGGAGACACACCTTACTTTCCAACTGGCTATCTTAGTTACTTCTCTTCATTACTGAGACAAAATACCGAACACTCAAAGTTAAAAGAAGAAAGGTTTATTTAGCTCACAGTGTGTAGAGGTTTCAGTCCATAATAAGCTGGCTCCAAGACAGGGAGGCAGGGCAGACAGGCATCACAGAGGAGAAACAGGTAGCAGTGAACAGAAGGTAGCAAAGCAAGCAAGGGACCTTAGCAGCCTTTCTGTGCCCCTTTTATATTCTGTCTAGGCTACCAGGATTAGGGTGGTGCCAAACCAATAAGTGGAATGATTTAGTAATCACCCACCCTTAATCTTAGTACCCTTAATCCTAGCATTGCATCATGAATCAATCACACACTCTAGATCCAGCCACCTCTGAGAAGCCCCACTTATGACTGCATGAAGCTTGGGGGTGACATTAGACACAAGCCATAGCACTGGCAACGGCATATTATTATTTCCAAAATCCCAGAGACTCATCAGTAACCCAGGTACAAGGCCTGGACTGAGGCCAGCTCTGTTATCTCATTGATTCCATCTGGAAGGGTGTAGCTGGTTCCTTTCAGCTTCTGATTACAGTTGAAACCTCTTTGTTCTGCTTCACCCATGCATATGTTATGTGTACATTTTTCTAGCCATATGAGACTGTAGTTCTGTTTAAGGGCAAACCACAGAATCTATCATCATGTTTTACACATAGTAAGCATTTAACAAATGTTAGGTAGCCTAATTAGTAAAATTCAGGCTGGTAAGAATCAAGAGAAAAGTGACACCCCTGGCCTACAGGAGGGATGAAGAAGGCATGATGGGAAAAGGAGCCACTGGCATGCCTGTCCTGTCATCTTCTTTAAACCACTTCTAGAGAAATATGGACTTCAGAATGTGGCCTCTGGTCATCAGCCTTATGCAAATGCATGACTGATTTTTCTACATAAAACAATTCAAATAAAAAGATGTTTTTTAAATTAGACTTCTCAGCAATGTAAGAAGAGAAAATGATAGTTGCCATATTTTTGGAAAATGCCAGGCTGATGTCTCTAGAACTCTACAAGGAGCTCTATCAATTATATGTACTGAGAGAGCAGCAATGGGACATTTGTTAATTGGAAGCTTAATGACAAGCTTTTAAAAATATCTAATTTAGTGTCTCTGTCAGGAGCAGAGCTCATTCCTCAAGCAAGGATAAACAAAAAGACTTCTGACTTTGAAATATCCAGCTACTGCACTGCAGGAAAGAAAATATCTTATTTTCTTTTGTTTCAAGTCAAAGCATCTAGTGATTATATCACGATGTTTGGATAACACTTCATGCTATCCTTTGTGTTTGAATTAAAAAACACGTACACACACACTCACACATAGAGACATACACACACCTTTTCACCTTTATCACATATTTCTAGCATTCAAAGAACTGCAGTGATACTTTGGCAAAGACAGGGTAGGTTCCTGGAAAAGATGATGCATGATCTGACTCCTAAAGGCTGAGGAGTTCTGGAGGTTTAAAAAAAAAAAAAAAAAAGGAGATCTTAAGAGTAACAATACAACTTTATTTAACACTGTAACTGAATTCTTACTAGTTTTTGTTTTTCACTGTATATTAGGTATTTTTGCTGCATATTAGGTATTAGACCTAGGTGAGAAGGAATGAGATAGAAGGTGAGCACTTAATGCCTAAAAAACGGCCTAGAACTGCAGAATCAGAGTAACTCTTACAATAATAGTACCTCCTGCATATTAAATCCTTGTGTCAGACGCAGTGAGGGGCACTTTACATGTCATTTGCCTCTCTGCTCACAAAGCTACCATGGGATTATTACTCCATTTAGAAGATAATGTAACTCAAGTTCATTGATGCCAAGACTCTTGTCTAAGTTTTCACAGTTAAGAATGACCAGGACCGAGAATAACACAAAATTCTCTGGAGGAAATTACAATGCTTAAGAAGGTATGCTATGGAGTCAAAGAAAAAAACATGCATCATCAGAACTTTCTGTGCATTTTTTTCCTAAATTATGAAGGTGTTGAATTCTACCATCTCCAGAGGCCCTTCAGCTCAGGGCTCTAAAGTCTTCACGGTCCCACCCAGATTGGGACCACACCACCTTGGTTTTCTTCTCTATTCTAATCCTCTGAAATAGATCACAGTCCCTCCCCTTAATTCTTTAGATAAAACAAATCCCAAAGTGAATCCAAAAAGAAAATTTATTATTATATCCCATATGGGTGAGGAAGCCTGAGGGAAAAAAATATGCTTAACCACTGGCCCCAACACAGCATTACTTTCTAAGCCACCAAAAGGACTCTTGAAATAAAGAATTAATGGATACCAGAACCAGCATCAGGCTGGCTGGTGCCAATGGGGTTCTACATAATTTACTGTTATGCTGTCAACTATGAAATATCTTTGAGCAACTGCCTAAGTTTCTTTTAAACAACTTGAACCTAAAGAAGGGATAGGAGCAAGAGAAGGGAAAACCACATCAAAGCCACAATATTCATCTGAGGGGCTTGAATAACATTGTCTCAAAAATGTAAAAGTGGGAAAAAAGCCATATTTCTAAATTAACGTTACCTCTTGACGTATATATGTATAAAGAAATAGATACAGTGGTGCCTCGGTTCACAAACACCTTTGTTTACAAACAACTTGGTTGGCAAACAGAAGCAATGCGCAAAATTTGGTTTCTGTTTGCAAACTCTGTGTTGGGTGACAGCACAAGCATAGCCATCCTTCCCACACAAACACAAACATGGCCGTCTTCTACAATCATAGAGTGAATTAAGTTCATGAAGTGAGGTACCACTGTAAACACTGTTTATATAGATAACTCTTTCATCTGTAGATCTGGAAGTGCATATTTTCAACTAGAACAGAAGTACTATAAAGTTTTTTCTATTTTTAGAGATGATACAGGACCATCTAATTCAAGATTGTCTATAATTTGGGCATATGAGGGAAAAACACAAAGCTAACCTTGATGTTATTCCTGATGTCATGAAACAGCCCTGGAGCACCTTCTTTGGCCATGCATCAAGCTGGTCTCTGGAAATAAGAAATGGTACAACACTCTTTAGAGCAGTGATTTCAGCAGATATTTAAGTAGTAGCATTTGCTGACTTAACTTTGCTTTTATGTATGTATAAAAGGCCCAGTTATTTTCACGCTTCAGTAAACATACAGTCTCTTTTGGCACCAGTTTAATAGCATGAGATGTCTCTCATTGGCACCAACTCTTACTCAACCTTATGCAGCATTGCATGAGCCACTTAATTCTAAATTCCAACAGATATGACTGCACCCACAGGAAGTCTCAGTCACAGCAAAAAACAGCTCACACATTATTATTGATCAACACTTGACAGCTCCTTCAGGATGCTGGTTGAGATCCACTGCCAGGAAGTGCTCTGACAGAAAATTGGTCCCCAGCACCATGCATTCAAAGGAATTCTTTACAACCAAACGTGTTTCCTCTCCTGGCCTGTCACACTGCCTGATAATCATGCCACTGACATGATTGCATGACATTAAAACATAAGTGAACCACCAAAGACAAAACATGATGCTAACAAGTGCGATTAAAAGTATTAGAAAATACTAACTTACTCTAAATAGAATGTGATCAACAAGCTAAGAACAAAATCTCTGATGCCAGAATAGATAAGTTAGAAAAAGATAATTAAAAACATTCAAAAAGTTTTTCCTCATGAAAATTGTGCCCTGCCCTGAAGGCAATAAACATTTCAGGACAGTGAAGAAAACAGGTAAAGCAAGGCTAGAAGAGAAGTGAACAGAGTCTGAACTGGCACTGTGCTTATTTCACAGCCTTGTCAGGGAGTGCCTCAGCTATTCTGTTGGCAGACCATTTGTCCCCCACCCCCACTACAATGTGAGACCTGCATTTCCAGTGCACGCACTTGTGTAGATCAATATCCCACTGTGAATGCGTCCTGACAGCTGCTGCTCTTTACCCCAGTGCTGATGAAGTCTCTAGCAAGGAGGACCAATGAACCAACCATTTCCACCTGTTAACCAAGTAATGGAATAGCAGAGAAAAGCAAGGAGATACTATATCAAAAGAAAGAAAATGATTACATTCAACTTTATTAGCATATGGGAAAAACTGTCACCTAAATGTTATTATGAAAGCTCATTTTGGCCTAAAGGCATTGGTTTTCTGATCCATTTCCTTTCCTGGCTCCTTTCCCACATCCTTAAATCCCCTGTTCAGCTCTTGGTGGATTAAGTGAAGAGAGAAAGAAAAGGTCAATTGCTCTTTAGTAGCTATTTCATCTTCAAACCAGCAGTGCAGATTCTACATCTGTAATCTACAGTAAAACTTAACATAATGACTTCTGATTCTCTTGAAATTTCAGATTCAATCTTCAGGAGAAATGAGAAAGAATCAGTAAATCTATAAATATGTGACATACTAAGGGAGGTGCAGTGTCTGAGTATGGACTATTTTCTCAAAGAGCAAAGATCTGGTTGGAGAATCAAGAACAGGTGACAAATGTACAGCCTGCCCACCTCTTCTCCCCAAACCTGCCCCAGGACAGAATCACTAAAACTGATCATGGTGTCCTCTTTACAGAGCTCACACATAATCTCAAAATTCCTTTAAAACACCAATTCAATAGCCACTGTCAGTCTTTTAGAGTTTGTATATGATATGAAATATATGTCCCACCTCTGGTCACAATAAAGAGAAACAATAACTGCACATTACTAGATTTTATGATATAGAAAAATGGACAGTAAGGCATCATGGGAAACTTCATGGAGAAAGAGAGGCTGAAACAGGGACTTAAACTTGGAAGTATTAGAAATAATAACTTTTTCTAAATGTGGGCATTCAAATAGAATTTAAAAAGTAAAAGAGACTAAACACATTCACCTTCCCACAGGGCACAATACACAGGAGCTAAGAGGAAGAATCGTTTGTTTTTTTTTTTTTCTTTTTTTAAATTTTAGTTTTAAAGATAAAAGAACCAAAACATGATATCAAACACACAGACATAATGAAACGACATAAAAACAGTATAGAATTTCAGAGAAGGTGATAAGAAATTAATCACGGTTGTTGTATTACATACTGTTTTTTTAATTTTAAAAATAAAAGGATGAAAACATTAACAGACAGAGAACCTTTCACAAAATAGCAAAAGAACAGTACAGACAATACAGAGTTACATAGTGGTAGGAAATTAACAATGCTTGTTGTATTACATGTTGATATCTTCAAAGTGGTTTCTGATGAAAACAGAGACATGCAATATTGATCAATCAAGGACTTATTGACAGTTTCTTTCAGCAAAGAAATAGAAGACAGTAGAACAACTATGTTAATTATCCTGTATATACATACATACAAAATTTTCCTTCTTTCCCTTCTCTTTTGCCACATCCCAGTTGCACTTTACCCTTGAGTACTTTCATTTCACAATGTCTATCATACCTCCGAGTTTAAATTAACTCTTTCAGGTTTTACACTATTGAAACAATGCAGGTCTTGCGCATGCAGGTCTGATTTATTTCACTTATGAGTATGGTCTCTAGTTGTGACCATTTACCTATAAAGGCCTCGAGTTTATCTTTCTTTATAGCTGAGTAATATTCCATTATATAAAAGTATCATAATTTTCTTTATCCAGTCCTCTGTGGATGGACATTTGGGTTGCTTCCACAATTTAGCAATTACAAATTGTGCTGCTATGAACATAGGTACACATATATCACTGTGACATGATGTTTTTAGATCTTCTGGGAATATACCCAGAAGGGGAATAGCTGGGTTGAATGGACCTCTAGACCTCCTAGTTCACTGAGGAATCTCCAAACTGATTTCCACAGTGGTTTCACCAGTCTGCATTCCCACCAGTAGTGGAGAAGGGTTCCTATTTATCCACAGCCTGGCCAGCATTTGTTATTGGTTGATTTCTTAATGCTAGCCATTCTTACTGGTGTGAGATGAAATCTCATTGTTGTTTTAATTTGCATTTCTCGAATGACTAATGATGTTGAATATTTTCTCATGTATTTGTTTGTCATTTGTATTTCCTTATCTGAGAAGTGTGTATTCATCTCAGCTGCTCATTTTTGGATTGGGTCTTTGAATATGGGGGGGGCTGATATTTTTTAATTCTTTATATGTTCTAGATAGAAACCCTTTGTCTGAGGGACAATCAGCTAAAATTTTTCCAGGTTTGTGGGTTTTCTTTTTATTCTGCTGGTGATTTCTTTAGGTGTGCAGAAACTTTTCAGTAGGATGAGATCCCAGTTGTTGGTTCTTTCAAGTGCTTCACGTGCAATTTGGTTTCTGTTCATAAACTCTCTGCCTACCCCATGTCTTCAAGGTTTTTACCTACTTTCTCTTCCAATAGATTTAGTGTTTCTGTTTTAATATTGATATGTGAACCATTTTGACTGGATTTTGGTGCATGGTGATAGACTTGGGTCTATTTTCAGTCTTTGGCAG
>NW_004955415.1:8471276-8479560 GCF_000276665.1 Chinchilla lanigera | reverse complement strand
TTCTTGGTTGGGTCTTTCTCTGGTTTTGGTATCAGTATGATGCTTGCCTCCAGAAATGAGTTAGGGAGCATTGCTTCCTTTTCAATTTCATTGAAGAGTTTGGGGAATGTTGGTATTAAATCTTCTCTGAATTTCTTGTAAAATTCTGCTGTGAATCCATCAGGGCCTAGGCTTTTCTTTGTCAGTAGGTTTTTAATAAAGCTTTCAATCTCATTAATTGATATTGTGTTGTTCAGGGATTTGATACCTTCTTGACTCAACCTTGGTAATGTGTACATATCTAGGAATCTGTCCATTTCTTCTGAGTTTTCTATCCAATGGGAGTAAAGATTTTCAAAATAGGTATTAATGATCTTCTGAATTTCTGTAGAATCCATAGTAATTTCATCCTTTTCATTCCTTATTGCATGAATCTGAGTTCTTTCCTTCCCTTTCTTGATAAGGTTGGCTAGGGGTTTATCAATTTTACTTACTCTTTCAAAGAACCAGCTCTTTGATTCATTTATTTTTTGGAGGGTTTTATTTGTCTCAATTGCGTTAATTTCTGCCCTAATCTTAATAATCTCCCTTCTTTGGGCTTTGGGCTGGATTTGTTCTTCTTTTTCTAAAAGTTTAAGATGTAGCATTAAGCTACTTATTTGTTCTCTTTTGTTTTCTTTATGTGTGAATTCACCGCTATAAATTTCCCTCTGAGGACTACTTTCATTGCATCCCATACAGAATCATTTTCTTCGAAGGCCTCCAAGGCAGCAACACTCTTCTGAGCTGGCAGGCACCCCTCTGTCCGCGGTAGCACTTGCAGCCTTGTGCACACTTCCTCCTGCTTCTAGCAGGCTGAGCCACCTCTGGAAAAGCAGCACAGCACACCCCTGTGACCTAGAACCTCCGTCCGTCATGGGCCGCACAGGCCCTTTTTGTGTTGTCTGTGCACCACATTATTTTATTTTTAACAAATTACTTCATTTAAATTGAATGACTTTTTAATTTATATAAATTCATTTTAAAAAAAGAAATGCTTTATCCCTCTAGTAGAAAAAAGTAGTCTCATTTGCCTACATTAATTTAAATAATAAATAGATACCTTTTAAAAGTATTCATTTATGTACCCCAAATAGAATTTCATGTGCCTCTAATAATGTCTCTATAAATATGTACCACATCAGTTTTATTGATTAAGGGTATGTGTTTTGGAGCAAAATAGACCTGAACCCTAACACCAGTTGTATGATTTGGGCTTAGGAGGCCTTGGATAAAAAAAACTGCAATCTAAATTCCCTCATCTGTAAAACGGTCAGTAGAACCCAAAGCATGATTTATTTTGAGAATTAACTGCGAATATTCTTGGAAGGTGCTTCACAGAGTGCCCAGTATCCATTCATTGTAAGGACATTTAAGTCATTTTATTTTATTCTAGATGGGCAGATCTTTCCACTCAACCCTTTTTTAAACTCAGGGTATTAACAGTAGAATGAAAACAACATGGGCTAAGGAATCAGTCTGATACTTGAAGAAATCCAGGTTTCATCACCTGCTAGACATTTGAACTGGGCAAGTTATGTCTTTAAACTCTCAGTTACTTTATTTATAAAATGAAGGAGTTAATGTACAAGGGTGTGATCAAAATTTACAGTAAATATTTGTTTAAAAAATTTTTAAAAAAACACATTGCTCTTAATGCCCCTCAAATACCTGCCCTACTTTAAACACATTTATCCCATCTGTTATGGTTTATATGTAAATATCCCCCAAAGCCTCATGCACTCAGCTGGGGTTTGGGAGTTGATTGGATCATAGAAGTGTGGTACTTATCAGTGAGTTAATCCACTAATGAGTTTACAGCTAAATATGATTTGGAAGGTGAAGTCTGATAGGAGGACCTGCGTCACTAGTGATAAACCCTGTTCCTCCCTTTATCTCTCTTTCTGTCTCTGCTTCCAGCCGCCATGCCATTGGCTTTTTCTCCTCTGCCATGTCCCCCTGCCTTGCAGCCAGTCAACTATGGACTGAAACCTCTACAAACTATGGGCCAAAATAAACCTTTCCTCCTTACAAATGTGGGTGTCCAGTATTAGGTCTCAGCACTGGAAAAGTAACTAAGACACCACTCTTCTTGGCACTTTCTGAAGTAATTACTAGGTGTGATTAAAAAAAAAAAAAAAAAAAAAAAAAAAACATAGTAAATGCCACTGCTGACTGCCATCCAACAGAAAGGCAGGCTTGTAAAGACATTGTAAAGACATTGTCCTTATCCACTTTACTCACTGGATCTGACACTACTCAAAATGATCATGAGGGGTACTTTTAATCAGTTCAGAATATGGAGGCAGCCATGACAGCAAACAAAAGACATGAAAAAGGACTTTTAGAACTACTGAAAGTGGCCAAAAGGGTAGGGGATAAGTGTGTTTGAAGTGAGTGTTCTGAGGTGTGATAGTGTTCTGAGGAGTGTTCTGGCATGTTCTGAGGTGGGTTAATGGCAAAGTATCTTTCACTGTCATCAGCTTTTTAAAAATTTAAACACAAACCACATTTTTTAGTCATACCTCATAAGTACCCCCAGGTGGAAAGAGAGAAACCTCCAGAAAATCCCAAACCTTATCACCCAAGAACCAGCTTCCTTACCACATAGCCTCTGGTTGCTGTACAAAGAAGGAGTTTCTCTTCTTTAATTGACATGTAAATTTGATATTACTCTAAAGAGCCTGTACCTGGTAACTCCTCTCTGCTGTCCACTGGAGTTCTGATTTTTTTAGTCTATTTCTTTAAGCCAGCAAGAGACCAGATCCCACTGCCTGAGAATGTCCTTTCTCTCGCAAACACTCTCGCTGTAGCCTTTAACCCAATGGGCCTCAAAGTGGCTCTGGGAAAACCTCTTTGACAGGCAGATGTAGCAGCCTGTCTCCATTTATTCCTTTGCCTTTCAATTTAGCACTCCCTCTCCAGCAGTAATTCCAGAATGGCTTTGCTGAAGTGGACTCATGCTACTGGAAATGGTCTTGAGACCAATAACTCATTTCACTGCTGATGCCAAGGAGCTGTCAGACAGTAGGTCCTACAGCCATAGGTCAGATTTAAACTGTGACCTCAAAGAAATGCACATGCTCCACATTCCATTAAAAGTGTCTTGAGCCAGACACAGGCTCCCATGGAGTCCATCAAATTGTTTTGCTTGCTGGGTCAGGGCTGATGTTTGCATTGAGAGAAAAAGAAAAGTTAGTCTCTCCTAGAGCCCTAGGTTTCACTCAAAATATTTTTTCCTGTTCAGCAAACACTTATCCATTTACTTTTACAGTTATGAGTTTTAGCTCTACTCTAGAACACAAAAATCTAAAGCAAGAGACACCCCAAAAGAATTTCCACACATCATATTAACTACTTACTGAGTGGTCTAGAAGGGCAGGTAGTTTTCAACCTGAGTGGTCATATGATCAAAAACTGCTAATGGCTACCTGCAGTGCTGAGTTGAGAATGCTAAATTGGAAAAGGGGGTCAACTAGCAATATCTGCCTTGGGTACAGGATTGGGAAAAGTGCATCATTGATGTCACTTATTTAATTGCCTTAGATAGTGAATATGTTATTTCTTTCATGAATGATTGCTTTAATCTCCAAGGAAACTTTCTTGCTATGGGCTCCATATTCCAGTCCTCTCTCCATTCTGACAACATAATCATTAATAACATACATGTTACCATTTCATTCTCCTCTAACTCATAATGCCCTCCCTTAAAATGTACATTGAACATGTACAGTGTACAATGTCTTATACTACTGAGCTCCAGCCCATCTATCCAGCCACTTCGCTTATCACTCCCAACCACAACACTATGCCCTGATCACTCAAATTTCTTGCATTCCCTGAAATGTCCTTCAATTTCTCCCATGTTGTCCTCTCCTCTAAAATGATTTTCTTTACCTTATTCTCCTTGTAAAAATGTATATACCTTTCAAAGCTGAATTGAAATAATAATACCTGGTCTCCCCATCCTTCAGATCCCAAGATCTAATTGGTCTGTTTGGATCATCTACCCACCTCTGGACCAATCATTATGTTCAAGAAGATGGAATTTCTGATTGTTCAGGTATAGGTCAGATTCCATCTCTGCAGCAAGAGAGATAAATCAACTCAGTTCAAACAATATGTGCTGACACTGAGATAAATTGTGTTCATGCTAGGAAGACCAGGAGTGTTATTTTCAGAAAAATGAAGAACCTATTTCAAACAGGGAAAAATAACAAATGTACATACATAAAAAATGATGAATTTAAGCTTACATGTCTATTCAGCTCACTCATTCACAGTACCCAATAGCAGAGACCATGAACACAATGTAGGACCAGCAATTTTCTTTTGCTCTTTGGGAGTGCAAGTGGCTCCATTCTGTCCCTTGGCTACATGGTTATTAATTGCCTGTGTTTACTGAATATTTTCCCATTCTGGGAAGCAATTTATGAGGCTTGGTGCCGGCTGTAGAGACAAGCATTTCTCAAATCCCTGCTTGACAAGCAGAGAAAGGAATTTATGTGAAGTGTGTGTGATATGTATTATGTTTACTCCTAATGAAATTTATTCCAGTTTTTGTGTTTATTTAGAACACACAGATTCAGAACAAATGCAGTCATTAAAGAATGCATACATGTGACAAACTGAAAATATTTAAAGTCTCCTATAATAGTGACAAAAGGTAAAGGAGATAAAATAGATAAGAAAACAAGTTTTTGTTAATGGTAAAAGAGAAAAAGAAGGTGAGAAATCTCTAGTGAACATGGAAGGTATGATCCAAATATATCATAAATGTTTAAATTTTTAAAAAATTTATCATAGTAAAGGACATATCTCTTCAAATAATTATCCTAGCTTTCAGACACACTTATCCCACTGTTCTTGCCACTTTCTGAAGCAGTTCTAGAAGACCCCTTCCATGTTTTTATGAAGTATACCCAAAATACAATGAATATATTGCCAGGTGCCATTCAACAGAAAGAAGGCTTGTAAAAAGATTAAGACTTGGTGTCATCAACCTTATTTACCACATCTGGCATCACACAACTTCTGGCTCTTCTCCCCCTTCAGGGGAGAGAAGACCAGGAAGGGCAAATGACCAGGAAGGAAAAACATTTTGAATCAACTCAGGGCATCAAGGGAGTCACAACAAGAGCAACTAAGAGCAACTAAAGCCAAAAAAAAAAAAAAAAAAAAAAAAAAAATTTCAGATTTGCTTCACAAAGTGACAAGAATAATGCCGCAAGTGTGTTTGAAATGAGATGTACTATTTTGAGGGGGATTTTGGCAATGTATCTTTTACTGTAATAAACTATTTTTTAAAAATAAGCATTCAGTGTATATATTTCAATGTAGACATATACATATTATACCTGGACTTTTATTTAAAATTACATTTGCTTTTTAAGTCTCAATATGTGAGGAAAAACCATAACCACTCATAGTTAATCCTTGAAAAGTTTAAGAAATGTGTATGAATGTCAACCTTTAAGTTAATTTTTTTCCATGGAGTTTTATTTTGTAACTCCCAAATTTCTTATTCTGTGCTGGGTGTGATAGGAAACATACTGGTTTTACAGTTTTAAAGACTTATATTCAAATTGCAATCTGAAAGAGTTTAGCTCTATTGTCAAGAATAACAACTTGTTCAAAAGTATTCATAATTTTTTAAATTTATTTTAAAAATAAAAGAAGGAAAACATATTAACAAACAGACATCCATTTACAAAATAGCATAAGAACAATACAGCAATACAGAATTAGACAAAGTGGTAGGAAATTAACAATGTTTGTTGTGTTACATATTGATATCTTTAAAATGGTTTCTCAGGAAAACAAATAGATACATGCAGGATTTATCAAACAAGTAATCATTAACTGTTCCTTTCAGTAAAACAGTAAAAAACAGTAGCACAACTATGTTAGCTATCCTGTATGTACATAATAATTTCCCTTTCAATAATTTCCCATTTCATTTCCCTTTCATTCCCTTCTGTTTTCACACACCCCAGTTGTCCTTTACTTTTGAGCATTTTCCTTTCATTTCACAATGTCTATCATACCTCCGAGTTTAAATTAACCCTTTCAGGTTCTTACACCAGTGAGACAATACATTGCTTACACATGAAGGTCTGATTTATTTCACTTATGAGTATGGTCTTTAGTTGTGACCATTTACCTATAAAAGCTTCGAGTTTATCTTGCTTTATAGCTAAGTAATATTCCATTGTATAAAAGTATCACAATTTTTTTATCCAGTCCTCAGTGGATGGACATTTGAGTTGCTTCCATAATTTAGCTATTACAAATTGCACTGCTATGAACATGGGTGCACATATATTGCTGTGATATGATATTTTCAGATCTTCTGGGAAAATATTCAGAAGGGGAATAGCTGAGTTGAATCAGACCTCTAGACTTAGTTTTCTGAGGGATCTCCAAACTGATTTCCACAGTGGTTTCACCAGTCTGCATTCCCAACAGCAGTGGAGAAGGGTTTCTATTTCTCCACAGCCTTGCCAGCATTTGTTATTGGTTGATTTCTTAATGCTAGCCATTCTTACTGGTGTGAGATGAAATCTCAATGTTGTTTTAATTTGCTTTTCTTGAATGAAGTTTTCATAATTTAAATACAAAATACTAATAACATTGACACAAAGAGGAAATTGAACAATATAGGTGCATTTATATAATGTCAAAGAATACATATTTATATTTTATTTTTTAAATAATATATTTATTTGCAGTTGTTTCTTCATCTTCTAATTTAGGTCATTGATTCTTGAGTCTGTTTTTTGTGTCAGTCTCATGCTATTTTTCTCCCACCTACTTTGTAGTATAACTTACTACAAACACACTCAGCCCCTTGATCTTTTTATAAAGAGAAAAGACAATTTAAAAAATGATACAGGAACTCAGGGACCTGAAGTGAGCTTCCTGGGATGGAGTAGGCTAGGCACTCTGCCTCCTTCTACCATTGCAGGAGCAGCTCTGTGTCCCTCGGAACCCAGGGACCTTTAATGAGCTGTATGGGGGGCAAGGCTCTATAGTCTACCTCCTGCTGCCATTGCAGGAGCAACTCTAAGTCCCAGGCACTGTCAGGAGCTTCAAAAATGACAAGACAAAGGAAAAAATGCAATCTCAGACTTCTACCCCACCCAGAACAAGTCCAGGAGACTCTAACATAGGAGAATTTGGAAGTCACAACTGAAATTTCTGAAATGAAGCAACTGAAATAAAAAAAACAGCATTAGGGTATAGAAGAAATCAGAGCAGAAATAACCTCTTGGGTAAAAAATGAAATGACAACCATAATGAATTACTCAGTATATCAAAAGAAGACATAGACAAAAAAATAGAGAAGCACAAAAAAATTATGGAAACTTTGAATGAAAAATATAAGAAAGAATCACAATACATGAAACAGACTCAAAGAGACATCCAGGAAATTAAAAATTCCATTGAAAGCTGACAAAACTGCTTGAATTAAACTGAAGATAGATTTTCAGACCTTAAAGACAACATCAGAGTTAGCAATCATGAAAGGAAAGATCTCAAAAATAACAAGGAACCAGGAAATAACACTTCAACAGTTGCAAGATGAAGCAAAGCAAAACAATATAAGAATGATAAGTGTCAATGAAAAGGCAGGAGGAAAGATGAATGACATACAAAAACTATTTGCAGAAGTAATAGCAGAAAATCTCCCAAACATGGGAAAAAAATCTGACATACAGTTAAGTAAGGCATATAGAACTCCAATTAGCTATAATGAAAATAAATCTACACCCAGACACATAATAATCAAGATCCCAGAAGTTCAACCAAAGAATAGAAGATCAAAAGCTGTTAGAGAAAAGAAACAGATCACCTATTAAGGAAAACCCATTAGAATAATGGCAGATTTCTTAACAAACTATCAAGTCAAGAAGAGCCTAGAGTAAAGTATTTTAGGTTCTGAAAGAAAACAGCTTCCAACACAGATTGATATACCCTGCCAAACTACCATTCAAAATTAATGGAGAAATAAGACGCTCCCACAACAAAGAACAACTGAAGAAATTCATGACCACAAAACCAACCCTATGGAGTAATTAAAGATATTCTAGAAAGAGATAAAAATGACCACAATTTCAAGAATAACAACACAGAGGAACCACCAAGAAGAACAAGCAGTTAAACAGAGAAGGGGGGCTGGGGATTTAGCTCAGCGGCAAAAGCGCCTGCCTGGCAAGCGCAAGGTCGTGAGTTCAGTTCCCGGTACCAGAGAAAAACCAAAAAA
>NW_004955415.1:8467068-8471176 GCF_000276665.1 Chinchilla lanigera | reverse complement strand
AGAAAAACCAAAAAAAAAAAAAAAAAAAAAAAAACAGAGAAGGAAAGTAGGGAACGAATGACAGGAGAATAACATGACAAAGATATGCCAATACTGAATAGCATGACAAAGAATAACATGACAAGGATATGCCAATATTATTGATATCAGTAATAACCATGAATGTAAATGGCCTCAATACACCAACCAAAAGAAACAGACTGGCAGAGTGAATCAAGAAACAAAATCCAACAATATGCTTACACAAAAAACACATTTAACTCAAAAGAAAATTAATAGAATGAAAGTCAAAGATCATAAAATAATACTCCATGGAACAGGAACCCAGAAAAAAACAGAAGTAGCTGTTCTGGTTGTAGACAATGCAAACTTCAAACCAAGAATGAACAAGAGAGATAAAGGTCACTACATACTTGTTAGATGAAAACTGCAAGACAAAAGAGACAACAATCATAAATATATATTGCACCAAATGTAAGAGCACACAACTATATAAGATAAATTTTAAAGGACAGGAAAAAATCAAATAAGTAATAACACAATGGTAACAGGGGACTTTAACACCCCAGTGTCACAAAGAGATAGATCAACTAGACAAAAAATCAGCAAAGATATAACACAACTGAACCAAGCTTGTGAACAAATGGACCTAGTAGACCTCTACAGAGTGTTCCACCCAACAACATCAGAATACATATACTTATCAGCTACACATGGGACATTCTGTAAAACAGACCATATACTAGCACATAGAACATGCATAAGTAAATGCAAATGAATTGAAATTATCCCATACATATTATCTGACCATAGTGCAATGAAATTGGAAGTTATTGACAAAATAAATTGCAAAAGCTCCATAAACATATGGAAATTAAATAACACTCTCCTAAAAAAAACAATGGGTCACACAAGAAATTAAAGAAGAAATTAAACAATATTTGCAATCAAATGAAAATGCAGGTACAACTAACAGGAAACCGTAGAACACATTAATAGCAGTCCTCAGGGGAAATCGATAGCAGTGAATTCTCACATCAGGAAAAAAGAACTTGCACAAATAAAAAACTTTATGCTGCACCTAAAGCTTCTAGAAACAGAAGAGCAAATCAAGCCCAAAGCCCAAAGAAGAGAGGAAATTAAGAAGATCAGTGTAGACATTAACACAATGGAGACTAAGAAAACAATACAAAGAATTAATGAATCAAAGAGTTGGTTCTTTGAAAGAAATAAAATTGATAAACATCTAGGCAACTTTATCAAAAAAAGGAAAGAAAAGACTCAAATCCATTCAACAAGGAATGAAAAGGGTGAAATCACTACAGGTCCTGCAGAAATTCAGAAGATCATCAATACTTACTATGAAAATCTTTACTTTCATAGGATACAAAACACAGAAGAAGCAGACAAATTCCTAGAATGATGTGAATTACCAGACTGAATCAAGAAAATATAAAACTGCTGAATAACCCAGTATCAGTCAATGAAATGGAAAACATACTAAAAAACTTAACAACAAAGGAAAGCCTAGAACCCGCTAGATTCACAGCTGAATTCTACAAGAAATTTAGAGATTTAATGGCAATTCTTCTCACAATCTTTCATGAAACAGAAAGGGAAGCAATTCACCCTAACTCATTCCTGGAGGCAATTTTTACCCTGATACCAAAACCAGATAAAGACCCAACCAAAAAGAGAAATGCAGACCAATTTCACTTCATAGATGCAAAAATTGTGAATAAAATATTAGCAAATAGAATGAAGAAAATCATCAAGAGGATTATACAGCACGATCAAGTGGGATTCACCCCAGGAGCACAGGGATGGTTCAACGTACATAAATCAATAAATATAATACACCAGATCAAGAGAACCAAAGACAAGAATCACACAATTATCACAATAGATACAGAAAAAACTTTTTATAAACTCCAATGCTCATTCATGATAAAAACCCTACAGATGATTGGAATAGATGGACTTTACTCAATCTGATAAAGCCAATCCATGAAAAAACCAACAGCCAGCATCACACTAAATGGACAAAACCTGAAAGCTTTCACTTTAAATCAGGAACAAGACAAGAATGTCCACTACCACCACTCTTATTCAACATAGTTCTGGAAACATTAACCAGAGCAATTAGACAAAAGAAACAAATAAATGGAATAAGGATAGTAAAGGACGAAGTGAAATTACCATTATTCACAGATGACATGATACTCCACTTGGAAGACCCCAACACTTCCACCAAAAGACTCCTAGAATTAATAAATAAACTCAGTAGTGAAACTATTTTGTAGATAACAATATGTAAAACAATAACCATTGATAATTTCCTACCATTTTGTCTGTAATTTGCTAAGTCCCCCCTATTATTATGTTATCCTTCTTTTACTCTTTAAAATTAAAAAAATAAATAAATAAATAAACTCAGTAGTATAGTAGCATACAAAGTCAACACTCAAAAATCAGTAACAGTCCTGTACACAAAAACAAACTCACTGAGAGGGAAATTAGGAAAACTACACCTTTCATAATAGCATACAAAAATATGAAATACTTAAGAATCAATCTAACAAAGGATGTAAAAGATCTCCATAGTGAAAATTACAATACTTTGAAAAAAATGATCAGAGAGAATTTCAAAAATGGAAAGATATTCCTTGCTCATGAATAGGAAGAACCAACATTGTGAACATGGCCATACTCCCAAAACAGATTCATTGCAACCCGATCAAATTAACATTAGTATACCTCACAGATAGACAGAAAACATTCCTAAAATTCATTTGGAACCAGAAGAGACCCAGAATAGCAAAAGCAATCCTGGGCAACAAAGGCAAGGCAGAAGCTCAAAGATCTAAATATTAAAACAGAAACCCTAAATCTACTGGAAGAAAAATTAAGTAGTAATCTTGAAGGAACAGGAGTAAGCAAAGAGTTCATAAATAAAAACTACACTGTATGGGAAGTACTTCAAAGAATCAACAACTGGGATCTCATTTTACTGAAAAGTTTTTGCACATCAAAAGAAATCACCAACAGAGTAAAAAGAAAACCCACAAATTGGGGAAAAAAGTTTAGCCAACTGTCCTTCTGACAAAGGACTTCTATCTAGAACACATAAAGAATTTTTAAAAAATCAGGCCCCTTGAGAGACCCAATATAAAAAAGGGCACCTGAGATGAATACACACTTCTCAGATGAAGAAACACAAATGACAAATAAATACATGAAAAAATATTCATCATTAGTCATCCAAGAAGTGCAAATTAAAACAACACTAAGATTCCACCTGAGGTGGAATGATATCTTTCAGGATAGCCTGAAAGAATGGCTATCATCAAGAAATCAACTAATAACAAATGCTCGAGGGGCTGTGGGGGAAAAGGAACACTTCTGCACTGTTGGTGGGAGTGTAGACTGGTGAAACTACTGTGGAAATCAGTCTGGAGATTCCTCAGAAAACTAGGATTAGAGGTTCCAATCAACCCAGCTATTTCCCCTTTTGGGTATTTTTCCAGAAGAACTGAAAACATCATACTATGGCAATATATGTGCACCCATGTTTATAGCAGTGCAATTTGTAATAGCTAAACCTTGGAAACAACCCAAATGCCCATTAACTGAGGAACAGATAAAAAAGATGTAGTATTTTTATACAATGGAGTATTACTCAGCTATAAACAAATATAAACTCAAGGCCTTTATAGGTAAATGGATGCAACTAGAGACCATACTCATAAGTGAAATGTCAGACCCACATGTGTAAGCATCATATTGTCTCCCTAGTGTAAGAACCTGAAAGAGTAAATAAAATGTGAAAGCTCCAATAGATATTGTGAAAAAGAAACTGTTCAAAAGGAAAGAAAAGCTGGGATGAGGGAAAGGAGAAAAGAAAGGAGGAAGGGGAAAATATATATATATACACACACACACATTAGATAGCCAAGGTAGTTATACAGCTAGCTTCTCTTAATTCATTGAAAAGAAAGATCTGTGCTAATATTGTGTGGACAAGATATTATGCCTGTATCTTGTACTCTGATTAATTACTATGAAGATAACAATGTGCAATGTATTAATTATTGCTACTCTCCTATTA
>NW_004955415.1:8463665-8466968 GCF_000276665.1 Chinchilla lanigera | reverse complement strand
ATATACACACACACACACAAGATAGGTAAAATAATTCTACCACTAATTTCTATTGGTTTATTGAAAGGAAAAATTAATGTTTAATTGTTTGATCCATCTTGCATACCTCTACATCTGGTTATCTGAGTAACCAATTTGAAGATAACAATATGTAATATAACAACCATTGTTAATTAACTTTCATCTTTTTTTGATATTCTGTATCATTTTTATTGTTTTTGTGTTGTTTTCTTTTTGTCTTTGCTTTTGTTATTTTGTTGTTATTCTTTTCTTTTTAAAATAAAGAACTAATCATACAAAATTTCAAAACAAAATAATAGGAGAGTTACAAATGTCAATACATTGTGTATTGTTATCTTCAAAGTAGTTGCTCAGATTACAAGATATAGGCATGAAAAAATGATGAAACAATATAAGGACAAACCTTTCTTTTGAATGAACTAATAGAAATTAGTAGTATAACTAGTATAACTACCATAACTATCTTCTATATGTGTGTGTGTGTGTGTGTGTGTGTGTGTGTGTGTGTATGTATATATCTATATATAGATAGATATAGATAGATAGACAGATAGGTAGGTAGATACTCGCCTTTTCTTTTCCTTCTCTGCTTTCTCCCATCCATTTCTCTTTCCTTTTGAGAATTTTCTTTCCCTTTCACAATATTTATTGTACCTTTTGGATCTTATTTACTTTTTTGGCTTCTTCCAATAGGGAGACAATGCAATGTTTACATATTCAAGTTTGGCTTATTTCACTTATGGGTATGGTCCAACATTGCATCCATTTACTTATAAAAGTCTCAAGTTTATCCTTCTTTATAGCTGATTAGTACACCATTGTATACCATGTCTTTATTATCCATTCCTTGGTTGATGAGTATTTGATTTTTTCCAAGATTTAGCTATGACAAATTGTGCTACCATAAACATGGGTGCACTTATATTACTGTGGTATAATGTTTTCAGTTCTTCTGGGAAAATACTCAGAAGGGTAATAGCTGGAAACCTTGAATGGAGCTTCTAATCTTCTTTTTTTGAGGAATCTCCACACTGATTTCCACAGTGGTTGCACCAGACTGCACACCTACCAACAGTGGAAAATTGTTTGTTTTCCCCCACAGCCATGCCAGCATTTGTTATTGTTGATTTCTTGATAATAGTCATTCTTTCAGGGGTCAGATGAAATCTCAGTGTTGTTTTCATTTGCATCTCTCAAATGACCAATGATGCTGAACATTTTTTCATATATTCATTTCTTAGTATTTCTTCATCAGAGGAATGCATACGCTCCTCAGATGCCCATTTTTGGATTGGGTCTTTGAATTTGGGGGATCTGATTTTTTTCAATTCTTTATATGTTTTAGATAGAAGTCTTTTCTTAGGTACAATTGGCTAATTTCTTTTCCCAATTTGTGGATTTTCTTGTTACTCTGCTGATGATTCCTTTCGATGTGCAAAAGCTTTTTAATAAGGTGAGATCCCAGTTCTTGATTCTTTGAAATATTTCCCTTGCACATTGGGTTTTGTTCATTATCTCTCTGCCTACCCCTACGTCTTCAAGATTTCTACCTACCTTCTCTTTCTGTAGACTTAGTGTTTCTGTTTTAATATTTAGAACTTTTATCCACTATGACTGAGGTTTAGTGCATGGTGATAGACATGGGTCTAGTTTTAGTCTTCAGCATGCAGAAAGCCAGTTTTTCCAGCACCATTTATTAAAGAGGCCTCTTTTTTCCAGCTAACATATTTGGCCCCTTTCTCAAAGATAAAGTGACTGAGTGTGTTTATTGGTGTGTCTGCATCTTCTAATCTGTTTCACTGATCCTCAGGTCTACTTTTTTGTCAATACCATGTTGATTTTATCACAGTAGCTTTGTAGTATAATTTCAAGTGAGGGATTGTGATGCCTCCTGCTTTGCCTTTGTTGCCCAGGTTTGCATTTGCTATTCTAGGTCTTCTATGGTTCCAAATGAATTTTAGGAATGTTTTCACTAGTTCTGTTACATATTCTTATGATACTTTGATTGAGATTGCTTTGAATCTGTGTAACAATTTTAGAACTGTGGTCATTTTTCTATGTTGGTTCTTCCTATAAAAGAGCAAGGGATATCTTTCCATTTTCTGATACCCTCTTCAATCTCCTTTTTTAGAGTACAGTAATTTTCACTGTACAGATCTTTCACTTCCTTTATTAGACTGATTCCTAAGTATTTCATTTTTGGATGCTATTGTGAAAGGCATGCTTTCTCTAATTTCTCTCTCGGTGAGTGTTTTGTTTGTGTATCAGAATGCTATTGATTTTTAAGTTTTAAATTTGTGTCAAGCTACACTACTGAATTTAGTTGTTAAATCTCTGAATCTTTCCATGGAGTTGTTTGGGTCTTTTATGTAGAGTATCATGTAATCTGCAAATAATGATGTTTAACTTCTTCCTTTCCTATCCTTATTCCTTTTATTTCTTTCTCTTGTTTAGTTGCTCTCACTAATGTTTCCTGAACTATGTTGAATAGGAGTGGTGATAGTGGACATCCTTGTCTTGTTCCTGATTCAAAAGTGAAAGCTTTCAATTTTTGTCCATTTAGTACAGTGTTGGCTGTTGGTTTCTCATAGATGTCTTTTATCAGATTGAGGTAAAGACCATCTATTCTGATTTTCTGTATGGTTTTTTATCATGAGTGGGTGCTAGACTTTTCAAAAGCTTTTTCTGCATCCATTAAGATGATTGTGTGATTTTTGTTTTTGGCTCTGTTAATATGGTGTATTACATTTAACAATTTGCATACGGTGAACCACCCCTGCATTCTTGGGATGAATCCCACTTGTTCATGGTGTATAATCTCGATGATTTGCTGCATTTTGTTTTCCAGTATCATACTGAGGATTTTTGCATCTATGTTCATTAGCCTGTGATACTCTTTTTTGGTTGGGTCTTGATCTGGTTTTGACATCAGGGTAATACTTTCCTCCAGAAATGAGTTAGGGAGAATTGCTTCAGTTTCAATTTCATTAACAAGTTTGAGGAGTATTGGCATTAAATATTCTGTGAATTTCTTGTAGAATTCAGCAGGGAATCCTTCAGGACCTGGTCTTTTATTTGTTTGTACATTTTTAACTACATTTTCAATTTCATTAACTGATATTGAGTTATTCAGAATTTTTATCTTCTTGATTCAGCTTTTGTAACTAATATGTACCTAGGAATATGTACATTTTTCCTGTGTTTTCTGTTTTATGAGAGTAAAGATTTTCAAAGTAGGTATTGATGATCTTCTGAATTTCCACAGGATCTGTAGTGATTTCA
>NW_004955415.1:8421083-8463340 GCF_000276665.1 Chinchilla lanigera | reverse complement strand
TATAGGCAAAGACTTTATGAACAAAACCCCAATAGCACAGGAAATATTATAGAGTCAACACTTGGTACTTCACCTTATCAAAAAGTTTTTGCACATCAAAAAGAAACAGCAAAGAGTGGGAAATTTTTTTCCAGTTGTACCACAAAGGACTAATATCTAGAATATGTAAAGAACTCAAAAAGTCATACCCCCAAAATTTGAAGACTCAGTCCAAAAAATAGGCATCTGAGATGAATAGAAACTTCTCAGATGAAGAAGTACAAATGGCAAATAAATATATAAGAAAATGTTCAACATCACTGTCTTTTGAGAGATGCATATTAAAGCAGTGCTGAGATTCCATCTCATCCAGAAAGAATGGCTATCATCAAGAAATCAACCAATGAGAAATGCTAGCAGGAATATGCAGGAAAAGGAACCCCTCTCCATTATTAGTGAGAATGTAGACTTTTGCGACCACTGTGGAAATCAGTGTGGAAATTCCTTTAAAACTAAGACGATATGGTTTTTTTATACAATGGAATAGTACTCTGCCATATAGAAAGATAAGGTTGAGATACAGCTAAATGGATGCACCTTGAGCTCATACTCTTTTTTAATTTTTTTAATAAAAAATAAAAAAAATTAGAGACAATACAGAACATCACAAAATAAGATGACAGGAATTCAACAATGCTCACTACATCACAAATTGTTGTCTTTAAATTAGTTGTTCAGATTACCAGATATAAATATGCAAAATTGGTCAAAAAAAATTTAAGCATTAACTGTTCTTTCAATAAACCAACAGACATTACCAGTACAATCATCCCAGCTATCCTTTTATATACATATATATTTTTCCCTTCCTTCTTTCTTTCTTTTTTCCCTTCCCCTCATCCCAGTTGTTCTTTCCTTTTGAGCGGTTCATTTCCCTTTCACAATATCTATTGTACCTTTTGGATTTTATTTTTATAAATGAACTTTCAGGTTCTTACACCAGGGAGACAATACAGTATTTACACATGTGGATCTGACTTATTTCGCTTATGAGTATGGTCTCTAGTTGCATCCATTTACATATAAAAGCCTCGAGTTTATCTTTCTTTTTTTGTTTGTTTTGTCTTGTTTTTTGTCTTTTTGAGACAGGGTCTCCTTATGAAATTCAGGCTGGCCTAGAGCTCTCTTTGTAGCGCAGGCTGGTCTCGAATTCACAAGGGTCCTCCTGCCTCAGCCTCCTGACTGCTGGGATTACAGGCGGGCACCATCACGCCTGGCGTGAGTTTATCTTTCTTTATAGCACAGTAATACTCCATTCTATAAAAATGTCACATCTTTTTACCATTCCTCAGTGGATAGGCATTTGGATTGTTTCCAAGATTTATCTATGATAAATAGTGCTGCTATAAACATGGGTACACATATATCACTGTGGTATGATGCTTTGAGTCCAAACTCTTAAGTGAAATATATTGGATACCTGTTTTAAATATCACATCATTTCTCTTATGTGAGAAACTGAAAGTGTAAATAAGGACCAAAATGTATAATAGATATTGTGAAATAGGAAGAAAATATCCCACTGGGAAGGGAACTAGGCAGAGGGAAGATGCAAAGAGAGGAAGAGGAAAGGAAAAAAATGAGAAACAAAGCAAAAAATTCAAAACAAAGCTTTGTAAATAAGGAGGGGAAGAAACACAAGACCTTATGGCCAGGCCAGGAATTTGAGCAATCATCACCTGTCCCAAGAGCCCAGAAGGGGTTGCTCTGCTCATACTTCATGAACGAATGAAAAAAAAAAAATTAGAATATTTTAACATGGAAGGGATGAAAATAGATACACTCACCAGTAAAACTTCAGATGCACTCTGATCTTTGCGAGAATAGATCACAAAAACACTGCAATGCAAAATGACAGATGCGTTTCTTTCCAAATTTTATTATTTCACATTTATTAAAAACTGAAATTGCCATTAAAATAAATAAATAAATAAGGAGGGGAAGAGCAGTTGAAGAGAGAGGAAAGGAATGGGGAAGAAAGAACCGTTAAAATATATCATGTACAAGTACAAATTGCCTATGATGAATGTGATCCTTATACATATCTACAATGTATCAATAAACTTACTTTAAAATACATTTATCATTACACTGCACCAAGAAGTGTTCTGGGTGATCATAACTATATAACTTGCCTCAGACTGTGCCGTTGGTAAGTGGCAGAGCCAACCCTTGGACACAAACAGAATCATCCTTCTGGCTGTATAGGATCTGCTTCTTACTATGTCATGCTGCTTTTCCAGAATAAGGGCTTGGGAGTGAGGTAAGCCTCGGTACAAACTGTATCTCTCCTACTTACCAGCTAGCAACTTTGGCAAGTTATTCCATGTCTCTGATTCTAGGACTGCATCTGTTTTGTGAAGATAATAATGTCACATAAACTCCCTAGCACCACCACTTGCACTCAAATGTTGGTTTTCTCCCTACACATGCCAAGTATGCTAATTTTGGATAGGTTTAGTATCTAGCTACTGCCACCAAGGCAGTGGATTTCATTTTAGGAGAATGTTCAAAAGAAAGTGTACATCTAGGAATGACCAAATAAATGCACTAAAGATCAAAAACAAAACAAAACCAAAAAAATATTTCAGGCATGATGTTCAAAAGCCAGTTTTGGCTTTTAGTCATATAATTCATTTTAGAAGTGGCAATTTAGTTTGTGAATTGTTGACAGTGGTCTACAAGTCATATTTGGATTTTGGGAAAGAAGAACTAAGCTATTGATCTGCACATTCAAGAAATATCACGATTGATTCAGTGGTCCTTTGTGACAGAGTAAGTATTGCCAACATGATCCTTACATGGTGCTTATCTCATGCATTAAATCCTTTAACAAAAGACAAAGGCCACAGCCAAAGGAAAGAGTCGGGCTCTTGTAATTATCCAGCTGGTGCCTTCTGACAACCTAATGATCAAATTGAATCATCTCCACAGCAAATTTAATTGGTTGTATTGAAATAGATCATGAAAGTGATTTTAAAAATGATATCCAGGCAATCTCAAGCATATTTGTATGTTCCACCAAAACCATAGGAACAGGAGAAATTTAAGTAGAAGAAAAAAACATAGCTATTTATTTTTGTGTTTCCAAATAGTTGACAAGTATTTGAATTATAGACAGAGGCCATATTTAGTCAGAGTCTATCCTCACTGACTCTAATATGAGAAATGATTAGTACTAATCTCCATAGTAACCATCTACTGAAAAACTGTTAGGCAATGAGCAAAGCACATAAAGCACACTATGTGATATACTCCTCACAACTACATTTCAAAGCAACATGTATAACTATTACTCCACATGGCAGACAAAGTAGCTCACAGATAGCAATCAGTACACACAGCTGGTTCATTGGTTATCTGTGAACAGAGAAACCTGTCAAATCAAGGATGTTATTATTCCCTGTAACAGGAAGTCAGAAGCACAGAGTCCTGCAGATGATTGATTTTGTTGATTAATGGCTTAATGGTGTTGTTCTGCTCAGGTCCAAAGTTCTTCCTACCTCTCACCATGTCAGATTCTGGCAGTTTCTGTTTTCAAATCTAAAGTCACCTCCTGTGGATTTCTCTTATGAGACCGAACTTTTCCTCAGAAGCACATCTCCGTGCTCTCCAGCTTTCCCTCAGTCTTCATTGGCTAGATACACTCCAGGCACTCATTTTCAAACCAAATACTTGGAAAAAGTTATGAAATTACCTTTAAGCTAATTGAGCCATGGAGAGGCAGAATGGCACTGAAATCTAATAGACTAAGATTATTTGCTAAGAAACCATATTGGATGGGAGAACAGTGGGAAGATTGAATATTGACTATAAATGAACAATGACCATTGCAACCTGTATGTCAATAAAAGGCAGCCATAGTTATATCCAAAACAAGTACTCTTAAATGTACACTTACATGCACTCTATTGTATTGTAGGTCTACATCCTTGTGTTTATGTCAAGAAGGTGCATTTATTTCGGTGCTACCAGCCGAGAAAGACTGCAAAACTCCTGTGAACTGGACATCGTAAGCGTCAGTCATTGTTTTTGGACATAGATCCAGCTGCAGAAACCTCCAAATGGAACTGCTGGCTCCTGTTCTTGCCCCTTCTCTCACCTGTTTCTCTTCACAGCTCAGCTGATCTGTTTGGAATTTAAGCCTGGTCATACCATTCCCCTGCTTCAAATCTCTCAGTGGCTCCGTAGTCATGGGGATACAGACTATAACCTTGAACACCACCCAAGACTATGTGGAATCTACCTCCTGCCTATCTCTCCTGCAAGTTCCTCTACCCTTCTCTACTCTAGGCACACTGGCTGCTCTCCACCTTCCCTTACATGATTTTCACAAGCTGCTCTCTCTTCAGAATTCTTCTCTCTATCTCTTTTCCAAAATAATTCATTCTTCAGATCTCAGCTAAACCATCCCTTTCTCAAAGAAGCCTTCCTGACCTACAATAGTGTCAGACCCCACTCTTAGACCCTCCCATAGAACCACACGCCTGGCCTGCACTACACTAAGCTGGTTCCATTTCCATTTATTTGATTTTTTTGTTTTAAAAAGACTAGTTAAAAAAAAAAAAAGAACAGTAGCAAAATACCAACATCACAGACAAAATCAAAACAAAGCAAATACATTAAAAATGATACAGCACTTCAAAACAAAATGATCAGAATTAACAGTGGTTGTTATATTACATATTGTTATCTTCAAGGAAGTTGCTCAGATTACCAGATGTGAGAAGGCAAGATTGATCAAACCACTGAAGCAAATAAGTAGGTAGTTGATTAAACTGCATTTTCCTCATTATTCTGAAAGCTCATGAAGGGAAGATTGATTCTGTTTCCTGGTTTGCATCTCTGGTTGGTAACACACTGCTCTGCATGTGGCAGGTGCTCAGAAAATACTAGTTGAATTAAAACAAATCTCAGAAACCAATAGTCCACCCTGTTCTCTTACAGTCTTCACTACTGATTTTCAGTTCTTTATTTCTAACTCGGCCTAAGCAGATTCATGCCTTGACTCCAACTTCCTGACTTCAACTTCCTGACTCAACAGACTCCAAGGATCAAACTGTTCTCCAAGATTACTGTGATTATGAATTGCGTGGCCCATGCCAGGGGTTGAATCTAAAAAGCAACTATAGTTTTCTGAAATTCCTAAAATGTGCTGTATATAATAAATAAGCAAAAAATAATTATCAGTACAGTACAATATATGATTAAGAGCCCAAGGCAGTATAATATATGATAATATGTGATAAATATGTGATAAGCAAACACATATAATATATGATATATGTGATAATATATCATAAGTATATGAAAAGTGAACAAAATTTACAGTATAGTATATGATTAAGAGCCCACAGTTTCCTGGGAAACAATAGGAGCACAGAATATTGGTAAGAAAATGGACCATAGACTCCAGGTATCCAGACTCCTAAGGGAATTATGCTGTCTGCCATCTCATTTCCCAGGACATTTGCTTACCTCTCCCCAGGCACTAATAAAGAGTAGCTACTGATTACTGTAGTGGTCATTGACTTTCCACTTAAAAACACTTAAGTAAGTGTAAAAGGTACCTACAGAAGAGTCCTCTGTTGTGAAAAGAGCTATTGAAAACAGATAATCAAAATCTTTCCTTTTCACCTACCGCAATAGGCTCTCATTCCCCAACCTATACATATAAATATGGAGAGAGAGAGAGAGAGAGGCTGCCAAAAATGTATACATCAGGAAAAGAAAAACTTGCATAAATATTTTAATACTAAATTTATTGAGATGGGGCTGGGGATTTAGCTCAGTGGCAAAAGCGCCTGCCTGGCAAGCGCAAGGTCGTGAGTTCAGTTCCTGGTACCGCAGAAAAACCAAAATAAATAAATAAATAAATAAATAAATAAATAAATTTATTGAGATGTATAGTTACCACTTACTTTTGCTTCTACAATTGCAAGAGTTGCTCAAAGTGGAGGGCATTAGTCTCCAGACATTTATTACTACAGTGAACTGCTGAAATGTGTATACATTTTTTGGCAGACTCTGTGTATGTATAAATTTATTTATATTTTGGGTTTTCATATAAAAGAAACCATGTAATGTTTAGTTTTCTGTGTCTAGCTTATTTCACTTAGTGTTCTGGTCGCAAGATCCCTCCATTACATTTCCAGCGGATTATTTGAAAATGTGAAAAAATTATTTGATCCTTTACATAAAATGTTTGCTGAACTCATATATGAATCAACATGGCACATTTACATAATGAACAACAGGATCACAAGGAAAAAGGAGGACTGAAAATAGTAACTGTGATAGATTGAAAGACAACACATATATTTAAATGTATTATAATGCTATCAAAGACACAAACAACAAAGTAATTATGGGTCACTTTTGGAGGATGCCAAACAAATTCAATAAGAAGAATCAGCATTTAATCTGGTTTTTGCCTCTGAGTAATGCTATTATTTATCATAGAAAAACTCTAAATAATCAGTAAAAAAGAAATGATGAAATTAGAACATCACCATTTTTGCTCTTCCTTATTGAGTAATGTCTCTAGGTAATAACCAGTGGCTACTGTCATTACCAAAAGGCACAAAGTGGGCTGGGGATTTAGCTCAGCGGCAAAGCACCTGCCTGGCAAGCGCAAGGTCATGAGTTCGGTTCCCGGTACCAGAGAAAAACCAAAAAAAATAAATAAATAAAAAATAAAAATATAAATAAATAAATAAATAAAGGCACAAAGTATCTTGTGTGGTCTGATAAAAACAAATGTCACCATCTGTGGATTGTTAGACTAAATATCAAAATTCTTATTCATGAAAACTTTCAATCTATCTATCAACTTATGGAAAATATAGATGATAGAAAAGTACTTTCAATGATACCACATGAATAAAGTCAGCAAAATTCAGTCTGTGGGAAATCTTACCAAAGAAATAAAATGACTAAATTTTCAACAAAGAAATTACAAGGATAACAAGAAAGAGAAGAAACCTATAGGCCAAAGAAGACATAAGAGACCTATCAATCAAAAGGTCTCCTCACCTGCAAAGACCACATTCTAGCACATAAACACAGTTAATAATCAAGATAATCAAAGTTGCAATGAATTCTATGAAAATAATAAAGTAGTGTGAGGTACTTGGCTAGTTTGGGAAGTGATCTCTACTTTTAAAAATGCCATTCAAGAGAGACCCCTCTGAGGAGGTAACATTTGAGCTAAGATTCAAGCAATGAGAAGGAGCAAAATTATGAATTGGAGGAAACATTGTATGTACAGAAAAGTGCAGACATATAGCCCTGATGGAAACCTTAAGAATCAAGAACAGAAAAGGACTAACAGGATTTTAGCATTTTGAAGATGATAAGCACAGCACTGCATGATCTTTTGAGACATTAATTTACATTTGATTGTCCTTCCTGTAGGAAAGTGGAAAGAGCAAATTCTAGCTTTCCTAACCAACACCAAGAAGGGAACAAAGTTTTGAGAAAATTTCTGCATTAAAGGATCACTAACAACTTTTATTTCAGAAACTGAAAGAGAAGTGTCCAGTTCCTACAACCCTGCTTCAGGCTTTTGTAGGTGGGGAGTAAAATCCAAACTGAAAGAGTAGAACATTCCTCAGCCCAAGGGAAAAGGGGACACAGCCAAGTGTGGTCCTAGGAACCACAGCTGTAGAACCCCAAGCGCAAGTTGAGCTGGAAGAGAAGCAGAGCCACTCACCCTCAGGGGCCGAGACCGGCTTGGAAGGGTTCCTCAGAGATCAGCAGGGTGGTGTGGGGTGCAGAGAGCATTGCACATAGCACTGCAGAGACCCATGGAAACTTCATGCATCTTTGGGAAGATGAGGAGTCTATAGAACACCACTAAAATTGAATTCTACTTTAAAGAAATGAGATCACAGAAAGCAATGTACATTGGAGCAAATAAAGAAACGTGACTTCCCCTTCCCCTCTCCTCAGTTTGTAGATGAAAACACTGGGACTCTGATCAAACTTTACCAAGGTCTTAACTAATAAATTTTAAAGCCACTTACCTAGTGGTATTGAGCACCAAACTAGGCATAGTGACCATACCGGTAATGTTTATTTGATTGATTAATTGGTGAGTTGGGGAATCTCTGCCCAAGGAGTTTGAAAACAATAATTAGTTGGTTTGAAGTGACTGTCATATTAAGTACATACAGCCAGGAATCTCCTATGTACAACACACTACGATGAGTCCTAGAGACAAGAAAAGACATTGTCTTCAACAAGCAACAATCTATCAGAAGATAAAAGCATGCAAATAGGTATAAGGAAGTTGAATGGACAGGAAGTGCAAAACATTTCCTTTGGATTTTTGGAAAAGGACAGGAAATTTTTACATTGAGGTATCAAAGAGAGCCCTCCCTGCTGTGGTGATGCACACCTGCAATCTCAACACTCAGAAGGCTGAGACAGGAGGATCACCACAAGTTTGAGGTCAGCCTAGGGCTCCATAGTGAGTTCAAGGCCAGCCTAAACCACATAGAGAGACTCTGTCTCAAACAAGAAAACAAACAAACAAACACAAAGAAAGCCCCCTGCAGAAGAGGCATGTGACAGGGAAATAGTCCTATCTTCCCAATGCCAGTGAAAACCATTCAAGCCTTACTCCTATTTTGATGATTATGCTCAAACTATTATCTTGTATATTTTAGTAACATTATTTGATCCAATTAGTTCAAAACAACTGAAGCCTCTTTTCCTTCACCAGAAGGTTTAGACTAATTTTATGGCTATTTTCATCAATTTTCTTCTTTGTGTAGCCTGAGTGAATCCCATTTGTTCCAAGAAGAAAGAAACCAAAGTCTGAAGACTATCCCTTTTACACATACTTAACTTGCTGCACTGACTCCCAAGAAAACTTGAAATCATGTCGCATTCCTGATTTATAAATATATGATTATGTATGTGTAGTGGATTGACCACCAGAGGTCAATTTGTAACCAAGCTGAAATGAACCAATGTGGCGATGGAAGTGGGGGCCCACCTGAGGATTGTTGCCAACAACATAAAAAGTGGAACTGGAGAGGAAGAGTGGGTGCTGCTGGTTCTCCTGGAAGAGCTTGTCATGCTAGCTTTCCTGATATGGACTCGGCTGTTCTCATCGTCAGATGAGCTCAGGACCTCATTGCCACTGACCGTGCCCACAGTTCACTTTGGGAGAGCTCTGGCCCTTACTTTGAGCATCACTTCCTGGCTCTAGAGGGAAAGATGGTACACTGTTCAATCTCCTGGAAAAGCTTGTTGTACTGGCTTTCCTGATATAAACTCGGCTGTTTTCATCCTCAGAGGAGATCAGAGGATATCACTGTCACTGAGAATGTCTGTGGTACTTTTCAGGGGAGCTCTGGTCCTTACTTTGAGTGTCACTTCTTGGCTCTAATGCAGATTCTTTATCCTCCTGGTGCAGTTTCTACTTCCACCCCTGACCTTTGGGATCTTCCCAGTGCAGATCTGTGAAACAGGCCTATATGAGACATTGTTGTGGGCTCTAGGCCTCTGGATGGACTTGTATGGGCATTGTTATGGGCTCTAGGTCTTCAGCTGGACTCATGGCATTGCCGTGGGATTTAGACCCTCAGCTGTATTCTTTGGGTCTTTAGTCTGTGGACAGATTTCCTGTATTCTTTTGTATTTGACCCTTTGAGTGACTATTATAAAATGATCTTATAAATTACATGTCCTGTATTAAATTCTTCCCCTTGCAAACCCTGACTACAACACTATGAGAATGCCTGTTTCTTTATTTTTCTCTGTGAAATGCCTCGCACTCAGCTGCTAGGCTGAGACCAGGGCCTGAAGTCCAGTCTAACCTACACCATCCATAGTCAGCGCTGATTGGACCTAGCCTGAGTATATCAGGCTTGGTTCTCCCAGCAGGAGAATTGTAACCCAGATGAACTTCTTTTGGTAGCTCAATCTAAGATACTTGGAGCTATAGCAAACCATTTTCTGGCATAAACATATGAAAAAAAGACAACTCTCCAGTGGTTTGATAAAGAAAAAACAGATGTACAGAAACAACCAGAAGTACAAGTCTATGAAATTCAAAAGAAATAATTACTAAGAAAGTAACTGCATTGTTACTTTCTTTCCTGATGATTTTTCTGGTTCCTGAGTCTAGTCACTGAGATGCTTACGACAAATTCTCCTTCAAGTGTTTAAGCTAGTTGCAGTGCTTCTGCTACCTACAAAGAAGAAAACAAAACAAAAAACAATGCAACTCTTGACATATATGCTGGGCTACAAAGGGGAAAATAAAGCAAAGGCTGGGTATGGGTGAAATCACTTTGTTCCAGTTGGCAGAACGAAGAGAAACAATCACCTAGGAAGGCAATAGTTCACAAGGTGTCACGTTCTGGCACTCAGCAACAAGCCTTGCGCTGCTTGATGGGGAACTGCGATGGCCTGTGCCCAGCGAGGGCTGGGAAGGCACTGTGCCTGTCACAGCCTTGTGATCACAGCAATTTGACGGCAGCTGCTAATGAAGCCCACAGTTGGGGTTAGGATGTTTCTGCCTGCTTCAGCAATGGAGAAAGCCCAGCTGGCTTCTTCACTCAGGTACTAGGGAAAATGTGCACAGGAGGAAGCTGCTTCCCCAGGTCAAAAGCAATTATGGAAAAATTCTATCCAGGGGCCACTTTCAAAATCATAATCTGCACAGTAGGCAGGAAACAAGAAGCCATGTACAAAAACTTTTGGAAACTGGTCCTCCTGTAAGGATACATTTAATCTCCACAGTAATGAAATTTTTTTTCTCTTTTTCCTTTGCTTCCACATTCATGGCATGGCCCTCTATCTTGTCTCTTTTCTGAATTTTCTTGGCTGCATATCATGGCTGTTTGTCTTCTGTCTTCTACCAGAAAGTAAACACTTTCCACCAGAATGTAGAATCCAGATCAAGTTCATTTCTAGACTTGCCAGACTGCATAGCATAACACCTTGCACAGAAAATATGCGCAATGATAAGTGGATAAGAACATTGACTCTGCTGCTTACTATCTATGTGATCTTAGGAAATTTCTTACCCTCTTCAAGTCTCATTTTCCTTAATTATAAAATAGTGAATATACTCTCTTGCTCTCTGGCTTATGCTGATACAAGGATTAAGATACATGTAAAGTGGCTTACATGGCATAGACCCACTCTAAGTGGTACCTATGATTTGTAAGCTGTGAGCATGAACTGTGACAGAACTAACCCATGCCCGCATCTCTCCTATATATTCTGCTATGGCTGTCTGACTTTACTTTTATTTCAGCCCCAGCATGCTCCTGTAGGAGTGATGCACTAATAGAAGAGGCTACACTAGAAAGCAACTGCACTGAGCTAACCATGATAAGCACATAGTAAATGTCTGCCTCGTGCCCAGCTTTCAAATGTGGAGAAATTATACCTGCTCATGCCAAATTAGAAACAGCTTCCAAATGCCTGATGCTATATTCGTTTCCATGTCCCAGAAAGATGCTGATGGAAGGTTTTCGAAACTTCAAAAAGACTCTTGCAATAATTGCATATTCATTAGACAAATTAGTTCCAGATTATTTTTAAAACCATAACTTAGAAAAAAGAACAACAAAGAATTGAATAGAATGATGCAGGAGTGATGTTCAGAATATAAAAATGTAGAATACTATTCATTCTTTCTAAAAGCATTAAATAGGAGGGAAAGCGGGGGAGGAAGCAGCAAACCTAAAATAAAAAGCTACATAGAGAAGAAATCATCTGTCTTTATGAAATGAAGCCCTTGGGAGGTGGATAAAGTTTTTCTAACAGCTTTGGTTGAGGGTAAATGCCGACTGTGTTTCCACGTCTGGTGAGAGAACATCCTTGGAGAAATAATAACCATCATCATCACAATATTACACCGGCTGAAGCAGGTGATTAACACAGTGTGACCTTTACAACAAGCACTGACTGGGATCTTGTTCACTGAGGAGACACAATCTGGTATAACAGATCTGGATTTATTATGTTTTGAGACTTCATTATATACAAAATAAGCGCTGCCACTTCACCCAGATGTTAACAGGACAGAGTCAGGATAAAGAAAAAAGAAAAAAAGGGAAAAGCCTCCATGATTGCATCGTGTAGCTCACAGCTTCCTGCCTTGAAGTGCATTAAAAAATGGAAAAACGACTCTTAGAACCTCCCAGCCAGGAGGGCTCTTCATGATGCAAGCCACCAAGAGCACAAATGCTGGTGCTGCCATGTGGTAAGGTTCAGTGTTACGCTCTACTCCTAAGTCCACGAGTGTGCAACATTAATGTATAAATTAAAGAACCCAGTAGTAATTGCTATTGCTTGCCAGTACCCAGGGAGATGGACTTTTTCACTGTATGCAAAGGGCTGTCTGGCTTTTACCTAGCAGAAAAATTAAGAATGCTTTCAACACTGCTTGTTCCAAAATCAACCCCATCTTCATGACTATAAGCACGGCACTAGATTGAGGACTCGTGAAAAAGGCAAACAGAGAAGAACATGGTCATAGAATTAAACTTATACTTAAAAATTGTAGCCAATGCTCTAAAGAAAAGAAGCAGAGGTCCATGGTGGATGCATTGTTTACAGTGGGAAAAGGGAGCAGTCAGAAAAAATTAGTTAAGAAATGAGATGCCAGTGTAAGAAAGATTTGGGTTTGAACCCAATTCAGCCCTTTTGTGGCTCTGTGAATTTAGGTAAATCCCATTCTTCAGCCCTCAGGTCTCTCATTTTCAAAATGACAATAAGACTACCCAACAGTGCCTAAAGATGCGATGAAGTCATTGTATTACCTCTAGAATTTTGTATGAACTTAATAAAAGTATTATTAGTAGACATGATAGTCCAAACTGTATTACAACCAGAGTATTAGTTTGCTATGGTTACTGTAAAAAGTACCAAGGACTGGGTGCCTTAAGCAGTGATATTTATTTTCTCTCAGTTCTAGATGCTAGAAGTCCAAGGTCAAGACATCAGTGGGTTTGATTTCTTCTGAAGACTCTCTCCTGGGCTTACAGATAGGAACTCTCCCCCCAGGTGCTCACACGATCTCTCCCCTGTGCACCTGCATAACTCTATGTGGCTGCATTTCCTCTTCATAGAAGGAGGACGCCTGTCACCTAGCATTAGAACCCATTCCAGTGGCCTCATTTTAACACAGTCAACTCTTGAAAGGCCCTAGCTTCAAATAAAGCCACAGCCCAAAGTATTGGGAGTTAGAGCAACACATGAATTGGGAATAGAAAGAAAAGGAACACAATTCAGTCCATAACAACCGGTGTGGCATGGGAGCTGACTAATTAGAGAAAATGCAACTTGATCCCTAGCGAACGAGAATAGCATAATGAAGTGATGCAAGGTGGTTATCATTACTGCTGTGATCATTGTTGCTGGATGCTATTAGCACTGCCTCTACTCCAGGATACGCCAGCCTTTAGACAGGGTGCGAGTCCAGAAGAAAAAGCAATATTCAGCAAAGCCTGACTGCTACATCTTCCTTGTGCCTGAACATGGACAATTGCTGAGAAACTATAGAAACTCCTTGCGAGGAGAGGCGGGGGAACAGCCGTAGAGGGAAGAGTGAGGGGAGCTAAGGAAGGCGGAGGTCTGGTACCTTTGTATAGTGCTGAGCCTGTATAATTGCCTAACCCATGCTCCACAACACCAGACTAAACTCCCTGAGTGGAGAGACAATGCCTGAATTACTCACTTTTAAATCCTCCTCTTAGCACAGTGCCTGGCTTATAAGGGAAGTTCAATGAGAAATAGTGACTGAATATTTACAATACAAATAAACAACCCAACCATTTGTATCACTTCTCAGCAATGAGACACATAATATATGAAATTTTCCTCACTACTCGGCCCCGTCACATCCTACGACAACAAGAACTTAGTGGAGGAGGGTCTCTCCCCAGCCCCATCGAAACACCGTCTCCTAATCCCACTTTTCTAACAGCAGCAGACAATGTGCTCAACTAGAAATCCAAAAGCTGTGGTAAGTTCATTTAGGGATGCTTTGGAGACTTTAAAAAAAAAATAGCATCTGGACAGATTTTAAAATGTGTATGTGGTCCCGTTCATGAAATGGAAGGCAGCACATGGGCTCAGAGCACCAATTACTTGGTCCCTTTTTGTCTCCCAATTTCTTGGAGAAAATGTAGTGATCTGACTCATAGCATATCAATATAATAAAGTACCCAACATTTGGGTAAATTATAGATTAGCTGCAGCAATTGTTCAGCTTTTAAAAAGAATTTCCCAAATAAAAAGGGAATTTTTTTTAAATTTTTGTGCATTTTGTTCAATGTCCTGCAGTTTTGAAAAGTACATCGTAATAGAACAGAAATGGTCTTATGGCATTCTACTCACATTTGGTCTCATTTTCCTAATGTTTTTTCCAGCTGCTCTATTAAAGTAGGACAAATTGTCACCTGGAGAGATGATGATAGAAAAGTAATAAAATAACTACAGATTTTTTAAAATTGTCATTCAGATCCAGAGATGCTAAATGACAACCAAGAAAATAGCTAGGTCCACCTGGGTGGAGGTGTTCTCTCTGGTTACTACTATGTCAGTATTGCTATTATTTAACAACCTGGTTGTGTTAACAGGACTGTTCTGGGGATGGAGTTATGAGGTCTGCTAACCTCCAAGTCTCTTAGAAGCTTTTAAAAGGCAAACGTACAGCATAAAGCATCAAGAAATGTAGGCTCAAGTTTTAGCTCTGCCATTTGCTGGCCTTGTGCCCTTGAAATGTGCATGCTTAAAAAACAGGCAGACAAACCCAATCTGAGAGACATTCTACAAAGTAAGTGGCCTGGAGTCTTCAACAAACATCAATGTCACGAAAGTCAATAAAGATCCAACGAGCTCCTCTCGAGTAAAGATTACTAACAAGACATAATAACTAAGTACAACATGTGACCCTCATCTGTACCCTAGATCAGAAAAGAATGTAGTAGAGCACAAGTCAACTGAAAAATTGTCATTCTTTTACTTATTGATGTGTTTGTTGCATTTTCAGATTGTGTCCCACCAGTAAAAAACTCATGAAGGGAAGGACATTTTCTAACTTATTTGCTTGTACATCACTAGAATTTATGAAATGTTCAATAATTTTTTGAATACATGAATGAATGAATGAATGAGATCATTTTCTATACACTACTAATATTTCCCAATGTATGTTACATACTTTACATCAACTACCTTATTTAGTTCTAAACAAAAAAATAAAACAAAGCAGATGCTATAAGCTCCATTTCACAGATGAATAAACTAAGAATTGCACCAAAGTTTCTACTTCTTGATGGAGCTAGAAGTGAAGCCAAGATTTGAACCAAGTCTAGGCTCTCAAGTCTTTGGGTTTTATTGCATGGCACAGCCTCATAAAAGCAGGCACATTCCAAGTCTTCCCTTCTAATGCACAGCCTCTTCTTAGCATCCTGAAATCATATGTGCAAAAGGCTTGACAAGGATACATTTTCTTTTGCCACTTATCTTTGACATAAGGCCTTCAGCTCCTGGGGGTGATGGGAAGGCTTTTAACCTGATGAATCAATAGCTGATCCCTGTCCACCTTCATTACAAGAGTGACACACGGAAGCTTCAGAGACATCCCAGGTCTTTAAAGCACCTCTTTTGCTGCCCTCAAATCTCAGTTTAGCAATTTTCACAACATTAGCTTGTCCTTTGGATGAGATATGAAGCCCTCAGTAGTCATTTAGGGCATACCATGCGTCAGCAGTAATGGTAGCGGAAGTTGTGTCCTTGCTTCACAAAAGTAAAAAGAAAGCATTGAAATTTTCTAAAGAAGTCCTTGTCAAATATTTATGAAGGTACATCTTGAGATCCAGGTACTGCTTGCAAGGAGTTTGAAGTCCAGTGAATAAAAAAGACAAGCACATAATATGTGCCCTCAGGAGGGACATATAGGATGCTGCAATAAAGGCAAAGAAACCAAGAGAGGTTTCCAGAGGAAATAACATCTCTGCTGACACCTGAAGAATACATGAGAGCTTCTCGGGTTAAAGAATAGATGGTATCAATATTCTTAGCTGAAAGAACTCACATTCCATGGTCCGATGGTGATACAGAATTGCATACTGGGAGAATTTAAGGAAGTTTCACGCACCTAGAACATTAGAGTTAGAGTGATAGCAAGCAAGGCAGCTGTACAAACTAGGCAAGGCCTGGAGGTTCAGACTTCACTCTGAGTAATGGAAAGTCAATATTAATTTTCCATCAGAATGATCTTCTTCAAGATTAGCTCGAAGTATTGCAGGATGACACAGGTAGGCTGGCACTGAGGTTGCCTCAATCACAATCCCATCAGGCCACTGCCACCACCAATTATTTTAGTGAAAATAGTTAAATGTAAAGAGTTAGCCAGATATTAGAAAAACTAAACAGGCCAAAATGAGACACTTAAGTATCACAAACGTAGTAGCTGGAGAAAACAGTTACCACGGTGAGGGCTGAGGAAATGAAGAAGCTATTGATATTATTAAGATTTCTGCATTTGGAGGAAGGGTGCTACGGAGAGCAAGCCAAGGCCTCTGAGGAGAGGGAGCCATCTGGCAGGTGCCAATTCCTCTGCAAGTTAGAGGATCCAGCAGGGCTGGGATTTAGACTTCCCAGGAGATGCTGGCTGGCAAGTGCCTATGTCTCAGAGGGCACAAGAGGCATGTTCTGAGAGCCTTAGAAAAACCACAGACTGGAATCAACAGCTGCTACTGAAAGCAAGAATCACTCCCAGGGTGAAGAAGCATTGCTGGGTTGTGTAAATAGGAAGGAACATGGTGCTTCTTTCTTATATACCTCCACATCTTCTTCTGGCTTCCCCTCCTGTATAGGAAGAGCTCAACAGGGAACAACACAGCAAAGGAGAAATGTGGTTTGCTGAGTCCCAGCCCCAGTCTCAAAGAGCTGAGTAACAAAGATGAGTTTGAGGCTGTCAGACAATAGCTTAGCACAGTCTCCAGGCTTCTTTCTCCATAGATACCTCCATGACTGGAAGTGGAGGACCAGATGTGGATGCAATGGATTTAAGCAAGTTCCATGGAAAGGAAGTGTAAGGAGGAAGAGAAGCTCACACCTTGACAGGCTGACATGCGAGGAAGGAATCACAGCTGAATCACGAGCAGCCTGAAGTCACTTAGAACAATAGCCATTTTAGACTTTGGCCTTTTTAGCCCAGTGATGCATGCATCGCAAAGCTCCTATCTTTTCCAAACAATGACTTTATGATGAACGTGGATATTTTCATGTTATTCACTGTACTTCAGGCTTCCTGTGGATCCTCTTCTCTCAGTCTTCGTATTTAGAGTTCAGTTTCAATTCAGCTTGGCAGTGAAGCGTGTGACCCAGGTCTAAACTATTCAAAAATCCACATTCTCCAGCCACCATGACGGGTGCAGGATGTTCAAGTGACCCAGTCAGACTCAGGAAGATCAGGAAAGACTCTACACTTCCAACTAAAACTTAAACTGGAACTGAAGAATGTGGGAAATCCCGTAGCTACATAACAACCACAAGAGGTGAGCGTGCTTGAATATACGCTTTTCCATCAAAATGCAGATCACAGGATCTAGAAACAGGTCTTGGTAGCACCATTTAAGCTCCAAACTGTACCTGAAGTCAAATATTTTGTCAGAAAATCTAAATTGGGTAAATTGTTAAATTTTCATTTCTATTTAAGCCACCTAGAGTGAAATTTTCTTTCATTAGCCACAAAAAGATATTGATATAGCACCAGTGTCTTGCACCTGCATCTCTACATTTTCCCCTATTTTTTAAATAACCCTTTTCTTTCCCTCTTTTTAGATCATGGTGTCAGCAGGAAAATGACTTCAAAATAACACTGCTAAACAAATGGAAATTAGGCTCCTCACTAGTAAACAAAAAAATACAAACTACATCAAGAATTATTTGATCCTGATTAAATCCCCATGTTTAAAAAACTTTAAAAATTGCAGTTGTTGCAGCTCTAACAAAGATATGATGGAAAGGTATGTTCCTGCATTTTGCATGACAGCATAAATTGGTACAAATATTTGGGAAATTTATGTTGCAACATGTGTCTAAAATTGTTTATAACCTTTGACTCAGTAAGTCTATTCACAGAAATTGACTTTAAGAAAATATTGTATAGCTGAGGATATAGCTCAGTGGCACAAGCACTTGCCTAACAAGCTCAAGGTCCTGAGTTTGATTCCCAGTACCAAAAAAAAAAGAAACTAACAAAATTATTGCATACACCTGTCATGCCTGTAGCTTATCAATGTCCTATTTAAAGACTAGTTACTAAAACTAGGTACTACATTTCACAGATAGTAGAACACCATGTTCCTATCCATTTTCAAGACCTTGAATAATAAATTTTCAAGATGTTAAAAAATATTACTGCAGGGGCTGGGGATTTAGCTCGGCGGCACAGCACCTGCCTGGCAAGAGTAACTTTGTGAGTTAGATTCCTGGTACCGGAAGAAAAATCAAAGAAAAAAATTTTTTTTAAATATTACTGCATATTAATTAACCTTGAATTAATATTTAGAATGTATAGTAAATTCTCTTTGCATGTAACTGTTATTCAATCTCGCACTATGAGTCCTTCACCTATTTATGGCTCATCTCTCCAAAACAGGAAGCTCCTCATAACTATCTAGCAACATTTCAGTTCGACAAATATTTAGTACCTACCTACTATGAAGTGGGAACTACACAGGAGCAAACAGAACTGGAGACAGATAAAGAGATTAATGTCTCCCTGATAACATATATACCTAAAAGAATTGAAAATAATGCCACAGCTAACACCAAAAAAATCAGTCTACCAGTGGAATCCCAAGCAGCTTCAGAAATTCTCAGTGAGTTTTTCTCAGATACCTTAATAAATGCAAACACGGCTAGTAGAAAAGTCCTGACTTCAGGGTCCCATCATGAGTCCTGTGACCAGAGGAAGGAGTGACAGTGTAGCGGCTCAGGCTCTTCTGACTCCAGGATCATTCTATGACTTAAGGCAGCAATGACAAACCTTTTAGAGCTCTCAGTGACACAGAGAGTCTGCTGTGGCACGCGTGCCATAGGTTTGCCACCACTGGCCAAAGGTCCCTGAATATTTCATGCTATTTCATATCTTTGTGCTTTCAAACAATTTCTTCCCACCATGGCCACCTGACAAGGGTATCCTTCCAGACCAATGCACTTGAGAGCTCTTCTTTGTGATGCTTGTGCTAAATCCCCTCCCCCCACATCCATGCTGATTCTGTCACCTGCATATAATACTATTTGTGGCATTTTCCCCTGGTCTCTAATTACTCAGCTGGATAACTTTTCCATGATGCCATGAACTCCTTGAGATTCTCATTAATCTTTGTATCTCAGTGTTTAAAACAGTGCTGAGCTCATCTCATCCTCAATAAATGCTCATGGAATTGATTATTGAATAAATTTTAAGCTAATTGCACTGCAGTGTTTGAGAGTTGTGGTTGCTGAGGCAAAAAAGGTCTTATGTGTATTTTATCTATATAACTGTTCTGTTACTCAAATCTTGCATTGTAGATCCTTTACTACAATCTAGTTGGGCAAGCTTGCGTGTATGCATGTGCACTGATACAAGCACACTTATATTTGCACACACACACACACACACCACCTTGTGAACCCCCAGTATACCTGTACTGTGTGTTTCTGAATACTTGGAAAGGAAATATTCAACAGAATTTCCCTTAAAACGGCACCATGCATCCATCAAGAGGGTTGAGCTGATACTTTTATAAGGTAAAAGTGCTCAGCATTTTCACCCAAAGGGCAACACGTTGTTTAATGAATGTTAATTTTCCAACAGAAACACTTTATCCTACAACAAAATTCTAAATACATGCCTGTCGGGTCAACAATTACAAATGACAAAGGGAAGATAGATTAATTCTCACAAGAGTGAACTTGAATTATTCTACAAGCAAGTATTTAAAAAAAAACAATTTGACATAGATTAATTAGCTCTGTATCTTTATAAAATAAGATCTTTGTTTGGCTTGAAATTCACTCCAATTTGCCCATGGTATTAAGTATACACATTTGCTGTACTTGCTCAGTTTTTGCCTGGACTTAATTCTGAATTTTCCATGACCATTTTTAGCTCTCCCCACTTTCACAGTGTCTCAGTTTAAGAATACATCTTCACTTGCACAACTGACAAAGTGGATTTTCAACAGAAGCAGTCACTGGATAAAGAGAAGTAGAAATACAGGTGGGCCTCATGGAATTCATGAAGCAAATCCGTAATACTCCAGAAGCACAAAACTAACAAAACAGTCCCTTGTAAATTCCTTGAGGTACAGATCTTTGCTGAATTTTACGCACAAGTTTTAAAAAGTTGACCTGAAGAAGTCATTATATAGGTGAGCAAAGATTAATTTTCAAGGTGTTGTAGTGCAGAATTATTCGTAGTAGAAAAGAGAAACACTTCTTTAAAAATAGAAGAATTGGAGCACCCATGTGTCGAACTGTTACGCAGCCTTTACAAATGATGTCTAGAAAGAACAAGCAACATTTGGAGCTATCTTCTTATGTAGGGGGAAATGGGTTACAGCAAGATTTAGAGAGTGCACAAGTAGTGATTTTGAGCATGGAATCTGCTGCCTTGGTTTAAATCCCAATTCTATCACTCATAACCTATATGACTGTAAACAAACTATCTGATCTAGTGCCTCAGTCTCCTCACCTGAAAATGGGGACCCGTGACAGGATCTAGAACATAAAGTTGTTGTGAGAATGAAATCACTATAAGTATATAAATGTTTAAAAGCCCTTAAATGTATGTAAAGCACCTAATAGACAGTAAAAGGCCACATAAACATTGGGTTTTACTAACATCTACAATAGGTTTCTGTTTTCAAATACAGTGTATGAATATATTACATATAAGAAAAACTTGGAAGATCATGCCTCAAAATATTAGCAATGATTAAGGGTAATTTTTAGAGTTTTTCTTTATGTCTGTCTTTTTATTTTCTAGAATAATGATGCACCTCTTTGAAATGTTTAAATGTTGCTAATTTTCAACAAAATCCCTATGTATTATAAGCTTTTGCTTTTAAAACACCAAGTTAAAGAAACTTAATATAGGATGACAATGTGATATAATGTAAAGCTGCAGATTTCATCTGAAATTAAATAAAAATTAATTGTACCTGATGAATTTGAAATCTGTGATGTGAAGGCACAACTATAGTTTTGTTGTTTTAATTTCTAAAACTTTATTTCCTCTGATCAAATATTCCTACATAACATTCAGAAATGTCATTCACATAACAAGGTCCTAATAGATGGACAGAATACACAGGAACTCCTATCTTCACGTGACTTACATTCTAGTAGACAGAGACTGACAACAAACAAAGCATTATGTAATTTACATAACACACTAGAAGACAATACTTGGGCCTAAAACTATGAAGCAGAGTTCCGGGGCTGGGTAGAGGGACAAAAGAGAAGGGAGAAGAATTAGCTGCAATATTTGAAAAGTGATCATACTAAGCCTCAGTGATCCCTCATTAAATGGTAGAAGTCATGCAAAGCCCTTTGAGAAATACAAAAATAATTATCTATTCCATCACTCTACCTGTAGTTATTGAGCACTTCAAATGTACCAAGAGATGGGCTGGGTGCTAAGGATGCAGTGTTCCCCCAAATCATCATTCCCGTCTTGTTTTGCAAAGAACATTTAAATGTTCATTAAATGAATTAAACGCAAGAACATTTAATCTTTTTAAAAGGGTACCTGAAGCAGATGGTGGCTAACCCTAAAATATTACATTCATAAGGGTAGAAATTCAGGAACTATGGTAGTTTCTAATCACTGTTAGCTCAGAAACATGTTTCATTTTTTTCATTCATTCACTCACAAATAGGTATCAGACCTATCTAAATGTTCTGGATTTATTTCCATATCTCTACAATATGAGAAAGATCAGTAAGGCCCTTAGCATGCAATTTGTGAGAATTTCAGGACTTGCCAGTAAAAGAATTAATTAATTTTGAAAGTACCACATGTGTGGTGTTGTCTTAATCATGTCCCTCATTGCTGAGACACAATACCCAACACCAGCAACTTAAATGAGGAGACATTTATTTTGGCTCATATTTCAGTCCATGCTCAGCTGGCTCCAAGGCAGGACAGCCTGGCAGAGGGGCATGGTAGAGGAGAGCTGCTCACTGCCTCCTTGGGGGAAGGAAAGAAGGAAAGAAGGAGCCATGGAGGGAGATAAACCCCAGGCCACACCCCCATTGACTGCCTCTTCCAACCTGACCACAATAAATTAGCTCTAAACCCCCATAATCCAATCACCTTCCAAAAGCACCCCCTATGATTGTGAGCTCTGGGGCTTTGGGAGGCCATCTAGACATAAATCATAGCAAGCATATATTAAAAAATACATATGATCAGGCCTCTTTTATCAGTGAGGACTGGGAAAAGCCAAGACATGAGGAGAAAGTCAGAGTGAGCAAAATACGGAAGTATAGGGCACTGTCCAAGCAACAGACTGGAAAAAAGAAAAGAAGACAATAACACATATTTAGATAAGTAAATATCTGATATATTGTATACCTGTATATCTGATGCACTGTATGGTCATGTGTATACATGAATCACACACAAATCATAAGTATCTGTTATATATAACATCAGAAGTGTACATGTCTTTGGTGAATATTAATACATGCACGATATGGGTAGATTTAGATATAGGTAAAGATTGATGCACCACCGTGCACACCTCTCACAGTACAAGTCATGCTGTCCTCATTTGGTCTCAAGACAATCCCAGGTCAGCATGTTTACAAGAAAGTAAACTCAATGGGGTGAAGAAATTTCCTGAAGGTTTCACAGCTGCTCAAGGATACAGTCAGGACTTGAACCCATAGATGTCTAACTCCAAAGGCTATGTGTTTAACCAGGGGCCGGCAGACTACCTGTGGACCCAAGCTCTCCACTACTTGTTTTTACAGTTTTTTGGAATAAGTCAAAACCGTCTCTTTGCCTAGCATTTGTGTTGCTTTTACCCCGGCGTGAGAGTTGGACACTAGCATCAGGAACTAAACAGCCTGAAAAAGCCTAAAATATTTACTATCTGGCCTTTTACAGGAAAAGTTTCCCAACCCCTGCTCTTTACTATATCTTATCTGAAAACCTAATTTGAAAATTTGGGGGAAACTCTCATAAAGGCTGTCCCTTTAGATAAGAAAGGCCTTTTGGGTGGTTTGTGTCTGTTAGTTAAAATCATCAATGGACTGGGAAATACACACTGTGCCTTTAAGGTTTAATGCATTGAATGCTGGGGAAGAATTATGAGAAGACATTTTGTGACATTTGGAGCTGTTTCGATTTCAGCTGCCTGTTATCTGACACTCCAAAATAAAATCACTAAAAATTTGCAGCCTACTTATTTCAAAGCTCATATAGGAGACCTGTGATTCTCCTGATGCCCTTCAAATCAAATACACAATCATTTTAGAGATGCTATGGTTTGCAAGGCAATGAAAAATAGACTTTTGGTATTATTATTATTATTATTCACTAAAAAGAGCATGCAGGCATTTTTGCAAGCTTCATCATATCCATTTCTGTTATAAATCCACAGAAAGTTTAGATTTCAGTTCCAATCCACAAAACTTCATGTATTCATCCATTCAATAAATTTTAACTGAGGAGCTACTGTATACCAGACACTGTTGTTGCTGATAGAATAGTTAACAGTGAAGTCCCAATAACCTTATCAAACACCCCTCACCAGTGATATTCTTACTCTTACATAAAATGAAATAACAGATGCATCCCTGTTATATTGAAGCTTATACTCCACAGAACTATAAGCAATATATGGCATAATATGGCACAGTTATCTTATCCTGTTGAGCCACTAAAATGAAATATCATAAACTGGATAGATTATAAATAATTTCTTTCTCAGAGTTCTGCAGACTGGGAAGTTCAATATGAAGGTGCTGGCAGACTTGATGCTTCTCTGGGCCAATTTCCTGGCTCATACAGTACCACCTTCTCATCATGTTCTCCCCTGACAAAGAGGAAGGCAGCTCTCTGGGGTCACCTTCATAAAGGTACTGTTTCCATTTATGGGGGCCCTACTCTGCCCTCATGATGTAGTTCCCTCCCCCTTCTAATAATACCATCATATTGGGAGTATGATTGCAACATAGAAATTTCTTGCACCCAGCCGCTCAGGCCTCAGGGAGGCAGGCAGGCCGCAGGCACCCGCTCAGGGAGGCCACACAGCTGGGGAGGGTGGGCCCTTCCGGGCCCTGCACATCTGGCCACACAGGCACCTGGAAAGGCAGGCAGCAGGCACCCGGGAAGCGGCGTGGAGACGTGTGCCGGCCCTTGGGCCGGCTGCTGCCCAAGAAATGCCATACCATAAAGAAGCACTGACACAATAGTCCCGCCCAGAGACATGCATGAACCATCCCAACATGGAGAAACCTCTGGGAAAACATGCCACACAGCAGGTCACTCTTGGCCCTGCCTTTGAGAGCCAGAAAGGTCTGGAGTCAGGGGAGGAGCAGCTGAAGAACAAGGACTCGGTGAACACAAGACTACTGCCGACCGACGACTCAGAGGTGGAGCTGACTGGGGACGTGGGAGCCATTCAGGAGCTGGAAACCAGGAGGACCTCTTGCAATACCTGGGGAGACCCCCTGGAGGCCATTCTTCCCCTAACTGTAAAGGCTGTGGTGGAGAAGCCAGTGGAGCTCTGGAGAAGTCTGCACTGAGACTTCATGGATTACATGGGGGCCCAATATTCAGATTTTGAAGAACTGCCTTCGTGGAGAAGGTACGTGCCTAGGTTACCTCCCTGGGACACTTTGCACCTGATGGTGCTGAGATTGACTAGTGGGCCGAGGACTTCATCCACATGTTCCTGCCACCTGTGTTGATGGTTGGGGAGAGGACACTAAGTTGTTGCGGGATCCCAATGCGCTGGGAGGTTGGAGAGGACACCTCTCTGCTCTCTTAGACAAGAGGCATTGATAAAGCATACTTCCCTGGATCCCAGGTCAGTAGAGGGACAAACTATTCTTAAAGATAAGTTTATTACTCAGTCAACCCCGAATAGTAGAAAAAAGCTATAAAAAATGGCTTTTTCCCCAGATAGCTCACTTGAGATGTTAGTAAGAATTGTCTCCTTAGTTTTTTATAGCCATGAGGAGGAGGCCAAGGAGAGAAAACAAAGAGACCAAGAAAAGAAAGCTGCCTTTGTTGCAGCACTAAGAGAAACAGACCCTAAGTCTGATTCTTGGGGCCCCAAGAAGAACTCATCGACTACACTCATCTGCTACCACTGCCAAAAGCCAGGCCATCTCAAGAGGGACTACCTTAAGAAGCCCCTGAGCCATACCCTGACTGTAAAGGTGACCACGAGAGGTCAGACTGCCCTCTGAAGCAAAGGCCCCAGAGCTCAGACCCCTCCTACCAGCTGGTCCAACAGTAATAAAGGGGCCCAGGGCATACTCCCCCTGGCCAGATCATTATGTTCAAAGAGAAGCCCTGCATAATGATGACTATAGAGGAAAAAGTGAATAGCCTATTGCTGGACACTGGTGCTAGTCTCTCAGTCCTTCTTTTCGATCCTGGCCTTCCTCCCAGCCATCACACCTCAGTGAAAGGAGTCACTGATGAGGAGGTAATCTGCTATTTTTCACAACCCTTGGGCTGTAACTACTTGTTAGATCTTTCTTGCATATCTTTGTTTTCCTGAGAAACCACTTTGAAGATACCAACATGTTTTAGAGCAGCCATTGGTAATTTCCTACCAATCTGTCCATAACTCTGTAATGTCTGTATTGTTCCTATGCTATTTCATAAATGGCTGTATGTTTATTACTATGTGTTTTCAACAACAACCATTGAGAATAGTCAATGATTACTTAATTGATCACTCATCTATAGTTCTATTTGTTTTCCCTAGAAACCACTTTGAAGAAACCAAAGTATAGTACAAGAACCATTGATAATTTCCTACCATTTTTGTCTGTAATTCACTATTGTTCATCTATTTGTTTTCCTGAGGAGCTATCTTGAAGATACCAATAGGCAAAATAACAACCATTGATAAAGTCCTACCACTTTGTCTGTAATTTGGAAAATCCCCCTATTACTATGTTATCCTTAAACAAAATTTATTTAAATAAATTTTAAACAAAAAAGAAACTTCTAGGGTGATATGAACATAGAGTTCACAATTGCAGAGTGTATGAACAAGGGAATAATCAGCACAGTAACAAGCAGCTGGCTCCCCAGAACTAACTCCATAACAGGAAAGCTTCACTGACAAAGTGACATGTGAGGGGCAACCTAAATGAGGAGCAAGGCAAGGTCATGTGAATTATTTGAGGAGGGAATACCTTTGCCACAAGGTTTGCTTGCTGTACTATGGAGGATTTGGGGAAACTGGGAACATGATACAATACTTAACACTTGCAAGTTGAATTTTAGTACACACACACACGCACTCACACACTCACACACAAATAAATATATTAAAACTGAGAGTGGGAGAGCTGCTGATTTATTCATTTGACTACTGCATGGCAAATATGAGGATCAAACTCGGGCTTACTCCAGTGGCCAAAGCTCTTTGCCTCTCTGTGACATACATCTCTTTCCTCCCCCGGGATATGAATGAACCTGGAAGACCTTTGCATGTGGACTGATTCCCATTTCAGCTTACGTGACATTGAGCTATTCTAAGGAATAACTGATTTCAGAACTGTATGATTTTGCTGTAAGATTTCTAAACTGAAGGAGAAAAATGTCAAAAGCTGTCCTTTAAACTAAGCTAGCCCCAGACTCCCTAGCACTTCAGCCACTCACTCGCCCACTGTCACCAACACAGTTGCTTTACACATTTCTTTTCTGAAAATAAAACATTGCCATCATTTCTTTGGAACATTGGAGATTCTAGAGACAGACCCTGGTGTTCAGTGAAATCTAATTGCCCCTTTGCCTGGTTTCCTGGTTTCCTGGTCCCTATGGGGAACCTCATTTCCTAGGATATGATACAGGCTCAGGAAGCTGAATGGAAGCACTGTAGAAACCGCTCATTCAGAAAGTCATTCTCCTTTCAAAGCAGCCACAGACATGGAGAGACACAGCCATGTTTCTATCTGTGGTCAATTAATTCCCACCTGACAGGAGAAGAAAAAGTGTTGGAGTGGAGTGGTATGAGTCCTGCAAGTCCAATAGCACCTCTGATCATCCACAGAATCCCCAACTTTTTCTCTCTAGACATCAGCTTGTAATTATTCTAGGACAAACAGACCTAGACTCAAATCCCAAATCCTCCATGTTAACTATGTGACCTTAGGCAACGTAAGTGATGAAAATGAATCTCAGTTTACCAATACAGCATGCACAAAAATACTTACTTTCCTAAATTCCCATTTTTCCCATGTTTAATCCCAACATTTTGGGGGGGCAGCTGAAACTGAAGATTGATCACACATGCTAGGCTAGAGCAAGGCCAGCCCTGGGAACACAGAACACCCGAGGTGAGCCAGGTGAACAAGATGATCCAGCCTCAAGAACACAAGGTTCCTGAGGTGAGCTAGGTGAATAAGTTGTTAGGCAGAGGGGTTTCACATGGCATCAACCTGCCCAGTGTATAAATAAACAAACTGCAGTTGTTGGGAAGCTTCTTTTCTCCAACCAAAAGAAAGGGCTCCACCTGACCTCAGCTTTCCACATTTTGACTCCTGCCTTCATTTCTTCACAGTCCTCCCCCTCGGGAGCTTCCCAAGAGCTTCACTGGATGTGGCAAATATTAACGATTTATATTCTGCTGATTTTCACCAGCAGGGCAGTAGTAATTTTTTAATATTAAATATATTTGTAGTTCTAACATATATCCACTGCTTTAAGCTCACCAAGAAACACCCTCCAAGTAGCCCCAGAATCTCTCCATAAACCAGCAGCAAGAGGGTTAATGGCTGGCATATCTGAGACCTCCAGGACCCTCCTTGCTCATTGCTTGATGCCTAAAAGTATCTGTGCTTGCTCCCCAAAACTGGATCCCCCTGGGTCTCCTAGACCTGGCTCTTTTCCCACCATGCATTCCTCCCAGCCCTGGGGATCTCTGGCCAACTGCTGCTGCCAGACCACCCTGACTCTTACATGTGGGAGCAGCCAGTCCAGTCACAATGCTAATGTCAGACTCTGTTTCACCTGCCAGTGTGTCTTTGACAGAAGCGGAGAGGGGAATACTTTTGACAGCTGAGCAAGGCCTTAGGGCCCACCTGGACCACTAAGGCTGTGACTGCCCACCACAGGCCACCACTCCTTAGCATCATCTCTGGGCAGCCGTTTATGCAAACTACAGTCACCATGAGCCAGGTCCTGGGAGAATCAGACAGCAATGAAGGCAGCAAATGACTAAAGCAGAAGATAATGAGAATCACTGCAGGCTCAAATGGGGGGTTGCCACTGCAAAGTGAGAAGGGTTCTTTGTTGGAATTTTATAATTACCATTATTTTCCCTATTTTACAGATTTAAAAAAAGCTGCAGAACTCAGAAGTGTTTAAAATGTAAGTTGCAGAGTCCAGACCCAAACACAGACACCTTGGGGGAGAAGGCTGCATGCTCAACTTTCACACTGCCCCACCTCTCGCTTGGCCTCAACTATACTCTCACCTTAACAAAAAATGACAGAGCAGTAAATGATTTTCATGGCTTAGTTGATAAGAAAGAATTTGACCATATAAAAATCTGAAGCAACATTATAAAACCTAGGAAAGAATTTTAATATAATTGCTTAGTTCAGCAGAAGCTGAGAGAAGTCTCAGGACCATGAATAATATGACTGATTTTGAAAGAAACTCTTTACTTTTTAAGACTACAGGTCTCCTAATGACTATCAAGTGAAAAGGGGGATTAACGGAAGAGTTTGATGGAATTCTTTGCATCAAACTACAAGGTGTCATTTAGCAGGTGACAGCTGTCATCAAAGGATCACAGCAACAATTTCTAAAGATCCACAAATGATCTATAAATGATTATCATTTTAATGACCTATACACCTTCTAAACTGCATCACTTGGTAAGCAGTTTTGCAAGTTTAGAGTAAAGAATAAAGAGGAATATATGACTAATTTTTTTATTTATAACCTGATTTAGAGTAATATATTTATAAGAATAGATTAACTTATATTCTTTCAACGTTTATTAAGGAATTCTCAATACCACCCCTGCATACACTCATAAAAAGTATGTTTTCATAGGTGTGTGCAAGAGTGAGTCTGTGAATTTGTGATTATCTGTACATAGCATATTAGCACCAGGAATTTGAAAAAAAAAAAAAAAAAAGAGCCATCCAAATCTGGCAATGTTACAGAGCACTCCTCATCTCATTTGTGGCAGAGGGAAGAACTGTACCCACCTGATCAAGATGTCCAAATAAATATAAAGGAATTACAGTAGATGTAGTTTAATGTGTTGCTCTTTTTTTTCTTTTCTTTTTTAGGTCCCTTGGGGAAATCAACAATTCCCTATGTCATCCTGGCCGAATGTGTCAGGATATTTCTGTGACACAAATTAAGAAATAAAAAAATCCTGACAACTAGTCTAAAGATCTCACATAATAAGAAGCCAAGAGGAAATGCTATCCAAAATACCCTGTTTTCTAAAGAGCTAAGAAACCTTTCCTTGAAGCAGCTCCACCCCCAGTAGACTCCCATTTCACATCAGTTGGCCAGGATTGGGTCGTATGCACACTTCTAAACCAGCTACATGCACGAGCATAAACACTATCCTAAATCACAGATTCATCAAGACTTCCACAACCTTCCAGTCCATCCCTAAGGAAACTTCAAGAGCCAGAAGTTGGAGAAGATACCACGTGGGCTTGGATTCCACATTCACTACAAACATTCTCAAAGGTAGACCATAAGGAGGAAAGGGAATCATTTAACACATTGATATACAATTATTTCCTTTTCTATCAAAGACAGCAAATACTGTCAAATAAAGCAATCACTCATCTCTCAACCCTGACAAAAATGTATACTAGTCATGCAAACAGAGAGTTGGATCCCAGTTAGAGGCTACGTTCACCATTCTTGTACAATCCTATACAGCACCTCTTGCCCATCAAGTGGCAGGTGTGCTAAGTCTCAAAATACCAAACAAACATAATCTATTCAGATAGATATTTAGTGATACTAAACATGAGATAAGAATTGTTGTACAAACTGTCTAAAATTCAAGGTCAAATGGCTTAAGCAATTGATTCAGAGGCAGAGCTTTAAATGAAGCTTGTTGATTCAGCAGTTGAAAACTATTACCAATTACCCTTGGTGTCTCATCTTCTTTCTGTTTCTAACTAATGGCCTCAGCTTCATCATCAGACCCTAAACAGTAGATATGTCCCCACACATACACAATGGTTTGAGCTTTATTCTTATGACAATAAAATACCTATTCCTGATTCAGGTCTCACAATTCTTTCCTAGATGATCCAGGAGAAAGAATAATGTCAATTTCTATAGCGCATACCCAGATATCAGATCTCTACTATTGTCCTGAAATGGGTCATTTGACTAAACACACAAATTGGCTTAGGTCAATAATTGCCTAATTCATGGACTCTATGTGGGGTCAGTCTCACCCCAAAACCACATAGAAAAGGGGCATGATCAGTGTATAATTTGAAGAAAACATGGAAAAGAAAGAAATGGGTGTTGGAATAGCAAACAAATGTCCACTGCACCTGTCTGCACACCTGAGTTCTCTACATGAAGGAATTTTTCCAGCGAACCTCTCTTTTGAAGGACTATTTGAGAGCTACATTTTATTAAACCACATGGTTAGTTTTATTCATTAGCTTAAGAGAAATAAATCCATACAATCATGGCATATTTTATTCAGCTGCCCAAGAATCCGAGTCATGATTCCTAGCAGGTTTTGTGGCTACAGTTCTCTGATGAAACATCATGTCAAAGCAGTTTTTTGCACTCATGCTTACTGGGCTGTAACCGTTGTTAATCAGACTTGGAGATTTAGTCCCTGGCATTAGACACGAGTATGAGACAAAAGCTTGGTGAAGTGAGGAGATGCTGGCGCAGATTGTCATGAGGATCGTTTTCACTCAGTTGCCTTCCATTGATGGATCAAAGCACTCTAAGCACAACAGTCAACCAGGATGAAATTGTAAAATCTACATCTGTCCATCCACCTCCCAACTTCAGCCTGGAAACAAAGTAAAAGACTCAGAGGAAATTCTGACTTCCCAATGATCTATGAAACAATGAGATAAGAAATGAGCCAAACAGGATCTGCAGCCCAAACATGACATTACTGTTGAAACATCTGAAGACCACAACCAAACAATAAGCAGTGGTCTGCTGTATTTAGAAAACACATGCATTTGACAAATTACTGCTTGAACAACTCATTTGATGTCTCTAGGATTCCATTTCCTCCTCTGTAAAATGGGATCAATATAATAGAGTAGGTAGCTTTTGAAATATCTGCCTAATCCACAATTATTGCTCTTAACTGTCCTGCAATACACTGAGGAGCCCCTTTATACATAGTTCTGTAACAGCCACTTTCCAAAGAGCTGTAGTTATTGAACCAACAGTAAAATCTAGCCAAAGCTGAACCATCTAGGTTTCCCTCCCTGGTAATATTTAGAACCGGGCCAAAAGGGAAAATTAGTTTCCTTCAGAGCGGTGAGACCAGTAAAATGGTAACTCAAGTTCCTGGCAGCCAGATTGTACTAATGTGCAGAGAAAGGCACCTGTGAGAAAAGATTAAATTGCAAACATACAAAGGAGCTAAAAGGAGACAGAGAGAATCCCCACTGCTCTGCAGGCCCCGCAGGTCCAGGTCCTGATCCCCACCCAATGTTTCCATAGCAAAATGTTGTCAACCTTCTTCAGACCACTTTTCTTGTGTGAAATGCTCAAGTTGGTTCCTATTACTTGCAGGCATAGAGCTTATATGGTGTGCCCACATGATGTTTAACTCACTGGGTGGCTGTGAGATTAAGAGAGATAGCAATAGCTTAAAAATGGAAACCACTGTAAAAATTAAAAATAATAGGTCTGGAAAACCATGTGCTGTTTTTTAATAAAAGACCAAAATTATTTTGGAGAAAAGTATTTCTTGACATGGAAAGATGTTTATCATTAAGCAGATGATCAGGTTATCAAAACAGAAATTGTTTAAACCAGGAGTCATCAAACTTTTTAAATAAAGAGCCAGATGAAAAATACAATGTTTGTGGGCATACAACTTTATTCTACAGTTATACTGAGGAAGTAGCCATAGATAATATGAAGACAAATGAACCTGTTTTTATTCCAATAAGGCTTTATTTATGGGCACTGAAATGTAAATTTTATATAAATTTATATCATAGTCTTTTAAATATTTTTCAACCACTAAAATATATAAAGTGTAAAATCTATTCTTAGCTGTTGGGCACACAAAAAAAATTGCAAAGTCTTACTACAAAATTAAAGAATAAAAATAAAATAAAATAATGTATCTTAAAGTAGCAGATTTCAGGGATACTTTGTTTCCTTTTGCTCATCTATATTTTCTATTTTCTAGCATAGGCATATATTTCTTGTGAAATTTTTTTTAATAATTTTTAAATAGAAAGAAAGTGGGGTCATGAAATGTATGTCAAAAAAGAAAAGCAGCAGGAGCATGGTGGCACTAGGGTGCCCTCCCAAGGCCCCCTGGTACTCTGACCATGTTCCCTGGACAGTGGTGGCCAACCTATGGCACAGGTGCCACAGGAGGCACACAGAGCCCTCTCTGTCTCACACGAACCAAGCTGCCCCAGCATCGCCCTAGCAACTGACCATTCAGGTTCAATTGCAGTTTTGGCACTTTACAGTAAATAAGTGATTTGGAGGTTGCAGTGTGAGCACTGGGTCTCTTAGAGGCTTACCATCACTGTCCAAGAAGCTAATTTGGACCTGAGTCTCACTGGAAACTATGTCTGCACCACTGAAACGCAGCAAGAAATCCTGTCCAAGATGAGCTTTCCACACCAAAACAGAGCCAATTTCCAAGTACCCTAGCTTCAGCCTTCTAGGTCTCCAACTCCAGAAGTTACAGTAACAGCCCCACACCCTACAGCCACAGTGTTTTCCAGAAGGAATGAAACAAAAATTAATGAGCATAGCTACTTCTTCTTGGATCTGGTTGATCAATGCTTTGTGATTTTCCCTTTATAGAGGAGAGTTTAAGGGAGCATCCATCTGAACTCTCACTACAATCTGAATGCCTCTACACATCAGCTGTGCCTGCCCCTCCACCAACCTCTGGCAATATGAATTTCACCTACACAGTGCAATTGGACATCTATGGCTCACCTCCTGTGTGCCACCCAAAGGGTATATTTCTTCTGCTAAGAGCTGCAGGTCATGTTCCCAGTGTCAGTGTGGTCAATGGTTAGTTTAATTAATTGCAAACCTAACATAGAATTGGCAGTCATCATAAGGGTGTTGTACTTGTGGCACCCATGATCTCTTTGCATCTTTACTTTTCCCATGCAATACTAATAACCCCAGTTGAGAAACTGAGGCTCAAGCACCAAACTGTCTTACCTGAAGTCACCCAACAGGCAAGTGGCAAAACCAAGATTCAGTCCCGTATGGAATTTCAAAGTGACCAAACATTCATGTCCTCGGGCCCCATGTATAAGCTAACATCTGGAAGCTCTGTCAGAAATGCAGTCTCAGGCCCCAGCTACAGACCTGCTCATCCTGACTCTGTGTTTTTCACTTCTGCAAGTGATCTGTTTGCCCTTCAGATTCCAAGGAAAAAGGGGCTGGAGATTTGGCTCAGCAGCACAGCACCTGCCTGGCAAGCACAAGGTTGTGAGTTCAATTCCTGGTACTGGAAGAAAAAAAATAAAAAACCAGATTCCAAGGAGAAGGAAGAGAAAAAGATCTATCAAGTACCCATGAGCCAGATGGTATACCACTTCAATGGGGTTACTTTCTTTTTCGGTACCACAATGATCCTACTTTCGTGTCCAGCATGTTAACCTATGGAGGAGGAACCTGAGGCTCAGGGAAGTGAAATAATTTGCCCAAGATCCTCAGCAAGTGAGTGGCAGGACTAAGATTTGAACCCAGTGATTGTGGTGACCCTCTGCCTTCCTGGTTTTCATTGCAGGGGAAGAAGTAGCCAATTTGGAAAAGGACTCAGCTGACTTTTGAGATTTGGGTCTAGTTCTAGTTTTGGGAAGAGGGTAATTTCTATATTACTACAGTGTCCCCTTATATACAGTTTTGCTCTCCATGGTTTTCATTATCCATGATCAACTGTGGTTTGAAAATACTAAATGAGAAATTCCACAAATAAATAATTAGTAATTTTTAAATTACTTTTATCATAGTATATAGTTATAACTTCTATTTTGTTATAAGTTACTGTTCATCTCTTTCTGTGCTTCATTTATAAATTAAACTTATCACAAGTGTAAGTGTAGAAAGGAGAACATAGCACTATCCATAGTTTGCAGGTAAACACTGGAGATCTAGTAGCAAACCCTCCATGGATAAGGGGAAACTACTGTATAAACATTTAGTTATAAAACCCACATTTGGGACAGAAAGAAGAGAACATTTAATTGTATTCATCAGTACTGAGAGTTTCTTTTCAACCTTTGTTAAATTGGGATACTTATTTTCCTTATGAGGTTATCCCCAAGGTGCTGAAATGGCAACCTTTGGACCTGACAAGTTCTTCTTTAATAAAAGTAGAAACAGAAATTCTTCTCAGAGTAACTACTAAGTCCACCAACAGCAAAGGAAAAATAAAAGGCTCTAAATGAATGCTGAAAATGGTGAATATTTCCAAAATGCAGACCAAACAAATACTCAAATCAATTCAAGAAAAAAAAAAACTTACCAAGCATGGTGACACAGGCCTATAATCCCAGCACTCTGGGAGCTGAGGCAGGAGGACCATAAGTTCAAATCCAGCCTTAGCAGTGACGTAGCAAGACCATTTCAAAAAAGTAAGGGCAGGGATGTAGTTCAGTGTAAAGGCCCAGGTTTCAATCTCTAGTACCATTTCCCCATCTTATCTCCTAAAAAACTTGCTGATATGGAGATTTTGGGGATGATTTACATAAGTGTTGTCACTGGCTTGAATTACAAGGGGGGCCGGGATGTAACTCAAAGGCATAAGCGCTTGCCTGGCAAGCCTGAGGTCATGAGCTCTATTCCTGGTACCCCCCACAAAAAAAATTCAGATTCAAAGACCCAATCCAAAAATGGGCATCTGAGATGAACACACACTTCTCAGATAGAGAAATATAAATGACAAATAAATACATGAGAAAATGTTCAACATCATTAGTCATTGGAGAAATGCAAATTAAAACAACACTGAGATTCCACCTTACCCCAGTAAGAATGGCTGGCATTAAGAAATCAACCAATAACAAATGCTGGCAAGGCTGTGGAGAAGTAGGAACTTTTCTCCACGGCTGGTGGGAATGCAGGCTGGTGAAACCACTGTGGAAATCAGTTTGGAGATTCCTCAGAAAACTATGTTTAGAGGTCACATTCAACCCAGCTATTCCCCTTCTGGATATTTTCCCAGAAAATCTGAAAACATCGTATGTGCACCCATGTTCATAGCAGTGCAATTTGTAATAGCTAAATTGTGGAAGCAACCCAAATGTCCATCCACGGAGGATTGAATAGAAAAATTGTGATACTTTTATATAATGGAATATTACTCAGGTGTAAAGAAAGATAAACTCAAGGCTTTTATAGGTAAATGGTCACAATTAGAGACCATACTCATAAGTGAAATAAATCAGACCTCCATGTGTAAGCAATGTATTGTCTCACTAGTGTAAGAACCTGAAAGAGTGAATAAAAACTAGGAGATATGATAGACATTGTGAAAGGAAAGGAAAATGCTCAAAAGAAAGGGCAACTGGGGTGTGTGAAAAGAGAAGGGAAAGAAGTGGAAATTATGTATGTATGTATGTATATACAGGATAGCTAACATAGTTGTGCAACTGTCTTCTATTGTTTTACTGAAAGAAACAGTTAATGATTACTTGTTTGATCAATCCTGCATGTCTCTATTTGTTTTCCTGAGAAACCATTTTGAAGATATCAATACGTAATACAACAACCATTGTTAATTTCCTACCACTTTGTCTGTAATTCTGTATTGCTTGTATTGTTCTTATGCTATTTTGTAAACAGATGTCTGTTTGTTAATGTTTTCCTTCTTGTATTTTTTAAAGTAAATTTAAAAAACAAAAGAATTATAAGGGATATCCTAATCTGTAAGACAGAATGCACACAGAGCCCCTTGGCCAGCAGGATATATACTCTGAGAGACGCACCCAAACTGCTGAGGGACTCTCCTCACAACCTGACACAGTCTTGCTTCTCCTTCCCTTAGTATAAAGGGTCTATTCTTAGGGGCTGGGGATTTAGCTCAGCGGCAAAAGCGCCTGCCTGGCAAGCGTAAGGTCGTGAGTTCGGTTCCCGGTACCGGAAAAAAAAAAAAAAAAAAAAAAAAAAAAAAGGGTCTATTCTTGCATGTCAAAAGGCATCTGGCATATAGTAAATACTTGTATGTAGTTACTGAAGAAATAAATGGCTGAATAGTATTATCCAATGATTATTAAAGGTACCCCATGTTGTACTGGGAAATTTGAGGTGTTCTGTGGAATATACAGACTTGCACTTCCCCTGTTCACCTGCTTCCAACCAATTAGAACATGTTGAGTTTTTGAGTAATATTTGTCTTAAAGAAAAAGTTCATCACAAACAAAGAAAAAATAATTCTTTGAAAACCATTGGTACAAAGAAAAAGATTAGTAAAGAAAGAAAAAGACAGATTCTTATTATTTGCTGTGTGTCCTTGAGCGAGTGTCTTAACTTTTCCAGAAGCCCATTTCATCAAGGATAAAGATAGCTTGTTGAGTTACATTACTTCCCTGTTCCCTCCCCACTGTAATATAATTTTATTTCATCATGGTAATTACCACATGCTATTATTTATTTATTTCTTCTTTGTCTATTTTCTGATTTGTTTTAATTTCTTTACAATGAGCATGTATTTCAGGAGAAAGAAAAGATTTATTTTCAAAGACATAAATTAAATTAAACAACAACAACAAAAAATCCTTCTTAATATTCCCTGCATTTACATTGCTTTTAACAAAAGCTAGAAAAGATGTTTTCCACATTTTCGCCTGGGGAGAACAGAATTTAAAGTCATGCTGTAGGAAGAGCTGGAGCCTTCAAAAGCAAGTAATGCTTAATCTGTTCTATTTCTGAAGCACAAAATAAAACCAAACAAAAAAGAAAAATAAGCTACCGCTTCACCGGTGCCAAGTTTCTTCATGCATAAACAGAGATCCATCCAGAGAAACAGCATTCTCAGTCGGGTGGGACAAATCCCCATGTGCTTTTGTGGAAAATTCCCCCACAAGCTGGCATCAAGGGCACTGTCTACAGCTGCCTCTGTGTGTTGCCAGAATACTACAGAAAGGCTGTGAGATGCCAGCAGTTTGCAGAAGCAAATGCTTGGGTGAAAGTGTTGCTTCTCTCTTCTCCACAGTCACTTGGAGTAAGTATGGCTGATGTCCTAAAGCTGATTGCAAAATCACCCTGAGCAAAGCTGGTAGTCCATAAAAGGAAGTCAGATTTTCAACCCTAGTCTCCATTCTCACGTCTTTTTCTGACACATCAACCAACACTCACTTCAGTCCTACCTACTATGCACCTTAATAATGCTCAGTTCCTTTTTTCCATGACCTACAGTTAATTCTCCACTCCTTTTTTCTCATCGATACCCCCTTAGGAAGGACCCAGTCATTTTACATTGTGAATAATCATGTTACTTCCTCCAAACTTTTGCCAGGTGACTACTGACATCGGGATGATAGAGTATCTACAGATAACCCAAATAATATAAAGGAAATATTATAACTTCCAACCTGCTAGATGTCCAACACACCAAATTCTTGCTCTCCAAAAGTGAAGAAGGAACTCTTAGGAACAATGGAGGTCAACAGGAGGAAATATTTATTGAGGGAGAGAGATACAGCCTCTGAGAGTCAGGAGGGGAAGCTTCTCAGGAGAAGCTTTATAGAGCAAAATCATGAGGTGGGTATGAAATCTTGAGATAAGTATATGGTGGTACAAAACTATGATCAACTAATGAGATTACAAGTATAGTTGCTTAGGTAAAATTGATCCAATGGAGAAGGAAGTCATGTAGCAAGTGTGCATGGAAAGAACAAGGACCTTTGTGGAAGGGATGGGTCAGGGTTCTCCCTGGAAGGAATGGGTCAATGTCCTGATCTCCCACCCAAGTGAATGATTTCTATTTAGGATATTAATCATTATTATTTATCCCTAGGGTAAGTATGTAGGTATAGTCATTCCTTCTTTGTCTTGAGGTCTTGCCCTCAAGAAATTGCCTCCACCCACAGTTGTATCTTCTGCATTGACTCCTTTAAGGGCCTAGCCCTGTCTGATTGCCCATACTTCTAAATAACTCAGCTGCCTATAATACTGTACTTTAATGGAAATGGAGAAATAACTTTTTGTTTATGGGATTTCTGATTTGGTTGAGGTTTCAGGGAAGCATCAGCTCCAGGGAGAACTTCTGGCTCCATCTGAACCACAAAAGAGAGCTGCCTCACTCAGCAAGGGCAAGCTTATTGCACTGCTTGAGTCAGTGAGGTGGCATTAACCTGATGATGTGGATAACACCAAAGTTTCTAGTCCTAGGTCTATATTTTTTATAGACAACAAAACAAAGTATGTCTGCTCTTTGGGGGCCAAATTTGAAATTTTTTTAAAGGTACCAAGATAGAAATTTTAGGACATCAAGAGACAGGAAGAAATCAGCCATCAAAAGATTTCCATACTTCCTATTTCCTTTGAAATGCAGTGCTCAAAAAGTACATAGATAGTACCTGCCCTGTGATTATTCCCAGGTTACAAAGCTGTGTGCATAGCTTGGAGGCTAGAGCAGATGAGATTGGAGGGGTTATGTGTGATCTTACAATAAAGGCTCTGGAAGTTCAGCTCCAGGTTCCAAAATTTCTGTCCCTGAGGCAGAAAAAGTGACTTAATGTTTAACCTGATTTGCAGATTGCTTTTGCCTTTTTTGGGACGGGGAAGAGACATAGTAAGAGATCTGTACTTTTAATAAGGAAACAGAAGGATTCTGATCCAAAAGAACTGCTTCCAAGCAATTAGTAGATACTATTAATTTATCTCCGTGGAGAACTTGAAAGTGCACCAAGACTTTGTTTACTTTAGTCAAGATAAAATATTTTAATTATCTCTGATAGATATAGATAATAGATGAATATATAGGTAGGTGCGTAGATAGATAGATAGATAGATAGATAGATAGATGATAGATAGATGATAGATAGATAGATAGATAGATAGATAGATAGATAGATAGATAGATACTGTTACTGCCATAAGGCTGGCTCTGAGAAGTTCCCAAAGCTGAAATAAGGAACTTACCCCACTCTTTCACAGAGCAAGTTTACAGGTTTCCTGACTTCTATCAATCAAAAAAAATTTTCAATAAGAAGCAAAGGGAGTGTTTATTAGGCAAAAATTTTAGGACACACTCAAGAGTGAAGTGTGGGTGCTCAGAGAACTGAGGCACAGAGATTTTAGGATGGACTCAAGAGTGCAGTGTGAGCTCTAAGAGAAATGAGGTACATTACAGTTTGGAGCTAGCAATATATACGTTGGCAGTGGAAATCTGTGAAATTTGATAATATATAGTTTTTCTTGATCTTGTGGGTGGGACAAGATGGTCTACCTTTAGTAAAATAACCTTTATGTGTCTAGGGTGGTGGCCTAATATACACCTGATAAAGCAGTCTATTCAGAGCTTAAAAAAAAGGAAGACCTATTGCAAGTAAAACTGGAATGGCCAAATTGAAAGGGCATTGCTCAGGATTATTGTATACTTGGAGAAAAGGAAAAATAGACAGATGATAAACAGATGATAGATAGATAGATAGATAGATAGATAGATAGATAGATAGATAGAGGAGCTGGGATGCACCATGAATAGCTTGAGGAACACTGGTGAGCTGCCCCTGCCCCTTCCCCAGCAGTGTGTGAACCAGGCAGAGCCCCAAAATCTTCAGGGGCCTAGGTAGACAATTCCTGCCCCCCTGCACCCTCACAGAAGTTAGCTGAACTTCAGGCAACTTCAGCAGCCTCTGTGACCGTGCATTCACTCCTCACCCACTGGTGTAGGAACTCAGTTAGGTATTGGGCAGTGTCTACAGCCCTGGTGACCATGACCCACCCACATCCACACCCTTGTGGAAGCAGTACTGAAACCTAGACAGTTTTGGGAACCCCACGTGGGAGCCAAGCTGAGACCTGGACAACTGCAGGAGCATCAGCAATCATGCCCTGCTCCAACACACCATCATGGGAGCCACACTGTGCACCAGGGGCTTTTGGGTCCTTGCCCTGCCACTCTACATCATCTTGGGAGTGAGACTGAGCTCTTGGGAACTTCTGGATCTTCAAAAATGACAAAAGGAAGGAGAAAATGCAATCTCAGACCTTCACCCCACCCAAAACAAGTCCAGAGAACATCAACACAGAAGAACCTGGAAGTCATACACATTAAATTTCTAAAATGATACCAACTGAAGTAAAGAAACAATTCCATCAGGCTATAAAAGATATCAGATCAGAAATAATGTCTCAGGTAAAAAAAGAAATGACAACAATAATGAAGGAATTGCTCAGCACGTCTAAAGAAGAAATATAAAAGAAAATAGAAGAACATTGAAAATTGGTGAAAACCATGAATGAACAATATAGGAAAGAACTAGAATGCATGAATCAGATTCAAATAGATATCCACGAAATTAAAACTTCCAACAAAACCACTTGAACAAAGCTGAGGATAGACTTTCAGGCCTTGAAGACAGCATTGCTCCCAATGACCACGAAAGGAAGGATCTCTTAAAAATAACAAGGAACCAGGAACTAACAATTCAACAGCTGCAAGATAAAGCAAAGAAAAATAATGTAAGATTAATAGGTGTCAATGAAATAGCAGGTGTCAACATAAATGACATAAAAAGACTGTTTGCAGAAGTAAAAGCAGAAAATTTCCCAAGCATGGAAAAAGAATCAGACATACAGGTAAGTGAGGTATATAGAACTCTAATTACCCATAATCAAAATAACTCTGCACAGAGACATATAGTGATCAAGATCCCAAAAATTCAAAAGTACAGAATATTAAAAAATATTAAAGAGAACAAAACAGATCACCTATAAAGGAAAGCCCATCAGAATCACAGCAGATTTCTCAACACAAATCATCAAGTCAAGAAGAGTTTGGAGTGAAGTATTTCAGGTACTGAAAGAAAACAACTTCCAATCAAGATTGATGTACCCGGCAAAACTATCCTTCAGGTTTAATGGAGAAATAAAATATTTTCATAATAAAGAACAACAAAAAAATTCATGAGTGCCAAACGAATCCCACAAAGAATACTAAAAGATATTCTAGAAAGAGACAAAACAGACCACAACTCCAAGAACAACAACAGAAAGGAACCACCAAGCAGAGCAAGCAATTAAACAGAGGGAAAAAAGAGGATCCAACAGTAGGAAAATAACATGATAAAGATAAGCCAGTACATACCAGTTATAACCATCAATGTAAACAGTCTCAATGCACCAACCAAAAGAAGCTGACTAGCAGAGTACATCAAGAAACACAATCCAACTATATGCTGTATACAAGAAACACATTTAACTGAAAAGGAAATTCATAGACTGAAAATTTAAAAGATGGAAAACAATACTCCACATGATAGGACCCCAGAAAAAAGCAGGTGTAGCTATTCTGTTTTCAGAAAATGTGAACTTCAAATCAAGAACAATAAAAAGAGATAAAGAAGGTCACTACATATGTGTGAGGGGAAAGCTTCAAGAGGAAGACATAACAATCATACACATCTAAGCACCAAATATAGGAGCACCCAACTATATAAGATAAATTTTAACAGACATGAAAAATGAAATAGGGCTGGGGATTTAGCTCAGCGGCAAAAAGCGCCTGCCTGGCAAGCGCAAGGTTGTGAGTTCGGTTCCTGGTACCGGAGAAAAACCAAAA
>NW_004955415.1:8398913-8420983 GCF_000276665.1 Chinchilla lanigera | reverse complement strand
GGTACCGGAGAAAAACAAAAAAAAAAAAAAAAAAAAAGAAAAATGAAATAAGCATCAACACAATCATAACAGGGGACTTTACCACACCATTGTCACAAAGGGATAGATAAACTAGACAAAAACATCAGCAAAGAAGTAACAGAACTTAACAAAACTTGTGAACATATGGACTTAGTAGACCTTTACATAGTGGTCCATCCAACAGCATCAGAATACACATCTCTCTTAGCTGCACATGGGATGTTCTCTAAAAAGGACCATATACTAGTGCATAGAATATGTTTAAGTAACTGCAAAGGAATTGAAATTATCCCATGCATACTATCAGACCATAGTGCAATGAAATTGGAAGTTAATAACAAAAGAAAACAGAGAAACTCCATGAACAGCTAGAAATTAAATAACATCTTCCTGAACAACCAATGGGTCACAGATGAAATCATAGTAGAGATTAAACACTATTTACAATCAAACAACAATGGAAATACAGCCTACAGGAACCTGTGGGATTCAATGAAAGCAGTCCTCAGAAGGAAATTTATAGCAGTGAACTCCCACCCTAGGAAAACATAATAAGCACAAATAAGCAATCTTATGCTGCACCTCAACTTCCTAGAAAAAGAAGAGCAAGTTAAACCCAGAGCCCAAAGAAGGAAGGAAATTATAAAGCTCAGAGCAGAAATTAGTGCAATGGACACTATAAAAACAGTACAAAGAATTAATGAATCAAAGAGTTGGTTCTTTGAATGAATAAATAAAATAGATAAACCCCAAGCCAACCTTATCAAAAAAAGGAAAGAAAAAACTGAAATACATGCAATAAGGAATGAAAAGGGTGAAATCACTACAGATCCTGAAGAAATTTAGAAGATCATCAATACCTACTTTGAAAATCTTTACTCTCATAGGAGAGAGAATGCAAAGGAAATGGACAGATTTCTAGATACACATGAATTACCAAAGCTAAATGAAGAAGAAATAAAAATCCAAATAACTCAAAATGAGCCACTGAAATTGAGAATGTAATAAAAAAAACTTGCCAATGAAGAAAAGCCTAGGTCCTGTTAGATTCACAGCTGAAGTCTACAAGAAATTTAGAGATTTAACACCAGTTCTTCTCAAACTCTTTAATGAAATTGAAAGGGAAGGAATTCTCTCCATCTCATTCCTGGAGTCAAGTATTATCCTGAAACCAAAACCAGAGAAAGACCCAACCAAAAAAGAGAACTACAGGCCAATCTCCCTAATGAATATAGATGTAAAAATTCTCAATAAAATACTAGCAAACAGAATACAACAAAAATCAAGATTATACACCATGACTAAGTGGGATTCATCCCAGGAATGCAGGGATGGTTCAATATACCCAAATCAGTTAATGTCATACACCATGTCAATAGAGCCAAAAACAAAAATCACATGATCACCTCCATCGATGCAGAAAAAGCCTTTGATAAAGTCCAATATTCATTCATGATAAAAACTCTACAGAAAATAGGAATAGATAGACCTTATCTCAAGCTGATCAAAGCCATCTATGATAAACCAATGGCTAACATTGTACTAAATGGTAAAAAATTGAAAGCTTTCACTTTAAAATCACCAACCAAAAAAAGACAAAGATGTCCACTATCACCACCCCTATTCAATATAGTTCTGGAAATATTAGTCAGAGCAGTTAGACAAGAGAGAAAAATAAGAGGAATCAGGATAGGAAAGGAAGAAGTGAAATTATTATTACTCGCAGATGACATGGTACTCCACACAGAAGACTGCAAAAACTCCACCAAAAGGCTTATAGATTTAAAAATCAAATACAGTAGCATAAGTGGATACAAAATCAGCACTCAAAAATCAATAGCATTCTTGTACACAAGCAACAAACACCCTGAGAGAAAACTAGGGAAACCACACTTTTCATAATAGCACCCTAAAAAATGAAATGTTTAGGAATCAGTCTAACAAAAGAAGTAGAAGGTCTTTACAGTGAAAATTATAGTACTCTGAAAAATAGAGAAAGAAGCAGATTTCAGAAAATGGAAAAATATTCCTTGTTCACGGATGGGAAGAATCAACACTGTGAAAATGATCATACTCCCAAATTGGTTGTACAGATTCAATGCAATCTCAATTAAAATATCACTAGTATACCTCAAAGATTTAGAGAAAATATTGCTAAAATTCATCTGGAACCAGAAGAGGCCTAAAATAGTAAAAGCAATCCTGGGCAATAAAGGCAAGGCGGGGGCATCACCATCCCTGACTTGAAATTATTCTCCGAAGCTACTGTGGTAAAATTAGCATGTTACTGGCAAAAGAAAACAGACCTGAAGATCAATGAAACAGATTAGAAGAGGCAGACCCAGCTACAAACACAGTGAGCCACCTTATCTTTGACAAAGGGACCAAACATGTTCACTGGAAGAAAAATACCCTCTTTAATAAATGGTAGTGGAAAAACTGTCTTTCCACATGCTGAAGACTAAAACTAGACCCATGTCTATCACCATGCACTAAACTAAAATCAAAAGGGAAGAAAGATCTAAATATTAAAACAGAAACACTAAATCTACTGGAAGAGAAAGTAGGTAGAAATCTTAAAGACATAGTAGTAGGCAGAGAGTTCATGAACAAAAACCAAACTGCAAGGGAATACTTAAAAAAAAAAAATCAACAACTGGAATCTCATCTTACTGAAAAGTTTTCACACATCAAAAGAAATCACCAATAGAGTAAAAAGAAAGCCCATGAATTAGGAAAAAACTTTAGCCAACTACCCATCAGTAAAAGGACTTCTATCTAAAACATATGAAGAATTTAAAATATTCAGGCCTACAAAATTCAAAGACCCAGACCAAAAATGGGCATCTGAGATGAATACACAATCTCAGATGAAGAAATACTAATGGTGAATAAATATATGAAAAAATATTCAACATCATTGGTCATTTGGGAAATGCAAACTAAAACACTGAAATTCCATCTCACCCCAGAAAGAATGGCTATCATTAAGAAATCAACCAATAACAAATCCTGGAGAGGCTGTGGGGGAAAGGGAACTCTTCACTGCTGGTGGTCATGTGGACTGGTGCAACCACTGTGGAAATCAGTTTGAAGATTCCTCACAAAACTCTAATAGAAGTTCCACTTAACCCAGTTATTTCTCTTCTAGGTATTTTCCCAGAAGAATTAAAAACATCATACCACAGTAATATTTGTGCCCCCATGTTTATAGCAGCACAATTTGTCATAACTAAATCTTAGAAACAACCCAAATGCCCATCAACTGAGAAATGTATACAAAAAATGTGGTATTTCTATACAATGTAGTATTACTTGGCTATAAAAAAGATAAACTTACCTTTTATAGGTAAATGGATGCAATTAGAGGCCATATTCATAAGTGAAATAAATTGGACCCACATGTGTAAACATCATATTGCCTCCCTAATGTGAAAACCTGAAAGAATAAATAAAACCCAAAATATACAATAGATAATATGAAAGGGAAAGAAATTGCTCAAAGAAATTAACAACTGGGATGAGGAAATGAAGAAAAAGAAAGAAGGAAGAAAGGTAATAGATAGATAGATAGATAGATAGATAGATAGATAGATAGATAGAGATAAAGACAGAGAGAGAGAGATAACTGGGATAACTGTACTGCTGATGTCTGGTGGTTTATTAAAAGGAACAGTTAATGATTAATTTCTTTTTATATTGTGACCAGTTATACAAGCTTATGTTTGGTAATCTGACTAACTGATTTGAAGTCAACAATATGTAATATAACAACCATTGATTAATTCCTACCATCTTATCTAGTGAAACTCTGTATTGTCTCTAATGTTCATTATAATTTTTTTATTCTCTTTAATGGTTTGCTCAATCTTCTGTTCTTACACCTAAGCAACTTTGTTGAAGATAACAATATGTAATATAACAACCACTGTTAATTCCTTTTTTATTATTATTTTAAAGAGTAAAAGAAGGATAACAGTAATAGGGTGGCTTATTGAATTACAGTTAAAGTGGTAGGAAATTATCACTGGTTGTTTTTTACATATTGTTATCTACAAGATAGTTTCTCAGGAAAACAATAGACAATAGTGAGCTACAGACAAAAGGGGTACATTATTATCAATGGTTGTTGTACTATACTTTGGCATCTTCAAAGTGGTTTCTAAAGAAAATAAATAGAACTATATATGAATGACCAATTGAATATTCATTCATTGACTATTCTCAATGGTTGTTGTAGGAAACACATAGTAATAAACATACATCCATTTATGAAATAGCATAGGAACAATACAAACATTGCAGAGTTATGGACAGATTAGTAGGAAAATATCAATGGCTGCTGTAATATATGGTAGTATAGTCAAAGTGGTTTCTCATGAAGACAGAGATATGCAAGAAAGATCTAAGTGGTTACAGCCTAAGGGTTGTGAAAAATAGTGGATTACTTCCTTATTAGTGACTCCTTGACTGAGGTGTGACGGCTGGAAGGAAGGCCAGGATTGAAAAAAGGGACCAAGAGATTTGCACCTATGTCTAGCAACAGGCTGTTTTCTTTTTCCTCTATAGTCATGATTACCTGGGGCTCCTCCATGGAGATGACAGTCTGGCCAGAGGGAGAAGGCAGAGTATGCCCTGGGCCCCCTCATTCCTGTTATACTAACTGGTAGGATGGGTCTGAGCTCTGGGGCCTCCACTTCACAGGGCAGGCTGATCTCCAGTGGTCACCTTGGCATTCAGGGCATGGCCCAGGACAGTTCCTCTTGAGCTGGCATGGCTTTTAACAGTGATAGCAGATGAATGTAGTCGTCGAGTTCTTCTTGGGGCCCCGAGAATCACACTAACGGTCTGTTTCTCTTGGTGCTGCAGCAAAAGCAGCGGCTTTTTCTCAGTCACTTTGTTTTCTCTCCTTGGCCTCCTCCTCCTCACGTCTATAGAATACTGAGGAGGCAATTCTTACTAACATCTCAAGTGAGCCATCTGGGGCAAAAGCCATTTTTTGTAGCTTTTTCTCTCCAGCCTCCCAGCACAATGAGACCCCACAACCACTTAGTGTCCTCTCTCCAACTGTCAGCACAGGCAGCAGGAATCTTGGTGCAGACTTCTACGGAGCTCCACACAACCTGTACATTTAGGGGAAGAATGGCTTCCAGGGGGTTTCCCCAGGTATTGCACAAGGTCTTCCTGATTTCCAGCTTCAGAATGGCTCTCGTGACCCTGGTCAACTATACCTCTGAGTCTTTGGGTGTAGTCTGTATTCTCATGTTCTCCGAGTCCTTGTTCAGCAGCTGCTCCTCCATTGACTCTGGACCTTACTGGTTCTCAACAGCAGGGGCAAGAGCAACCCATTGCATTGCATGTATTCCCAGGGGTTTTTCCATGTTGGCATGATTCACAGACACCCCTGGGTGGGCTTCCATGGCCAGCATGTCACAAGCCAATTGTGTCATTGCTTCTCTGTGCCATGAAAGTTCTCAACCACACAACGGCGGCCGGCCTGAGGGCTGGTGCATGCCGGCACACACTGCCACACAGCTTCCTGGACTCCAGTTGCCCACCTCTTGGGCACCTGCATGGCTGGGGTTTTGCCCAAAAGCCAGAGCTCCCCGCCACGTGGCTTCCCAGATGCCAGCTAACCACTGTTAATTCCTATCATTTTGTTTTGAAACCTTTATCATTTGTAATGTTCTTGCATTTTTTGTTTATGTCTGTGATGTTGGTATTTTGCTGTTGTTCTTTTTTTTGTTATTCTTTAAAATTAAAAAATAAATAAATAAATACATAAATAAACAAACTGTGCTGTCACCTGAAGCTATAGTTTTCATTTTTAAAAATATGATTTTCCTTATTCCTTTTTGCCTAGTTTTTATTTCTTCTATCTTGACTCATTACCACATGAAAGATCCCATGAGGCTTCTTTCCAGATTCTTGGTGTCACAAAACAAAGAAATGAACAAAACGCACAGAAAAGGCAGCAAAGGTGTACATTTACTGATGGGGGAACAGAGGTATGAAGGCAGGAGATTAGGTCATGGCCAGCCATCTGGACAAGTGGGTGTGACCTGTCAATCACAGAGATACAGAACACTTACATAGAAGACAGTTCCCAAGTCCTGAACCTGAAACCAGCCAGAAAGAACTATTTTCAGTTCTTCTGGCATGAGATCAAGCAGGTTTATGATACGACAGTCTAGATGTGATATCAGCCTAGTAGGAGTGGGAGATACAAAAAAGAGCAGCCATGGCCACTGTTCTCTCTCTCTCTCTCTCTCTCTCTCTCTCTCTCTCTCTCTCTCTCTTTTTCAGGAGACTGGTCCCACCCTACAGAGCATACTTCTTTTCCTACCTTTACTCTGCACTCACTCAGCAGAGCATATTTCTTTTCCTACCTTTAAAAAATGTAAAACCTCTTTTGTGTGTGTGTTTATCAACCCCCATGATGGAAGGTATCAGTCTAACCCACCTGGCAATAAGGCACACAGATGCAAAATAAAGACAAAGTTCTGTAGTTGAAGATCTCTGGGATGACCAATGATTCCTGTGGAACAAAAAGTCAACGAGTCTAAAAGCTCACAGATTTTATTGATATCAGTCAAGGATGTGGGTGTGGGTGGTGGCTGAGTGCTATGGAAAAAAACTTTGCAGGCATGGGCTGCAAGGAGAAACGGAGCAATTTTTTGCCAGGCACAAAGGCTTTCCAGTTAGCAAAGCAATAGATAGTTTGATGTATGCAAGGCTGGCGTATTTATTGTCAGGAAGGTATAATTCTTTTTTAGTCCATGTCCTCAACAAAGATGTTATTTCATGTTCTAGACCTGGATTTTCACAGGCTCTTACTCAAGCCCCCATTCCTGCCATCAGTGCGGGGGGTGCGCATTATCACTCTTGTGCTGCAATGAGATAAGTTGAAATCTCACCAGACTTGATCACATTCTTTTAGCTAATTAAGGGAGCATCTGGTTCAATATATCCAGCCCTGCATATTCAAATCAATAATATTTAAGTAAAGGTCAGGGGAAGATGGAAGCAAGGGGCTTCATTTCTCGGGGAAATGCAGCTTGGTGGTCTCCCATGTGTGTTGAACAATTCTTTGTTCAAGACAACAAAAATATGAAAAGAATCTCTTCAGGACCACAACACCCCAGAGTCCCAAGAACAGTATGCTTTACAGGATGAGAGCAGGCTGGTGAAAAGCATCACCATGGCCCCAATGATAGAGGGAAGAGGGGTCTTTGTATCCAAAATTCCTGCTTTGGCTTCTTCCTCATGCAAAAAAGGAATTGGCATGTTTGTCCTATCAAAAACTCACTTGGTGTCAAGCTAAGTATCGATTGTCCTATTGAAAAATTCCTTTGGCTTCCCACCAGCTATAAGGTGAAGGATCAGAAATTTGGCTTTTGATTGGCTGTGCCCACATGTAAATGAACCATTGAAAATATCATCTTTTGACTGGCCCTGCAAACAGTGCCACGTTCAAAAAAGGACAAAAGATATTTCTTTCTGATTGATTCTATGTATAGTGCTCAAGAAATATGGAATCATTTTGGGTCCTGTGCTCTATGCATATTCCCTCTTTTTAGGAAACATCTTGGTCCACCTTTTAGGCATAAGCTTTTATGACCTTTGACACATTCTGACCAGTTGGTTTTTTGGTTTTCCCAAAAATCTAATCTAATCTCCTACCTCAGACAGATATAATAACTACAAAAATATTTACTATTTTTAATATCTCTATTTTTAAAAGAAAAAAATTGTGCTATATGGTTGTACTGATAGATCCTAGTCCTACTCTTGAGGATTTTCCCAAGTGCTATCTAAAGCAAAACTGTCATTAATGTAATAATTTCCTTAGAAAACAAATTAGCATCATTGGCCTTAATATTCCAATTTTTCAAAAGTAATAAAAAGAATTAAGTGATATTAAAGGATTATTATACTTTTTGTACTCTAAAGTTCTGATTGTATGATTCAGGTACATCTACTATATTGGTTACGCTTAGGTAAAAGTTCATGTCAGAGGACCCCTTTTCTTCAAAACTATAGCTAATGAAAGAGGGTATTAATGTCATCTCCCATGAAGGAAGTCAGAGGAAGGATAATTCAGACATCACACAAATATCCATGATGTCATAGCTTCCTTCTCTTATTTTACTGCTCCACTATCCCAGTAAGTGGCACATTTTCTCAAGGACAATGTGTAGTCCAAAGAAAAACTGAAGAAAGAATTAAAAAAAGACACTAACAGGGCCTTCTCATAAGTGCTCATAAAACATAATCTCAATGGCCAGAACTGAGACACTTTCCTATATCTCTCTTCAAGGGAGGTTGGGAAATAGAGATTTATCTGGTAACCATGTAACCAGGTAAACATTCAGGATCATGTTGCTAAGGAAAAACATGATAACAGAATGGACAATTAGTAACCTCTATGGCACATACCACCTAGCTATATATTACAACTTCACCGACCTTTGTTTACATACCCTTAAACCTCAACTCAAATCATGTTAATTCTCTGAACCAAAACATTCAAGAAAAATCTGTCTACTCTTGCTCTCCTCTGCTTACTTATAGTAAAAATTCACCACATTACTACTATACAATTTAACATAGCAAAAAGTCATGCTTAGAATTAAGAACAAGAACATTTTACTCTCACATAGAAAATATAGTCATATAAAAGTGTTGTTCCTATCCTAACAACAAGAACAAGACAGATGGCCTAAAAATCACCACTGTATTGAATCCAGAGAAATCTAAAAAATAAAGTACAAAAATAGTGAGCTCCTGCCAGGAAAGAAGATGCCCAAGTCTGCTTTAATTCTTGGTGGAATAGCAGACATAAAAGAAGCTTCCATCAGTGGCAATAAGAAGAAACCATCTGGGGCATTTTACATCACTAAAAGCCAAGTGTAGGTTGTCATGACCACTTTGTGTCCACAGGAACTTGAGCCACAAATCTGCAGCCACTTTCCAACCCTACTGCACTCCAGTCCCACAGTGAGCACTTGGTAGTAGCTGCTTATGGGTGGAGGAGAGAGAGGACTGAGAGAAACCCTCACAGGTACTCAAGACTTCAATGAAGACACTGCCATAGGCAGAGGAAAAGCAGTGAAGTACAGAAAGCCAGGGGCAAACTGACTGGCAAGGAGATCATCCCAATGATCTAACAAGCTGGCAGCCTAACCTCAAAGAAAAATTCTCTCTCCTACAGATCAGAAAACTGGTAGCCAATCACAAAATAAATAGAATTCAAGAATTTGCTTAGTCCTCAAAACTCAAACCCCCCGATCAGAGAAATTTTGATACTGCCTGGAAAAACTTGGATATTGCCCCAAAACCACACAAATCCAGTAGTGCAGTGGAGCTAACTGAAACACTAGAGAAGCCCTGGCACAATCAACCAACCAGTGGTGAGCAGGAGCCAGGTTGTACTGGTCATAAAAGATGACTGTCAGATCTTTGGCAATTTTGTACACTAGTTGCTATGCACACCCGTGATTAAATATTAAATTACATGAGCTTATATAAATAGATTCTATTTTAAATGTAATATATCCTTTTTGCGCCTAATGATTTTATCATGTTTCATTACAAATATAAATATGTATATATATTTTTTCTCTGTATGTTAGTGTACTACTATGCTTCTCCCAACTATGGTCAGTGGCTCCATGTTCATAGTTTGAAAATGAAAAGATTGAAAATCATCAAATACTTTAACATGGGACTTTTCTTTTTTTAGCATTTTTTTATTTTAAGGAGAAAAGAACAAAAACAAAAAAACAAATACAAAAATAAAACAACACAAAAACTGTAAAAATGATACAGAATTTCAAAACAAGATGATAGGAAATTCACAATGGTTTTTGTATCATTTACTGTTATCTTCAAAGTAATTGCTCAGATTACCAGATATAGGTATGCAAGATGGATCAAACAATTAAACATTAACTGGTCCTTTCAGTAAACCAATAGAAACTAGTAGTACAATTATCTTAGCTATCTTGTGTATATATACATATATTTCTTCTTTCCTTCTTTCTTTCTTTTCTCTTTCCCTCATCCCAGTTGTTCTTTCCTATGGAGCAATTTCTTTCCCTTTCACAATATCCATTGTAACTTTCAGATTTTTACACCTGCACGTTCTCACCCTACGGAGACAATATGATGTTTACACATGTGGGCCTGATTTATTTCACTTATGAGTATGGTCTCTAGTTGAATCCATTTACCTATAAAAGCCTTCAGTTTATCTTTCTTTATAGCTGAATAATACATCATTGTATAAAAATACCATATCTTTTTTATCCATTCCTCAGTTGATGAGCATTTAGTTGTTTCCAAAATTTTGCTATGACAAGTTGTACTGCTATAAACATGGGTGCACATATATCTTTGTGATATGATGATTTTAATTCTTTTGGGAAAATACCTAGAAGGGACATAGCTGGGTTAAATGGGACCTCTAATCCTAGTTTACTGAGGAATCTCCAGACTGATTTACAGAGTAATTGCATCAGTCTACATTTCCAGCAAGAGTGGAGAAGGGTTCTTTTTTTCCCCCAGCCCCTCCAGCATTTGTTGTTAATTGATTTCTTAATGATAGCTATTCTTTCTGGAGTGAGACGGAATCTCAGTGTTGTTTTAATTTGCATCTCTCAAATGACCAATGATGTTGAACATTTTTTTTCATGTATTTATTTGCCATTTGTGTTTTTTCATGAGAAGTGTGTACTCATCTCAGATGCCCATTTTAGGATTGGGTCTTTGAATTTGGGGGGTCTGATTTGTTTCAATTCTTTATTTGTTCTAGATAGAAGTCCTTTGTCTGGTGGACAGTTAGCTAAAATGTTTTACCACTCTGTGGGTTGTCTTTTCACTCTATTGGTGATTTCTTTTGAAGTACAAAAGCTTTTTAATAGGATGAGATCCTAGTGGTTGATTCCTTGAAGTGTTTCCTATGCAGGTTGATTGTATTACCTGGATAGGATATAAGGGACGGAAAGAGTGTCACTACTTGTCACTTGTTTCTTGCTGCCTTGCTGCCTTCTGCATTTTGCCTGCCATAAACTCTTTCTCTTCTGTGATGCCCCCCTGCCATGCCAGCCTGCTTGGAACCAACCAACTATGAACTGCAAGCTCTACAAACTGTGAGCAAAATAAACCTTTCATCCTTTAACTTTGGGTGTCAGGTATTTTGTTTTAGCAATGAGAAAAGTAACTAAGGCAGGAGGGGAATATTATCGCAAAAGAACAACTATATGAATGACATCTGGCTTCCAACAAGAAACAATAGAAACCAGAGGACAATAAAATTTAATCATTAAAATGCTCAAAGAGGGGGAAACAATCATCACCTAGAATTCCATACACAGTGAAAATTTCCTTCAAAAGGACATCCTTCAGAAACAAGCACTTTTTCACACAGACTAAAAAAATTGGGGAAAAAAGTAGTTTATACCAGACATGGATGGATTATAAGAAATTATTTAGTTTGATGGGAAATGATATTCTGCAGAAAGGAATAAAGTATAATAGAATGGCTATCCTAATCTCCTAAGATTTCCCAGTAAATTCTTAAGAAGTAGCTAATTAGCTGAACTGCTATATTCGGTCAATATTTTAATTCTGACACCAATAGCTTTCAACTTCTATCTGCCCTGTTGATCTTAAAACTAAACAAGAGTGTCTGGTTCACATGAAACTTGGTGACCTTGGATTTAGAGAGCATGAGTGCCCAAGGAACCAAACAAGAACTAAGAAGGGATTTCCATGAGATCCCAAGGAAATAAGATTACATGTGTCTCCCTGGCTAAAGGTAACATTTGCGAACTCTCAACTCTTTAGGTCAGTGAACCAGTTGCTGTGGTTCAAATATAGTTGCTCTCTTCAAAAACTCATACTGAAATCTAAACCTCATTGTGAATTAGCAGGAGGTTGGAAACTTAATTCAATCATGATGTTTAGAGATGGCACCTTTGGAATGTAATAGGAATAGATACGGTCATTAGGGTGGAGCCTCCATGACAGCACTGGTGCTTTATAAAAAAAAGGAGGAGGAGGGAACAGAACACACACTTATTCCCTGACTCTGTGCTTCCTCAGACTCTCCCAACAAGGCCATTGCCAGATGTGACCCCTCAGTCTTTGACTAGAAACATGAGCTAAAATAATCCCCTTTTCTTTATAGCTTACCCCATCTGTGGTGTTCTATTAGCAAGAGACAGCAGACTAGGACACCTGTATTGGGAACAACTGGAGTTTCAGAAATAAAACAACAGGAACCTAGAAGCTCCTGGAGATACTCCAAAAATCCCTCAAGGAAACAATGTATTGAATGTCTATTAAATGCTAAGTAATTTCATAGGTTTTAACTTATTTTAAATTTATAGTAATAAAGCTGATTTAAATTCAATCTTCTCTGGCTCCAAAATCTGTCTTCATGTTCACAAACCTCCAAAAACTTTCTATTGTTAAATTCAAATTTTGTCTTTCTCCTTTCACTTTGCTAGAGCCTTCAAAAGTCATTTAGCATAGTTAATTCACCCTGTTATTCCTGAAACACTTTCTTTGCTTCTGGGCTCTCACTGTCTCTTGCTTTTCCTCCTTAGGTTTTCTTCTATGTCTTCTTTCCTGGCTCCTCATCTACTCCCTGATCTCTCAGCATTAGAACCCAATCCTGTGTCTCTCTCTATTTTAGCTCTTCACTCCCCACAGGTGAGCCCAACCAGTTCCATGACTATGAACACCCAATCTGAACTAAGGATTTCATTCTCTCTCCTGGAACACCATACTTATATAATCAAATCCCTATTTGTTACTTCTGTTTGGATATCTGATAAGAATCTTTTATAATATCAAAACAGCATCTTTCCCCCTGAAATTCTTCAAGCTTGTTCAAAAATAAATAGCACCATTCCCTTCCCAATTACTCAAGCCCAAAATCTCAAAATTGTCTTTGGTTCCTTTATTTCCTTTATGCCCCATAATCAATTCGGTAACAACTTTATGCAGTACCTAGAACAGAGCCTGACACATAGTGGAATCTCAAAAACTATCTACTAAATAAATGGATGGTTGAATAACCAAGGAAACAAGGCAAAGATGTCTACAATGGATGAGGAGGAAAGCACCATCAAGACTTTATCAAGGAGAAAAGATGGTGAGACACGATTGCTTGGCATGTACATGTTAAAGCCACACTGTTTTAGGTAGAGTCTCGGTCTAAAAGCACTCAGAACTTTTTCTTGCCCTCAAAGGTAAATCATGATTTCCTCTCTCTCTCTCTCTCTCTCTGTTGAATTTTATACTTACATATTAAAAGCACTTTGGCAACATAACAAGACAATCAATAATACCATCATCATAACAAAACGTTTCACATACATATTTCCTTTGAGTTTTTATTCATAAACAAATTTTCACAAAATGGCAACAAAAGAATATATCCCCTTTTACTAAGTTGCTTTTTACATTGATTATGCTATAAACACTTTCTGTGCTACTGAATATCTGAATTTTTTGCAATTTTAATAACAATTAATTTTATTGAGAATTTGCTATGGGCCAGGAATTGTTCTAAATGTGGATATTATCTTGTTTTCTCTACCTTAAATAACTATTTAAGGTGGGAACTATTACTATTTCCACTTTGGTCCATTTTCCCCTTCTAGGCAAGGCACTGATACATGCATACTATACGTCTGAGCAACAGTGTTCAGTATGAGAATCTTGATAATATTGACTGGCATAATTCATATCTATCAATAATGGAATGCATGAAACTCTGATGCATCTACCAATAAAGATAATCATACATAGTTGAGTGTGGTGGCACACACCTGTAATCCCAGCACTTGGGAGGCTGAAGCAGGATCACCCTAAGTTTAAATCTAGCCTGTACTACATAGTGAGACCCTGCCTCAAAAAAAAGATAATCATACAGAAACATATAAGATGATATGGAAGAAATGGTAAGTAAAGGAAAAAGAACTAGAATATATTTATTATGATCCCATTAACACTTTTTTAAACTATAGAGAGAAATAAAAGAAGGCCATATATTTTTTATTCCATTAACATAAAATATCTAAACTGCAAATCCATATTGACAGAAAGTAAATTATTGGTTCCCAGGACCTGATGATGGTGGCAAAGAAACAGATGGTTAATATTTTGGTATTAGTTATATTTTAATAATATATTTCTAAAGTAACTAGCAAAACATCATATAATACATACAGATATATATTTAAGTACAAAAAGAGACCCTAGAAGGATGTATAGAAAATTATTGCTAGTATTAAGACAAAGCCAAAAGAAATTAACAGAGTTTTATCACTCTGGTTCTACATCACTTCAATCATGTTACTGGAACTGTATATAGAATAGCTATAAATGGAGTATTTTAATTTTTTACTTGTTCAATTTAAAATAATGAAGTATTTGTTACTAAGAACATAATGACAGCCAGGCACCATGACTTGTCCCTGTAATCCCACCTACTCAGGAGGCTGAGACTGGATTATCACTTGAGCCCAAGAGTTTGGGGCCCACCTGAGCAACACAATATGACACCCCTATATCTTAAAAAACAATAAAAATGACCACAACATTTTGAAAATTGAAGTGAGGTAAATAAAATAGGTACTAATGTTTTATTTTGTTAGCTCATCAAGGTATAAAGATAGTGATGGTGGTGGAAAAGAAACAGGTATTGTTTCTTCTTGATATTATTTACTTAGTAGATATATAAATATATAAATCAAATAAGAGGGGCTGGGGATTTAGCTCAGCAGCAAAGCACCTGCCTGGCAAGCGCAAGGTCGTGAGTTCGGTTCCTGGTACCGAGAAAAACCAAAAAAAAAAAAAAAAAAATCAAATAAGAGAAATTGATATATAACAGATATATAAACAAATAGAATTTCAGTGTAATATTTCTTCTTCTTACTTTATATTGCCTTCAGAAAATAAATATTTTCTCCTCTGGGATACAAAGAATGACATTTTTAGACTCGTAATGGGTTTTGACATAATACTAAATGTATATAAACATAATAAAAGGTAAGCAACGAAAATTATAAATTATCTAGTAATTAATCTAAGTTATACAACTCATCTCTGTAAAAAGCATTTTTAATTATTTTATTTTATTAGTATATGTTTTGAGTCCATGCAGTTTACAATCATCTTGGAGAGTGATTACACGTACACACAACAGCTAGGTTTTTTCTTTTTTAACCCCTTCCCCTTCCCTCTCTGTCTTCAATTTCCCTATCCTATTTTTACTTCTCTTGATATTATTTGCTTAACTCATGTTATGGCACTATTGTAGTCAGGATTTGCAGGAGAAACAATTTAATACAGGACACATAATTTATAGTATTATTTTATAGTGGTCACCCAAGAAGTTAAATACAGAGTACAGAAAATCTATCCACACACTAAAGACCCAAAGAATCCAGCTGAAGCCCTGGATCCCATGGTAATGTCCTTCAGAAGTCCAGTGAAAGACCTACAGACCATGACAATGTCCCCCATGAGTCTAGACAGAGGCCTAAGGCTCATGACAATGTGTCATGCAAGTCTGTCGAAGATCTATGCTCCGAAAGCCCAAAGGTCAGAGGTGGAAGCTAGAAAGTCTGTGGCAGTGGGATAAAGGATCTGTGCCAGCAGGTTGAGGGATCTGCACTTGAGCCAGGAAGTGATATTCAAGGTAAGGACCAGAGCTTCCCTGAAAGTTACCACAGCCATCCTCAGCAACAAAGAGGTCCTGAGCTCCTCTGATGATGAGAACACCCAAACTCATCTCAGGACAACCAACTCAACATGTCTCTCCAGGAGAACCAACAGCTCCCACTTTTTCCTCTCCAGTTCTCCTTTTCATGTTGTTGGCAACAAGCCTCAGATGGGCCCTCCACACCCAGCACCATGCTGATTCAGTTTAGCTGGGTGTTACAAGTTGACCACCAGTTGTCAATCCACCACAAGCAAACAATGTTTACATTAGTTAAGGTCTTTATGTTCCTGTATATAGCATATCTTCATTCTTATTTCCCCTTCCCCTTCTTGCCCTTTATGCTTTTTTCCTTGGACCACTTCCCTATTCCAAGAGATCCATCTAATCAAACACTTCTATCCATCCTTTATTACTGTCTTTGTTACTACTTTGCTTCATTCAAGTGAGAGATACTATATGGTATTTAAGTTTGCACACCTTGTTTATTTCACTCAATATTACATTTTCCATGTGCATTCATTTTACTACAAATATATCAAATCTGCCATTCTTTATAGCAAAGTAGTATTGTGTTATATATAGATACCACTTGTAGTCAGAGTTTGCAAGAAAAGCAACACAGAACACATAATACATAGGATTGTTTTATAATAGTCACCCAAAGAGTCACATACAAAGAGAATTCAGGAAATCTGTCCACACATTAATGACCCAAAGAATCTAGCTGAGGGCCTGGATCCCATGGCAATGTCGTGCATGAGTCCAGCTGAAGACCTAGAGCTCATAACAATGCCTCCCACATGTCCAACTGGAGGGCAAGAGCCCAGGACAATGTCTCATGCAAGCCTGTTTCATGGATCTGCACTGGGAAGGCCCAAAAGTCAGTAGTGGAAGCTAGAAAGTCTATGCCAGTGGGATGAAGGATCTGTGCCCACACTGGTTCAGTTCAGCTGGGTGTTACAAGCTGACCACAAGTTATAAATCCACCACACCACATTTTCTTTATCAATTCATCTGTTAATAGGTATACAAGCTACTTCCTGGACTTAACTATTACAAGTCGTACTGCTCTAAACATCAGTAAGCCTGTGTTGCTGTAATATGTTATTGTCTTGGTTACTTTTTTCTCGCTGCTGGAACAAAATACCTGATGCCCAAAATTAAGGAAGGAAAGGTTTATTTCGCTTACAGTTCGTGGAAGTTTCAATTCGTACTTGGCGATTATAAGGCAGAGTGGCACGTGGCAGAGGGCTGCATCTCAGGGCGGCAGCACAGCAAAGCAGCTACCAGGACACACACCAGGGCAGAATTGGGGGAGGAATCTCCCCAAGCAGCTTCCTCCTCTCCCTTACATATGCAAACTATCCACCCCAGGGCGGGTGTAGCTCTCACACCCATATTCAAACTCTAATAGCCTGCCCCAGGGCCGCAGGAGGCTTTGGGGGGACACACAGACATAAACCATAACAGTTATCTTATGCTCTTTAGGAAAGATACCTAGCAAGGGGATCACTGGATCACATGGAATTTCTAATTTTAGTTGAGAAATCTCCATACTGATTTCTATAATGTTTGAACTAGTTTAAATTCCCACCAACAATGGAGGGTTCCTTTTTCATCACAGCCTCACCAGTATTTGTTATTGTTGAACATGTTTTCATATATTTATTGACCATTTGTATTTCATCCTCTATGAAGTGTCTGTTCATTTCTGTTGCCCACTTCTTGACTGGATCTCTAATTTCAGTTGGTTTAATTTTTTCAGTTCTTTGTACATTCTAGCTATTAATCCTCTACCTGAGGAGTGACTGACAAAGTTTTTTTCCCATTCTATAAGTGGTCTCTTCACTCTACTGATTGATTCTTTTTTTTTGTACAGAAGCATTTTAGTTGATATAATCCTTTTTATTGATTATTTCTTGTGTAATTGTTCTGTTTAAGAAACCCTTTTCTACACCTATGTCTTCAACTTTACCTTTTTCCTTCCAGTAGGTTTAATGTTTCTTTCTTTTTTTTATTTTAAAAATAAAAGGAGGAAAACATTAATAGACAGACAATCTTTTACAAAATAGCAAAAGAACACTACAGACAACACAGAGTTACAAACAAAGTGGTAGGAAATTAACAATGCTTGTTGTATTACATATTGATATCTTCAAAGTGGTTTCTCATGAAAACACATAGAGACATGCAATATTGATCAATCAAGGACTCATTGACAGTTTCTTTCAGCAAAGAAATAGAACAGTAGAACAACTATGTTAACTATCCTGTATATACATACATACAAAATTTCTGCTTCTTTCCCTTCTTTTTTCCCACATCCCAGTTCCCCTTTACCCGAGTGTTTTGCTCTCATTTCACAATGTCTATCATACCTCCTAGTTTAAATTAACTCTTTCAGGTTTTACACTAGTGAAACAATGCAATGCTTGCCCATGTAGGTCTGATTTATTTCACTTATGAGTATGGTCTCTAGTTGTGACCATTTACCTATAAATGCCTCAAGTTTATCTTTCTTTATAGCTGAGTAATATTCCATTATATAAAAGTACCACAATTTTCTTATCCAATCCTCGGTGGATGGACGTTTGTGTCTTAATATTTAGATATTTGAGCCACTTTGATTTCAACTTAGTATAAGGTGATGAAAAAAGGTTCAGTTTTAATCTTCTGCACAGAGTTAACCAATTTTCCCAGTACCACTTTTTGAATAGCCTGTCTTTGCTCCAACGTATGTATTTGGCCTCTTTGTCAAAGATCAAATGGTTAAATATGTCTGAGGAAGTTTCTGTACTCTCAATTTTGTCCCATTGATCCATGTATTTTTTTGTTCTAGTGTATCCCATTTTTGCCACTATTCCCCTATAGTATAGCTTCAAATCAGGTATTGATATGGCTGCCTGCTTTGCTCTTGCTACCCAAGAGCTTTTTGCAGTTCTAGATCTCTTCTAATTCCATGTGGATTTTAGAATTACTTTTTCTAGATCTGTGAAGTATGCCGTTGGGCTTTTGACTAGGGCTACAATGAATCTCTATAATTGTTTTGGGAGTGTAGCCATTTTGACAGTATTGATTCTGTCTATCTAGGAGTAGGGGACATCTTTCCATTTTCTGATGTCCCCTTCAATTTCCTTTTTCAGAGTACTGTAGTTTTTATTGTAAAGGTCTTTAAATTCCTTGCTTAAGGTTAGTTCCTTGGGGTTTCATTTTTCTTGAAGCTACTATGAAAGGTATTATTTTCATAATTTCCTTCTCATCCTATTCATTATTGATGTACACAAATGCTAATGATTTTTTGTGCTTATCCTGTATCCTACTACATTGCTGAAGTTTGTTATTAATTCTGAGAGTTTTTGGTGGAGTTCTTTGGGTCTCCTATGTAGAGTATCATGTCATCTGCAAATAATTATAACTTGAATTCTTCCTTTCCTATAGGTATCCAAATTATTTCTTTCTCTTGTCAAATTTGTCTGACTAGCGTTTGAAGTATTATGTTGAATAGAAGAGGCAACAGTTGGATTCAACATGGTTGAGTGGAGGAGGAGTCACACTGCAGCTACTCAGAGAAAGTCAACTAAAGACACGGGTAATAGGAAAGGGAAGGACATACATTGTGATGCCCAAATCAATCTGAAATAAGAGACCTGAGGTCAAACAAAACATAGACATAGAAATTTACAAAATGATGATCCACCCACAGGTCTGCTGGTGGCACTGCCTCCTGCGTGCCAAGTGAGATTCACCATACTGTGAAGCCTCTAAGAAACAGATGGACTGCAAAAGTATGGCTAAGTCACAAGTCAAATAGGATATATTTGGGATATAAGGCTTTTTTCCTTTATACAGAGGATGTGGAAGCCTGACAGCAAATTTCACTGGTTCCTTCCACAATGGGCTGTCAGCTTTTTTTTTTTCATATGCCCTAACTGAAAGCCCTAATGACAACAAGATTAGGGACCTACCCTGCAACCAGTGAGAAGGACACGGACACAGACACACAGAATTTATAAACAGCCATGGCACTTGCCCCATGAGACAGGAGATTGAAGCAGCCTTGGGCTGCCTCCAAGATGGCAGCACAGGCAGGGAGTCAGTAAGGCTAGGGATCGTGGCAGCAATGCACTCACATGACAGTGGCAGTGGAGGTGAAGATCAGTGTGTGAAACATCACATACCCTCCTGCCCTGTGACCAGTAAGATTGGTACTCTACCCAAGGCAGAGGAAATTGAACTGCAACTGGCTATCCCTGCAGTGACAGCAAGACAGCTTAAAACATTTTACCCCATCCCACCCCATCCAGCAACAAGTGGCACAAGAGGACAGATACATGCCAGTGGAAGTAGAACACAGAAGGCTGGTCTAACAAAGAGAAGCCAACTGTATACACTGGGAACAGCCTCAGGTTGTCTCTGTCAGAGGTCACCACAACTGGGTAAGAGACACAGAGACAAACGTTTGTTTGTTTTGTTTGTTTTATTTGTTTGTCTGTCTTTAGATTGTTTAGATCTTTACCTTTATTATTGTTCTAATCTATTCATATTGTTTCTCTCTTTCCTCAACTATCTCTCTTGATTTTGTGATATTTACATGTGAGTGAACAGTCTCTCTAGTCTTTCTGGTCCACTTTGGTAATCCTTTGCTTTCTCCTTTTTTCCCTCTGTTCTGCCCCCATTCTCCATTTTCCCAAAGTCTGGATGATCATCCTTTGTCCTCCAGCCTGGGTTCTACTATATTTCTCTTCATTTAGCTTTCTTTTATGTCCACTATTCTTAAATTTCCCCACCACGGAGTAAAATCACTCTACTGAGGGGAAACTCTTTGTATACAAGTTCCTGAATAATGTTGGATTTTGTTATATAACTTTAGAACTTGCTCCTATAATTAAAGGTACCAAGTTAATAATTACCAGTTGTCAGGTTTTAGGCTGCACTTAATATTATTATTATTAATTGTACTACTTTAACCACGATGTTGTACCCTTTGTAATCAGTTGAACTCCATTGTATGACAACACTGTGATTGTCTGGGGTCATAAATGTCACCAAAATCCAGTACCAAAGTAATGGGTTCTGAGTCAAACACATCTCATCCTCAATAAATTAGGAAGGTAGGCTCTTGGGGCAGACATAAAAAAAAAAAAAACAAGAAAAACCTATACACAAAAGACCTCCCCCAGAGGAACCAACCTCCCCCAGAGAAGCCTTGTTACTTGTGATAAAGCTTTCTACTATAAGAAACTTACAAGCATCAACACAGCAAACAAAATAAAGCAAAAAAAAAATAAAATAGAAAATGACAAGATACAGAAGTAAAATGCAACTCCAGAACTCCAGCCCACCCAGTTCAGATCCAAGTGACCAAAAGATACAGGAAATCAAAATCCACATAGTGGAATTCTCTGGAATAATAATACCAGAAGTTGGAAAACAAATGCATGAGACTATACAGAAAATCAAAGAAGAAATAATCTCCCAGGTTAAAAAGGGAGATGATGATCATAATGATGGACTTTCTCAGAAAACCTAAAGTAGAAATACATTAAAAGCAGGGCTAAGGATATATCTCAGTGGCACAGTGCCTGCCTGGCAAACACATGGTCCTGAGTTTGATTCTGGATACAAAAAAAAGAGCATAAGGAAATGATAGAAACAATGTGTACTCAGCATAGGAATATGGAATCCATGGAACAGTCATTTAAGAAATTAAAAATTCTATTAAAGATTTATAAAATTGACTGAATGAAAGTGAAGACAGAATATCAGGCTTAGAAGACAGGGTCAAAGTTAGTGATTACAAAAACAGAGATCCCTTAAAAATAGCCAGGGCCATGAAAACACAATCCAACAGTTTAAGGATAATGCAAAGAACAACATAAAATTGATTAGAGTCACTGAAAAAAGCAGGAGTCACAACAACATAACAAGCCTGTTTACAGAAGTAATGGCAGAAAACTTCCAAACATGGAACAAGAATTAGACATACAGTAATTGAGGCAAATAGAACTCCAATTATTACTGACAAATATAACTCTAAACCAAGGCATCTAATAATCAAGATTTTAGAAATTTAGCACAAGAACACAATATTAAAAGCTGTTAGACAAAAGAAAGGAAAATCCATCAGAATCACAGCAGACTTTTTTTTTAAAGAGTAAAAGAAGGATAACATAATAATAGGGGGGCTTACCAAATTACAGACAAAGTGGTTATTGTTTCACATATTGTTATCTACAAGATAGTTTCTCAGGAAAACAAATAGACAAATAATAGTGAGTTAGAGACAAAAGAGGTAGGAGATTATCAA
>NW_004955415.1:8392536-8398296 GCF_000276665.1 Chinchilla lanigera | reverse complement strand
CTGACTCTGGACCTTTCTGGTTCTCAATGGCAGGAGCAAGATTGGCCTGTTGTATGGCATGTATTCCCAGGGTTTTTTCCATGTTTGAATGATTCACACACGTCCATGGGTGGGCATCTGCAGCCGGTGCATGGTGGGCCAATTGTGTCACTGTTTCTTTGTGTTGCGGTAGTTCTCAATTGAGCGGCGGCAGCCAGCCCAAGGGCTGGCACACAGCAGCACTCATCACCACGTGCCTCCCCCTGCCGGGGGCCCTCCCTCTGGGCACCTACGAGGCAGGAAGCAAGCCAGCCAGAAGACCGGCACTCCTCCCCAATGGCTCCCCATGAGCCGGAGGCCCTCTCTCCAGGTGCCTGTGAGGCAGGACAGAATCACAGCAGACTTCTTAACACAAACCATTAAGTCAAGGAGAGCTTGGAGAAAAGTAACTGATTTTAGGCAGAATGCTTTTAGATTTTTCCGTATTTAGTACAATGTTGGCTATTTGTACATCATATACAGCTTTTATCATATCCAGGTATGGTCCTTCTGTACCTATTTTCTTCACAGCATTTATCATAAAGAGATTTGGATTCTATCAAAGCCTTTTTTGTATCTCTTGATACCATAGTATACTTTTTGACCTTGCTTCTATTATATTTACACTTATTGACTTATGTTTGTTTAAACATCCTTGCATTTCTGATTGAAAGCTACCTGATCATGATGCATGGCCTTTTTGATACTGTATTGCTTTATACTGCTAATATCTTGCTGAGGATGTTTGCATCTATGTTCATTAAGGAGATCATCTTGTAGTTTTTATTTTTAGATGAGTCTTTATCTGATTTTGGGATCAGGGTGATACTGGCTTTCATAAATGAGTTTGGGAACACTTTCAATTTCTTTGAAGAGCTTGAGAAGTATTGATGCTATAGAATCCTTAAATGTTTTGTAGATTTCAGCAGTAAATCCATCAGTTCTTGGATCTTTTTAGTTGACAGCTTCCATATTATTGTGTCAATTTCATTGCATGATATTGGGGCACTAAGTATATTGAGATCTCCTTGGGTTAGTTTTAGTAGATTGTCTGTGTCTAGGAATCCATCCATTTCTTCAAAATCTGCTAATTTGTTGGAATATAACTTTTTGAAGTAGTTATTATCTTCTGGATTTCTAGATTGTCTGCTGTGCTTTCATTCTTTTCATTTCTAATTGCATTGATATCTTTTCTCACTTTCTCTTGATAAATCTGGCTAGGGGATTGTGTATTTTATTTATTCTTTCAAAGAACTGAATTTTTAATTCATTCCCTTTTTATTTTTTTTAGTTTCATCTTCATAATTTCCCTCCTTAGTTTCAACATGGTCCTGGTTTATTATTGTTTCTCACGTATCTTAAGGTTTCTCATAGTTATCTATTTGAGCTGGCTCTACTTTCCTAATGTGAGCATTGAGTATGATGAATTTTCCTCTTAGAACTGCTGTCAGCCAAGCACGGTGGTGCACACCTGTAAACACAGCACTTGGGAGGTTGAGGCAGAATAATCACTGCAAGTTCAAGGCCATTCTAGACCACAAATTATTTCAAGGCCACCCTGGACCACATAGTGAGACTCTGTCTCACGGAAAAGAACTGTTTTCATACCATTCTAGAGGTTTTGACAAGTTGTACTGTCATTCTCACTAACTTCCAAAAATTTTTAAATTTCTTCTTTGATTTCCTCTATGACCCACTGGTTGATTAGGAGTATCTTATTAATTTTCCAAGAGCTTTGGCCTTTTCTAAAATTTTTTCTGTTGTTGATTTCTGTTTTCATTGCACAGTAATCTAATAGTATGTATGGAGTAATTTCTTCTTCTTTATAATCACTTAAGAAGGCTTTGTGGGGTAGTATGTGATATATTTTGGAAAAAGTACCATGACGCTGCTGAAAACAACATATACTCTGTCATAGGGGAGCGGAGTACTCTGTATATATCCATTAATCCCATATATTCAAGGGTGTGGTTTAGCACTGAAATTTCCTTATTGGATTTTTGTTTGATTGATCTGTCTCCTTTGGGAAAGGACAGTGTTAAAATCTCCTACTATGATTTTGTTTAGTGTTTATTTCATTTTTTATTTTTTTATTTTGGAGAGGAAAAAAACAATGAAAATGATACAAGGATTATTTTCTCTACTTCTATGAATTATGCTTTGGTATTTAAATTGGAATTTCAATAAACTTGTATACCTGTTTTGGAAATACAGGCATTTTCACCACTTTGGTTCTTTCAACTCAAGGAAACGGGATATCTTTTCATTGTCTGATATACCCTTTGAGTCCTTTTTTCAGAGTATTGTAGTTTTAAACACAAAGATCTTTTACTTCTTTCATTGGATTGATTCCAAGGTATTTCATTTTCTTTTGATGCTATTGTAAAAGGTGTAGTTTACCTAGTTGCTCTCTGACTGAGTTTGTTTTTTCTGTAGAGGAATGCTATTTGTTTTTGAGTGATGACTTTGTATCCAGCTATGTCACTGAATTTTGTTATTAAATCTATAAGTCTTTTGGTAGAGTTTTGGAGATCTTCTAGAAAGTATCATTTCATCTGCAAATAATGATGACTTAACTTCTCCCTTTCCTATCCTTATGCATTTTATTTCTCCCTCTTCTGATTGCTCTGGCTAATGTTCCCAGAATTATAACAAATAGGAGTGGTGATAGTAAACATCTTTGCTTTGTCCCTTATTTTAAAGTGAAAGTTTTTAATTTTTGACCATTTAGCATGATGTTCACTATTGGTTTCTCATAAATGACTTTTATCAGATTGAGATAAAGACTTTCTGTTCAGGGGCTGGGGATTTAGCTCAGCGGCAAAAAGCTCCTGCCTGGCAAGCGCAAGGTCGTGAGTTCGGTTCCTGGTACCGGAGGGGAAAAAAAAAAAAAGACTTTCTGTTCAAATTTTCTTTAGGGTTTTTATCAAGAATGGGTGTTATCCTTTGTAAATTTCCTTCACTGCTTCTACTGCAATGATCATGTGGTTTATTTCTTCACTCTGTTAAAATGATGTGTTACATTTATTGATTTGCACATGTTTAACCATTCCTTCATCCCTGGGATGAATCCTACTTGGTCATGGTGTATAATCTTCTTGATGATTTGCTGCATTCTATTAGCTAATATTTTATTCAGAATTTTTGCATCTATGTTCATTAGGGAGGTTGACCTGTAGTTCTCTTCTACGATTCATTCTTTCTCAGGTTTTGGTATCAGGGTCATACTTGCTTCCAACAAAAATTTGGAATTTCTTCAATTTATTAAAGAGTTTGAGGAGTAATGGCATTAGATCTTCCCTAAAATTCTTGTATAATTCAGCAGTTAACCCCTCAAGACCTTGGTTTTTCTTCATTGGTAGTGTTTTAATTACTTGTTCAACTTCATTGATTGATAGTGGGTTATTGTATTATCTTTATGTCTTCTTGATTCAGCTTTAGTAGTTCATATGTATCTAAAGTATCTCCACTTCTGTGTTTTTCCACCTCCTTAGAGTACAGGTTCTCAGTGTTGGTATCAATGATTTTCTGGGTTCTGCAGGTTTCATTGTGATTTCACTTTTTTCATTTCTAATTGCATAGATTTGAGACTTTTCTTTTTTCAATAAGCTTGGGTAAGTCTTGTCAATTTCATTTAATTCTTGAAGAAATCAATTCTTTGATTCACTGATTCTCTGTATAGTTCTCTAAGTGCAAATTGTATTAATTTCTCCTCTGATTTTTATAATGTCCTCCTTCATATGTAGTATAGGTCAATTTGCTCTTCTTCTTCTAGCAGATAGAGGTTCAACACTAGGTTATTTATTTGAGCTCACTCTGTTTTTCTGGAGTGGTAATTTACCACTTTAAATTTCCTTCTACACAATGTTTTCATTATGTCACATAAATTCTGGTATGCTGTGTGGGAATTACTGTTTAATTGTAGAAACTGTCTAATTTTTCTTTAATTTCATCTGTTACTCTGATTGTTCAGGAGGGTGTTATTTAATTTCCATATGCTTTGCAGTTTTTGTGCTTTCATTTGCCATTGATTTCCAAATTCATTGTACTGGGGGCTGGGGATTTAGCTCAGTGGCAAAAGCACCTGCCTGGCAAGTGCAAGGTCGTGAGTTCGGTTCCTGGTACCGGAGGGAAAAAAAAAAAAAATTCATTGTACTATGATCTCATCATATGCATGTGATGATTTCAGTTATTTTGCATTTACTTAAGCATGTCTATGAAATAGTACGTGGTCTATTCTGGAGAAAGTCCCATGTGCAGCTGAGAATAATATGTATTCTGTTGTGAGGTGGAACACTATGCAGGTATGGATTAAATCCATTTGTTCAAAGGTTTGATTCACTCATGTTTCTTTGATTTTTTTTTATCTATTTCATCTATTTGAGACAATGGAGTATTAAGATCCTCCGTTATGTCTACAGCCATACCACCCTGAACGTGCCCAATCTCATCTGATCTTGGAAGCTAAGCAACGTCAGGCCCGATTAGTACTTGGATGGGAGATCCTCCATTACAACTTAATTCATGCTTATTTGAATTTTCTTGTTCTTTAATGTTTGTTATATATAGATATGTGTGCTAGAATTTGATGAATATATATTTATGATTGTTATCTTTTCCTTGTGGATTGTTCCTTTAATAAGTATGTAATCATATTCTTTGTCTCTCTTGATCAGTCTTGGCTTGGAATCTACTTTTTCTGCAAATAGAATATCCACCCATGCTTTTTTCCAGGTTTCTTTCACATGAGGTATTATTTTCCATCCTCTTACTTTCAGTTTATAAGTTTATTTTTCAGTGAATTGTGTGTCTTGAATGCAGCATATTGTTGTATCTTGTTTCTTTTCTTTTTTTTTTCCAGTACAGGGAATCAAATGCACGACCTCACACTTGCCAGGCAGGTGCTGTGTTGCTGAGCTAAATCCCCAGCCCCTTTATTTCTTGAGCCATTCCACCACTCTATTTCTTTTGATTGGTGAATTGAGGCCATTGACATTGATGGTATTACTGATATATATTGACTTATTCTAGTCATATTATTTTCCTGTTATTTGTTCCCTTTCTTTCCTCTCTGTTTAATTGCTTGCCTTGCCTGGTGGATTAATTCTGTTGGAGGTTCATGGAATCGTAGCACTCATTATCTCTTTCTAGAACATCTTTAAGAGCATTTTTCAGTGCTGGTTTATTGGTCATGAATTTCTTAAAGTGTTCTTTATCATGGAAGCATATTATTTCTCCATTAATTTTGAAAGTTAATTTTATAAGGTACACCAATCTGGGGTTGGAGATTGTTTTCTTTCAGGACTTGAAATACTTCACTCCAATTTCTTCTTGATTTAAGGATTTATGTTTAAAAGTCTGTTATGATTTGAATGGTTTTTCACTCATAGGTGATTATTTATTTATCTAATTGCTTTTGATATTCTATTCTTGTTTCAAATTTCTGGAATCTTGATATTACATGACTTGGTGTAAATTTTTTACCATGGCTAATTGGAGTTCTATATTCCTCATTAAATGTATGTGAAATTCTTTTTCCATGCCTGGGAAATTTTCTGCTTTTACTTCTGGGAAGAGGTGAACAGTTTTATCATGTTTTTCCTTTGTGCTCTCACCTAATTTTTCATTGATTCTGATCAATCTTATGTTATTCTTCTTTGCATCACCTACCAGCTCTTTTTATTTTTTTTTTATTTTATTTTTTTATTTTAAAGATAAAAGGAGGGAAACATTAACAGACAT
>NW_004955415.1:8379780-8392286 GCF_000276665.1 Chinchilla lanigera | reverse complement strand
CCTTCTCTTTTCCCACATCCCAGAAGCCCTTTACTCTTCAGTGGTTTCCTCATTTCACAGTGTCTATCATACCTCCGAGTTTAAATTAACTCTTTCAAGAACCTACCAGCTCTTTGATTGATGTTTTTATGGTCTATTGTTATTTTTGAGAAGTTATTCTTTTCATGATCACTAGCTACAAACTTGTCTTCTAGATCTGATATTCTGTTCTCACATTCATTGATTTTACTGCATATACACTCAATAGAATTTTTAATCCCTGGATGTATGAGTCTGTATCAGCCATTATATTTCTTTCCTATGTTGGGCATTCATGGCTTCCACTGTGTTCCCAAGCTCATCTATTTTTTATCTGTATCAACTCTAGATTCGCTATGTTCTTCATTTTGGTCATCACCTCTGCAGTTATCTGAGAAATTATTCCTATTTTTTCCTAGTGCCTCATTCATCTGCTGTGTTACTTCTGCTGTTACCATTTCAGATGGTTTTGTTCCATCACACTGCCCCCTGGCTTACCCTGAATAAATTCATTCATGGTCTGGGGTTGCATCTTGTTTACTTGTCTTCCCATTTGCTGTTTTTTTTTTTTTTTTAATTTATTTTCTGCTTTGGTGCTTGTAAATTGCTTATAGTAAATAGCTTTATTACTAGCATCAAGAGCTCTTTAGGAAATGACTGCTTTTCAGAGACATCCTCTGTATGTAGCTGGCTTTTGACTTTTAATTCTGTCCCATCCAATTCAAGAGAATTCTGTCTCTTCATTTTATTAGGGATGAGATGTTACTACTTACTGGGCCTAACCCCTGATTCTTGAAGTACAATATCATTTATGATCCTCAGACAATCTGTTTTGTCATACAGGAAGAACAATTGAGTGCAACAACTATGTTATCTTGGCCAGTGTAGTATAATCAGTAATAACAATAGTATCAAGCACAGCCTTGACTGTGGTAACTATTAATTTATCATCTTTACTGGAACAAGATATATAGTTATATATAAAATCTGAAGTAAACCAGAAGAGCTGGGCATGATTGTGCAAACCTGCAATCCTAACACTTGGGAGGCTGAGGTAGTAGGATTGCCACAAGTTTGAAACCAGCTAGGGATACATAATGAGTTCAAGGCCAACCCAGTCTGCATAGTGATACACTGACTCAAAATAAAATCTAAAAAGCCAGAAAATTATGCACAGTAAATATCCATTCAACTGAGCAATTTTACCCTCTGGAGAGAGAATTTAAATGTGATAGGAGGAAAAAAATAGAGTAGTAGAAGAAGAGAAAGAAATTAGAAGCAAAGGTGAAGGACAAAGGTAGATTGCCTAAGCTTTTGGACACTGGGAAAGAATAAAACAAAGAAAGAAGGAAGAAACAAAACAAGAACTAAAACACAAAACTAAAAACAATGTTTAAATTCACAAAAAACAAGAATATACAATCAAAAATAGAGCTTTCTTTGTGATTTCAAACCTATTATAATCTGGAGTGTACAGTTTTGTGGTAGTCCCCACTTCAGGGCATGTCTCTGCTGTCATTGGTAGGAACAGGAGGCAGACAAAGCCCAGATCCATATTGTATGGTCCTAGCAAGCCTGTAGTAGAAATAGGATGGAGTGCTAATTCAACTCTGTTGAAGTTCAAGTGGATCCTGATCTCTGGTTGCAGGCCTATGACCCAAGCTGTTCAGCCCACAGCAGTATGGGTTTTCTTGCTGTCTTGACCTTGGCTCCCTGACCCTGGACATCTCTCAGGACTGTGTCTCACCCAAACACTCACCCAGAGACCCAAGGTGAGGCCAACCCACAGCTGGGTGGAGTCCTGGGTTCACTAGACCACCCCCCAAAAAATGGCATCCTGTCAATCACCCTCTCTTGGGGATGCTTGGATTGGAGTTACTCATCAATTGCTGCAGCCCACAGCATCCACTACTCTACTCCATTGATCTATTTCCCTGTAGAGGGCTCCAGTGTCCCCCACCATCATCACACTTCTATGCCCAAGCCTCCTTACTTATGCCATAAGCCAGGAATCGGGGAAAATTACAATTTGCCAGTATGCTGGGAGTCATAGAGAAAGCATGATTTGCCACCTCCCTTTTCTGCATTTAGATCTGTCATCTCATTTTCCCCATGGGCTCCAGTTCTCCCTTCAGAACTTTCCTGAGTCTGGGGATGCCACTCCCTCCATTTTTTCTTCCCCAAGTTGCTATGCTCCAGTATCTGATCCCCCAATCAAACTTTCATAATTTTAAAAAAATAAAGAAAACACTACACATTACAAACTATGGAAAACACTTAAGCAATAATCAGAAGAAAGTAATTATATATTAATAATAAGAAATATAAAATAATAAAAAATGAATTAAATAAAAACTAAAAATATTTTTAAAGAATAATAAAAAAGCATAAATAACAGAGTAATGAATAAAAGTGAAAATTATAGTGGAAAAGAAAGATACAGCCAGTCTAATTAGTCAAAACACTGATACTTTGAATAATATTAGTGAAGTAGACAAATAACTAATTTGTCTAGCAAGAAGAAAGGATAACCAAAAATACCTAAACTAACAAATGATAAAAGGAAAAAACATTGACATTGAAGAAAACTTTAAAATCATTAGATTGTATATATCTATGAAAATAAATCTGAAAAAAATATTCAATGAATAATTTTTAAAAGAAATACAGCTTACAAAAATTGATGTTAGTGAAATTAAAAAGTTAAAATGGATTGATTTTAATGGGAAAATTAGAAAAATGTATTAATTCTATGTCTTACAGAAAAGCACCAAGCCTAGAGAGTTTCAGAAGGAAATTTACCAAACTGCCAATAATCAGGTAGTTCTAGTGCTACAAAAATTGTTCCAGGCTGGGGATTTAGCTCAGCAGCACAGCACCTGCCTGGCAAGTGCAAGGTCATGAGTTCAATTCCTGGTACTGGAAGAAAAACAAAAATTGTTCCAAAGCACAAGAAAAAACAGAAACTTTTAAAATCCTTTTATGAAGCAAATATAATATTGATTCCCAGATGTGGTTACCTGAATTTTGGATAATACATAAAACCAAGGTAATTTTAAGTAAATTTAATATTATAGGACCAAGGGAAGGAAAGAGGCCTCTTTCCACAGGCCAACTTGCCAGCTATGTGGATAAATCTGAAGCCCAAGGCACTTTCTTGACTGCTACATGATAAGAGAATCATCCAGTAAGAATCACCCAGCTAAGCTTGAATTCTTTACCTAGAGAAAGTGTGCAAGATAACAAACATTTATGGGCAGAGAGGTATAGCTTAGTTTCAGAGACGTTGTGTGGCAAGCACACACATGGAGTTTGATCTCCAGCCATGGAGGAGGGGCACAAAAGTGCTTATTGTTGTAAGCCTCTAAATTTAGGGGTAATTTGATATGCAATGACAGAAATTTATATAACACAACCTTTATATAGCACACTACTACTGAAAGTAGGCATGGAAAGGTGGTCTTTGTCTTTAGGCAAGTCAATGTGATGTCACGACATGATCCCTTCTCCCTGCATGGAGGCAACAACAATAAAAATATCAGTAAGATTTTTTTATGAAGTTAATCTGTTGCAAAAAAAGAGTTCATACTAAAAAATAAACAATATATCAATAAATAGGAAAATACTGCAAACAAAACTGTATAGAGGTGTTCAGGTCACTTAGGTTCATATGCACATTGCTGGCCAAATCAGAGGTCATACATTTTGGTAAAAAAAAAAAAAAGAGCAAAAATTTATTTGAAGCTAGCTCTGAGAAGGTGCAGGGGTCCATTTACCTCAAATAACTATCTCATCATGTACTGGTAGAAAGGATCTTTAATAGTAAAGAACAGAGGAGAGGTGGAGTTACAAAGAGATAATGGAATTCTCTACACTAGCTGTATATCTTCCAGCTATACTCGGCACATTTGCCACTTTCTTGTGCAAAGGAAACAAACAGCTCCAACTCCCAAGGTCAGCATCTGCATATTGTCACTTCATCTGAGCTGAGGAGATGAGGGGTTGTTGATTATGAGCTTAGCAGAAGGAAGCTTGGAGAAGTTGCCTATTTCTAAAAAATAATAATACTAACTTTTTATTACAAGAGAATTAAAAAATAAGAAACAAAAAGCAATAAAAATGATATAGAATTTCAAAAAAGGAAGTAGCAAATTAAAAATGGTTGTTAAATTGCATATTGTTATCTTCAAAGTAGCTGTTCAGATTACCAGATATAGGCATGCAAAATGATCAAACAGCTAAGCATTAACTGTTCCTTTCGATAAACAAGTAGAAATTAGTAGTACAATTATCTTAGCTATTTTGTGCATGTGTGTGTGTGTATAATTTACCTTCCTTCTTTCTTTCTTTTCTCCTTTCTACCATGCCAGTTGTTCTTTCATTTTGCACAGTTTCTTTCCCTTTTACAATACCCATTGTACATTTTGGATTTTATTTACTTTTTCAGTTTGTTATACTAGGGAAGCAATATGATGTTTACATGTGCAGGTTTGATTTATTTCACTCAAGAGTATGGTCTCTAGTTGCATCTATTTACATATAAAAGCCTTCAGTTTATGTTTCTTTGTACCTGAGTAATATTCCATTGTATAAAACTACCACAATTTTTTTTATCCATTGCTCAGTTGATGGGCATTTGCATTGTTTCCAAGATTTAGCTATGACAAATTGTGCTGCTATAAGCATGGGGTCACATATATCACTGTGGTATGATGTTTTCAATTTTTCTGGAAAAATATAAAGAAGGGGAATAGCTGGGACAAATGGGACCTCTGATGCTAGTATTTTGGGGAATCTTCACATTAATTTCCACAGTGGTTGTACTAGTCTACACTCCCACCAACATTAGAGAAGAGTTCATTTATCCCCACATACCCACCAGCAATTGTTACTGGCTGATTTCTTGATGATAGCCATTATTTCTGGGATAAGATGGAATTTCAGAGTTGTTATAATGTGCATTTCTAAAATGACCAATGATGTTCAACATTTTTTCATATTTTTATTTCCCATTTTTAATTCTTTACCTGAGAAGTGTGTATTCATCTCAGATACCCATTTTTTGACAGAGTCTTTGAATTTTGGAGGCCTAATATTTTTATTGCTTTATATGTTCTAGATAGTAGCCCTTTATCTGAGAGACAGTGGATAAATTGTTATTGCAATTCATATGTTTTCTTTTACTCTGTTGATGATTTCTTTGGATGTGCAAAAACTATTCAAAAAGATCAGATCCGCGTTGTTAATTCTTTAAAGTATTTCCTGTGCAGTTTGGTTTCACTACATGAACTCTCTGCCTACTGCAATGTCTCCTAGATTCCTACCTGCTTTCTCCACCAGTAGATTTATAGTTTCTGTTTTAATATTTAGATCTCTGATTCATTTTGACTTTAGTTTAGTATATGGTGATAGACATAGGTCTAGTTTTAGTCTTCAGCCTGTGGAAAGCTAGTTTTTCCAGCACCATATATTAAAGAGGCTATCTTTCTTTCAGTGAACATGTTTGACCCCTTTGTCAAAGATAAGGTGGCTAAATATGTTTGTAGTTTGTTTGCATCTTCTAGTCTGCTCCATCGATCCTCAGATCTGTTTTTTGCCAGTGCATGCTTATTTTGTCACAGTAGCTTTGCAGTATAATTTCAAGTCAGGGGTTGTGATGCCTTCTGCCTTGCCTTTATTGCCCAGGATTACACTTGCTATTCTACATCTTTCGAGTTTCAGATGTGCTCTGGTGTTTCCCAGGAAAATGAGCTCTTAATCATATACTATAATGCTAATTTTGTTTACTTATCATATACCTAACATATATATCATATGTGTTTGCTTATCATATTTATATTACCATATACTATATTGCTATGCGCTCTTAATCATATACTGTACTGTACTGCCAATTCTTTGCTTATTTATTATATATAGCACATTTTAAGAACTTGAGAGAACTATATTTGCTTCTTAGATTCAGCCCCTGACATGAGCCATGCAATCCACAATTATAGTAATCTGGAGAACAATCCAAACCCTAGAACTTTGTGGAGACAAAAGAGACAGAGAGGTTGAAAGTCAGGAAGTTGGGGTCAAGGCCTGAGTCTGCTTTGGCTGAGTTAGAGATAAAGAACAGTTGAATATCAGTAGTAAAGACTGTAAGAAATGGAGTGGATTATTGGGTTCTGCAACCTGTTTTAATTCAACCAGTATTTTCTGTGCACCTGCCACATGCAAAGCAGTGTGTTACCAACCAGAGATGCAAACCAGAAAATACAGAATCAATCTGCCCTTCATGAGCTTTCAGAATAATGAGTGAAATGCAGCTTAATCAACTACCTACTCATATAAATGGAAATGGAACTGTGTTTAATGTGGTGCAGGCCAGGTGTGTGGTACTACGGGCAGGTATAAGAGCAGGGTCTGACACTACCATGGATCAGGAAAGGCTTCTCTGAGAAAGGAATTGTTTAGCTGAGATCTGAAGAATGAACTATTTTGGAAAAGAGATAGGGAAACAAATTCTGAAGAGAGCGCAGCTTGTGAAAATCATGTAAGTGAAGGTAGCCAGTGTGCCTAGAGTAGAGAAGGGTAGAGGAACTTGCAGGAGAGATAGGCAGGAGATAGACTGCACATAGTCTTGGGCAGTGTTCAGGGCTATCGTCTGTATCCCCATAACCTTGGAGCCACTGAGAGATTTGAAGCAGGGGAATGGTATGACCAGGCTTAAATTCCAAATAGATCAGCTGAGCTGTAAAGAGAAACAAGTGAGAGAAGGGGCAAGAACAGGAGCCAGTAGTTCCATTTGGAGGCTTTTGCAGTTGGATCTATGTCCAAAAACAATGACTGACCCTTATGATGCCCAATTCACAGGTGTTGTGTAGTCATTCTGGGCTGGTAGCATCAAGATAAATTCACCTTGTTGACCTAAACACAAGGATATAGACCTACGATACAATAGAGTGTACTGTAAGTGTACATGTAAGAGTGTCTGTTTCAGATACAACTAGGGTCGTCTTTTATTGACATACAGGTTGCAATGGTCATTTCCATTTAGAGCCAACATTCACACTACCCACTGTTCTCCCATCCAATATGGTTTCCTACCAAATAATCTTAATCTACTAGATTTCAGTGCCATTCTGCCTCTCCATGGCTCAATTAGCTTAAAGGTAATTTCATAACTTTTTCCAAGTATTTGGTTTGAAAATGAGTGCCTGGAGTGTATCTAGCCAGTGAGGACTGAGGGAAAGCTGGAGAGCATGGAGATGTGCTTCTGAGGAAAAGTTCTGTCTCGTAAGAGAAATCCACAGGAGGTGACTTTAGATTTGAAAACAGGAACTGGCAGAATCTGACATGGTGAGAGGTAGGAAGAACTTTGGACCTGAGCAGAACAACACCATTAAGCCATTAATCAACAAAATCAATCATCTGCAGGACTCTGTGCTTCTGACTTCCTGTTACAGGGAATAATAACATCCTTGATTTGACTTAGGCTTCTCTGTTCACAGACAACCAATGAACCAGCTGTGTGTACTGATTACCGTCTGTGAGCTACTTTATTTACAATGCAGAGTGATAGTTATACATGTTGCAATAAAATGTAGTTGTGACGAGTATATCACACAGTCTACTTTATATGCTTTACTCATTACCTAACAGTTTTTCAATGGACAGTTACTATGGAGATTAGTACTAATCATTTCTCATATTAGAGTCAGTGAGGATGGACTCTGATTGAATATGCCTCTGTCTATAATTCAAATACTTGTCAACTATTTGGAAACACAAAAATAAATAGCTATATTTTTTCTTCTGCCTAAATTTCTCTTATTCCTAAGGTTTTGCTGCAACATACAAATATGCTTGAGATTGTCTCGATATCATTTTTTAAAACCACTTTCATAATCTATTTCAATACAACCAATTAAATTTGTTGTGGAGATGATTCAATTTGATCATTAGGTTGTCAGAAGGCACCAGCTGGATAATTACAAGAGCCAGACTCTTTCCTTTGGCTGTGGCCTCTGTCTTTTGTTAAAGGATTTAATGCATGAGATAAGCACTTTGTAAGGATCATGTTGGCAATACTTACTCTGTCACAAAGGACCACTGAATCAATTGTGATATTTCTTGAATGTGCAGATCAATAGCTTAGTTCTTCTTTCCCAAAATCCAAATATGACTTGTAGACCACTGTCAACAATTCACAAACTAAATTGCCACTTCTAAAATGAATTATATGACTAAAGGGAAAAACTGGGTTTTGAGCATCATGCCTGAAAAGCTTGTTTTGTTTTGTTTTGTTTTTCGTCTTACTGCATTTATTTGGTCCTTCCTAGATTCACTTTCTTTGAACATTCTCATAAAGTGGCTAGATACTAAGCCTATCTATATTTAAGATACTTGGCATCTGTAGGGAGAAAGCTAACATTTGAGTGCAAGTGGTGGTGCTAGGGAGTTTATGTGATATTGTTATCTTCACAAAACAGATGCAGTCCTAGAATCAGAGACATGGAATAACTTGCGGGAGTCACTAGTTGGTAAGTAGCAGAGATCCAGTTTGTACTGAGGCTTACCTCACTCCCAAGCCCTTTTTCTGGAAAAGCAGCCTGACATAGTAAGAAGCAGATCCTGTACAGCCAGAAAGATGACTCTGCTTGTGTCCAAGAGTTGGCTCTGCCACTTACCAGTGGCACAGTCTGAGGCAACTTATGTTGTCATAATCACCCAGAACTCTTCCTGGAAAACATAGTGATAAATGTATTTTGAATGTGTTTATTGGTACATTGTAGATATGCATAAGGATCACATTCATTATAGGCAGTTTGTACCAGTATATGATATATTTTCATTGTTTTTTTCCCTCTTTCCCTTCCCCTCCCTTCAGCTGCTCTTGCCCTCCTAATTGACAAAGCTTTGTTTCAATTTTTTCACTTCTTTCCTCATTTGTTTCTTTTCCTTTCCTTTCTTTACATCTTACTTCACCTTAGTTCCCTTTCTATTTGAACATTTTCTTCCTATTTCACAACATCTACTATATATTTTAATCATTATTTACACTTTTGGTTTCTCACACCAGAGAAATGATGTGATATTTACACAAGGATCCAATTTATTTCACTTAAGAGTATGGACTCAAAGCATCATACCACAGCAATATATGTGCACCCATGTTTATTTATTTATTTATTTTTTTGGTTTTTTTCCGGTACCGGGAACCGAACTCACGACCTTGCGCTTGCCAGGCAGGCGCTTTGCCGCTGAGCTAAATCCCCAGCCCCTGCACCCATGTTTATAACAGTGCAATTTGTCATTAAAAATCTCGGAAACAACTCAAATGCCCATCAACATAGGAATGGATAAAAAAGATGTCTCATTTTAATACAATGAAGTATTACTCAGCTATAAAGAAAGATAATATCAAGACTTTCATAGGTAAATGGATGCAACTAGGGACCATACTCATAAGTGAAATAAATCGGACCTGCATGTGTAAACATCACATTGTCTCCCTAGTGTAAGAAACTAAAAGAATAAATAAAATCCAAAAGGTACAATGAATATTATGAAAGGGAAAGAAACTGCTCAAAAGGAAAGAACAACTCAGATGGGGGAAAGGAGAAAAGAAAGAAAGAAGAAAGGGAAAGAATATATAAATACACATTATAGCTCAGATAATTGTACTGCTTATTTCTATTGGTTTGTTGAAAGGAACAGTTAATGCTTAGATTTTTTAATGAATTTTCATGTATATCTGATAATCTGAACAACTAATTTGAAGACAACAATTTGCAATATAACAACCATTGCTGAATTCCTACAATCTTGTTTTATGAAGTTCTCTATTGATTCTAATGTATTTCATTTTTTATTCTTTTTAAAATCAAAAAATTTTTTTAAAATTATAAACTCAATGTGCATCCATTTAGGAATAAATATCTCCAGGCCATGCGTGGTGGCGCTTGCATGTAGTCCCAGCACTCAAGAGGCTGAGGCAGGAGGATTTTTGTGAATTTGAACTACAAAGTGAGCTCAAGGCCAGCCTGTACTGCATAGCGAGAGCTTGTCTCCAAAAAAAGACAAAAAAAGGAATAAATTTCTCAGTTTTATCCTTATGGCAGACTACAACTTCATTGTATAAAAAAAACCACATCTTCTTAGTTTTTAAGGAATCTACACACTGATTTCCACAGTGGTTGCACAATTCTGCTCTCCCACCAACAGTAGAGAAGGATTCCTTTCTCTGCACATTCCTGCTAGCATTTCTCATTGATTTATTACTTGATGATAGCCATTCTTTCCGGACTGAGATGAAATCTCAGCAGTGTTTTAATTTGCAACTCTCAAAAGCCAGTGATATCAAGCATTTTTTCATATATTTATTTGCCATTTGTACTTCTTCATCTGAGACGTGTCTGCTCATCTCAGATGCCCATTTTGTTGATTGGGTCTTTAAATTTGGGGAAGGTAAGACTTTTTGAGTCTTTACATATTCTACATTTTAGTCCTTTGAGGTATAGCTAGAAAAAAAATTTTCCCACTCTGTGGGTTGTCTCTTCATTCTGCCGGTGTTTTTTTATTCAATGGGCAAAAACTTTTTAATAAGATGAAATACCAAGTGTGGATTCTTTGTAATATTCCTGTGCTATTGTGGTTTTGTTCATGAAGTCTTTGCCTACAGTGATGTCTTCAAGAGTTCTACCTCTTCTCTCTTATAGCAGATTTAGCGTTTCTGTTTTAATATCTTGATCTTTGATCCATTTTGATTTCAGTTTAGTGCCTGGTGGGAGACATGGGTATAATTTTAGTCTTCAGCATGTAGAAAACCAGCACCATTTATTAAAAGGGCTATCTTTCTTGAAGTGGATACGTTTGGCCCCTTTGTCAAAGATCAGGTGGCTGACAAACATATCAAAAACAAGGAAAGAAAAGACTCAAATTCATGCACTGAGGAATGAAAGTGGTGAAATCACTACATCTCCTGGGGATATTCAGAAAATCATTAATACCTAATTTGAAAATCTTTACTCTCATAGGATGGAAAACACAGAAAAATGGACAGATTCCCAGATACATATGAATTACTAGAGATGAATCAAGAAGATAAAAATTCTGAATAACCCAACATTACCTAATGAAATTGAAAATGTAATTTAAAACTTACCAACATATGAAAGCACAGATCCTGACAGATTAACTGCTGAATTCTACAAGAAATTCACAGGATATTTAATGCAAATACTCCTCAAACCCTTTAATGAAATTGAAACTGGAGCAATTTTCACTAACTCATTTCTGGAGACAAGTATTACCCTGATACCAAAACCAGAGAAATATCCAACCAATAAAGAGAACTACAGGCCAATCTCCCTAATGAACACAGATGCAAAATCCTCAGTAAGATACTGAAAGAAGAATGCAACAAATCATCAAGAAGATCGTACACCACGACTAAGTGAGATTTATCCCAGGAATGCAGGGGTAGTTCAACACACACAAATCAACAAATGTACTACACCATATAAGCAGAACCAAAGACAAAAATCACATGATCCTCTCAATAGATGTAGAAAAAGCTTTGGGCAAAATCCAGCACACATTCATGATAAAAACCCTAGGGAAATGAGAATAGATCATCTTAACTTCAATCTGATAAACACCATCTATGACAAACAACCAGCATACTAACTGGACAAAAACTGAAAGCTTTCACTTTAAAATCAGGAACAAGACGAAGATGTCCAATGGCATCACTCCTATTCAACATAGTTCTGGAAACATTAGCCAGAGCAAATAGACAAGAGAAAGAAAAAAAAGAATAAGACTAGGAAAGGAACAAGTTAAATTATCATTATTTGCAGATAACATGATACTGTACATAGAAGACCCCAAAAATTCCATCAAAAGACTTCTAGATTTAACAGACAAAGTTAGTAGTGTAGCTTGACACAAATTCAACACTTAAAATTCAATAGCGTTCCTGTACACAAGCAACAAACTCACTGAGAGAGAAACCATACCTTTCATAATAGTATTCAAAAGCATGAAATATCAAGGAATCAATCTAAAAAAGGAATCAAAAGATCTATACAGTGAAAATTACAGTACTCTGAGAAAGGAGATTGAAGAGGATATCATAAAATGGAAAGATATCCCTTGCTCTTGTATAGGAAGAACCAATATAGTAAAAATGACCACACTCCTAAAATTGTTATTCAGATTGAAAGCAATCCCAATCAAAGTACCATTACAGTACCTCACAGAACTGGATTAAACATTCCTAAAATTCATCTGGAACCAGAATAGAATAGCAAATGCAATCCTGGGCAACAAAGGCAAGGCAGGAAGCATCACAATCCCTAACTTGAAATTATACTACAAAGATAATGTGATAAAATCAGCAAGGTACTGACAAAAAAGAAGAAGAAGAAGAAGAAGAAGAAGAAGAAGAAGAAGAAGAAGAAGAAGAAGAAGAAGAAGAAGAAGAAGAAGAAGAAGAA
>NW_004955415.1:8319365-8377620 GCF_000276665.1 Chinchilla lanigera | reverse complement strand
AAGAAGAAGAAGAAGAAGAAGAAGAAGAAGAAGAAGAAGAAGAAGAAGAAGAAGAAGAAGAAGAAGAAGAAGAAGAAGAAGAAGAAGAAGAAGGAGAAGAAGAAGAAGAAGAAGAAGGAGAAGAAGAAGAAGAAGAAGAAGAAGAAGAAGAAGAAGGAGAAGAAGAAGAAGAAGAAACAGACGGGGATCAGTGGAAGGAAACACCAACAGAGTGAAAAGGCAACCCACAAAGTGAGAATAAAGATTTAGCCAGCTGTGTCCCTCAGGTAAAAGACTTCTATCTATAACATATAAACCGTTTAAAGAAATCAGGACCCCCCCCCCAATTCAAAGACTCAATAAAAAAGGGCACCTGGGCAGAACACGCACTTCTCTGATGAAAAAATACAAACAGCAAATCAATATACGAAAAAATGTTCAGCATCATGATCATTCGAAAGACGCAGATTAAAAAATTCTGAGATTCCATCTCACTCCAGAAAGAATGGCTATCATCAAGAAATCAATCAAAAACAAATGCTGGCATGGCTGTGGGGAAAAAGGAAGCCTTCTCCACTGTTGGTGGGAGTGAAGACTGGTGAAACTGCCATAAAAATCAGTGTGGAGATTGCTCAAAATACTAGGATTAAAGGTCCCATTCAGCCCAGCTCTTTCCATCTGGGTGTTTTCACAGAAGAATTAAAAACATCATACCACAGTAGTATATGTGCACCCATATTTAAAGCAGTACAATTTGTCATAAATAAATATTTGAAACAGTCAAATGCCCATCAGTCAAGGAAGGGATAAAGAAAAAAAGACATGGTATTTTTATACAATGGAGTACTACTCGTGTATTCAGAAGGATAAACTTGAGATTTTTTGGGTAAATGGATGCAACTTGAGTCCATACACATAAGTGAAATAAATCAGACTTCCATGTGTAAACATCATATTGTCTCCCTAACGTAAGAAGGTGGAAAAGTAAATAAGATCCAAAAGGTACAATAGGTATTGTGAAAGAGAAAGAAATTGCTCAAAAGGAAAGAGAAACTGGGGTGAGGGAAAGCAGAGAAGAAGGAAGAGAAAAAGAAAATATATACATACATATAAGATAGTTAAGAGAGTTATGATAGTTACACTACTAATTTCTATTAGTTCACTGAAAAGAAAGGTTTTTCCTTATACTGTTTGATCAGTTTTTATGCCTATATCTTGTAATCTGAGCCACTACTTTGAAGATAACAATACACAATATATTAACCATTGGTACTCTCCTATTATCTTGTTTTGAAATTTTGTATCTTTTTTATTTTTAAAGAGAAAAGAACAAGAATAAAATTACAAAAACAGACATAAAGAAAACAAAAAATAATAAAAATGATACAGAACATCAAAAAAGATGATAAGTAATTAACAATGGTTGTTGTATTACATATTATTATCTTCAGATTGGTTACTCAGATAACCAGATATAGGCATGTAAGACTGATCAAATGATTAAACATTAAATGTTCCTTTCAATAAACTAATAGAAATTAATAGTACAATTATTTTAGCTATCATATGTGTGTGTGTGTTCCTTTCTTTATTTTTTCCTTTCCCTCATCCCAGTTATTCTTTCCTTTTGAACAATTTCTTTCCCTTTCACAATATCTATTGTACCTTTCAGATTTTATTTACTCTTTCAGGTTCTTACACTAGAGAGAAAAATATGATGTTTACACATGTGGGTCTCATTAATTTCACTTAAGATTATGGTCTCTAATTTCATACATTTACCTATAAAACCTTGAGTTTATCTTTCTTTATAGCTGAGTAATACTCAATTGTATAAAAATACATCTTTTTTATCCATTCCTCAGCAAATGGGCATTTGGGTTGTTTCCAAGATGAAGCTAAGACAAATTGAGCTGCTGTAAACAAGGGTACACATATATTGCCATAGGACGATGTTTTCAGTTCTTCTGGAAAAATACCCAGAATGGAAATAGCTGGGTTGAATGGATCCTCTTATCCTATTTTTCTAAGGATTCTCTACACTGATTTCCACAGTAGTTGTACCAGTCTACACTTCCACCAGCAGTGGAAAATGTTTCGTCTTCCCCTCATCCCCTCTAGCATTTTTTATTAGTAATTTCTTGATGATAGCCATTCTTTCTGGGGTGAGATGGAATCATTGTGTTATTTTAATTTACATTTCTTGAATGACTAAAGATGTTGAACATTTTTTCATACATTTACTTGCCATTTGTATTCTTCACCTAAAAAGTGTGTCTTTGTCTCAAATGTGTATTTTTGGATTAAGTCTCTGATTTTGGGGCCTGATATTTTTTATTTCTTTATATGTTATATGTAGAAGTTCTTTGTCAGAGTGAGAGTTGGCTACAATTTCTCCCCATTGGTGTGTTTTCTGTTTTCCTCTATTGGTGATTTCTTTAGATGTGCAAAAACTTTTTTAAAAGATGAGATTCCATTTGCTGATTCTTTCAAGTACTTCCCATGCAGTTTGGTTTTCGTTCATGAACTCTCTGCCTACCCCTGTCTTCAAGATTTCTACCTATTCTCTTCCAGTTGATTTAGTGTTTCTGTTTTAATATTTAGATCTTTGATCCATTTTGAATTTAGTTTGGTGCATGATGATAGACAAGGGTGTATATTTAGTCTTCAGTATGTGGAGAGTCACTTCTTCCAGCACTATTTATTTAAAAAGCTATCTTTCTACCAGTGAACATGTTTGGCCTCTTGTCAAAAATAAGGTGCCTGAGTGTGTTTGTGTTTGTGGTTGCATCTTCTAGTCTGTTCCATTTATCCTCAGATCTGGTTTTTTTTTTTTTTCAGTACCATGCTGATTTTATCACAGTAGCCTAGTAGTATAATTTCAAGTTAGGGTTTGTGATGCCTCATGTCCTGTCTTCATTGCCCAGGATTACTTTTGGTATTCTAGGTCTCTTCTGATTGCAGATAAATCTTGGGAATGTTTTCTCTACATCTGTGGGGTATGGAAATGGTGATTTGATCAGGACTGCATTGAATCTGTATAACAATTTTGGAAGTATGGCCATTTTCACAATGTTGATTCTTCCTATCTATGAGCAAGTAATATCTTTCCATTTTTTGCAAGCCTCTTAGTATCTTTTTTCAGAGTACTGTAGTTTTCACTATACAACTATTTTACATCCTTTGTTAGACTGATGCCTAGGTATTTCTTTTTTGGGGGGGGTGCTATTGTGAAAGTTATAGTTTCTTTAGTTTCTTTCTTAATGTGTTTATTGTTTGTTTATAGGAACACTATTGATTTTTCAGTGTTGACTTTGTATCTAGTTATCCTAAAGATTTTGTTGATTAATTCTAGATGTATTTTTGGTAGAGTTTTGGGTATCTTTATTGAGTATCATGTCATCTCTGAATAAGGATAATTTCACTTCTTTCTTTCCTATCTTTATTCCTTTTATTTCTCTCTCTTGTCTAGTTGCTCTGGCTAGTGTCTCCAGAACTATGTTGAATAGGAGTGATGACAGTGGACATCTTTGTCTTGTTTCCGATTTTAAAGTGAAAGCTTTCAGTTTTTGTCCATTTATTATGATGTTGATCATTGATTTGTCATAGATGGCTTTAATTAGAGTGAGGTAAAGACCATCTATTCCTATTTTCTGTAGGGTTTTTATCATGAATGAGTGTTGGACTTTCTCAAAAGCTTTTTCTGTGTTTATTGAGATGATTATGTAATTCTTGTCTTTGATTCTGTTGATATGGTGTTTTATATGTATTGATTTGTGCATATTGAACCACCCCTCCATTCCTGGGATGCATCACACTTGGCCATGCTGTATAATCTTCTTGATGATTTGTTGCATTCTCTTAGCTAGTATTTTATTGAGAATTTTTGCATCAATGTTCATTAGGAGGATCCACCTGTAGTTCTCTTTTTTGCTTGCATCTTTCTCTGGTTTTGGTATCAGAGTAACACATGGCTCCAGGAATGAGTTAGGGATAATTGCTTCCCTTTCTATTTCATTAAAGACTTTGAAAAAAAATTGGCATTAAATCTCTAAATTTCTTGTAGTATTCAGCTATGAATCCTTCATGGCCTGGGCTTTTCTTTGTTGTAATATGTTTACTACATTTTCAATTTTGCTGACTGATATTGGGTTATTCAGGATATTTATATCTTCTTGATTCAGTTGTTGTTTTCAGCTTTGGTAATTCATATGCATCTAGGAATCTGTCCCTTTCTTCTGTGTTTTCCATTCTATGAGGACAAATATTTTTGAAGTAAGTATTGATGATCTTCTGAATTTCTACAAGATCTATAGTGATTTCACCCTTTTCATTCCTTATTCCATGGACTTGAGTTTTTCTTTCTTGTTTTTGATAAGGATGTCTACGGTTTCTATAATTTTATTTATTCTTTCAAAGAATCAACTCTTTGACTCATTAATTCTTTGTATTGTTTTCTTGGTCTCCATTGTGTCAATTTCTGCTCTGATCTTTATAATTTCCTCCCATCTTTGGCCATGGGCTTGACTTGCTCTTCTTTTTCTAGAAGTTTGGGGTGCAGCATAAGGTTGTTTATTTGTGTTCATTTGGTTTTCCTGATGTGAGAATTCATCACTATAAATTTCCTTCTGAGGACTACTTTCATTGTGTCCCATAGGTTTCAGTAAGTTGTATTTGCATGTCATTTGGTTATAAATATTGTTTAATTTCTTCTTTAATTTTATCTAGGACCCACTGGTTGTTCATGGGGGTGTTATGTAATTTCCATGTGTTGATGGAGTTTTTGTGATTTCCTTTGTGAATTAATTCCAATTTTATTGTACTATGGTCCAATAATACACATGGGATAATTTCACTTCCTTTGCATTTACTTAAGCATGTTCTGTTGAGTACTATATGGTCTATTTTAGAGAATATCCTATGTGCAGTTGAGAAGAATGTGTATTCTGATGTTGTTGGGTGAAACACTCTGTAAAGGTCTATGAAATCCATTTGTTGACAAGTTTCATTTTGTTCTGTTATTTGTTTGCTCATTTTTCATCTAGTTGATCTATCTCTGTGAAAATGGGGTGTTAATGCCCCCCATTACAATTGTGTTATTTATTTGATTTTTCATGTCTGTTAGAATTTGTCTTATATATTTGTGTGCTTCTACATTTGGTTCAGACATATTCAAGACTGTTATTTCTTCCTCTTACAGTTTTCCCCTAACATATATGTAGTGACCTTCTTTATCTCTTTTCATCATCCTTGGTTTGAAGTTCACATTGTCTACCACCAGAATAGCTACTGCTGCTTTCTTTTGGGTTCCTGTCACATGGAATACTGTTTTCCATCCTTTGACTTTTAGGCTGTGAATTTCCTTTTGAGTTAAATGCATTTCTTATATATAGCATATTGTTGGATTTTGTTTCTTGATCCACTCTGCCAGTCTGTTTCTTTTGATTGGTGAATTGAGGCTATTTACATTAATGGTTATTACTGATATGTATTGGTTTATCTTTACTGTGTTATTTTTCCCCTGTTGGTTCCCTACTGTTTCCCCCTGTTTAATTGCTTCCCCTGCTTGGAAGTTCCTTTCCATTGTTGTTCTTAGATTGTGGTCATTTTTATCTCTTTCTACAATATCTTTCAGTACTCTATATGATCATGAATTTCTTCAATTGTTCTCTGTTGTGGAAGTGTCTTATTTCTCCATTAATTCTGAAAAATAGTTTTGTGGGGTATATGAATCTGGGTTGAAAGTTGTTTTCACTGAAAAACCTGAACTACTTCACTCAAAGCTCTTCCTGATGCTTTATGTTAAGAAATCTGCTATGATTCTGGTGGGCTTTCCTTTATAAGTGATCTGTTTCTTTTCGCTAACAGCTTTTAATAGTCTCTCCTGATGAATTTCTGGGAACTTGATTATTATATGTGTGGGTATGGATTTATTTTGGGTATGGCTAATTGGAGTTCTATATGCCTCACTTAACAGATTCTTTTCACATGCTTGGGAAATTTTCTGCTATTATGTTTACAAATACCCTTTTTATGTCATTTGTGTTGACTCTTGCTTTTTCATTAACACCTATCAGTCTTATATTGTTTTTCTTTGCATCATCTGGCGGCTGTTGAATTGTTCTTTCCTGGTTCTTTGTTATCTTTAAGAGATCTTTCCTTTTGCCACCATTAGCTGCAATACTGTCTTCAAGGTCTGAATGTCTATATTCAGTTTCATTCAATAGGTTTTGCCAACTTTCAGTGGAATTTTTAATTTCCTGTATATCTCTTTTTATCTATTTCTTGCATTCCAGTTACTTCTTATATTGTTCTTTCAAGGTTTCCATCATTTTTCTATGCTCTTCTCTTTTATCTATGTCTTTAGATATGCTGAGCAATTCTTTCATTATAGTTATCTTTTTTTTGTAGCTGAGAGATTATTCCTGGTCTGATTTCTTCTATAGCCTGATGGAGTTGATTCTTTACTTCAGTTCTATCATATCAGAAATTTCAGATGTGTGACTTCCAGTATCTTCTAGGTTTATATCTTCTCCTGGACTTGTTCTAGGTGGGATGGAGTTCTGAGATTGCATTTTGCTCCTTCATTTTGATATTTTCTATTTCAAAAAATTTTTATTTCATTTTCTGTGGTGATCCTTGTGAGTTTCAGTTGCAGGTAGCTATATCACCAGTATCAAGGCCTTTCCAGGAAAGTTTTGCACTTCAGGGATATCTTCTGTGTGTAGCAGATTTTTGGTTTGTCTATCCCAAGATCCTACATTCCCAATTAATTGAGACTGAAATGTTGCTTTCTGTTTAGCTCAGTCCCCAGCCTTTTGGTCTAAGGTTTTGTTGAGTTTATTACCCCAGGGCTTCCCAATATTGTTACGCAATGGAGAACAACTGATTAAAACAAATACAGCATACTAACTATAGTAGTACAATTGGCAATAAGCACAATTTAGAAACTGAAAAACTGTGGTAACTCTTAATTTTATACTTTAGACCATAGGATCATTGTCTATAAGCATATAACAGAACCAATCATAAATTAGGAATTTGTATGCAAAATGTTTCCCCTTGTTAGAATGGATTTACCCTGAGTTCCTCCAGATGACCTGGTTGCCATGTCCCAGGCACTTCCCATACTGGTTGTCTGACCCACAGTGCAGTAGTATGCACCAGGCACCAGCATTCTTCCAGACCAAGGCTCTCTGGATGGCAGGGGCTAGTAGGGGTTTCTCTCCTCCTGCCTGGCTTACTGAGGCTCCCGAGGCTCACTGAGCCTCACTTTCACTCCTGCAATGGTAGCAGGCAGGGAGCAGGGTTTCTCCCCTCTCAAGCAGCTCACTGAGGTTCTCAAGGCTCACTGAGGCTCACTCTTGCTCCCATCATGGTGGGAGTTGGGGTGGGGTTTCAATAATAATAACTATTAAATTCTGTTTGGCACTGCCAGTTACAAAGGAACTCAAGAAACTCTCCCCCCATGTATTGCAACATCCTATAAAGCTTCTATAGTTAAAGTGTGGGAATACACAAAAATTGGCAGAATAAGCTTTTATGAAGAAAACCAGTATGCCTGGACAGAGGTCCAAGGACGTAGCATCCAATAACAGTAGCCCTCAAAAGAATAGGCAAACACAAACTGGATAACTGGCTAGTCTTTTAGAAAAAGATACAAGTCTATTTCTCACACTACACATAGAAATGAACTTAATAAATACAGAGATCTAAATGTAAAACTAAAAGCATAGAAGTACCAAGACAGGAGATTAGGGCATAGCAAAACTGGCTGGGGAGGTAGATGTGACCTGTTAATTACAAAATTCCAGGACATGTGTGCAGAACTCTTCCTAAAGCCCTGCACAGGTACTTGTGAGTATTTGAGCAGATTTTCCATATGATGGCCTGGACTGACCTGTCTATGGAGTCAATGATACAAAATTGATAATCCACATTGAGTTTATAACAATGTGCTCCCTTTTCCATGGTGGTCCAGCCTCAAACTGCAGGGTGCAATTCTTACCTTACTTTCACTTGGCCCAAACTTGCTCTGCAGAGCATATTTCTTTTCCTAACCTTAATAATACTTTGTCACTGTTTGTGCATGTCTTGACCAATTCTTTGCTCAGGATAGAAAGAACCTAGAAAACACCTCCAGAAGAGTCTCACCCCCTGAGACTTAGTAGTAATAAAAGAAAAATGGTTGCATGTATCTATAATCCAAGTATTAAAAAATGTTCCTAGCTAATACTGAAAATCAGATTGCAAAAAGTAAAAAAATTTAACTACATAAAAATGTGAAAAGAAAAATGGTAAAAACACTAAAAGCAAAGTAAAATGACAAATACAGTAACATATTTTAAAAATGTATCAGAGTTAAAAGCCATTATCTTTAATATACCTGTAAACATTTTAAATTAAATGACCAAAGCGTTAGTAGAAGAGTAAGTTAAAAACATAGGCATTCCTATCATCTTACCCAGTGAAACTCTGTATTATCACTAATGTTTTATCTAATAATTATTTTTTATTCTCTTTAGTGGTTTGAACAATGTTCCATTCCTGCATCTGGTAATCTGAAGATAACAATCTATAATACAACAACCACTGTTAATTCCTATCATTTTGTTTTGAAACCATGTATCACTTTTAACGTGCTTGCTTTATTTTGTTTATGTTTGTGATGTTGATATGCTGCTATTGTTCTTTTTTTTTTCACTACTCTCTTTAAAATAAAAAACATAAGCAAGCAATTCATTAAAAAGGCATACTATTGTCCTAAATCATATGAAACTATTTCAGTATTAACCACAATGAGAGAAATGCAAATAAAACTATACTTACATACCACTATCAAAACTTTTTAAAAACCTGGCAATATATTCTGCTAGCAAAGTTATTTTTATACATTACTGGTAGGAATGTAAATGATACTGTAAAAAATTGTAATAGAATACATGGATAAAATGAAAATGACATAACACCAAGTTAAGACCTAATTCAAGTCACGCAGCTTGTTTAGCTTAGAAATGTAAAGGAAAACATAGGAATAAAGTAAACAGTAAAATGAAAATGGACACAAAATGACTCTTAAACCCAGGAAGGTTTTAAGCAAAGGATATAAGCTAAATTAGTTGACAGCTCCTCCCTAACCTCCAGGATGGAAAAACCGAAAAAATGTAGAGTAACTTATTTCCTTTAAACTGGCTTTCCTTTTAACTCACCCAGCTAAGTAACTGATTTTTAAAAACTGTACAAGGCTTCCCTTACTCTGCTTATCTATATAAGACCAAAACAAAGAAAGCATGGCAGCAATTCCACTTCTGGAATCCCCTCATTGTTGATATCCACCAAGAGCTATTTTTCTTCCTATTGCCAATAAACATTCTCATAACATCCTCTTTTTGTCTGAAATTTCCTCTTTTTGTCCATAATTTCATTCTTCAACTTTGTGAGACAATGAGCTTGAGTTTGTACAAAATTAACTGCTTAAAGCAGTTAATTTTCAATACATCTAATATTTAGAAATTTGGCACTCTTTAACAAAATTATACATGACTTTTTCTTTTAACTCAGCTATCTCAATTCTAGAAATTTACCTCTAATAATAAGAAAACAGGGGCTGGGGATTTAGCTCAGCGGCAAAAGCGCCTGCCTGGCAAGCGCAAGGTCGTGAGTTCGGTTCCCGGTACCGGAGAAAAAACCAAAAAAAAAACAAAATACTGGAAACAATCTAAATGTCTACACTTAAGAGACTGGCAGAATAAGTTATGCTTCCAAACAATGGAATACTGTGCATTTGTAATAAAAACTAAGGAAGCTTGTTATGAGCTAATGTGAACAGAGATCAACATACAAATAACAAATGTAATATGCGAATATGTATATATTTCCCAAGTGTGGATATTAAGGTAGTTTCTTACAAATGAAAAATGGTTATTTGCAGATTTACCTTAACTAAGTGATCAAAGTTAACACTTTCAGCAGTGGTGTAGATTGACATCACATGCTCCCCAACACAGTGCTTTGAGGACACACATCATCTTTCTTTCCTATTTCTACACAAAAAAAAAAAAATCATAATCATGAAAAAACACTAGATGAGCCCAAACTTAGAAACATTCTACAAAACGAAATTTTAGTTATAAGAATAGAAGGATGGAGAAAGGAAACTTGTATCAAGGACAGACCTGAGAGGGACTTTTGGCTCCCAAGTGCCAAAAGAAGCTATCTCTCTTACAAAGTAAGGATTTATAAGGTGTTAAAAGGAAGGAGGGGGCTGGGGATATACCTCAGTGGCATAAGCGCCTGCCTGGCAAGCGCAAGATCATGCGTTCAATCCCCGGTACCACAAAAAAAAAAATAATAATAAAGTAAAAGGAATGAGGAATTTAAGAGCCTGTTTTTCTTGGGGTCATGTCTTGAGTCTTTGGTCACTGGTCTATTTCATGTTTGTGCAAGGCTTCCTATTCCAGAGGCTGAAATGTCACTTGATCTGGAATGTTTTGTACAGTAAAAAGATTTAATGGGTTTCATAATTATGGGGCACAGAAGAATGTGGGCAAGGATCACAATTCATGGGAAAATGTCAACTCACTTTTCCTTTAGGAGAATAAAAGATAATAATAATTATGAGGGAGAGAGAAAGAAAGGCAATGAGAAACTTAACCTACACAATCTTGAGCTGGAGGAGGAAATAGGTTGTAAAAGTCAAAATCAAGACTATTGGACAGTTGTCAGTATGGACAGTGGCATTATCACTTTTCAGAAAGTTCAAAAGTCAAAAAACATCATCTGTAAAATGTGAAATTCTATTCCACGAACAACTTGCAAAAAGTTTACTGATGCTTGAAAATATAGAGGAAAGTACTTAAAATGTCTAAAACAAGTTCTTTCTTGAATGTGAAGGCAATTGCTGCAAAGCAACAAAGAAACAAAAGCAATCTTCACAGGAAAAAAAAGACAAAATCTGCAAAGAGACAATTTATAGAGGAGGAAATCTCAAAAGCTATCAAATATATAAGGTGCTCAAAACTGTTGGTAGTTTGAGAATTGCAAATTTAGGAAAAACTGAATATCACTGAATGCCTGTTAATATATAAACAAGATTATGAGTAATTCCCAGGGTTTGTAAAAATGTGAGAATAAGGAACACTTACACATTGCCAGTAGATATATCTGAGAATAACTCGAATAACCATTCTAGTACTGATAACAAACTAGTACTGAAATAGGATAGAAAAAAAATAAAGACAGGTAGAAAGGAGACAAGGAAAATCATAATTTTAAAGTAAAAACTGCAGCTTCATGACATAAGCCAGTTTAAACTTGCTTTTCTCCCAAGGCATAGTAAGCCTGAGAAATTTCCTTCACCTGCAAATGGATTTAGCATGCCTTTTTTTCTTTCTGTCTTTCTTTTTTCCTGAAAATGGACCTCTTTCTCCTGTGAATGTGCCACTTCTTTTCTGTGCCACTTATAAAATAGACCTTTCCCTATGGGTGGGCTACAACAATATTACCTGTAATGGATGTCACCTATGAATGGACCATTGCTCTTTTCCCACAGAAAAAGCTGTCATCTTTCATCTGTAAATTGAATCTCCTCTTGCCATCGATTCTCAAATTCTACACATTTCCACCCAAGTCCCCTGTAAATATACCCATCTACCAAATATGTCTCGTTTCTCTGAACATCTGCACTCTACTTTAAGTCTATACTTTTAAAATTCTGCCTAAGTCCCTTATGCCTCCTTCTGCCAAATCCTGAAAATTATTTTTCTGAGATAGGAATCAGCAAATCTGCAACTTATTCTACAGGTGGAGTGAGTTTAGATTCCTTATCACCACTTAGATCTTCCTAGGACTCTGTCTAGTTAAGTACCATTAGCCAAATTAAATATATGCTTAGGGTTGGAAAAAGACTCTGCACAAGATACTTGATTAAAATGGACAAATAGACTTTATGCAAAAATATTAAAAATGAGAGATTGAACTCAATTCTACTGAAACAAAACAGAGGAAGAGTTCTAAATGATGCAAGAGCTAATGTAAAAGTACTACAGAACCTCGTAGGAAATGGATAGATGTGATAAATTCATCTGTTTCCTAATAGTAATTTCTAAAAAAAATTAAGATCCTGCCCTTCCACAGAAAATGTTTCTCAGCACAGACCTGCCTTGAGCACATCTTCCTGTGATCTTCAATAAATACAGCTGCTTTTTCTTTTACTGTAGGACATACACTTGCAATTCTTTGCTTGTCATACACAAAAACTTGGAATCTATCTGCTGATACATCCCACAGTATTGCTATGTAGCTCAAGTAGCAATTTTCTTACATCAATCCTTTTGGACTGCTTTTCACAGGGTTTTTTTATTAGTGTATGTTTGCAATACATAATAACTACATCCATCGTGAGGAGTTTACACACATATATGTTTCAGTAATCCTTTTTACTGCCTTTTCCCCCCTATCATTCCTATCTCCCCTCAACTCAGATTCCTTTCCCATTTGCACAATGTCTACCACCTGCTTCCTATAACCTATCTTCAACTTTGCTGTTTATTTATATTTTTAGTATCTCATATAAGAAAAATATATGGTATTTAATCTTCAGTGTCTGATTTATTTCATGTAACATTATGGTCTCAACCTGCATCCATTCTCCTACAGATGACTTAATATTACCCTTTTTATAGATGAGAAATACTCCAATGTGTTTATACACCATACTTTTTTATTAATTTGTTAATGGACATATAGGTGATTTCTAAGATTTAAATATTATTGGTGTAATGCTATAAACATGGGTATACATGTATAACTGTAATATGATGCCTTTAACTCTTTTAGGAAGATATTCAGATAAGACCTATCTGGATTAAATGGAATTACTATTTTTAGTTTGAGGAATCTCTATATTGATTTCATAGTGTTTGTACTACGTTGCACTCCCAGAATGCAAGAGCATTCCTTTTTCCCTACACCCTCACCAGCGTTTATTATTTTTGAGTCTTTGGTAGTCATTATAGTTCCTGTAAGATCAGTGTTTTGTTCATAAAGTTTTTGCCTACAACAATGTCCTCAGGAGTCGTACTATTCTCTTTTCCAGCAGATTTAATATTTCTGCTTTAATATATAGATCTTCAATCCATTTCAACTTTAGGTAGTGTATGCTGAAAGACATAGGTCTAATTTTAATATTTGACATGTGGAAAGTCAATTTTTCCAGCACCATTTATTAAAGAGGCTGTCTTTCTTCCAGTGAATGTGTTTGGCACCTTTGTTAAAGAACAAGTGGCTAATATGTCTAGAGTTATTTCTGCATATTCTAATCTGTTCCACTGATCCTTGTGTCTGTTTTCTTATTTGTTTGCTTTGCTGGTACCATGATATTTTTATTACAGTAGCTTTGTAGTATAATTTCAAGTCTGGGACAGTGATGACTGCTGCCTTGCTTTTGCTGTCCAGAACTATCTTTGTTATTCTAGTGTTCTTCTGATTCCAAATAAATTTTAGAGTTTTTTCTCTAACTCTGTGAGATATGCTGTTGGAATTTTGATCAGAATTGCACAAAATCTGTATAACAACTTTGGAAGTACAGCCATTTTCAGTGCATTGGTTCTTCCTACCCCAAAGCAAGGGATATCTTTCCAATTTCTGATATCTTCTTCAATTTCATTTTTCAGAGTACTGCAGTTTTCAATGCAGAGATATTTTACTTTCTTTGTTAGATTTAGTCCTAGTTTTTTTTTTTTTTTTTTGGATGCTATTGTGAAAAGTATTGTTTCCCTAATTTCTCACTCAGTGAGTTTATTTGTGTACAGAAAGCTATTGTTTTTTGGGTGTTGCCTTTGTATCCAGCTATGCTACTAAATTTGGTTATTAAATCTATAAGTCTTTTGGTAGAGATTTTAGAGTCTTCTATGTAGAGAATCATGTCATCTGCACATAGTGATAATTTATCTTCTTTTTCTATCATTATTCTTTTTATCTCTGTCTCTTGTCTAATTATTGGCTAAAGTTTCCAAAACTATATTGAATAAGAGTGGTGACACTGGGTATCTTTGTCTTGTCCCTGATTTTATAGTGAAGCATTCACTTTTGATTGTTTTAAAATCCCCTGGGTTTAAGATGTTTGTTGTGATTTCATCTTTTTCATTTCTAATTGATATGTCTTTTCTTTCCTCCTTTTGGTAAGTTTAGCTAAGAGCTGGACTACTTTCTTTATCCCTTGAAGAACCAGCTCTTTTTTTTTTTTTTTTTAAGAACCAGCTCTTTCATTCATTAATTCTTTGTAATGTGCTTTTTGTACTGGTTTTGTTAATTTATGTTATGACTTTTATAATCATCCTTGTACTAGTTTGGGACTTAGACTGCTTATGTTCTGATTGGTTCTTTGGTGCTTTTGGCCTCCCTGTCTCTCTCAAAGACTCCCTTAAATATTTTCTCCAATACTGGTTTGGTGGTCATGTATTTGTTTAGAACTCCTTTGCCATGGAAAGTCGTTATTCTCTGTCAATTTTCAAGATTAATTTTGTGAAATATACAGGCTAGAAGGACAATTTTCTTTTAAGGCTTGAAAAACTTTGCTTTCCTGGACTTTATAAATTGTGCAAACAAATCAACAATTGTCCTGATAGGCTTCCCTTTAAGATAACTTGCTCTACAAAGGTGTGGTGGTGCACACATGTAATTCCAGGGAGGCTGAGGCAGGAGGATTGTTGAGAGTTTCAAGGCCATCCTGAGCTACAAAGTGAGTTCAAGACCAGCCCAAACTGCATAGTGAGACCCTGTCTCAAAACAAAAGATCACTTGCTCTTTTTACGTAATAGCTTTTAGTATTCCTTTTTGAGTTTAGTTTCTGGAATTTTTATTATGATGTGCTATGTAGAAACTCTTCTCTGGTCATGGTTATTTTGGGTTTATATACCTCTTGTACTTGCACATTGAAGAGTTTCCCCAGGTCTGAACATTTTTCTGCTATGATTTCAGTGAATCAATTTTCTATTCCTTTTGAAGAGAATGCATTGGTGCTAATGACAAGTAAGCTGGGATGTAGAGGATGAGGGAAGGAGTGCAGAAGAAGAAAGGAGGGCAAATAGATCATAAAGAAGGCAAGATGAACAGAGAGACAATAGCAAATCAAAATAAGCAAAGACATAGGACTGTGGTGGTGTTGCTTTTATATCTGGAATGGAGGGTGTAGAGATGGGGCTTGAGAGGTTATCTGTGGAGTGGAATAAAGAAAGAAGGGGAAAGGAAGCATGGTTGGAGACTGAGGGAAGCTGGAATAATTGAAAACAATTAATAAACTAATACAAAGCTGTGTTTGAATCCTGTATACACAATTTTTGGGAGTTATCCTAATATAATCATGAGAGATACATTTTGAACTAAAATATTAATTAAGTAATTAACTTCTGTATTGGTAAACTTTTGATATACATAATGATCACTTCTATCATAGGGAATTTGTACCTCTACATGATATATCCTGATTCCTTTTGCCCCATTATCCTTCCCTCCATTCAACCCTTATCCCCCTCCCTGTTTACAAATGTTTTGTTTCCTTTTTTTCCTTATAGCCACTTCTTTTTTCTTTTTCCCTAGAAATGTCTCAAATCTATCATCGCTGATAATGATGTAGCACTCCACTGTCTATAAAAGCCAAATTTTCTTTATCCATTCATCTGCTATTGGGCATCTGAGTTGCTTCCAGGATTCAGCTATTATAAATTGCATGGCTATAAACATGCGTTATGCATATATTGCTATGGTGTGGTGCTTTCAAATCTTTTGGGAATGTAGAAAGATGGGGAAAAGCTGTGTCAAATGGAACCTCTTATTTTAGTTTTTTGAAGACTATACTGACTTCCACAGTGATAGTACCAATTGGCACTAACAACAACAATGGAAAAGGATCCCTTTTCCCCCATACCTTTGCCAACATTTGTTATTGGTTGATTTCTTGATGATAGCCCTTGCTTCTGGAGTGAGATGGTCTTATGGTTTGTGTCTCTGGATTTTCCCCAAAAGCCTCAGGCAGTCATGGGGGTGTGCTTTTCAGTGGTGGCTGAATCTAGTGTTTGTGATTAGTTCATTGTCTAGTGCTGGCTTTGGGGTGTGAGTGCTACATTTGTCCTAGGGATGACAGCCTGCATACAGTATAAGGGAGGAAAAGAGACTTTTCCCCCCTGCCTTTGCTCTTGTTGCTTTTGCTGTCTTCAGCTGCCTTGAACTGTTGCCCCTCTGCCACACCTCAGCTAATTATGGACTGAAATCTCTACAGACTGTGAGCTAAAAAACCTTTCCTCCTTAACTTTGGGAATCGGGTGTTTTGTCTCAGCAACCAGAGAAAACAGATAGAATCTCAGTGGTTTTTTTTAATTTGCATCTCTTGAATGACTAGTGATACTGAAATTTTTTCATATATTTATTATCTGCTTTTACATCTTCATCTGAGATGTGTCAATTCATTTCAGATGCCATTTTTGGATTGTGTATTTAAATTTAGGGTGTCTGCTTTTTTGAGTTCTTTATCTAGCCTAGATATTAGTCCTTTGTCTGAGGTATACTCAATGAAGTATTTTTCTGATTCTGTGGGTTGGCTCATCACTCTGATGGTGGTTCCTTTCACTTTCCAAAAGCTTTATGGTATGAAGAGACCCCAGTTATTGATTTTTTAAAATATTTCCTGTGCAATTGTGGTTTTGTTCATAAAGTCTTTGCATACAACTATGCCTGCAAGAGTTATATCTACACTATCTTCAGACAGATTTATTATTTCAGTTTTAATATTTAAATCTTTGATTCATTGTTATTTTAGTGCATGATGAAAGATATGGGTATAGGTTTAAACTTTGGTATGTGGAAAGCCAGTTTTCCCAGCATCATTTCTTTAAAAGGCTATCTTCTGCAGGATTCATTGTGATTTCACCCTTTTCATTCTTAACGGCAAGGACTTGAGCCTTTTCTCTCCTTTGATAAGGTTGGCTAAGGGTTTGCCTTTGCAAAAACAAACTTTTCAGTTCATTGATTCTTTGTATTATTTTCTTAGTCTCATTTGCATTTACTTCTTCCCTGATCTTTATAATGTCCTCCCTCATATGCTTTGGGTTTAATTTGCTCTTTTCATTCTAGAAGATTGAGGTTCAACGTTAGGTTATTTATTTGAGCTTGCTCTATTTTTCTGATGCTAGAATTCACAATTGTAAATTTCCCTCATACAACTCCTTTCATTTTTGTACTATATGTTCCAGTATGTCATACTGGCATTAGCATTTAATTGTAGAAACTGTCTAATTTCTTCTTTAATTTCATCTGTAACCCATTGGTTGTTCAAGAGGGTGTTGTTTCATTTCCATGTGTTTATGCAATTTTTGTGGCTTCTTTTGCCATTGATTTCTAACTTCATTGCACTATGGTCTGATAATATCTATGGGATAATTTCAATTCTTTTGCACTTAATTATATTCTATGCTCTAGTATGTGAAGAATGCATATTCTGTTGTTGTGAGGTAGAACATTCTGTAGATAGTTACTAATTTCATTTGTTCAAAGGTTTGATTCAGTTCTGATGTTGCTTTGAGTTTTTTGTCTAATTGATTTATTTGTGACAGTGGGATATTGAGGTTCCCCCATTACAACTGTATTAATGTTTATCTTATTTTTCATATCCATTAATGTTTGCATTATATAGTTGAGTGCACTGATATTTGATGTATACATAGTTGTTATCATTCCTCTTGGATTGTACCATTATCAAGTATGTAGTGACCTTCTTTCTCTCTTCTCATCAGTCTTACTTTGAAATCCTATCTGTCTACAAATAGAATACCTACCTTTGGTTTTTCCATGTTCTTGTTCATGGAATACTGTCTCCATCCTATAACACTGAATTTCTTTTTGAATTAAATGTGTTTCTTGTATGCAGCATGTTATTGGATCTTGTTTCTTGATCCACTTTGCCAATCTATTTCTTCCATTTGGCAAATTGATACCATTTACGTTGACGGTTATAATTGATATACACTGACTTATCCTTGTCATATTATTTTTCTGTGGTTGATTCCCTTTCTTTCTCCTCACCACCACCACCCGTTTAATTGCTTGCCTTGCCTCATGCATTCGTCCTACTAGGATTCATGGAATTGTTGTCTTCATTGTCTTTTCCTAAAATATCCTTCAGAACATTTTGGAGGCCTGGGTTGGTCATGAATTTTTCAGTTGCTCTTTATCATGGAAGTACTTTATTTCTTCATCAATTTTGAAAGATAACTTTACAGGATACATCAACCCAGGTTGAAGGTTGTTTTGCCATAGGGCTTGAAATACTTCACTCTGAGATCTCCTTGACTTAAGAGTTTGTGTTAAGAAGTCTGCTATGATTCTGATAGGCTTTCCTTTATAGGTGATTTGTTTCTTTTATCTAACAGGCTTTAATATTGTGTCCCTGTGTTGCATTTGTGGAATCTTGACTATCATATGCCTTGGTGGTTTTTTTTTCCTGATCATAGCTAAATGGATTTCTATAGTCTCACTTCTCTGTCTGTCAAACTCTCTTCCCATGCTTCAGTAGTTTTCTGTTTTTACTTCTATAATCAGGATTCTATGTCCTTTACATTATCTTCAGATTTTTTTCATTGATTTTGATTAATCTTATGTTGTATTTTTTTGCCTCACCTAGCAGATGCTGGATTGATTTTTCATAGTCCCTTGCTATTTTTAAGAAGTTTTTCTGATAAGTGCTAACCACAAACCTCTCTTCTAGATCTGATATAGATCTTCTATCTCCATTCTGGTTGATTCTACTCCACACATTTTCAATGGAATTTTTAATGTCCTATATATCTGTTTGAATATTTTATTTAATCCAGTTCTTTGCTATGTTGGGCATTCATGGTTTCCATCATCTCCTTAAACACCTCTACTTTTTATCTGTATCATCTTTTTAGTGTTCTGTGTAATTATTTCTGAATTTTTTTCTAGAGACTTATGCATCTGCTTTGTTACTTCTGTGGCTACAATCTCAGAAAGTTCAGTTGGCTGTCTTTGATTTCTTCCTCCTTAATAGCCCTGGATTTGCCTTGCAGAAGCTCCAGGTCTAGGATAACATCTTGCTTCTATGTTTCCTCATTTTCTGGTTTTTTTTGTTTTTTGTTTTTTGTTTTTTTAATTTCTTTTCTGCATTGGTGCTTTTAAGTTGTTCATGGTAGGTCACTTTATTACTAGTATTGAAATCACTTTAGGAAATGACTACTTTTCAGAGATGTCTTCTAGGCATAGCTGAGTTTTGGCCTTTAAGTTTAACCCAAGATCCTTCTTCTTTAATTTATTATGGATGAGAGGTTGATGCCTATTTGCCCCAACACCCAGGTCTTTGCTACTGGACTATGGTAGTATTTGTGATCTCCAGACAATCTCAGTATTGGCACAGAGGGAAGAACAACTGATCACAACTATGTCACCTTGGCTAAAGTAGTACAATCAGTAACAATAAGAGCATCAAGCACAACCTAGAAAATGACAAACATTTAATTTCCCACTTTTACCATAGGTACAAGATTTATAGTTACAGAACAAAATTTAAAACAAATCAGAATATTATATACAGTAAATATCTCCTCAAAAGTGGGATTCTACCCTCAGAAGAAAATTCAAAAGTGATAAAAGGAAAAATAAAGAAACAAGAGTAAGCAAAGCTGAAGGACAAAGGAAGATTACCCAAGCTTTGGGAAACTAGTGAAGAAGAGAGGAAAGAATGGAGGAAAAAATAAGAATAAAACAAAACAAAACATCTAAAAGCAGTGTTCACAGTCATAAAAACATAAAAATAAACACTCAAGAAAAGCAAAGAAAACCAGAAATTTTTCTGTATTTTCAAGCCTGTGGTTATTTTCTGCAATCTACAGTTTTGTGGTAGTTTCTAATTCAGGATATGTCTGTGATGTAACTGATTGATAGACAAAGGGGGCAGGCAGAGCCCATATCAATGCTGCATGATCCCAGCAGGACTGCAGTAGGATTAGGGCAGAGCCCTGATTGTGATGTTTTCAGTTCCACAAGAGTCCAGGCTGATCTTGGCCTCTGGTTGTGGGGTTGGAGCCTGAGTTGTTCAGCCTACAACACTCTGTGTTTACCAGCCTGGCCTTGGCTCCCTGACCCTGAACATCTCCTGCAGTTTTCCCTCACCCAGTCAGTGTGAGCCCTGAGATGAAGCATTATCTGGCCCAGCAGCCTCTCCAGGGGATATGGCAAATGTTTAGACTAGAATCACTGACCAGCTGTCATAGCTCACAGCATGCACTGCTTGCTCCACTGGTGCATTTTTCCTTGAGGCCTCTGCCATCAACTGCTTTGACTGTGCTTCTATAGATTCAGTCTTCCTCACTCTCACCACTACTCTAGCTGGGAGCTGGAGAGAAAGAGCAGTTTGACACCTCCTTTTTTTGCATTTAGGTCTGCCCCTTTGGTTTTTCTGTGGGCTCCAATTTTTCCTTCATATCCTTCCTGGGTCTTAGTGATCTACCTACTCCTTTTCTTTCCCCAAATTGCCATATTCAAGTGTCTGGATTCTGAATTTCAGAGAAGTTGATTTGTTGCTATTTACTGCTCCACTATCTTCCCAGAACTCTTTTTTTTTTTTTTTTAAGACAGCGTATTGCCATGTAGACCAAGCTGGCATCCAATTTGCAGCATGTTTTGGAATTACAAGTGTGTGCCACTACACCTATCTTGGCACTGGTTAACTCTTATTGTGCATTTCACATATTCAAACGTATGAAAGGAAGCCAAGAAGAAAAATAAAAAGCTCTATAAAAATTTTTAAAACCACACAGAGACTGAAGCAGGGTCCCCTCTGGTGGACAGAGCTGTGCTGGACTTCAGCTGAGCTCCTGTGGGCAGAGCTAGCCAGAGGTTTTGTCCTTGATCAGATACTTCATTTGGTTGGGGGGTTGACAGAGCAAGACTGGTCAAGCACTGGGTCCTCCACTGATTTCTTGGTAGGAGGCTTCATCTCTGTGGCCATCTCTGCAGCTGTTTATATCTGCTCCCTGTGGGTTCCCTGCTCCCATCACTGTGGGTTCATGCACTATGGGATTCCTCACAATTCTCCAAGTTCTCTGTCCATACCTCTCATAAAATCTCTATCCAACATGGAGTTCAGTAGAGCCAGGAGCTTGGTGGGGAAGCAACTTTCTGCACAGGACCCAGCAGCATGTAGGGGGCAATTGGGAAGCTTGTCATGTAGGCTCCTAGCTTGTCAGTGTTTAGCGGCCAGTGATGGCCCCTGATGATTTCCCAGCCTTCCTTATAAACCTTATTTGAGGAGTCTCTTGCCTTTACCTGTCTCAGTTACCCCGTTCCATCTCCCATAGGGAAGGGAGCTGGAACAGGTGGGCCTTAGGCATTGAATGATCAGCTATGTGCATACGGCAGCTGCCTGGGCTCATGTCACAGCCACTGGCCACTGCTGTTTCAAATGGTTTCCTCCTTCATCCCTTAGCTTCTTGACTCAACAATTTAGACAATTTCCCAAAATGGTCTTCTCCAGAGCTGAGTTGTGAGCTGTACCAAGACTGAGAAAAGACCTTGCTTTTCTTCTAGATACCATGATACTGGATACAAGCTGGTGGACTCCTCCTTTAAGTTGCCTTCCCATGCCTGGGTTTTTCTTTCACCTGTTTCTGGGTGTCTACAGATCCAGGCAAACCATCTCCCAGAATCTCATGAGTGCTGCTAGCCCTAATCTATCACCTTGCAGTCTCCAGATATCTGGTGTAATGTTTCAGACAGACAGCTTTCTACTTTAAGCCCTATCGTGTGCCTAGCAACAGTTCAGGGCTTCACTCAAATGGTAGGAACCCATTTGCCCATGCACATTATATGTTGACTCTGGGGTTTTGTCTGGAAGTGACTCATATATCTTCCAGTAATATTTCGCTGGCCAAAGTCATTCTCATAGTCACGCCTTATTTCAAAGAAAGGAAATGAAGTACCATTCTAACCTGTGCAGAAAGAAGGTAACGTTCAATGGTGAGCACTAATGGTCAGCACAGTTTTAAAATTTCAACCTGAGATAATGTTGACTAATCATATGTGTCAGGAAGAGCCAAGAAAGGAACCACTGTAGTTTGCTAAGGCATGAATTTGAATCTCCATACTAATAAAGATGAGGAGAGCTGGAGGGAGCACAAAAGCAAGTTTCTTCCTTGTGAGTGGATGGAGATTACAATTCCTTGGTTCTCATTTTGGGCATCTGTATTGATGCTTATAATATATACTTACATTTTATAGCGGAAATTAACTGCCGTAAACTTGGGGATTCTCACAGTTTTTGAGACATATTTAGTTTTAAACATGTCTATTAATTGATTTGTTGGTCATATCCACTGACCCTGGCAAAATATTATATTAGCCCATGTCCTTAGCAACCATATGGCCCTACTCAGAAGTTCTTATAGTTACTAAGATGCATGGTGTAAGGAATCTGATGAGTCCTCTCTATCAGAGAGATAGTCGTACATCAAAGTGGTCTAAACACTGTGAAGCTCCTTATCTCACATTATATGAGTGTGACATGGGAATGAGCACTGGACTTGAGGCATAAACACTGTCGAAATAATTTGGTGAATAGCACTCAGTGTCAGTGTTTTCACTAGTAAAATGAAGCTAAGTAAAATACAGCAGGTCCTTTTTGCTTTCTTGACTTCAATCTGCCACTTCTACCTTTCATTTGTATTGAACTTATGTTATGAGAACTTGTCAAATTTAGTAAAAAGTTTGTGTATTTCTATTCTGAAGAATCTGAAACACTTAGGGCGGCAGATATAGCTCAGTGGCACAAGCTCATGCCTGGCAAGGTCCTGAGTTCAAGTCCAGGTATCAGAAAAAAAAATCTGAAAAACTTAAAGTGGAAGGGTCTACCTTTCCCTCTTCAACAAAGAGGACTCCATGTCCCTGATTCCAGGAGAAAGACAGTCCACTAAGGAGTGCAAGGAAGGAAAGGAGACTAAACAAATTAGGAGCATCTGAGTGTCTCCTGCAGTGGATTTATATGGACTGAAAGATGGTTCAATGGAGAAAGTAAAAATTTGTTCCATCACCTTTTGCTTGGCCTTATTGTATATCTTCTTTTAGAGCTCTGCAGCATGCCTGTCTGGACATTTTTTGGTACAATCAATGAATACTGTTCTACTGCATTGACTCCACCATTAAACACAGTTGGGAATAGATGGGTTTTGAAATTCTGGTGTTACAGTAAAGCATGAAGAACTATGCTTCTGGCTTCCTGGGCTACAATTTTTTTTTAACCAGTGTGCAATTTTTTTCTGAGGACAACTGGTCAGGGGTACATTCTGCAGTCCTTTATCTTGGTAGATCTAGAACCTTTGCCTACCCTTTTTTATGTCCTGAGCCCATATCTCATCTGCTTTATGCAAGAATACCTGATATACTTCTGAAGAATTACTTATTCCACACAAGCACAAGGGAATTCTAGTAGAAAAAACCTTTCTGACTAGAAAAATCCTAGTGTTAAGAGATTTTGTAGATCATTTAGGGCACCACCATCCAATAAAACTTTCCACAATAATGGTCCTGTTCTTTATCAGCATTGTACTATACAGTAGCAGCCACTACACACATATGGCCACTAGGTGCTTCAAATGTGGCTAGTGGGACTGAGGAACTCCATTTTAAATTTAATATAATCTTGAGTAATTTAGTTTTAATTTAAATAGACACATAGGGAACTGGGCATAGTGATGCACACCTATAATCCCAGCACTTGAGAGGGTGAGGCAGGAGGAGCAGCACAAATTCTAGGCCAGCCTGGGCTACATAGTGAGTCCAGGTCAACTTGAACTACATAGTGAGACCCTGTCTCAAAAAAAACTGACACATAGGGCCAACATCACTATGTTGGGTTATACAGATTTAGGGCAGTTCCTTGACTTGGAATCCACAGCCCCTTACAGTCCAAGATGATCTTTAGAAGATGCGTAAAATTACTTGATGAAGTGCTGAATATGTAAAATAGCATTATTTGTCTTTCAGCAAAACACAGCTATCCCCAAAACACGTACTAAATAAATTAGGGTGTGTGTCTCTAGGGAGATAAAACAGAGGGTGAAAATGAGGATGGGAGGTGAAAATGAGGATGGGAGGTGAAAAATGAAAACAAAGTCAGATGAAATAGGAGGATGATGCTGTATAAACAAAAGATGGGAGAGTGCAATAATTCAATTCTTTGTACCCCAGGTATTAAAAAGAATGAAAGAGTTATTTATATGGGTTTCTTCAAAGTTTGTCTTAGGTGTAGTCAAATTCTCAAAGGAGGGCTGGGGATTTAGCTCAGCGGCACAGCGCCTGCCTGGCAAGTGCAAGGTCGTGAGTTCGATTCCCGGTACCGGAAAAAAAAACAAAGTCAAATTCTCAAAGGAGCCCAAGAGTTTCAAGAATCACTGACCCAAATTCATTCTCTAACCTCAGAACAGAAGGGGCAAGAAAGAGGTGAGTATTAGATTAAATAATAAAAGATCTGACACACCTAGGATTGGCAGTTGGCTGGTAACCAAGAAAGAGAAAGTTTTATCTTGAAGTAAGACAAGGAATGGGATGAGGAAATATATGTTGTGGTTTTGGGCTTCTTGTAAAGTGAACAATATAATACAGGATGCATATTTTATAAGATTATTTATAATAGTCACCCAAAGAATCATATACAAGAGAGTGCAGGAAATCTGTCCACACACTAAAGACCAAAGAATCCAGCTGAGGGCCTGGATCCCAGGATTATGTCCTGCATTGAGTTCAGCTGAAGACCTAGAGCTCATAACAGTACCTCCCATGCTAGAGGTCTAGAGCCCATGACAACATCTCATGCAGTCCTGTTTCACAGATCTGCGCTGGGAAGGCCCAAAGGCCAGTGGTGGAATCTAGAAACTGTGCCAGCGGGATGAAGGGTCTGTGCTAGCAGGCTGAGGGATCTGCACTGGAGCCAGGAAATGATGCTGAGAATGAGAACCAGAGCTGTCCTGAAAAGTACCACAGCCTTCCTCCGCCACCATGAGGCCCCAAGCTCCTTAGAAGATGAGGAAAGCCAAATTCCCATCAGGAATGCCAACGTGACAAGCTTCTTCAGGAGGCTGAGCAGTCTCCCCTCCAGAGCCAGGAAGCAATGCTCAGAGTGAGGATCAGAGCTCCCCTAGAGTGAACCAAAGCCATTCTCAGCAACAACAAGGTCCTGAGCTCCTCGGATGATGAGAACAGCCAAGTTCATCAGGAAAGCCAGCACGACAAGCTCCTCCAAGAAAAGCAACAGCTGGGCATGGTGGCGCATGCCTGCAATCCCAGCACTCGGGAGGCTGAGGCAGGAGGATCGTTGCAAGTTCGAGACCACCCTGGGCTACAAAGTGAGCTCAAGGCCAGCCTGAACTGCATAGCGAGACCCTGTCTCAAAAAGACAAAAGAAAAAAAAAAAATCAAGAAAACTACCAGCTCCTTAGAGCTTCTCTCCACTTCCAGCAGGCTCCCAGCAGCTTCTACCCACTCCCAACAGCCTAACTTCTTCTCCTCCAGTTCTGCCTCTTATGCTGCTGGCAGCAGTCTTCAAGTGGGCTTCTCACACCCAGCACCATGCTTGTTCCACTCAGCTGGGTGTTATAAGTTCATCACCAGGTGTCAGGCTACCACAATATCCCTTAAGTGGCACACAGACATTTACCTTTGACATACTTATCATTACGTGACATTGCTGTACAAATATACTTAAACTCTGGTAAAAACAACCATGAAATGATCCTATTCAGCTGCTTACCAGCTGTGTGCTCACTTCCCCACTGTGAGCCTTTGGTTCCTCGTCTTTGAAACACTGCCACCATCTTCACAGTGTCGCTGTCACACTTTGTGTCTGGATGTCCCCCCAAAGCCTCATGCAGCCATGGGGGTTGCTTTTCAGAGGCAGCTGAATCTAGAATTTGTGATTGCTTCATTATCTAGTGCTGGGATTATGGGTGTGAGTGCTACACTCAACCTAGGGTGGGTAGCCTACATGCAATATAAGGGACAGAGTCTTCTTTTACGCTCCTCCCTTTTCGCTCTTGTTGATTCTTCTGTCTTCTGTTGCCATGAACTGTTGCTCCTCTGCCACATCACCCTGCCTCGGAGCCAGTCAAGTATGGACTGAAACCTCCACAAACTGTGAGCCAAATAAACCTTTCCTTCCTTAATTTTGGGCATTGAGTATTTTGTCTCAGCAAAGACAGAAAAGTAACCGAAGCCATTGCTTTTAAGGTTTAAATGAGATAGTGGATGGAAAGTGCATAATAAACTAAAATGTCTTCTACAAACATGAGGAATTACAGTTATTTGTGAAATGGGTAATCAGCATGACCAATGACACCATGAGACTAAGGTAGTCTTACTCAGGGATCCCTCAGATATAGCAATCTTTGTTCTTGTGTTTTGTTTTGTTTTGTTTTGTTTTGTTTTGTTTTGTTTTGTTTTGTTTTGAGACAACGTCTCGCTATGTAGTTCAGACTGGCCCTGAACTCCCTAGTAGTCCAAGCTGGCCTCAAACACATGGTGATCCTCCTGCCTCAGCCTCCCAAGTGCTGGGATTACAGGCTTGCACCACCATGCCTGGCACAGAAACAATTTTTTACTTCATCAGAGAAAAGTTAGTTTTTGTTTAAAACTTGCTTATATTACCGGCTTGTCACTCAGAACCTCTTGTTGCTGCCTCTGATACCTGGGAATACAAATCAAGCACCATCTTAAAGCATGATGACAAATTAAAATCCAGGCAGATTCCTTTGCAATTACAGTCTAATACTGCAGCTGGTGCTTGTTCAAACGGTTTCATTCAATTTCCTCTTATCATGTATTTAACTGCTACTATGCAGTGGCGCTCCACATATATTACAAAAATAAGATAAAAGTTACAAGCACTCTGGCCTGTATGTTGAATGCATATTCTTCAAATTCAATTTGTCATCTTGCTTTATTTATTTCTCATCCTCAGGATAATGAGGACTCCAAAGAAGGTACATGGCTTGTCCAAGAGCACCAGCTCTACCCAGTTCAGTGACCACGAGTCCCATGTGAACATTTAAACTCAAATATAAATTACTTAAGATTATGTAAAATCAGTGATTGTGAGCAGGCTACCTAGACCAGTTCTTCAAGGAAGATTTTTCTGTATAAATTGATGAACTGGTGAAGCACAGTACATGCTAAGTGAACTGCCATATGGACTATTTTAATTTTGTATCTCCCGTGTTCCTGAGCAAAATATTTATTCGGTGAACACCATAAAGGAACAGGAGGAGGGTGGCATGCAGGTGAGCAACCAAGAGGAAAGGTAATGCACAAAAGATATGTATATGATCAATAAATCTATGAAAACTTTGAGCTCCACAAGAAAGGGGACTTTGTTTTGTGAATCATTCTTACCTCTACAGGTCCCCCACAGAGCTTGGCACACAATAAGTGCTCAATAGTTGTAGATGAGATGAGTGAACTTTCCTCATATTCAGGTAAGGACCAAATAAAAAATATAATTAGTTGTCACTATTCATCTAACAGATGACCACGATTTCAATTTTGTTTTCCTGACCAGAAAAACAATAAACATTACTGAGCATGCATACACAAGAAAGAGTAATTTATCACTTAGTGTTTAATCAGTGCTCTTCATCTTTCATGCTTTCACAAGCTTCCTTCTCAACTAGGGGCTTCAACAACTAAGAGCTCTACATTAACACAGGATTTAGAATAACATGTCATGTGGCTGATGGCAATGCATAGTCAAGTTGACTGGATATTTGCCCCATTTGACATTGTAAGACATTGGTAGGCAAAACCGTGTTTCTGGGATATAAGGATGATTCTGGGGGCAGAGGATTTCTGGATGCTCCTATGACTAGAGGTGGATTCAGTCAAGGATTCTCCAATGATTTCAGGGAGGGACAGCCAACTACTACTAGCAAAGCACAGCCCTGATGCAGTTGGGGATGTAGTAATTACAAGTGCTTACATTATGGTGAATCATATACAACTGCCATTCTTTGCCACTTTCTTGAAGTTCAACCTACTAGAACACTTAATATGTGTTTGGAAGCATTATAATATTTCTTTTAAGTCCCTTTTTTTATTTTGTTTTGTTTTGTTTTGTTTTCTATTTTAATGAAAGATCCATTTCAGCCAATCATGGTAATCCCAGATACTTGGTAGGCTGAGGCAGGAGGAACACAAGTTCAAGGTCAACCTGGGCAACTTAGTGAGCAATCGAGTGGAAAGGTAATGCACAAAAGATATGTATATGATCAGAAAAGGCTGGGATGTAAGTTAGCCAAAGAGTGCTTACTAGCACCCATGTAGCCCTTCAGCCCTCCAAAAAAGAATTCAGTTCAACTTTACATTCTGCTATGTTACTGGTTTTTTAAAATATAGGTAACATTTTCCCCACGAAACTTTGAGAAAAAAACAAATGCTCCAAGAAGCTTCCCATACTCTTCACTTCTTCTAGTAATGACCCAAGTTCTCTAAGGAAATAAGTACTCTATTCTGAGGATCACAGGTGCTTCCCCTCAGGCAGAAGTTTTGGGGCAAATCAGAGGAAAAATAAGTGTCTCCTTGAGTCTTTACTCTCCCTAATTCATCTCTGCAAAACCGTTCCCTTTAATAAAGCTCCAAAACATGTTTGCATTTATTTTTTCCAAGAACAAATGGTTCCCATAGCACTTGGCAGGACAATTAACACCTAAGGAAACAAGTTACAATGCTAGCTTCTGACTTCACACATACAAAAAGGCTCCAACTGTAATCTGATGCATATTTGTTTAATTCAATTCAAATCTGTAATTAAAAATTTTAGCCATCTAATGCCTCAGAGGTGACACCAAGCTTTCTAAAGACTTTACAGCCAATCAATAACAAAAACATAGAAAATCTACATTGAACATTTTTCCTGCTGTCTCCAAGGATATGTTTGGGAAAAAGGAGATCAAAAAAGGAAAATATGAACGCTGTAAACTGCCATGCTACAGCCTGAAATTCTCTGAAATGTCATTTGTACAAGGAAGTATCCGACCACAGGCTTTCCTCACAGTCACTCTAATCTAACCAGTGACAGGTATGGCTTTCACAGGGTTTTCCCTGTTCTTGTTTTCTTTTACTTTTCCCGGATGCCATTTCCATTACAATAACTGCACGCTGGAGTCATCCATTCATATTGAATTCTTCTTTTTCTGTCTCTCATTACAAGGGTTTTTGATGTTGGTAGGAAAATCACAATTCAGAAGCATGTTTTGAGAACCAAAGGCGTCATAGTTTGATTTACAACTTTCTAAATGACCTGGAATTATAAGCATAATGATTCTGTATTTTTTTTTTTCCTAAAGCTCCTATCTTAAAGACCAGATTTTGTTTTTTCTTTTGGAACTGATTGAGAAAATCAATTCTGCTTTCAAACTATGAAACCAACGACCACATCCTTAAGCCAAAACAAATGACAGAGGGGGCTTCAGTCTAGAAAATAAGTTCTCCTAAATCTCTGAAGGAGTTGGCAATGTGGTAATTTTAAACTTGGAACAATCGATAAACTTTTGAATTTAGGGAAACAAAAACACACAATTGAACAATTAGCATTTTCTCCTTTGTCATCGGATCTAAAAGTTCAGGCTGGCACTGAAACAAAAAAGGAATGACTCCATCAGCAACCTAACAGATGGCAGGCACAAAATGGCCCTAACCTTCTCTGAGAGTGCTGGAGAATAGCCCCACGGAGTTTAATTTAACAGGACGATGGCTGCTATTTCACTCGGCCACCTCTTGCACAGTGTGACTGTCTGTAGCTCAAAGAGCTACATCTTAAAGCCCAGCCACTCAGCTACTCAGGTTAACCCTTCGAGACAAGCAAGGGTCTGGAATTCTTCTGAGACCCTTTCTCTGCATGGGATCCTCTTCCAACAAATGCAACTCAACTTTTTGGTTACAACAAAATAGGCACCTATGGTGGAATATTTTTGAACCTCTCCTCTCCTAGTAATACTGAAGATGAGACATTGAAACTTTCTTTATGGACAGTGAATTATAACTTTCTGCGGGACCAAAGGCAGAACACTAAAAAGGAGAGGTCTCTAGCTCAAGTTTCCTCCCCCATCTGGTTTCAGCAGGTTACCACTGATAGAAGAACATTACACTGAAGCTTGTGGGAATCACTGCCCATGGATTAAAGCCATCTGGGGAGTTTCATGCAATCTTGACATGAGGATTGCCACCAAGACCAATAAACCGAAAGGAATCTCTAGGAATGGGACCGGGCATCAGCACTTCTTAAAGCTCCCCAGATGGCTCCAAAGGGCAGCTAAGGTATTTAAGAAATGCTGCACTTTAAATTTCTACAAGTTTCTGTAAGTTAACTTCTATTCTGTGTCCTCATCACACTGCACTCATCATTCTTTGGACTTTCTCTCGCTACCTGCCTTAGCCTCTCCAAGGCATGTGCTAAGGTCCTGGGGTTTATAGGATGATTCCACAGCAGCTAATGTGCCATCCTGTACCCACAGGAATATCAGAGAGACACTGAACTGATGTTATAGCCATAAATTCAGGGGTGTACTCAGACCAGACATAATGGTCAAAGGGTCTGAAGGTAAAAAGTTCACACCTAAGTGTTCTGTACCCTGCAATCACTATACATTGTGAAGTCCCTACTTGGCTCAGATGAAATGGTCTCAGGTAACCTTGTTCCAGCTTTCTGACTATGAAAGCCGGCCAACTGAGAAGCTGTTACCTTCCAGAAGGAACGACACGCCCCTCACTTATTCAGACTTTCATCACTCACAACCGTGCACCTGCCGATGCGCTTTGGAACCACTGACCTATACATTTTTGTGCTAGTGTCTTCATTGTGTACCCTATGCTAACCTTCTTCCTGCACCTTAGCAAGTAATTATCATTTGTTTGACTCAAGGAGTAGGTGTATCTGGCCTTACCCCCGAGGGTACCTACTACTATCCGTCAGTACAAAGATGGTGTAAGCCTTCTAGTGACTGACTGGATCAAGTAAGAAAAACAAACAAACAAACTCTACTTTTCTCTTGCACACAGCAGGCACTTAATAAACGCTGGTTAAACTAAGGACTTTACTCCTAAACATAAGTCATCCCCACAGACTAGCTCTAGCAAAGGCAGTGTGAAGAGGGCGTGGACAAGGCATTTTGGCAGCAAGGCACAGAAATCCATTCAAATACATCTGAGTAAAAAGGAGACAAACAAAAGGACAAAGGTGAGTGGCCCAGAAACAAAATACAGAAAGCACAGCTGAGGCTCACAGGTCAACAAGAAGCCACTCTGACTCTCACCTCCTCTTTGGGACCACCTAGTTTCACACTGTTGTCTGTGCACACTTCTGCAGTGGACCCCAGTCCTCTGACCCATCAGGACATGGTCCACACAGGACACCCAACCACGATGGCCTCTGCTCACTTCTGGGAGAAACTTCATCCGCTCACCCTATGGAAGGAGGAAACTAACATCATGAGGTGTGCTGAACATTCTCACTTGGACAGCTGGAGCACACCAAGGCCATTGCTACAAACAACACAAGCTACACTGAAAAATGAGATGCCCCCCAGAAACCAGAATACACAGAAATATTAGTTGTAAAAGCTTTATTTCAGGACGGCTACAGGATGGAATTTCACAGGCATACAATGAATGTATAGCTCTAAATCACAGTAACATTGAATTAAAAACACTTTATCTTGTACAAAAATCGGGCCTGAGAAATTTTCATTTGTATTTTAATCTACTTCTGTTTCACATTATAGCAAAGAGTACACGTAAAAACAACAACACAACTGAAGAGAAACAACAGCTCAGATATCAAGAGAAATGATTTCTAGCTGCACATTACTTATCTTGAGGTCACAGATCTGATAGCTGCAGTTGAAGATCAGGAAATAAGTTAGAGGAAGGTACGTGAACCACGGAAATAATGTCACAAACGAATGCAACCTAGTTCGTTCATTTTAATGCTACAAAGGCCTCTCAAAGCCTCGTTCAGATGGTGTTTACTGTTATTTGCCATACAGTGTGCTGTAACATGATTTCCTAACCTCATCACAAATTAGAGGAAAGCTTTTACAGGCAGACACAGAAATGACAGATAACAGCGAGGGGAAAGAAAATCTCTAAACACCACTTAGGAAATCAGAGAAAACACATTTAGAGTTATTCAGTATAGGAGATTTAACAAAGAATTAAAAATTCTGAAAGAATTAAAAACATAGCTAGGTGTGGTGGTGCATGCCTGTAATCCCAGTACTTGGCAGGCTGAGGCAGGAAGATTGCTGTGAGTTCAAGGCCAGCCTGGGCTACAAAGAGAGTTCAAGGCCGGCCTGAACTGAATAGTGAAATCTTGTCTCAAAAAGACACACATACACAAAAAAAAGGAATTTAAACATAAATGATGATCCTGAAAAGATTTAATTATCTTCAGTAGGTTCTGTTTGCAAAAGTAGGAAATATATATTAAATTGAGAAACAGTTCCATGTCAATGGTTGAAATAAAGAAAAAAACATATACAAATTAAAATAACCTTGAATCGTTTCTCACCATGCACCCTCTAATGTCTGTTAAGTAGAAAATGATTACATACATATGGCTTCTAAAATGCACAACATAATTCATATAAAAAGAATACAGCACCTTTTTAATCCATGTATGATTGAAATGATAACACCCTTTCTGGTAAAAGAATCTCAGTCAGATAAGGATAAGTTAAGTCAACATCTCTCTGCATAACAGCTTTATACTGTGTCTTCAGTGATCAACTATATTGACGAGTGAGCCCTCATGACTGTAAAACCTTCTTAAATGACAGGAGACATGGAGATGAAAAATACCTCCACTAAATCAGTGTTTCTGAAAATGTGGTTGATGGAACAGAAAACCCAAATCGCCCAGAAAACTTCTTTCAAAATGCAGACCGTGTACCCTAAGTGAAACTGCTAAGTCAGAATTCCAGGGGAAGGAAATAAAGGCCTGCATTTTTGCACCCCTCCCTAAGGATGCCTGGTAAACATGGCATTCTGAGAATCACCCAGGACACCTTCCCTTTGAAGTGAAGCCTCAGCAACCCAGAAGGGAAGAGACCCGCCAGGTCTGTGAATCAGCCCTGCCCACTCTTATCCCTACTGTGCCCAGTAACCTGCCCTCCTATGTCCACATTTCTTATACTACACTGTAGATAACATCTACAAAATACACAGAATTTTTAAAAAGCTGCCGGGTATAGTGTTGCAAGCTTGTAATCCCAGCACTCAGGAGAAGCAGGAGGATCATTATGAGTTTGAGGCCAACCTGGGCACATAAGCAATTTCAATAGCCAGTCTGAACTGCATAGTGGGACCCTGACAAAACAAACAAACAAACAAAAAAAACTAGCATGCCCTAATTAATTCTAAAAGGTCTGTAGGATTTCTAAACCACATAAGTGAAGCTGGATGCAATAAATGCCTGCAGGGGTAAAAATACTGAGGAAAAGGGTTTGATGCAGGTCCAGATTACTTGGGAATGAGGAAGAGCATGCATCTAAAAGCAGTTGTGGAAGAAAAGCCAAATGGAGCTATGCCCAGATTACACAAATGCAAATCTATTAAAAGCTGGCTGGGATGTATTGCCCTGCCCGTAACACCTTAGAAGCACAGGCTGAACGTATTGGCTGGCAAACATGCGTAGCCAGTGGAAGGTTTCAAACAATTCCCAATTTGTTGCCAACACATAAAATGAAGAGATTTCTTTTTTAAAAATGTTTGTCTTTTCATGGAAAATTACAGAACTAGAAAAACCAGCCACATAGCCACACAGCACGGGAGCTGAACAGCAGCTGCTCGCTTTCTGCCTGGCGTGCAGTCCTGGGGGTCTCTGCAGTGGCCCTGGACTGCTTCACCCTTTAAACCAGCTACCTTGTCCCTGCAGGCATTTGCCTTGGCCACCAGGGCTTCAAGGAATCAAGCACAACTTTGGCCCCTCTGTGCCTCACTCTACTTCTGATTTTTAAAAATCCCACTAGAAAGATCCTTTCCTACCTCAGCAATGTTAGGAAGAAATTAAATAATAGCCGCAATTACCTGAAATTTGTTTTAGAGTCTCCCCCTGAACTACCCATTAAAGCCATCTGGAGAGTTTTAAAAAATACTGATACCTGGGGTCCATCCCCAGAGATTCTCATTTCTTAGCCCTGAGATCAGGATAGCGTAGAATATTCCCTAATGGACAGCACTGTTAAGAACTCTGACCCTTGGAGAGAATGCAAGTTGTTAAGTATGAAGGGTTACAGTCCAAAGATGCACATCTGACATGAATATACACTTCTCAGATGAAGAAATACAAATGGCATATAAATACATGAAAAAAAGGTTCACCATCACTGGTCATTCGAGAAATGCAAATTAGAACAGCACTGAGATTATCAAGAAATCAACCAACAACAAACACTGGTGAGGCTATACAGAAAAAGGAACCCTTTCCACTGTTGGTGAGAGTGTAGACTGGTAAAACCACTGTCAAAATCAGTCTGGAGATTCCTCAAAAAAACTAAGATTAGAGGTCTCATTTGACCCAGCTATTCTCCTTCTGGGTATTTTTCCAGAAGACTTGAAAACATCATACCACAGCGATATATGTGCACCCCTGTTTATGGCAGCACAATTTGTCATAGCTTAACATTGGAAACAACCTAAATGCCCATAAACTGAGGAATGGGTAAAAAAAGATGTGGTATATTTTTACAATGGAGTACTACTCAGCTATAAAGAAAGATAAATTCGAGGCTTTTATAGGTAAATGGATGCAACTGGAGACTATACTCATAAGTGAAATAAGTCAGACCTGCATGTGTAAACATCGTATTGTCTCCCTAGTGTAAGAAACTGAAAGAGCCAGGCATAGTGGCACATGCCTATAATCCCAGAACTTGGGAGGCTGAGGCAGGAGGATTGTTGCAAGTTCACAGCCAGCCTGGGCTACAAAGTGAGTTCAAAACCAGCCTGAACTGCATAGTGAGACACTATCTCAAAAAGACCAAAAAAAAGAAAAAAAAAAAGAAGAAAAAGAAAAGAAACTGGAAGAGTAAATAAGATCCAAAAGGTACAACAGATATAGTGAAAGGGAAAAAAATTGCTCAAAAGGAAAGAACAACTGGGATGAGGGAAAGGAGAAAAGAAAGAAAGAAGGGGGAAAAAAATATATATATATATATATATTGTGTATATATATATAAACACACACACAAGATAGCTAAGATAATGGTACTACTAACTTCTATTGGTTTATTGAAAGGCGCAGTTAATGCTTATTTCTTTTTTTATCAGTCTTGCATGCCTATATTGAACAAGTACTTCGAAGATAATAATACACAGTATAACAATCATTGTTGATTTTCTATCATCCTGCTGTGAAATTCTGTATCATTTTAATTTTTTATACTTTAAAATAAAAAAAATTTTTTTAAAGTATGAAGGGTTATGTTTATTCCAACATCAGTCTCCAAATGCAAAGTGCTTGCCTCTGACCTCATAATTCACATCACCTCTTACTTTGGGAGAAGGCTATTATTCCAAAAGCCTGCCAAATGGCATTTACAAACTGGAAAAGAAGGTCAAAATATATTCTGATTTCTACCATTCATTTTTCCCTCCAACACAACTAAAGAATAAAACACTAAGGAAATAAAGGGATATTATCCCAAGAGACAAAACTCAGGCAGCACAAATAGCTCAAATAAAATAAGAGAAGGCTCCCAGTGGCAGCCTGGTAAGAAAAAGTACAGTTGCTTTGAAATTCATTGATGCATTAAGTAGAAAAATTGTCAAATATTTAAAAAGAACAATTTCCCCAAGACTTTCCAGTAATGGCCCAATTTTTATCTTAAGAAAATGAATTCCAAATTATTACCTCTCTTCAAGCTTTCTGTTAGGTAGAGTGTGTTTATATTTTGGCTTCCCATCACGGGAAATGCAAGCTACTGTCATCTAATTTTCGAACAGTAACACCACCTTCCCTTACAGTTGAAAGCTGTATCTTCAAAATAGTTTCACATAACAATCTATTTACTGGGCTTCCACTAGGCACCAGCAAGCACAGAGTTAATCCCATCACATTTTATAATTTTTTTAAAAAATGAGCTTCAGAAAGATTTAAAATTATGTTCCTGATCACTGAATAGTACATGGCAGTGCTTGGATTCAAACGCGTATCTGTCTGCCTGACTCCAAACCCGTATTCTGCAAACTAAACTATCTTGTTTAGTTGTCACAAGCCACGGCAGAAAGATCTGTGCCCAATATCCCAATTTTCCCAGTTAAAAAGGCAGTGGAGTGATCTGCTGCACATCACGGAACAAGCTAGAAGGAGCCATGGCAAGAGCCTGCCCTCTCCTCTCCACTCCCTGTTCTTCAGAGGATCAAGCCACAGGTGATGTGTCACATGGTAAAAGCTGTAGGGATAGCACTTGTGTATCACCTCTGGATAGAAATAAATTCTTGATTTCTGACAATCTTAAATATATGGCTTAGTTTCAACACAGGTCTGACACAAGCTTGTCTGTTCCCGGTCCCCTAAAAGCACATATCAGGGTAAACAACTTTACTTGTTCCAGAATCTTCTCATGAATCCTATGAACAGTGATGTTGATAACACGTGAGCAGGACACTTCTGCAGAACTTGATCCTGCCCTTCGCTGCTCTGACACCATCTCAGATGACCAGAAGGACACCCCGAGGAGGACTGGCACCATCTTACATGGATTTTCCCTTTATTTGTAAAATCGTAAAGAGACTGCATCATAAAACTCCAGCTAGAGGGTCTCATTCCCATGAGTCCCACGGTGTGAACAGGCTCCAAGGTAAGTGTGTCATTTGATGTCTTGAAGGATAGTGTCCTCTTCTTTAGACTGCTGACACTATATCCTCAAACCTGTACTCCAGGAACATGCCGATGTTGTAGCCAAGAGGTGATTTTCGAAGAAACAAAGGAAAAAAAAAGCAGACATGGATACAGCTCCCCTGCAAGAGAAAGCAAACAGGTTTTATCACCTAATAAACAAGTCTTGCCAATCAATACTTATTTGCTCTCTTTTCTAAAGCAACTCCTGAGAGTCACTTGAATTTTATCACTATGGATAATTCTTGAAGAAATTGCATTCCTACCTCCTAATGATCTTCAAACCAAGCAAGCACCTCACTTTATTAAGTCCAACTACCAGAGGAACTGGTTCAGAGAGGAGTTTAAGATATAGTTAAAATTGAGGTCTTAATCATTGCAGTGTGATAGAAACTCCACTATGTTATCAAACCTCGGCAAGCCCAGTCTCTCGCCTGCCTGCGGCAAGAACAAACAGATGTCAGGGCTATTTGTTTTATTCAAAAATGACAGGAAATCAAAAATCTATCAAATGGATGTGTCAGGAGCAATGCCACAAGCATATTGGTTAGTGAAATTTATGTGCCTCTATTTTGGCTCATGACAAAAATCACCTTCCAAGCTTTCTAATTTTCAAATGCCCACTTAGACATACAGATCAGAAAAATCTAGGAAGTTATCATCAATAATAGGTACCATATCCCAACTAGTCATAATCTGTGTGACTTTAAATTATGCAAATTTGAGATGGCTTGGGACATAAAATATTAAATAATCTTTCTTCACACACATTTAGGCAAATTCCACAAAATACCTTTTAAAAATTGCAAACTGCAAAGTCCCAATGCTGGCATATTGAGTAAATTGTAAATAGCACCTATATTATGCCACAGCAGAATGCCACTTTATGTGCTAACAAAATGCCCATTTCTACTCCATTGTATATGTGCATTGGAACTTTATGAGCAATTTTAGTGACCACGGTTGCTCATATTTTAGCTCCATTGTTATTGTTTAAATACTCATTTATGCCTTACAGTAGCATCATCTAAATCTTCACAAAGTGATAATGTTAGAATTAATGCAGGGGAGATAAACTGTCAAACTATAAACTTCAAAACAGAGTTAAGGTGTGATTAAATGTTGCACTTTCAAAATGTCAACCATGGTGGTCCATGCCTGTCAGGGAGCTAAGGTAAGAGGACCTCAAGTTTGAGACCAGCCTGGGCAACTCAGTGAGACTTTTCCTCAAAAATTAAATTAAATTAAATTAAATTAAAAGGGTTGGGGATGCAGCTCAGTGGAAGTTCAGTGCCTAGCATGTGTAAGGCCTTGGCTTGATTCCCAAGTCCTGGGGAGGGGAGATCACCACAACAAATTTAGAATCCTAACCCAGGAGACAATAGGCTTTTCCTTTAACAATCAAACAGTTACTATTTTAGATTTATTTTGAAGGCTGTAAGGTCTCTGTCAAAAATATTCAACTCTGCTGCTATTGCTTTAAACATCATCAGAAACATAGCTATATTCCAATAAAGCTGTATTTATGGAAGCACACAGCAGTCTGGATTTAGCTTACATGCTATTAGCCTTCCAACCTCTACTCTCTAACAATGGAACCCCCATTCTTTTAATGCAGCATTTCACTATCCATAAAAGCAGTGGTACCTCCACCTACAACAATCCCATCTTTTCCATTGGGCTACTTTTGAGAAACCAGAAAGTTCCATCACAGCAGAAACTTTTTAAGCATCAAAAACTTTGAAAAAGGTCAAAACACAGTGGTGGGTGACGATACGGTGGCAATATGGTGCAACACCAGAGCCTCAAATTTTCATGTATCATACTTGTGTCCAAACTCACCACCTGTACACTTAAAATTGGCTGATTTAACTATATATAATATCTCAAGTTGATTTTGAGAGGAATTTAAAGCCGCAGCAATAGCCTTTGATTTATAGTAATTGTAGATGTATATGCTTGAGTGTACTTTACATTTGCTCCTCTGAGAAAACCAGTCATGAGTTTTGAGAGTTTGAATATGTAAACAGTTCAGGAATTCTGCGGCATTCACTGCATTAAGTGCCACTGCCCTGTATTAAACTCCTACTAGCATTTAGACCTCAACTGCTTCACTTCAGAGAAAATAAGTTGCTTTTTATAAACAATGCAAAGTCCTGAGTACATGACTTAGCCCTCAACCACAGTAAAAAAGAAAAAGGGGAAGAAAGATAATCTAGGACCACAGGTAATGCTGTCAATGGGTCTGATTTACCATCTTTACTAATAACATTTTAAATCCAAACTAACTTAAAACACAAGTTGAAATAGCCATGTCTCTTTTTAGTTTGTGTTTGCTCCAGCTTAGAGCCTGTGAGCCTTCAAACAATCAAAACAGAAGGCAAATAAGAGGCAGGATGGGAAAACAAGAGAAAAGGTATTCGAGGAAAATCAATCACTCACCCAACTAACCCAGTTAGCCCAACACACACATGACAATTTTAAAACCTCAGCTATTAGTTTTCTCAACGCCCTAGCACTGAATCTGTCTTCATCCACATATGTGTGAACTCATTCAAAGTCATCCTCAAAGTGTGCTCCAGGATCCAGCAAGAGTACCACCTGGGAAGCTGCCAGAAACAGAAGCCCACCCCAGGCTCACTGAATAAGAACTCTGGGAGAGATCCTACTATTCTATGCTTACCAGATCCTCTGGATGATTCTGATGCTTATTTAAGTTGCATAGTCTCTAATCTGAAGTTTGAAAACCAATCATATATACCTTTCCTATGCGCAATGGTTGATGCGCTGTATCAACTTGAAAAATTTAGAAGCTTAATTAAGTGACTCAGCAGATCTTCATCCTAGGATGTAAAGGACATGCCCTCACTGCTCTAGGATGCTGCTCACTGGGTCAACTTGAGAAGCTTAGAAGCTTAACTAAGTATCTCAGCAGGGGGCCAGGGTCCTCACTTTGTAAACATCCTGAGTCTGTGCAAGAGGAGGGCACGGAGATAGTGTGCATGCTACACCCACCCAAGAGCGGGTAGCCTGCTTACAATATAAGGGAAGAAAAGAGACTTGCTTCCCTACTTTTGCTCTTGTTGCTGTCTTCTGCCACCATGAACTGTTGCCCCTCTGCCATGCCACTGTGCTTTGGAGCCAGCTGATTTTGGACTGCAACCTCTACAAACTGTGAGCTAAATAAACCTTTCCTCCCTTAATTTTAAGCATTGGATATTTTGTCCCAGAAAAGAGAGAAAAGTAACTAAGACACTAAGTAAGTGCTGGCCCCTCATTTAACACTGACATTAGAACTACACCCACCAAGGAAAGATGGAATCCATGTGCAAGTTCACATGCATGTGAAGTACTGAGCCTCACAAATATGCCAGCCTAGAAAAGCAGGGAGACATGGCTAAGTTCTGCGCCATAATTTTAAAGAAGTGGGGTGGACAGTGATCAAAAAATACAGTGAATGTTTAAAATTTTTTAAAGTGTATTGCAGTAAATTACATATTGCCACTAATCACCCTCAAAATATGCCTCCTTGCTTCAAATGCACTTATCCTACCATTCTTGCCACTTTCTGAAGCTGTTCTGCAAGTCCTCTTTTGTGAGTGTCTATCTGGTCTGTTACATAGTGGCCTCAATGTCCCAAATTGATTCAAAATGTTTACCTTTAATGGTCATTTTGGCTTTGGGGAAAAGTCAGAAATTGTACAGTGCCATGTCTGGTGATCAAGGTGGGCGAGGATACACTGTAATGTTTTTATGAGCCTGTCTTTCCATTGGATAGCTCTGTTATGGTTTGTGTCTGGGTGTCCCCCCAAAGCCTCATGTAGTCATGGGGCAGGCTTTTAGAGTTTGACTGATTATGAGTGTGAGAGCTGCACCTGCCCTGGGGTGGATAGTTTGCATATGTAAGGGAGAGGAAGAGGCTGCTTGAGGCCATTCCGCCCTGGTGTGTGCTTGTTGATTCAGCTGTGTTCTGCCGCCATGAGCTGTAGCCCTCTGCCATGTGCCACTCTCTGCCTTGTAACTTGCCAAGTGTGGACTGAAACCTCCACAAACTGTAAGCGAAATAAACCTTTCCTTCCTTAATTTTGGGTGTCAGGTATTTTGTCCCAGCAATGAGAGAAAAGTAACCAAGACAAGCGCACAGCAGCAGCATGCACTCTATTTTTATCATACCATATAAAGACACTCGCAGAAGAATACTTCCAGAACTGCTTCAGAAAGTAGCAAGAACAGTGAGATAAATGCATTCAAAGCAAGAGGGAATATTTTGAAAAGGCTTAATGGCAATGTGTCTTTTGCTGTAATACCTTTTTTAAATTTAAATATTCACTATAAAGGACATCCACATATTCAGATTAAATTACAACATTTTACAAGAACCTGCATATACCATGCCTGTACTAAAGGAAATTATCTCATTTAACCCTTCCAATAATATTTAAATCTACTAATATGTAAGTGTACAGAAACTTCATGTTAATCAGAATGTACTTCAACCTGCAAACAAGCAGAAATACAATAATTCTCCAACTGGTGTTTACATATAGGCCTGACTAGCATACTTTGAATGCCAAGGTACTTGGATATATGAGTGTTCCTTTTGTTTTTTTTTTTTTTGTTGTGGTTGTTAAATGCTCTCAAAGTTCATTGTGCACTGCAGTACTTTTAAAAGACCAACAGAAGGTAATTCTGAATTACTCAAGGCAATATTTGCTATACAAAACTTTTACCTTCCCTCAAATGTTAAAAACCTAAGTCCTATAAATTTTGTAAGGTGTAAATCCATTATACTCATTCATTTTGGCATTTATTTTTTTTTTGAACTTTGTCTTTTTATATAACAAAAAAAGAAGATTTCCTTGATGTAGACAGTAGAAATTAAGAATAGGGGAGAAGGACTTTACAGTTTCCCACTGTTAACCCTACACTACTTGCCCCAAACTAGAGGTGACCAGTTTCAACCCTGTGTCCATGGTAGACATTGTTAATTAACTCAAGGTGCTTTCACCCAGAGCTTAAGGATTATTCTTTTATTTTATATAGACAAAAAAAGACAAAATTTGAAAACAAGATGATAGGAAATTAACAAAGGTTATTATATTGCATATTGTTATCTTCAAAGTAGTTGCTCAGATTACCAGGTACAGGCATGCAAAATTGATCAAACAATATAAGTACTAACTGTTCCTTTCAATGAACTAATAGAAATTAGTAGTATAGTTATCTTAGCTAAAAGCATTTCAGGCAGCCACTTTTGAGCAGAGGAAGTACAGATATAATGTTGAATATTTTTTACTTTGGACCAGAAAAGTTTTGGAGTTCATATTTTTTCAGAGTTCAAAACATTTGTAAATTTAAAGATAAGCAACAGGAAACAAACAGGGATGGAGACTTTGTGGAGTTCAAAAGGGTATCTAAGGATGGGGGAGACTGGACAGCTGGCAGCTCAAAATGAAGTAAAAAATGATTGAGATGCAATATTTATATGAACCAGTACCCCAAAGTGAATGTAATTATTATGAATTGAAAACATATACTAATGGAAAAAAGGATATTTGTATATATATGATGAAATATTCTAGAAAAGAGACCATACTATAAACATGAAATTCATTTATATTTCATATATCTTATACTAGGAGCCTGCATGTAAATTTATATAGTATTTTTTGTGTCCTGGTGTCTGACTGCCACTGATCACGTAAGTCAGGTATGAAATTTTCCCCTCATGGCATCCTGTTAGCACTCAGAATGTTTAGGAGTATTTATCTTTGAAGTTTCCAGATTAGAAATGCTCAACCTGCATGACTAATAAGATATATTTGTTTCACTAGCCAATCAACATGTTCGTTTCTTCCTTCCTGCTCCACTTACAGCTTAAAATCTCTTCTTTTATTGTTCTCAGAACAATAAAATTAAGCCTCCGTTAATCCTGAGCTGCAGTCTTTACAAATCTATGCCACTTTGAGAGACCCAACCATGGTAGACTGTGCTGAACAGTTTCAACAATTTGAATGTGGTTGTAACCCAGCACGTAGTACAAAACTGCTCTGAAAATCAAAGAACCAAGTAAATAAAGGCACTGAAAGATAACAAACACCTGTGAAATAGTATTCTGCAGGAATAACTGGGAGATGTACAGCATGAATAGCCCAGGGAGGCTGATGCATAATACCACACTATAAGCATGAAGACACGGCTCAAGTAAATGATTCTGATTTGCTTCTGGTACTCACTGGTGATTCTTTATTTGGCTAAGGGGGCACCACACTGTTCCTTCAGCAGCGTCTCCATTATTCTAATTCCCTACGGAGAGAAGAAAGAAAAATCAAAATGCATACTTCACAGACAAGCATTCTACATTTATCACAGCCCTTCCCTTCAAGGATCCAAGTTACGACATGTATTCAATTCAGGAAAGTAGGATCACAGTCTTCCCTTATGTTTTTTTTGTTTTTGTTTTTGTTTTTGTTTTTTATTTTAAAGATAAAAGGAGGAAAACATTAACAGACATACAACATTTTACTTCCCTTATGTTTTTATGGTACTGTATCCAGAGATATCACATACACATCTCCAGATATGCTCGGGACAACTTGGGGAGACAGGCAGAGCGGAATCTAGGATCTTCACTTTTAACATAAGAAATCAGCCCAAGAGAAGTTTGGCAACTTCTTAAAAGTGATCCAGCTCCTAAGTGGCATTGCCAGGCTGGAACAGCAGCACTGTTAACATTTGCTGACTGCTGACAAATGTGTTGGTTTCACTGTCAAAATTTTGTGTGCATGAACGTGGGTCACGGGTGCTGTGGTACCCGCTGAGACCCCCTCCAGGATGGAGGCACTCCCTCCCCCACCTACCAGGGCTGTGGGCTACAGCTATCCTCGCCCCAAGGGAACTGCCTCACTGAAGTCATGTCCCCTGTCTAGGAGGAACACCATCCAGAAGTGGATATTAGGCCTGGGTCCCTTACCTCAATGAGACAACTGTGCAGGGCACCCCACCCCCACGCCACCGCTCTCCACAAGGTCAGCTGAGACCTTAGCTGCACCTGCATCTGCATCTCAATTACCATCACCTCTTTCCATCCTCCTTCCTCCACTGCCCCCTGCTCCTGACAGCCCTCTCTTATACACTCTGCATGCAAATCTCCATCTCTGAGCCTGGGTCCCTAAAGCTAGCCTACATCACCTTGCTTGATATGCACAAAACCTCAAACAAGTATCATTTTTAGCCCCATTTTACTGATGAGGAAACAGACACTCAAAGAGGTTTAAGGAATTTGCCCAATGTCATACAGCTACCAAGTAATGAAACCAGAAATGCATAGGCACCCTATGCTGTCAGCAGCACCCCCCACCTTCCTGTACAGTTTTTCATGACAGTCCGTGCCAACCTGCCCACCCACCTACCCTGTGCAGAAAATTCTACCCTGGAAAAGATAAAACACCACATATGCTTTTCTTCCTTCAAGGGCAAGTTGTGCACACCAGAGAACTGACTTTCAGATAGAAAGAAGTAGAATGTAATTAAGAGGTAGGGTCTTAAAAACCTCAACACTGGATCTGGGAGGAAAGAGACCTGCTGTTCCCAAGAGGCCAAAAAGAAGTTTAGAGAGAACAGTGATGAAGGGAACTTACAACAGTTTCCCAGGTCCCCTTAAGGTGAATCTGACTTAACAGAACTAAACCAGGCCCCAGAGCTCTATGCTTTTAATAAGAACTTATGTGATGCCTTTCAGACGAAGCTGGGCTGAGTGGGCCAATAGGAAAAAGGTACAGACTTCCTATTGGGGTTTGTTCTGAGCCAAGCAAGGGATGCGGATGGGGAGTAATCAAAGGCATTTCTAGAGAACACAATGAAATATATTTAACATCAGAGTTGTCTGAATGAGGTCTGATTCCGAAAGTTGTTCAGATTCTGCCAGAGCCGATACTCTAAATGCTGCCAGTGTTTTGGAAGGCAAAGACATTAAAGAATTTTGAGAGATGCTGAGCTACAGGAAGCACTGGTTGAACCAAAGCAGCACACTGCAGGGCCTGGCACTGTCACTAGAGCCAAGAGATCTGGGTCCTCGTCACACCTCCACCAGTCACTCTGCTGGGGACCTTAGCTAATCATTTTCACCATGGCCACATAAGACTAAAGATACCTGGGGACTATAAGGCCAGTTGGCTTAGTGTCCTTTACACCCAGCTGCCCACCAGAATTAGCAGGGAAACCCACCAAAGCAAATTCAGACTCCCAAGCTCCACCAGTGACTCAGTAAGAAACCCCAGGGCTGGGGCCTCAAATCTGTATTTACAACATGCTTCCTGAGATTCCAAAACACAACTAGTTCACATACTAGGATTTGTAAAGAGCAGCTTTATACAACCTCTGAGATCCCTTGTGTTATGGTTTGCGTCTAGATGTTGCCCAATGCCTCATGCAGTCATAGGAGCCGGTTTTTCAGAGGTGACTGAATCAGGAGTGTGTGACTGATTCATAGTGCAATGGGATAAGAGTGCTGGCATTAAGCATAGGTGACTGCTGGATCAGTCCACTGACTAGACTGGCGCCACCCTAATCCTGGTAGACTGGATACAACATAAGAGAAAGAGGCTGCCTTCTTTCTCTCTTTTGTTGCTTTTGCTGTCCTCTGCCACCATGAATAGTTGTCTACTCAGCCTTGGAGACAGTGGATTATGGACTGAAACCTCCACAACCTGTGAGCTAAATAAACTTTTCCCCCCTTTAACTCTGGGTGTTGGGTATTTTGTCCCAGCAACAAGAGAAAAGTAACTAAGAGAGCTTGTAACTCTGCTGGACTGGGAATTGATAAAATAGGTTGTCCTTAGTAATTCTGATGAGGTAGTATGTACTATATATTCTTAGTGCCACTCTCTTTTTTAAAACAAATTTGGGGAAAAGACACAGGGAGGTGAATCAAAACCTGGATCATGGGCTGGGGATTTAGCTCAGCGGCAAAAGCGCCTGCCTGGCAAGCGCAAGGTCGTGAGTTCGGTTCCCGGTACCGGAGAAAAATAAAAACAAAAAACAAAAAAAAAAAAAAAAAAAAACAAAACCTGGATCATGCTCTTTCTGATCATTCAACAATAAATCCAATTAACAAATATTTATTATGTACCTACTACAATACATGTGCTGGAGATTAAGTCGTGAACAAACCAGACAAAGTCCCCAGCCTTATAAAGCTCACAGTCTAGTAAATTCCAGAAAATTTTCATTGCCTTGTTTTGGTTTGGTTTGGTTTGGTTTCAATGAACCCCTGGACAACAAATAAACACCCTACTTCTATTTTCATGAAGAATAAAAATAATCATAAAAATTCATTTTCCATTTTCTTTTTGCAAGACAGGTGCATAAATCTAGAAGTTATCTTTAAATCGAGAAAAGCACACTCCTTCCTAGGGAAGTGAGAATCCATGTACTGTCCTCTCCCATCCATCTAAATTAAGACCGCTACCTTTTACTGGGCTGAACACTAATTGACATAAGTGAAGATGCTGAGGTTTGCCTTGGGAATTGAAAGACGTTATTTACCGAATCAATTATGCTCACAAGGTGACAGTTGGTTTTTCTCTCCCTCTTTTCCCTCTCTCATCCCACTTTAGTCTTTTTAAGAATAGCCAGAAATAGAGGGTAGAGAATGTGGGCAGGGAGAGAGTGAATTTAAAAAGCTAACAGGGAGGCCAACCATTATTTAGTACCTCTCTTTGATAAGGAAGAACCAAATCAAATCCCAATCGATAGAGTTCTTTCAAATAAAGTTCATTCCAACACTTAAATCTCAACCCCCAGGAGAGCAGGCTTAAAGGGGCTAAATTTCCACCACTTATCACACAATGATGCCTGAAATGCAGAACAAACATTAAATGGAAACACCTTTACAGATATGGCTTAAAAGCTTTTCGGACTGACAAACCATAAACCAGCTTGATTTTATTATTTCTTTCCCCTCAGAGAATTTCTTTTCTCTATTACAAGGCTATCTTTCTCCATTTGTCAATGTACAGATAAGTAAGCTATCTCACAGGCTCATTTCCCTAATACCAGAGCTGGGCTGCCCAAACTATTCCCACAAAGGAATCGCAGAGCTTTTCGGATTCAAAACATTTCACCAATTCCCACTCTGCTTCTGAGGAATGGCTGGAAATTGTGGGAAAAACAAAGCTTGTCTTAAGAGGAACGGAAATAAGCTAGAACAAAAGATGGCTACATACAGGCAGTATATTTATTTTGTTATCAAAACAACGAGGCTTTAAGAAGCTCTGATTCACCTAGGAGGCTCCAAAGAGTAATATTAGACCTTACAAAAATTACAGAGTTCTAAAGCAGATCTCAAAAGGCACATCCATGCCTAGCACTTAACAAGAGAGAACTGCTCACTTAATTATGATGGTGATGAAGGACTGGTGTTAAAGACACCCCCTGGAAATAATGTTTCCTGGAGGGTCATGGCTTTGGAACAAATATCATGAACCGCACCAGGGCCCACAGGGTATGTCAGGAACTGTGCTGACAGTGTGGGGCACGGGGATGGATAAAGGACATGATGCCCCTACATATGGGCTCATTGGTCTCTTGGGAGGAAATGGAGGAATGAAAAATATGTGAGAGACAAGGCAGCCTCTGAGAAGTGCTACAACCTACACAAGAAAAAAAAACAATGGTAAAAAGGAAGTAGAGACTAATCTTGCGGGAAGGGAGGACTTGGAGCAGGACTGGAAAAGGAGAGACGTGGAGGCCAAGTCTGGTCTGGAGTGTGACACACAGAGATAAGGGAGAAACCCTGGCAGAAGGAGGCTTAAGAAGAGGCTCGAGGGTGAGACCTGCATGCAACACTCTCTCCCCATCAAGCAATGGCCTTCCTGAAGGCCGGGAGAGCAGATAGCCCGAGACAAGGCCAGTACACTTCCCACCTTCCCACTCCCACCCCGACACACTGATTCCCACCTTCGTTCTGCTCTTACCTAGAAGAGACAAGAGCACATCAGATCTCCCTGTATTTAATCACAAAGGGCACTGTAACAGCAATCACTCTCTTAGAGAGAGAGATCTGGGGTCACGTCCAAGCTAGGTGTGAGAGCCAGTGCAAGATCCTAAATTCTGTAAGCCTCCAATTTGAATTTTGAATAGAAGTGGTAGCATGGGTTTGTCCTAATGAATTAGTTGAAATAACACATAATTTGGTTATCCCAGTACCTAGCATTAAAATACTAGTTTTTGACCGGGCATGGTGGCACATACCTATAATCCTAGCACTCCAGGAGGCAGAAGCAGGGAGATCACAAGTTAGAGTCCTGCCTAGGGAAGTTAGCCAGAACCTGTTCTCAAAATAAAAAAATGAAAGGCTGGGGCTATGTGCAAACCCCTGCATTCAGTCCTGATGACTGCAAAAACAAAACCCACCAATTTCTGATAAACAGTAAGAAAACACATGTTCTCCATGCAAATCTCTTCTGTAATCATCTGACGCCACCAGAGAGTACACATTAGTAAGTTGGGAGCCTTCTCTATCTTGTTCAAGATGTATTCAGTAGAAGCACAAAGCCTTGGGACACAAAATGCAAGCAGTAAATGTCTACTAAATAAATGACCGACTTCATCAGTCAGCCAATCAATCGCCAAGAGACACACCTACCACTTTTTCCTGTTGTATTATTTTCTGTTTGTTGTTTGTTTTTTGGGATAGAGTCTTGCTAAGTCGCTAAACTGCTCAGGTTGGGATCAAACTTGAGGTCCTCCTGCCTCAGCCTCCCAGAGTGCTGGGATAAGGTGCTGAGAGTCAGGGAACAGAATTTACTTAAATTTGAATCTTATTATGTACTGCAGAATCTGACCAGAATACTTGTTCAACTATAAAACTAATTACCTGATCACTCCTGCGTGTCAGACAATGAATGTGAATTTCTGAATTACAATACAATCTGCTCAGCAGTTAGCATGCTTGAAGTGTGCTTGAGAAGGTCAGCATATGAGAGGTGCTGTGGGAGACAAGGAAAGAACGAAGGATGAAAACACGAAAGAAAGAAGAGACCGATGCAGAGAACTGACAGCAGAGGCGAGAACTAACGAGTCTTGGATCAGCCAGCAGGCATTTAGGAAGTGAGAGGCTCCCATGAATGTTGAAATTTGTATTTTAAAACCACTAACCACTTAATAAAAAGATCACTCAGGCTTAAGGGTGCAGGCCTATAATCGCAGCTATTCCAAAAGCTGAGGCAGCAGGATTGCAAATTTGAGCCCAGTTTGGGCAATTCAGCAAGACCCTGTCTCAAAATATAAAATAAAATAAAGGGCTGGGGATGTAGCTCAGGAGTTCCAACAAATGCATCAGTTTTACTTCAAAGACCTCCCTTTCCCTTTGAGTCTAATGTTTCCCTCACCAGCCACAAGCACACAGGCCTGCGTCCTGCTCAGGGAACACGTTCAGTTCCTTCTTCTCCCTCACGGTGCTGAGAAACATCTCCAGGTTTTTCCAAGGCTGGATAATGACCAGGGAGCTGCTTGCAGTACCAGGTCTCCACTTACTCAGCGCCTGCTCAGAGGGTTATCTCCTTCACCTGGCCACACTGGATAGCACCATCCAGCATCCATCCAGCATCCATCCCTGTTAAGCGAATCCCATCCTTATAAAATATTTTGTGCTGCCTCGCACTCACAGTAGAAGCTCCATGAAATGGAACAGAGACCTGGCCGGTGCTTGCTGCTAAATCCCAGCACCTACACCAGCACGCAGCACAGACTGGGCATCATCTGGAAAGGAAGGAAGAGAGGAAGTGGGGAAGGGAGGAATCTGCACCCAATGTTCTCATCAAAAGAGGAACAAGAAGCCAAAGTCTGCAAGAAGAGATATTTTCTCACAATAGAGCACCTTTTGATCTGATACTGTGTGACTCTTAAATTCAGGGCTTCCTCATCTATACAACTGGGGTAACACCAAATAACACATTAAAATCTACTGGCATGTACCGTGTGCCGAGTACTGTGTTGAACACTTCATCTGCATGACTTATGTCATCCTTCCACCTGCCTTAGAACATTATTACCCTTTCTTTTAGATGAGAACAAAGCTCACAGAAATTAAACATCCTGTATCCTGTCCAAGATAAATCAGGTGTGGCGACACATGCCTGTAATCTCAGCACCCAGGAGACTGAGGCAGGAAGATCACAGCGAGTTCAAGGCCAGTCTGGACTACATAGTGAGACAATATCTCAAAAAAAGTAAAATAAAATAAAAAACAACCCCAGCCAAAGAAACACACAGTAACAACACGGAGCCTTGACTCCATCAAGGTAATCAGAAAGCTGAGAACCCAGGCTCCTGCCACACAAGCTACAACAAGCCCAGCACCTGAGGATGAGAATGTGAAAATGCCTTTTAAATGCTGGGTACATAGCAAAATTTGCTTTCCTCCCCTACTGGCTCTGCTCAAAAATCCTGATAAACAAATCAGATATTTTTGTCCCTCTTCCAAATAAAATGTCATGAATCTTAGTGTATGAACCAATATGGTATCTAATCACATCTACAAATTATTTTAAATAGAATCCTTTTCAAGTAGAAATACCCTTTTACAATGTACTGCTTCAATATGACTTTGCCATAGTGGCTAATAGACTTGTGAGCAACACTAATTCATTTTTATTTTCATTAATAACCCAGAATCTTTAGGCATAACTACAGAACATTAAACTGGTAACAATAATTCGGATATCTTTGCTTCAGATTATAAATCTCTCCCTCTCCTTATGCAGAATATTTAATTCTCATCGCTTGTAACAGAAAAGGCTATATCCCAGAATAATAAAATCTAAAAATGGGAAAGGACCTTAGAGCATCTATTCCAGATAGGAAACACTCAGCAAATGATTGAAAATGGCCCATGATCAAAGAGCAGAACGAACGGTGACAAAGTCATTCCTATATGGCCAATTTCCCAGTAAAACCTGACCTGACAGTTAAGCCACTGGTACTTTCTTTGTATTTCATAGTGACTTTCCCTCTTCTCCATTATGACTCAATTAGTCTGTTTTCATTTTGAACCTTCAAAACTGTTATCAGTATATGGTTTTATTTTGCACGACTCAGATTTCCGGTAAAATATAGCTTTTTCTTAGCACTAACCCAGGCCAGACTTGGCACTACACCCTATCTGGGGAATTTTTGGTGAATGATAATCTGCCACCTGCTCAGAAACCTCCATTCCTGGGACACTTACTGCTCCACATTCCAGCTACGTCAATCCTTCCTAATTGCAAGACATTCTCCCTGACGCTCAAGCAGAGCTACTCCGGTGCCCGGCACCAGGAACCCCGGAACTGACTCTCAGCTGTGACAAACTAAAACATAACATACCAGTTTCCTTTACCATTCATCAAACCTAAGCTCAGTCGTAATTTCTCCTTGATTCTTCCCTATTCTGAGAAACACAAGAATGAGCAGCGTGCTTGTACCTTTTACCAACGAAATGTTTCTAAAAGAATAAATAAATCTAACTGATGCCCAGATAATAAATAAATCCAACAGATTCCCAGAAAATTTCCTTTTATGTTTTATTTCTACCCTTCTCCTCCCAGGTTCATGCATTTCTATGAGCTAACAATCTTTTCACGCAGGGCAGTCACCTATGTCTTCAAATCAGGCATTTCCTTTGAACAAAATACAATTTCCTAAAGCTGTATTTTAGTCAAAAATCCATCTCACCAAATTTCCACACTATCAAGGCTAATGATAATTTATTATGGCTTTATTACACGCCAAGGCTTTACCGACATTATCTCATTTAACCCGCCCAACAGCCCAACAAGGCAAGACACTTCACTTTCACCATTTCCAGGAAAGGAAACAGCCTTGGAGAAGTGAAAACCTTGCTTAAGGTCTCACAGCCCAGCAGGTAGCAAGCATAAGATTTAAACCTGGGTTTCTCCAACTCGTTCCACAATGGATACTTTGCCTGTAAAATGGGTAGAGCGAGAATATTTCCTCACAGGAGTTCTCTTAAGGGTAAAACTAGACAACATATAAAGCTACAGGCACACACAACATTCCATTCTCCTGTGGCCTAAAGAGCAGTGGCTGACTTCATGTACTGGGTCTGCCAAGGGGCCCCTCGCAACGGGACTCACGCCAAATGTCAGCAGAAGCTCATCTCATGCTTGTTCGTATTCCATAAAGTGCTTTTCACTTGCTCTTCACAGCACTTGAGAGTCACTAATGCTTTTAAAGAGCTGAAATATCATCAGGGGGAACCAGCTTTCCTCGATTACAGTGCTCATCAACAACAGAGACAGAACTAGAGTCCAGGTCCAGAAAAAGAACTGATAACGGAGCAGGTGAAGGCCTCCATCAGGCTGTGCTAAGTGCGTTGTACACCCATGCCTCACACCTAATCTGCCCTCACTCATTTAACCTTTGCACCCAACCTACCCTCACCCAACCCTCATACTTGATCTACAGGTTAAGACACATGAGGAAATGAAACTCCTCTAATGCTCACACACAGTCTCCAAAGCAGTCACACAAGGAAATGTAACTCAGAGCGCTGAAAAAACTTGACCAACAGCACCCAGCTAATAAGTAGCAAAACCCAGATTCCTTCACACCTAGACTTTTGTGTCTTTAAGCCCTCAGTACACTGCCTCCTTAAAAGCTGTGTTTATAGTGTTCACACTTCAAACTATCACAAAACATGTCAATGTAGGCATGGTTCTCCTGCCATCTTGAAGTTATTTCCACCTACATCTAGGTGGCTTTAATTTTATAAATTTAGGGGAGCCAGATGACACCAAATGACATGTAGTTCTTCCTTCCTTTTTTTTTTTTTTTTCGAAACAAGGTTTCACTGTGCAGTTCAGGTTGGCCTTGAACTCACTGTGTAGCCCAGGGAGGCCGCAGCCCTCCTGAGTTGCTGGGATTATAGGCATGCGGCACCACACCCAGCTACATGCACTTCTTGAAAGTTCCCTAAGATCAAAAACCCCTCACCACATCTCCAGCTGGACTTTCTCTTACGTTTCCACCAGGTGAAGCTTGCTCATAGCTGGAGAACCAAAAGACAAGCATGTCCACAGGAAGCACTTTGAATACAGTCTATCCTGGGCCAGGGATATAGCTCAGTGGCACAAACGCCTGCCTGGCAAGGGTAAGGTCCTGAGTTCAATTCCCAGTACCAAAAAAAAAAAAAAAAAAAAAAAAGTATCAAATACAGTCTATCTTGATTAGAATTTCCCAATCTACTGTTTAACACTGACCGGAAAATCCCTTCACTTCCTACTAAAGCACTTTTGGTGCTACACATGATCATCATTTCTCGAGGCCGACACGGTTAGTGAACAACTCGCAGCCAGTGTGCCAGAACTGACACCAGCAACATCAACACACTTGCTTGCTTTAAATTCACATTCTTCACATCAACTGTGAGGGTGCAGAACAGAAAGTCCATGGAAAGTATAAGAAGTGATGCTTCTTTAACACTACAAATAGACCACTACAATTGGATTAAAAGCTACATATCAGAAAACTAATAAATGACTAAAAAAATTCTCCATACACAAATAATTGGCTAAAGATAACCTGCTGTTTTTAGGTCAACTAGTTTTGCAAAGGAGAAAAAAATGCTTTATAGTACTTATAGCTACATTTTTTTAAAAAACTCTCTAACTTCATAATAAACTGTTAAATGAAGAGATTAACAAAATGGACAAAATGGTGACATCGTTTGTACTTTCTAAAATTCACTCTACTACATCAATTGCTAACTAAGTATCAAATATCATTGGTTAATACTTACAATCATATCCTTTATATTGTTTGGTCTCAGATATACTCTCCCTGGATTAATAACTACTACATGGATGATGTTCTCAATCTACCAGCTGTCTTTAATGTTAGGTAGCAGATTTAATTTTTTCCTTCAACAAAAAACCTAAAGCTTATAAAAAATATACATTTATACATCCTTGGTGGAATTGCTTTTAAGAACCACACACTGTACTCAACTCCATCTGTTTGGAATCTGATACAGAATTCTCAAGGCTGAAGAAGAGCTCCAATCTAAGGCTTGTTTGGAATTTGATCAACCAATTCAAGATCTCTGAGAAATTATTTGATATACTGGGTGAAGTAAAAGGGTGGATTTCTACCAAAGTAAAAGGAAAGAATTTTAACCAGGTAGCCTGGTCAGCAAGTGCTCAAACTAAGGGTCCGAATGCCTGTTCTGAATCTGGATATAGCCAATTTATACCGGCGTGATCTTGGGCAAGTCAATGTACTTATCTATGTACTCTCATCCTTAAAATGCTATGTAAGTACTCATCACAGAGAACCTCTGAACACTGAATAAGGTAATGCCCACAAAGCACTCAGAATGACACCAGGAGCACAGAAATATTCCCTGCACTCAATAAACACTGTTACCTTCCCTCTGTCCCCCATTCAACACAAAGCTCCTTTGCTTTTAAAATTATTAAGATAGACTAGAAAATAAAGAAGTCTCACTACTTTTTGTAAATATGTTCATTTAGTCATGAAGTCAGTGTATCTTTGGAACACTGACAGTGAGCCAGGATGAAGTGGTGAGCCTAACAAAGAAACTGTCACTCAGTGAAGGAGACAGAGAATACACTAAAAGAATTGCGACAATTGTTACACACAGCTAAGAGAACTTCAGGTAAGCCAACAGTACAAAACATAAAAGATTCTATTTATGAAAATGTTTCACGCTGTGTTACTTGTAATGGTGTAAACTAGAAATAACTTCAATGCTCAATACCAAAGAAAGAGTGAAATAAATTATCATATAACTATGAAATATTAGGCAGTCATTAAAATGATAACTTTGAAATTATGTCATTTTTCTGGAAGGCATTTGTGATTAAATATTACTTGAAAAAAGTAAGACATGAAGTACAAATACCGTAGTGATGATTATTTAAAACATGCAAATAAAAGGCAGGAAATTTGCCAATTTGGGATTTAATGAAAGACAGTGATCATTTATGGAGTATTTAATATACAAAAAGGTATTTTAAGCACTTCCTTAAGTAATCTCCTGTAGTCCTCGTAAGGGAGACAGTATTAGTGACAGTTCAGTGGACAGAAGTTTAGTTCACACACACCCTCTGGGGAAGGTATTGCAACTTCATTAAACCCAGGCTGGGTTGACTCCAAGCACTAACATTTGTCTATAATGTCATAATGGGAAAAAAAATAAGTTTTTGCTTTTAACATCCTTACATTTTCATTTCTGAATAATCACAGAACTGATCATTTGCTGTGTGCCAGGTCCTGTCCTAAGCATTTTATGAATACAACTCATTTACTCCTCACAAATACTCTAAAAAGTTGGTTCTGATATTGTCCTCATTTTCCAGGTGAGAAAAATGAAGCATAGAAAATTAATCAGTTTGTCCAAGGTCACACAGCTGGTTAGTGCAGGGTATTCTACTGGTTTCAAAGGAAGCTGGGGCAAAAGAACACAAACAGCTTGACTGGAAATACAGTTTTAAGCATTTATGTGAAGTAGTATCTATTCAAAAACACTTAAAAGTAAGTTTAAAAAAATTGTTTAAAGATCAGAAGAGTCTTTTGGGAGGAATATAAAAATTTCTTTAGATTTGAATCGTTTCAAAAACATGAGATGATTAGCAAGTAACAGAAAAACCAGTAGGTTCTAACAAATGTTAAAATCTTTAAAAAATAACAAAAGCTATGTCCCACTAAAGGCCACTGATCAAGAAAAAATTTTAATTATAGCCTTAAAATTCTACTTAATCCGGGAATCAATATGAAAGGAGTTAATTAACTCTGCAAAAACCACCATTGTCTTCACGGAGGAAATTCAAAGAAAAACAGTTTAGTGAGAATCTAAGAAGACAGCTAGCCCAGGAAGAGAGATCAAATTCCAGACAGCAAGTGGGATTCAAAAAACCTGCAAGTGACGTGAAATATCACTCCAGCTAACCTGAGTTCATAAACACAACGCTGCTTTTTTTTTCAGTAATAAGACGCAGCCACTGCGGCCTTCCCATTACCTTCCCAGGGCTCTGCCCTCTGCCCACATCTGCCAGCACACACACACACACACACACACACACACACACACACAAACAGACCCATCAGCAAAAGATGAAGTCTATCACAGAGTGAGGAGTCAGGATAAAAACTCAGCACAGGCGAAAGGAGGAGAAATGACTAAGAGGGACAGCTGGACACTTTAGAGAGCTGAAGGAGCTTTTAATTAGTATGCTGCAGGGCTTAAGTACACAACTACAGCGTGACTACTGGATGTACCATTGAGAAATGAAATTACCTTTCCAATTCAAGTAGTTCTATCCAGAATTTTTTATTAAGCTCTAAACTGAGACAACTGAATGACATTTTCTCGGTCTTTCTGATCAAACTAAGAGACTTAATTTAGCATAAAGAGCCAGGCTAGATTCCAAGCCCAGTTCTACAAGTAATATTTTTGACCCACAACAGATTCTTATCTATTTCACACTGGGTGAAATAGAGGCACTATTTCACTTAGTCCACCCAACATGCACACAGCCCCCATTTTTTTCTTTTTGGTATTTCAATGCAGGCTTGCCAGCACTTTATCAGCTTTTAGTTCTGTGCCTGCCTTAGGTTCATACAAGGTAGGTGAAGATTTACAGTGTCACAAATTCCTTTTTCTTTTTCATTGTCTTTGAACTTAACAGAATGATAGAACAGGCTCAGAAAACTAATACATTGGTGGCAAATTCCATGTAGTACAGTGAGGAGAACACAGTTCCCAGATCTCTAGATACCTGGTTGGTAATGAGAGTAGAGGAACAATTAGAAAAGCAAGAAGTGTAAGGAAGACAAGGTCACTTTCTTTACAGTCTAACACGTGTCTACATCAAGGCCATGTTTACATCCCATGTTGGTGGTGACAGGTGAGTTAGTTGTGTTTCACGATCTAAGCTCTTTGGGGAAAAGACTCTGTCCCTCACAGCGGAGTCAAACAGAACAGCAGTTTGGCGTGTGCTCTGAGATAGGATCACCTGGATTGAAATTTTAATTAAAATAAAATTTTAAAAAATAAATAAATAAATAAAATAAAATTTAAATTTGCCGCTTCCTGGCTGATGACTTTGTGCAAGTAATTTAACCTCTGTGTGCCTCCATTTCCTCATCTGCAAAATGGAAAAGTGGGAACAACAATCTTTCTTTCTTTCGGGTGACTATGAGGAAAAAAGGTTTACAAAAACCATAGTGTTTGGCTTATAGTGAACACTCATTAAATTATACTGCTATTATTATTTTAACTGGTCTTCCCCATAGCTTCCAGGACAGTGCATTTATAGAAGACATGGATTAAAATAAACCAACACATCTATTACTAGGCAGACTAAAAGACAAATAAAAAGCCTTGGTGTTTAGAGACTAGGAAAAAGGAGAAGACAAAAAAGTCATTGCACTTCAGAGTTGAAAATGACTTATGTAGTTCAACTTAATTTTACAGAAAATGATAGCAAAGCTCAGAGCAACTAAAACAAGCAAATTTGCCTTTAGAAAGCTCTAAAGACAGGGCCAGAGCCCAGGTTCCACAATCCTGGCTGGGATGGCATGTTCCTCACCACAAAGCTCGGAGACATGCTTTGTCCATCCCCACACACGTAATGACAGCAACACACCTGGAGTTCAGGACGTTACTTTCTGTCATTTCAGGCCAGAGTTTATCTTCCCAGCCTTCATCTAGTTTCAGAGAAGGCATGTCCCAGAATTTCCACTGGCTGATTGAAGGGATTCCTGAAAACTTCACTGCTGAACAAAGTCTATTACAACCCAGATGAATTCAAATGAGGCATCAAGGGATTTGGGGATTCCTAGGCCTCAGTCAAGGTAAAGGCAGTGATTTAAAGTCAGTGGAAGGAACAAACACTATCATCACACACAGAATACTCATTTGCTCCTAGATGTTTTCCCTGCAAAGGTTGTTTCATGAGACTAAAACTTATGAGGCAACAGTATGAGCAGACCTGATTTGGGGGTGCCGGGGGCAGCAGCTACCATGATTTAACTTAGCCAGAAATAACTCGTTAAAAATTAGAATTCTTGGTAATATTCTCAGGCCACCTAATGAATAAATATCAACTAAATCAATCTATTTGAGCACGTAAGAGTGGGATTAAAAAGTATTATCATAGAGGTAAGTTCAGAGCTGGGAAATAAACCCTCTGGAACTGGAGAGAGAACATATTCCATCAGTTCTTTCAAGGAGTTCAAGTAATGTAAAGAATGTTAAAAGAATTCAAGCATTTTTTTTTTTTTTTTTTTTTTTGGTTTTTCTCCGGT
>NW_004955415.1:8266167-8319265 GCF_000276665.1 Chinchilla lanigera | reverse complement strand
TTGGTTTTTCTCCGGTACCGGGAACCGAACTCACGACCTTGCGCTTGCCAGGCAGGTGCTTTTGCCGCTGAGCTAAATCCCCAGCCCCTTGTTAAAAGAATTCACATGAACAGTCTCCAACATGTAGTCAGCATACTATTACATCGACGGCCTCATGGCATACTCGTGACTTTTATTTATTCTGTCAAATGACAACTTTATTTGCTCTTTCCCTGTATCTTTGGGTTGCTGAATTTGAAATGTCTACCCACGCACGTGTGCACAGGTGATGCTCAATTCACAGGGAAGGACTGAACCCTTCAGAGCAGCCGGGCCAATGTAACATAGCATAAGAGGCCCGGAGGGGACCTGGGGTCAAAATACTAGTTTAATGGCAGAATTACTAACTTTCTATCTTCTTCAGAGTGGATAATAAGAAGATAGAAGCTAACAATATTTTCTTCTTCTTCATAATTCTGCGAGCTGAGAATTATCACCCTTACCTTCCAACTGACAAATGAAGAAAGTTCTAAGAGGTTAAGTCACACGGCAAGAAAATCAATGATACCCAGGGCCAACAAGTGATGCATGCTATGAATTGGAAGAATTCTTTTGGAAGGATATTTGGTGATAAGTATCAAAGGTCTTAACTCAGGAGGCAACCAGAAATGTACATAATTATTTATATTTGAGGATTTACTTCAATATTACTTATAATAGTGGAAAAAATAGAAACAAAAAATAAGAGGTATTATGCCAATGGTATGTTAAATGAAAGTCATGTTTTCAAGAAATATATAATGACACAGACAAATGTTGAAAATATGTGCATAAATGAAAAAGTTGGGGTAAATAATTTCAACTTTATTCTTTAAAAAAATAAGACTATGGGTACACCTATATACCTAAATACAGACACATGGGAAGACCTATGTGCTAAATATGTGCTAACATGCTAAACATGGATACATCAAGTATTTGGATTATCATTTTTTATTTTCACAGTACTTTAACCAGGAGTTCATAATGAATACTTAATACTTTTAAGAAAATGATTAGAAAACAATTTTTAAAAGAAATAATATAAACTTACCCTTTACTGTTATATATCTAAAATTTTCTTGAAGTAACCATTTAAAAGGCTGTTTACCTATAAATATGTTTCTTAGAGAACTTCTCTTAATCCTAGTAATTACTAAAGTCATACTGTGTGCCAGATATATTTCACATATATGACTTTACTCACTCCTTTAAGAACTCTGCAAAATAGAACCCTGACCACTCCATTTTATAGAAGGAAAGTGCCCAAGAAGTGAAGTGAACATCTGAGATGCAAGAAAACCAGACCAGGGATCAAGAAGCCTTACACTAAAGCTTCAATCTCTATGTTAAACATACAGCCAAAACAGTGTTTCACACTGAATAATCTTTCAAAAGGCAGAACATAGTATACTTTTCTGTACCAAAAAGAACCTAACAGCTGTGCATACAACTTGGTATGCAGATTGACTTAGGTCAGTGTGGTAGGAAGCTTCGGACATGGCTCCCAGTGATCCTTACCCCCCTGTATTCTTGTCCTTTTATATACTTCCATTGCGTGGTGACTGCATCTATGACTTGTTTTTACTGAATAGAAGAAATGAAAGAAATGTCACTTCTGTGATTAGATTCCCCCAAAATTGTGACATTTCATGTTGATAATATTCTCTTACCCTCTCACTCACTCACTTTAGTGTTGCCTGATACTGTTATAGAGAGAATCCTACCGGAAACAAATTAAGTGAATCTGGAATTGATCACCTCTTTATCAGACCCTGAACTAGACCCAAGTAATCTGTACCCAGACTCCTAAGCCACCAAATCAGACAGAAAATAAATGTGTGTTGTTAAGCTGCAAATGTGGGATAACTTGTTACACAGCAGTACATAACTAATACAGTTAGTCTGCTTTTCCCATGCAACCAAACAATAGCCAGGATTTTTTCAAATGCCCATTTAGACTACCTCTATATTATGTCCACATTTTTCTTCAGTCTCAAGAAATTATTTTCCACTGGTAAAATGGATTTTGTAAGGCTAAAATAGCATACACACCTCTCCCCCCACCCCCACCCCCCACCAAAGAAGACTACGTTCAGATTCTTAAGCTGTAGCATGTCTGGGCCAGACCTTCTTCAGAGCAATATTCAAATTACTTAACTTGCTCACGTTGTTTAAACGATAGATACTTCACACACTGTTATATTCAATGTCTGCTTCAGCTTTCTGATCAACACAATATGAATAATGAGGGAACTAATAATCAGGCCATGCTAGGAGAGCAGCTGAAATAACAAATTATTTTATCACACATTGAAAATGTATTTCACAAACTTAAAAAAAAAAATGCACATCTGTGCGATTGCATAATGAGAGCTCTGTATTTCCAGCATTTGTAGTAGTCCCGAAGCAGAGACAAACTAGGCTAAATAAAGAATACTTGTGTGACAAGATTGTTATTACCCATATTATCTCCTGAGCCTCCTCAGAAGAGTAAAATGTGAAATTTGTAAGCAAGTATGTGAGAGTGCACCAAAAAGTTCTTTTGATTTTGGTTTAGAATTTGTTCTTAGAATTATTTTGCTTTGACTTGGGGGTCTGAAAGCAAATGCCCCCCAAAAGATAATTACACTTACTGGGTGTAATTCAGATTTTCTCAACAGGAACAATATCAGAAGGAAGCAAAAATTTGTTCTTGGAAGCCAACATATACTTCTGTGCATAAATCAGAAGCTCGGTTTACAAACAGATAATCAGGTAGTAAAATTTCATACTGAATGCAGTGATTTGACAGGAAAAATATCTTAAAAAGCTTTTTTATATTATTATTCTTTTAAAGAGAGTAGTAAAAAAAAAAAAGAACAATAGCAAAATACCAACATCACAGACATAAACAAAACAAAGCAAGAACATTAAAAATGAGACAGGATTTCAAAACAAAATGATAGGAATTAACAGTGATTATTATATTATTGTTATCTTCAACTAAGTTGCTCAGATTATCAAATGTAAGAATGGAAGATTGATCAAACCATTAAAGAGAATAAAAAAATAAAATAATTATTTAAAAAAACATGAGAGACAAGGGTGAGAATGATAAAAGGTTGAGCAATCTTGCCTGCCCCAGGGAGCACAGATATCTTGGTTTCCTTCTTTTGCCTGAGGATGCCTGAAGTCTGAGGCCCTGACTTGGCTCTACCTAAGGTTCCTCCAGCTCTGCTTCACACAGACAGTGACCATTCCCTCCCAGCTGCAGAAATAAATATGAAGCCTTTCATATGCCACAGACTTCCCTATTTTCTTTAAGATCTCCCTTTACTGCCTTGTCCTGGTTTTTTGTTTCTTTTTGTTTTTGTTTTTTTAATTGCACTTGCTTACCTCAAGTCACAGTAAGTATGTACTTGAACTCCAGCACAGTATTTGTCTTTGGTACATTTTCAGCACTTTCAAATCATCTACTGTGGGCCATCACAAGTCAAAACCAGCCACCAGAACATGAGATCAAGGCTGAGAGATAGAAATTATAAGAGAATCACGGGGCGGTTGTATTCCACTCAGGCTGAGGAACACACTGCACGACATACTTGCTAGTGCTCCCTTGCTGAGAGCGTACTACATACGTGCTCACTCTTTTCTACAGCCTTAAGAAAGATACACACTAATGGTATGATCCATTGCTGTCATGCATGCAGAGAGAGGGCCATATCAAAAACAGTGGCCTACTCTCAGGGCTTCTACTCAGTGTAGTACTAGAAGTTTTAAGAGAGTAATTAGGCAAGAAAAAGAAATAAAAGGCATTCAAATTGAAACGAAATAAGTGAAATTCCTTATATGATGATGGCATGATCTTCTATATAAAATCTTTAAAGACTACAAAAAATGTTAGAACTAATAATACATTCAGTAAAGTTTAAGGTACAAAAAATAAAAATAAAAATTAGTAACAGACAGGTATAGTGGTGCACAACTGCAATCACAGCACTTTGGGAGGTTGAAGCTGGAGGATCACAAGTTTGAGCCTAACCTATGTAACTTAGTGACTTAGCAAGATCCTGTCTCAAGATTTAAAAAGGGGCAGGGGGGTGCCTTGGAGATGTAGCTCAGTGCAAAGGCCCTGGGTTAAATCCCAAGTATCGGGGGGAAAAAAAAATAGTGCTTCTGTGCACTAACAACTACCTAAAAATTTGTTTAAAAAGGTCAAATACCTCTGCACTTAAAACTCTGAAACACTGACAAAAGAAATTAAAGATAGAAATAAGTGGAATGGGGCTGGGGATTTAGCTCAGTGGCAAAGCGCCTGCCTGGCAAGCGCAAGGTCGTGAGTTCGGTTCCCGGTACCGGAGAAAAACCAAAAAAAAAAGAAATAAGTGGAATGATATCCCATGTTCATGGCCTGGAAGAATTAATATTGTTGAAATGTCTATACTATCCAAAGCCACCTACAGACTGAATGCATTCCCCATCAAAATTCCAATGCCATTTTCCACAGAAATAGGAAAAAAAAAAACCACAATTTATATGGAACTGAGGTAGGATCAAAGAAATAAAAGGTAAAGAAGAGACAAGGAAATTATAATTAAGAATAGTATTTCCAGCAAAACTGCACTGCTTCTCCCCTGCCGTAACATAAGCAGCTTCTCCTCTGGCATACCTCTGGGCTGGGAGCCAGTGAAATACGGACTGAAATCTCTACAAACCAGTTTTGCTAAGCTGCCCAAGCTGGACTTGAACTTGCCATCCTCCTGCCTCAGCTGTCCAGAGTGGTAAGATCATAGACCTAGATAGTGGAATCCCACAGAACACTTGAAAACTTCAAGCTCTAGACTCTAGAAAATAACAACTTGGAGAAGACAAAAGGCAGGAGGTAGATCCCCAGGAAGGATCTCAAAGGAAAATTGGAGCCCACAGAGAAAGTGAAGAGACAGACCACAATGCAGAAAAAGAAGTTTCAGTCTATAACCAGCTTGCTCCAAAGTAGGGTGGATGGCACAAAGGCAGCAGTTCAAGGCAGCGAAAGCAGCAAGAGCACAAGGCGAGGAGATCAGGCCTCTTTTCTCTCCTTATATTGTATATCAGCTATCCACCCATGCCCACACCATCTCTGTGCCCTCCTCTTGCACAGGCTCAGAATGAATACAAAGTAAGGACCCTGGCTCCCTGCCGAGTCAAAGGGGAGACCTGCTGAGGTCACACAGTTAACCTTCTATCTTCTCAAATGGACATAATGAACAACATCCTCCAGTGGTAAGGGCATGTCCTTTTCACCCCATGATATAGAACTGCTGAGTCACTTAGTTAAACTTCTAGACTCCTCAAGTTGACAGAATGTATTAACCATAACATAAAAACTACCTACTATATGCAATTTACAAGCATCAGTGAAGAAAATAAATTTTAAAAACACAGATAATGAGAAGAGATGGAAGCAAGATGCAACCTCAGACCTCTAGCACACCCAAGGCAAACTCAAGGGGCAGGGAGGTGGAAGAAATCAAAAGCTACCTAGCTGAACTTTCTGAAATGATAGCAGCAAAAGTAAAAAAGCAGGGCTGGGGATATAGCTCAGCAGCATAAGCACCTGCCTGGCAAGTACAGGGTCCTGAGTTCAATTCCCAGTACCACAAAAAAAAAAAAGTAAAAAAGCAATAGAATGAGAAACTAGAAAAAAAATTAAAATAATCACACAGATAACTAAAGAGATAATGACCATAAAGAAAGTCACGGTTAGTGAATCTAGAGTATACACAGATTTAAAAAGTAATAAAAAATTTTAAAAATAGAGAATATACAGATAAAAAAGAGAGGAGCTTAGGAAAGTGATAGAAACCATGACTGCTCAACATTGGAAAGAAATGGATTCCACGAAACAGATTCAAAAAAATATCCAGGAGATTAAAAATACTATTGAAAGAATGTGCAGCAGAATCAACCAATGTGAACATAGACTATCAGAACTACAAGACAGGTTTGTGATTGGCAATTAACATGTGAAAGTCTTCTTAAAAACACCGAGAGACTGGGAAAAATAAATCCAGCAACTGCTAGATGAATCAAAGAATAATAACATTAATATTAATAAGAATAATGAAAAATCAGAAGATACCACACAGGACATAAAAACACCTGATTGCAGAAGTAATAGCAGAAAACTTTTTCCAAGGATAGAAAAAGAATTTGACATACAGGTAAATGAAGCATACAGAAAAATCCAATTAGCCATGATCAGAACAAAACTACAAGGCATATAATAGTCAAAATTCCATAAATTCAGCATAAGAACAGACTATTAAAAGCTGTTAGAAAAAGGAAACAAATATATTTCCTATAAAGAAAAACCCATCAGAATCACAGCAGACTTCTCAACACATATCCTTAAGTCAAGGAGAGCTTAGAGTGAAGTATTTCAAGTCCTAAAAGAAAACAATCTCCAACCCAGATTGATGTATCCTATAAAAATATTTTTCAAAACTGATGGAGAAATAAGATACCTCCATAGTAAGGAACACCTGAAGAAATTCATGACCACCAAACCAGCATTCCAAAATGTTCTGAAGTGTAATCTTCTTGGAAAACACGACAATTTCATGAATGCCAATAGAATGAATCTACCAGGCAAGGCAAGCAACTAAACAAAGGTAAAAGAAAGGGAACCAACAACAGGAAAATAATATGATGGAAGTAAATCAACACACATCAGTTAAACCCATCAATGTAAATTGTCTCAACTCACTAATCAAAAGAAACACATTAGCAAAATGGATCAAGAAACAAGATCCAATAATATGCTACACACAAGAAATACATTTAACTCAAAAAGAAATTCATAGAGTAAAACTTAAAGGATAGAAAATAATATTTCATGAGACAGGAACACAGAAAAAACAAAGGTAGCTATATATTTGCAGGTAAAATAGATTTCAAGCCAAGATTGATCAGAAGAGACAAAAAGTCTCTAAATACTTGTTAATGGAAAAACACAAGAGAATGAGATAACAATCATAAATATATAGGCACCAAATACCAGTGCACCCAACTATATAAAACAAACAGATAAACACTAATACAATTGTAATGGGGGCTTTCAATACCCCACTATCACAAATAGACTGATCAACTAGACAAAAAAAGAAAGAAATGTCAAAGCTGAACCAAACCTTTGAGTAAATGAACTTAGCAGATGACTACAGAACGTTCCACCTCACAACAACAGAATACACATTCTTCTCAACAGTACACAGTATGTTCTCCTAAATAGACCATATAATAGCTCATGGAACATGCTCAAGTGAAAAGGAACTGAAATTATCCCATGCATATTATCAGATCACAGTGCAATAAAATTGGAAATCAATGGCAAAAGAAACCACAAAAACTGCATAAATACATGGAAATGAAATAACATCCTCTTGGACAACCAATGAGTCACAAATGAAATTAAAGAAGAAATTAGACAGTTTCTACAATTAAATAACACCAACAACATATCAGAACTTATGGCATCTAATGAAAGCAATCCTACAAGGGAAATTTATAGCAGTGAATTCCCACATCCAAAAAACAGAACAAGTTCAAGTAAATAGCCTGATATTAAACCTTAAGCTTCTAGAAAAAGATAAGCAAGTTAAACTTAAAGTATAAAAAAGGGAGGACATTACAAAGATAAGAACAGAAATTAATGCACAGACATCCTGGCAGAAAATTTCCATGGCAGGGTAAAAGAAGTTGCATACAGTGAGGCATATACAAACCCAATTAGCCAAGATCAAAAAAAAAAAAAAAAAAAAATCTACAGCAAGGTACATAATAGTCAAGATTATAGGGATAGAGCATTTGACTGCATAATAGTCAAGATTCCAGAAATTCAGCACAAGATATTAAAAGCTGTTAGAGAAAAGAAACAAATCACCTATTAAAAAAAGTCCATAAGAATCATAGCAGGTTTCTCAACACAAATCCTTAAGTCAAAGTAAGCTTCAAGTGAAGTATTTCAAGTCCTAAAAAAAAAAAAAACTCTAATCCTGATTGATGTAACCCACAAAACTGTCTTTCAGAATGATGGAGAAACAAGATACTTCCATGACAAAGAACACCTGAGGACCTTCATGAACACCAAACCAGCACTCCAAAATTTTCTGAAGGATATTCTAGAAAGAGATAACAAGGACTACAACTCCATGATCCTCAACAGAATGAGTCTACCAGGCAAAACAATCAAACAGGGGTGGAGAGCCAACAACAGGAATATAACATGACAAAGGTAAGTCACTACACCGCAGTTATAGCCATCAATGTCAATGTCAATGGTCTCAGTTCACCAATCAAAAGACACAGACTGGCAGAATGAATCAAGAACCAAGAGCCAACAATATGCTGTATACAAGAAACACATTTAATTCAAAAAGAAATTCACATACTGAAAGTCAAAGGGAGGAAAACAATACTCCATGTAACAGGAACTAAGAAAAAAGCAGGGGTAGCTATTCTATTTGCAGACAAAGTGGATTTCAAGTCAAGACTGATTAAGAGTGACAAAGAAAGTCACTATATCCTTGTAAAGGAACCAATTGAAGAGGAAGAGATAACAATCATAAATATAATGCAACAAATACCATTGCACCCAACTATATGAACAAATACTAACAGACATGAAAAATCAAATAAGTACTAACAGAATTGTATTGGAGGAATCTCAGTTCCCCACTGTCACAAATAGATCAACTAGACCAAACAAACAACAAAAAAAAAGTGAAATATTAGAACTGAGCCAAACTTTTGAACAAATGGACTAGTAGATGTCTACAGTGTTCCACCCCACAACAGCACAATACACAATCATCTGAGCTGCACACAGGACATTCTCCAAAATAGACCACATACTAGCTCACAGAACATCTTTAAAGAAATGCAAAGGAATTGAAATTGTCCAATGCATATTATCAGACCACAGAGCAGTGAAATTGGAAATCAATAGCCAAAGAAACCACAAGAACTCATAAACAAATGGAAATTAAATAACACACTCCTGAACAACTAGTGGGTCACAGATAAAATTCAAGAGGAAATTAAACATTTTCTACAATTACATGATAATGCCAATACAACATACTAGAACTTATGGGACACAATGAAAGCAGTCTTATGAGGGAAATTTATGGTAGTGGACACCCATATCAGGGAAACAGAGTGAGCTCAAATAAACAACTTGAACCTCAAGCTTCTAGAAGAAGAAGACAAAGGTAAACCCAAAGCACACACAAGGAAGGAAATTATAGAGATCAGAACAGACATTCATACAATGGAGACTAAGAAAACAACACAAAGAATAAATGAATCAAAGAGTTGGTTCTTTGAAAGATTAAATAAAATAGACAAACCCTTAGCCAAGCTTATCAGTACAAAGAAAGAAAAGACCAAAATTTATGCAGTGAGGAATGAAATGGGTGAAACCACAACAGGTCATGCAGAAATCCAGAAGATCATCAAGACCTACTTTGAGAACCTGTAATATCATAAGATGGAAAACTCAGTAGGAATGGATAGATGCCTACATGCATATGAAATCCAAATATGAATCAAGAATATCAAAAAGTCTAAATAACCCATATCAGTCAATGAAACTGAAGAAGTAGCAATAAAAACCACCAAAACAAAATGGCCGAGTCATGACTGACTCATTGCTGAACTATATAAGATCTTTAGAGAAGATATAACCCACTACTCTGCAGACTCTTTAATGAAATTGTAAGGGAAACAACGGTCCCAAACTCATTGCTGGAAGCCAGTATTCTCTTGTTACCAAAACCAGGGAAAGAGCCAAACAAAAAAGAAAACTACAGACCAGTCTCCCTAATGAACACAGATGCAAAAATCCTCAGTATGATATTGACAAACAGAATACAGCAAACCATCAATCATATTATTCACCATGACCAAGAAGGATTCATCCCAGGCATGCAGGAGTGGTTCAACATACACAAATCAATAAATGTAATGCACCATATTAACAGAGCCAAAGACAACACCACATGATCATCTCAATAGATGCAGAGAGGGGCTGGGGATTTAGCTCAGCGGCAAAAGCGCCTGCCTGGCAAGCACAAGGTCATGAGTTCAGTTCCTGGTACCGGAAAAAAAAACAAAAAAAAAACAAAAAAAAGTAAAAATAAAAATAATAAAAATAATAAAATAGATGCAGAGAAAGCATCTGACAAAGTCCAACATCCATTCATGATAAAACCATACAGAAAATAATAATAGAAGGTCTTTATCTCAATCTGATAAATGCTATCTATGACATCCAAGAGCCAACACCATACTAATTGCTCAAAAATGGAAAACTTTCATTCTAAAATCAGGAACAAGACATGGATGTCCACTATCACCACTCCTGTTCAATACAGTTCTGGAAACATTAGTCAGAGCAGTTGGACAAGAGAAAGAAATAAATGTAATAAGGATATAAGGGAAGAAGTTAAATTGTCATTACATGCAGATAAAATGATACACTCACAAGGAAGACCCCAAAAACTAAACCAAAGGCTCTTAGAATACTCAAATTTGGTAGCATAGCAGGATAAAAAGTCAACACTCAAAAATCAATAGCATCCCTGTACGCAAACAAATTCCCTGAGAGAGAAATTAGAGAAAAAATGATTTTCACAATAGCATCAAGAAAAATGAAATACTTAGGAATCAATCTAAAAAAGGAAATGAAAGACCTATGCATTGAAAACTACAGTACAGTGGTATCTCAGTTCACAAACTTAATTTCTTTCCACAATTCTGGTTGCAAACTGAATTGGAAGAGAATGAAATCAAATCAGTGGTTAGGTTCAATGTGGATCTTACAGGGAAATTTGATCAGTTCTCATCCAATGCAGTTTGTGAGCAGAACTGTAGAAAGAATTAATTAAGTTCATAAACCAAGGTACTACTGTACTTGGAAAAAGAAAACCAAAGTGTGTAATAGAAAATGGAAAGCTATTCTCTGTTCCTGGACAGGTAGAACCAAAACAGTGAGAAATGACCATATTTTCAAAACTGTTATACAGAATTAATTCAGTATCAATCAAAGTACCAACAGCACACCTCAAAGAACTACAGAAGCAGCCCTAAAATTCATATGGAACCAAAAGAAAACTAGAATAGCAAGCACAATTCTGGGCAACAAGGGCAATGCAATAGGTATCACAATTCTTGATTTGAAGTTATACTACAACCAGCCTGGGCTACAAAGGGAGCTCAAGGCCAGCCTGAACTGCATAGTGAGACTTTGTCTCAAAAAGGCAAAAAAGAAGAAGAAGTTATACTACAAAACTATCATGACAAAAAATAGAATGGTAGTGGCAAAAAGCAGACCTAAAGATCAATGGAATAGAAGATGCAGAAACAACTTCAAACACATTCAGCCATCTTATCTTTGACAAAGGGTGCAAACACATTCACCAGAAGAAAGACAGCCTCGCTAATAATGGTGCTGAAAACCTAGCTCTACACAAACCAAAGATTAAAACTAGACCCATATCTCTCACCATGCACTAAATTAAAACTGAAATGAATCCTAAGTAGTATAACAGAAACATTTAATCCGGTGGAAGGTAGAATAGGCAAAACTCTAGAAGATAGATGTAGGCACAGACTTTGTGAACAAAACCCCAATCACCCAGGAAATATTACAAAGAATCAACAACAAGGATAACATCAAATTAAAAAGTTTTTGCACAACAAAAGAAACCACCAAAAGAGTGCAGAAACAACTCAGAGTGGGAAACAGTTTTTACCAGCTACTCCTCAGACAAGACTAATATCTAGAATATATAAAGAACTCAAAACAATCAGAACCCTCAAGCTTAAAGACCCAATCCAAAAATGGGAATCTGAAATGAACAGATACTTTTCAGATGAAGAAGTACAAACAGCAAATAAAGAATGAAAAAATGCTCACCATCACTGGTCAGCTGAGAAAAGCAAATTAAAACAACACTGAGATTCCATCTCACTCCAGAAAGAATGGCTGTCATATAGAAATCAACCAATAACAAATGCTGGAGGGGCTGTGAGGTAAAAGAAACCCTTCTCTATTGGTGATGGGTGCATAGACTAGTACATCCACTATGGAAATTAGTATGGAAATTTCTCAAAAAAGTAAAATTAAAACTAGAAGTTCCATTTGACCCAGCTATTCTGCTTCTAGATATCTTCTTACAAGAGTTAAAAGTATTATACCTCAGTGATATATGAATATCTGTGTTTATAGCAGCAAATTAATAATGGCTCAATCTTGGAAACAGCCCATATATCAATCAAACAATGAACAAATAAAGAAAATGTGTTATTTACATATATATAATGCAGTACTACCCTGCCATAAAGAAGGATAAACTTGAGTCATTTGTAGGAAAATGGATGCATCTTGAGATCATAACCTTAAATGAAATAAATAGGACACACAAGTTTAAATAGCACATTGTTTCTTGTATGTGAGGAATCCAAAGAGTAAATAAGCAATTAAGGAGTGGGAAAATTAGCCCTGATGCTGACACAAAAAAGTTTCAAACAGGAAAAAGGCCAACTCCCACTTCACCCTGCTGTCCTACTTGCTCTGTGTTAAAAAGAGTGTTGTCTACAGCAGGAAGGAGAATTGAGGCCCATGTTAACAATTGCTATAGGTTTTATTTTTGAACTCATCCATCAGAGAAAGGAGGGCAGGCCCATGTACATTTCAGGCCTCAGAACTTGCTTGCTTTCCTCCAATTTCCTACACACCAAAGCCTACCTAATTTGTCATAGAGATCTGGCCAGGCAATGCTGCCAGATTTTCAAGGGCCAGGTGAACCCAAGTAGCTGAGGTTAGTCATCTGCCTCCAGTGATACCTGTGTCTTCACCCTATGCTGGTTACTCTTGATGGATCATTAACCTAACTGTATGAAGAGATACCTAGAAAGATGACTGGATCAAGAGGGCATTAGCATCATCAATCAGTTACTCCATTGATGAGTTCACAGTTGAATGGACTATTAGGAAATGAAATCAAGTTGAAGAAAGTGAGTCATGGAAACATGAAATTGGGGACTGCATGTGAGCTCTGGCTTCTTCTTCTTGGGCCCTTCTACTGCTCTCTGCTTCCTGGATGCCATGAGGTGAGCAGCTTTCCTCCACCATGCCTTCTACCATGATGTTTCTGCCTTGTAAGCAAGTGACCATGGACTGAAACTTCTTAAACTGTGAGCCAAATTAAACCTTTCTTTTAAGTTTCAGTATTTTATCCCAGCAATGGAAAACTGACCGATATACTCTCCATTCTATTTTCCCATTGAACTGGTTGTTTTTCCTCTGAAACAATGCTTGGTTATAAGAAACACACACACACACACACACACACACACACCTTAGGGTAGTGTGGCCAATCTAAGAAAAATAAATAGTCGTAAGACCCAGCACAAAATGCATGACACACAAAGTTAAAGGAGAAAAGGTTTATTTCAGCTCACAGTTCATAGAGGTTTTGTTCCACAGTCAGCTGGCTCCAAGGCAGAAAGGCATGGCAGAGGGGCATCACAGAGGAGACATAGTCCATGGCAAAGCAGGGCAGGCAGAAGGCAACCAGCAATGAAGTAGTAAGTAGTAAACAGCAAGTGATGACAGCAGCCCTCTTTCTGTTCCTAATATTCTATCCAGGTTACATGCCCTTAGGGCAGGTAGCACTCACACCCACCATCATACACCCTAAAACTGGATAAGACTTTGGGAAAACATCTAGGTATACATAAGCCATAATAGCATTCCTTGTTTAATTTTAAACTCCTTTCCTACCAGATGCATCGCACTCAGAATTCCACAGCAATACTAAAAGTCCACAAACTGGCTTCACTGAGAAAGTAAGGAGCAGCAGCCTGATCCTAACATAAAAGAAGAGCAGGATGAGCAAGCCTGAGGAATGTTTAAACTACCTATTTCAAAACAAAACAAAAGTGTCCACACTTACAGAATAGGCTGGTACATTTGGCAGGGGCACCTTCTCCCAGGCTTTCCATCTCTCCAAGAGAAGTACAAATGTTCCTTGTTCCAGGAAACAATGCGCCTCATTTCTCCGAGGGCCCACACTCCATCCTTCAGTGCATCCTAAAATCTCTGCCTAATCACCTCTTTTTGTGCCTCTCACTGCTGCACCCTGAAAATTCTTTTTCCATGACAGGAGTCAGCAAGCCTCCTACAAAGGGGTGGATTAAGTTCCTTATTTCATTTTGGGGGACTTCTTAGATACATCTCTGTGACAGAACTACAAAAGACCTTGAAGTAATCTTAACCAAAAGCAAAATTAATCTTAATCAAAAACAAAAAGCCAGAGGCATCACAATATTTTATTCCCAAGTATGTATTATAGACCCATAGCAATCAAAACAGCAGGTACAGGCATAAAAATAAACACAAACAAACAGACTGGAATAGAGTGACAGAAGCAAATCTATGCATTTAGTCAAGTGATTCTTAACAAAGATGCCAAGAATATGGAAAGGGAGGAGTCCCTTCAACAACTGGTGTTGGGACAACTAGATATCTAGAAGGAAAAAAAAATGTACATATAGCTCACACACATAAAAAAATTAAGTGAAAACATATTAAAATCTTAAACATAAGCCTTGAACCTGTAAAATTACTAGAAGAAAATACAGGAGAAGCTTCAAGACAGTGGTTTCCAGTGATGGCGAACCATTTTAGAGCTTTCAATGATAACAAACAGCCAGCTGCAGCATGTGTGCCATAGGTTTGCCACCACTAGTTTAAACAATGAACAAAAACAAAAATAGGTAAATAGGATTGCATTTGCACAGCAAAGTCAATAGTCAACAGTGAAAAGATAACTTGCAGATTGAGAGAAAATATTTACAAATCAAATCAGATAAAGGGTTACTACCTAAAAGATATAAAGAAAACAAATAGTTCACTAAGAAAACCGCCTCAATCAAAAATGGTCAAATGGAACAGAAATGGCCAACAGGTATATTTTTAATTGTAAGGAAGATGCAAAGTGAAAACACAGTAACACAGCACTTCACACTTGTTAGAATAGCTGTTATTAAAAAGATAATGAAAGTTCAGCAGATTGTGGTGGCACATGCCTCTAATTGTAGCTACCTGGTAGGCTGAGACAAAAAGATTGCAGGTTGAAGCTAAGATTAAAAAAAAAAAAAAAAAACTTAGCAAGACCTGGTCTCAAAATTTTAAAAAGGGCTAAGGATGTAGTTCAGTGGTAGAGCGCTTGTCTAGCATGTGCAAGGCCCTGTGTTCAAACACTAGTACTACAAAAAAATAAAGCTGAAGGTAAGTGTTGGCAAGGATGTAGAGAAAAGAGAACCTCTCTGTAGTACTGGTGGGAATATAAATTTCTACAACCATTGTGCCATTATAGAAAAACTGTATGGAACTTCCCCAAAACACTAATAGCAGAACTACAAACATGATCCAGAAATTCCATTTCTAGCTATACAACCAAAGAATCTGAAATCAGTATGTCAAAGAGACACTGGCATTCCCATGCTCACTGCAGCACCATTCCTAGTAGCTGAGATACGAAATCAACCTAGTGTCCATTAACAGATGAATGATTCTGATAATGAGGCATGTACACAAAACAGAATACTATTTGGCTTTAAAATGAAGTGTATTGGTCAGCTTTCTCATAGCTGAGCTACCATACCCAACACCTACAATTTAAAGAAGGGATTTAATTTGCTTATAGTTTCAGTCTATGATGGGCTGGCTCCAAGGCACAGACATCACAGCAGAAGGGCACAGCAGAGCAACGCTGCTCAGTTCATGGTGGTGGGGAAGCACAGTATGGAAACAGCGCCAGAGCAGAAGAAATGAGGGACCAGACTTAGACCTACATCAACCCGCCAGACATACCTAGATGTATGCTCCACCAATTCCCAGGGCAGATTCCAAAGCTAATCAAATTGTAACTCCACCCTAACTGCCAATATGAAGGAAATTCTGTTATTTGTGACTACATGTAGGAATCTGGAGAACACCATGCATCTCAGTGACTTCTCCCATGGCTAAGACACAATACCCAACCCTCACAACTGCAAAGAGGAAAGGTTTATTTTAGCTCACAGTTTGTAGAGGTTTCGGGCCATAGTCAGCTCGCTCCAAGGCAGGGCAGCAGAGCAGCATTGGGATGGTGGAAGCAGAGAGATCAAGGGTGGAGGAGGGAGATAGATCCTTCTAGGTCACACCCCCCAGTGACCCACCTCCTCCCACCAGTCTTCACCTCCCCAATCACAGTGAGCTATAAATCACCAGTGAGTATCACATCCCCATGATCCAATGCCTCCCAGAAGCCCCACACACAGGCACATGAGGCTTTGGGGGTACATCTAGATATAAACCACAACACTACGCTAAGTGAAATAAGCCAGGCATGAAAAGACAAATACCACATGATTTAGCATACATATAAAATCTACAGATGTCTAACCTGAAGCTGCGAGTAGGGAGGTGGAGTGCAGTGTGAATGATGGGAGAGATGTTGGAAAAAAGAGTACGAAGTTAGTGTTAGACAAAAAGAGAAAGTTTTGAGGTCTATCGCATCGCCAGGGCAACTATACTTCATAATCACTCATTATTAATTGCTGAGAATAAATTTCAAATGCTCTCACCACAAAAAAATTATCAGTATGTGAGGTGATGGAAATGTTAATTAGTTTGATTAAATCAATCTACATTGTATACATATATCAAAATATCATACTGTACTTCATAAAGATACACAACTATAATTTGTTGATTATAAATAAATTTTTTGAAAAACCTACGAAGTGGTTCCTCAAGAAATTAACATACAATTACTACATAATCCAGCACTTTTACTCCTGGGTATATCCTGGAAAGGACTGAAATCAGAGACTCAAACTAATATTTACACACATATTCTCGGCAGCATTTACAAGGAGCCAAAGGCAGAAGCAGCCCAGCCACCCATTCGTGAATGATCAGACAAAGAAAACATGCTATGTACTTAAAATGAAATATTATTTAGCCTTAAAAGATGGGGAAAATTTGACATGTGCTACAAATGGAGAAACCTTGAAAACATGCTAAGTAAAAGAAGGTAGTCACAAAAATGACAAATACTGTTCTATAGGACTCCCATTATACAAAGAAACTAAACTAGCCAAATTCACAGAGACTGAAAGTAGAAGGGTGGTTGGCAGGAGCAGGGAAATGAAGGGAATGAGGGACATTGTTCTGTGGGTACCAAGTTTGTGTTTGGGAAAATAAGACGGTTCTGCAGCTGGACAGCGTGACGGCTGCACAGCAATCTGAATGTAATTACTGCCGCTGAACTCTATACTTCTAAATGGTTAAAGTAATCAATTTTGTTGTACATATTTAACCACAATAAAAAACTTTTAATTCTTTCTTAACATAAATTATTTTCAAAGCAAGAGCTCAACACATCTGTGGTACATGGGAAAGAAAAAAAAGAAAAGGTTATGCTATGGTAGAAAAATGATATAAATGCCACTTACACACACCCTTAGTCCATAGCACTCTGCAGTAACAGAGGCGTGGGCTCTGAACAGGCGGGATGACATTCCCTAGTCACACAACAGTCCTCTCAAATAGAAGGGCCCTCATTCCTCTGGTTTCTTCCAAGTCCCTCTACTGTAACTGCGTTCACTATTCCTGCACTCTGTCATCCTTACTGTACACACCACGTCACCTGCTTCTAGCTGTACCAAGCACGCACATCCACAAATGGGCAGGAGATCATGGATGCAACCATATGGTGTGGTGATCTAGACCACATTCTGGAGTCGGGCTTCAGTTGAAATTCTACATTCCCCCCTTTCTAATTCTGTGACCTTAAGAAACTGGTTTGTTACCCGCGACCTCAGTTTCTCTATACATAAGACAGGATTGGCAATTTCTGCCCCAGTGAGTTATTCAGAAAAGCAGAGAGGGCAACATGTGTCAAGCACCGCCCTTAGCATCTACTAAGCCTTGACAAGCGCTAGCTGTTATTTTAATATCCGCTTATGCGCTGATCACAGGGTTGAGCATTGAACAGCAAGCAAGGCTCAATAAATTTTCAACATCAGTAGATGTTTATTCATTATCTTTTATGCTTTCCACACTGAGCTAAATGCTCCGCAATTAAAGCTGCACAAGGCAAGTCTCTATCTTAGATGCTTTATTCTCACATCTCCAGCAGGGCCTGGTACACAACGACACCCAAAAAGTGTTTATAGAGTTGAAATTCTCATTTTAAAATCTATTGTGTAGCCGGGCGTGGTGGCACACGCCTGCAATCCCAGCACTCGGGGGCTGAGGCAGAAGGATCATTGCGAGTTCAAGACCAGCCTGGGCTACAAAATGAGCTCAAGGCCAGCCTGAACTGCATAGTGAGACCCTGTCTCAAAAAGACAAAAAAGATAAATAAAATAAAATAAAATAAAATAAAATAAAATAAAATAAAATCTACTTGTGTTTGCATGACTTTGATGAAAAAAATTTATAACCATAAGTAGAAAGTATATGTGATTGGGGCTGGGGATTTAGCTCAGTGGCAAAGCACCTGCCTGGCAAGCACAAGGTCATGAGTTCGGTTCCCGGTACCGGAGAAAAACCAAAAAAAAAAAAAAAAAGAAGAAAGTATACGTGATTATGATTTTTTAAGTTTTAAAACAAAACTTTTTTTGGTACTACTATGTAGTCAACCCACAGCCTTCACACTGAGCTATACTCCCAGCCATTTCATTTGGTTGGGCTCTGTTTAGTTCGGTTCAGTTTGGTCTTTTTGAGATAGGATCTTGTGAAGTTGCCCAGGGTGGTCTACAATTCATGATCCTCCCGCATCAGCCTACCTAGTAGTTGGGATTATAGGTCTGCGTCACTATGCCAAGCCTGTATGTTTGACCTGTGCTCTTCGGTGTATTGAAAGTTTTGAAACATAGTTTCCACACTATCTGTGGGAGTGTGTTAATATCCTCATTTTGCAGATGAACAAACCTAGGATGAGGGAGCAAAATGATGTGTGCCAGGCCACAAAGGCGATGGAAGAGAGCTCAGAGGCTGTAAATGCGGAAGTGCTTCCTTCTGTTTCAAGGGCACACCTGGGGGCTCGACCCCCAGAGGGAAACCCCCTCCCCTCCCCCAGTCCCCACAGCACACACTGTGCTCCCAGTCCAAGAGGAAGCTGGGTTTGGAGCGGTGCTGAAAAGTCAGCACGTGCTCCACAAAGGCTGCAAAATTGCAAACTGTCTCGGCGTGGCGAGGGAAAGAGAAAAGCAATTGAACAAGCCCCAGAGGCGCACAAAGACAAGCGACTTCAACTTGGGATCCATATGGAGGCCTAGATTTTCATTTACAAACGCAGTGATATGAAGTTTGTAAGTGCCTAGTTTTGCTTTTACTGGAAAAAAATAAGCTATCAGATCCCACCTTTACCACTACTAAACAGCCTCAGGGATAAAGTCCAAAAGTGAAAATAAAGTCACCTAAGACTCTCACGGGGACCTCCACAGAGGCCATTAATACAGGCTCAGCTGTGAAGGTTCATCGGGAAATCAGGCTGATACCTGAGAACATCGCCACTTGGATAAAAGGCAAAAGACACTTAAGCATGAGTGGCTCCTAAAATTGAAAAGCTAATTAAACCTAGCCTCTTTAAAAAAGAAACAGTAAAGTCAGAGAAAGCAAAAGCCAGCAATAAAAATGTGCCCTTACTTCTGAGCATAATAATAATAAAAAAAAGTGAGATTGAAGTGAAGTCATTTGCTTTCATCACTTTAAAAACTTACAAGTCACTTGTTTTTTTTTCAACTAATATTCATCAGAAACCAACTACTGACCTCATGATGCACTCCATTTCCTTTGTATTTCTTTCCATGTAGATATACAGAGCACTGTCCAAATTAGTATTAATTAATTAGTAATTAATTAGTATTAATTAATTAGTAATTAATTAGTATTAATTTGAGGAATCTGGATTAAGATTAGTAAAACCATCTCTCTGCTATCAAGAGACAGAATCTACTTGAGAATATTCCAAAAACGTTTGGTGACTTTTTTTCTTAAGTAGTGATGATTCTGGGGATCAAACCCATGGCTCCATACACGCTAGACAAGGGCTCTACCACTGACCCTAAGCCTATAGGGGTGTTTTGTGTTTTTTTTTAGTACTACTGGAGACTGAACCCAGAAACCCTTCCATGATAGCCAAGTGCTCTAGTACTGAGCTATATCCCTAGCTTTTCCCCAAAGCCTTTGGGAACATACACCTTTCTCCAGCCCTTTCTCTAAGATGTGACATCAACCCTGATCTCCATATTTGCACAACCTTTCATCTTCCTGTTCATGCTTGATGTATGGAAGGCCAACAAAGGCCCCCTCTAGAGAATTCAGAAAGAAAAGGCCTGAGAAGGCAGTTTTTGTGTTGGCCAGAACTCTGTATAGTATGTGCACTTGGACAGTGGAGACCCACAGCCCAGTACATAGCCTGGGGAGCAGAGGAAAACAGACTGAGGAATTAAGAATGAAACAGACACATCATCTTGCAGACAAAAGCTGAAGAGGTACACTCTGTGGGTGTCTGGCAGCTTCTGGCTACCAGGGCAAACCTTTCCGAAGCCTGCCACCATCACTACCTGTGTACCCTCACAGTAAGCTGGCCTCCAGTTGTTTTGTTACTTGCAACCAAAGAAGCCCAGTAAGTACAACCTAAGACCATACACAAATCTGGCTAATACCCGTAGCACTTGTGAAATTCATGGTGCTCAGAACGTAAGAGTTCCATTTGAGTCACATGAGGGCTCCACAATAGAATAGTAACAAGTAAGTCTTACTGTCAAGAAGGGGAGCTTTGAGTCCAGGCTCTTATGTTTTACTAGTTCTATTTCCTTCAGTAAAGCCATTTAGCCCACAAAGCACAGCTCCTGGCACAAAGCAAGTGCTGAACAATTTGTAAGAAGGAAAAGGAGCAGATAGTTACTGACATATTGGTTGTACTCAACTCTTCAAGTAAATTTTCATTTAAAAATGGGACTAAATTCACTTTTTGCATCTCACAGGATTAAAATACACAACCACAGTATGATTCAGAGTAACAGGGTGTGCCTGCACACCTTCAATCCCAGCACTCAGGAGGCTGAGGCAGGAGGATCGCTGTGAGTTTGGTGCAAGCCTGGGCTATATAGTGACTCCAGGCCAGCCTGAACTACGTAACAAGACCCTGTCTCAAAAGAAAAAAAAAAAAAATTAATAGGTTCAGACTGATCAGTAGATCAAATACAGACTCACTTTGGTTAATAGAACACTATTTAGTCCACAGGCCAAATCCAGCCCACCATCTGTTTTTATATGGCCCACAACATAAGAAGAGTTTTTACAAATGAATACTTGCAATCAATTTGATTCTAGGGAACACTAACCTTGAACCCTCATTCAGCTAAATATTAGCCCTCCCAAAGTAAGGATTCCATTCCTCTGGTTAGTAGATCCACTGTGAAAAATCATACTCAATTATTATTATATTTTTCCCAATTCAGGATTTATAGGCTAAGGAAGTCATCAACTCAGACAGGGACAAGGAAATGATATTATTTTTATAGAGTGCAATTTCGTAGAACACAGGCACTTTTATAAATGTACATAAATGTGATAGAGAAGAAAATAAACAAATAATGTGTCAGTGTATGAAGGTGACATCAGATCTTCCAAAAGCCCAGCCACTTCCTTCAAGCCCAGGTTTAAAGATGCGTGGCAGGAACCACCTCAAATGGGCCAAATACACATCATCAGCCTCAACAGTGTCTGTGGCGTATGGCACAGACAGTGTCAAATATTCCTTCATCACCCTCAGCACCCCCAGACTGATGCCTCCTGCTCTAGGTTCATTGTTGAACCTGAACTTGGAAAAATTAAAAAAAAAAAAGAGTCAATTGGCCACATATCTCTGGTTATCACAACAGTTCTTTAGAGCAACCATTAACTTTATCTACAAAACAAAATGAAGGAGGGGCTGGGGATTTAGCTCAGCGGCAAAGTGCCTGCCTGGCAAGCGCGAGGTTGTGAGTTTGGTTCCCGGTACCAGAGAAAAACCAAAAAAAAAAAAAAAAACCAAAATGAAGGAATGTATGCATACATCCTGAGTAAACGCTGGAAATAAGTGAGTACAATTACCGTCACAATTAACAATAACAATGAAACACTTTGGCACACCTGCTTTGTAATCAACACAGCAGCAGGCATATCATAGGAAGGTACACACAAGAATGAATTTTGTCCTACAGAAGTTTTAAAAGGCGCACTAGGAAGGCCAGAAAAATAGTATATATAAATGTCATGTGCGTTACTATATACAACAGGTTAAAGACAAATACAAAACAGATCAACTTAAAACAGGGCACAGAGGGCCTTTGCACCCCAGAGTGGTCTCCGAAACACCTTCAATGAAATCCTCTCAAGTGCACAGTGTAAAAACTATAAGAATGGACACTTCAGATTCCAGTGTCCATATTTTCCTCATCATACTATAGACAATAATAGTTATTTCAAGGGCTTGTGATATGAGATAATAAATAAAATTTTATGACAGTAGCACATAGCACTCAGTAAATACTAACTATTGTTATAATTTTTATTAAATAGTTATCTTTGTATTATATATACTATAAATATTTTTTGATTATTTTTCTTAATTAGACTATAAATATTCTCTATAATGTCACATATTCTTCATTGGCATATTTTTAATTTAATGGGCCTGAATTAGTACTTTAGTTTTACTTTGATTAGGATTTATGTAATAATTATCAAGAGTGATTATTTTTTGTTATACTTGTTTATTAACAGTATTTTTTCTCATTATGTATGTTCATGACTTTTTCTTTCATTATGTTTTATTCAATACCCTAGTAGACTCCCCATGGTTTCTTAAAATTAATGTCGGTTCAAAGTGGAAATAAGCTTACCTTCTGGGCTCCCTGTCGTAAGAAAGTACTGGCAAAAGATTCCAAAACACAGTTGAGAAATCCGGCGCCTGTGATTGAAATCCTGCCTCTTTGAATGAACTCTGTCCTAAAAGAAAATGAACAAACAAAAATACATTTTTGATGTCATGCCATATTTGGATATGTAAATTTCAGGCATTTCCAGCAGCATAGTTATCACTTATAAGCAACACAAAATAATATCCAAAATAATTTAATATCTGTTGCAATAAAGGATTTTTTTTCAAGCTGACTTATATCAGGTAAACAAAAATATTCACTTCATGCTGCAGAATGCCTATTTAAAAACTGAGTCTGAGACCACTATCAGCAGCATGACTGTGGGTAAATTATTCAACATCTCTGTAACCCATTTTTCTCACAGGTAAAATGAGGACAACCACAGTATCTTCCTTTTACAGCTATTCAAACAAGTGAACTAGTACACGTAACAGGGATCTAAAGAGTGACTGACAAATACAGGCATTTACTAAATGTTAGCCACAGGTACTAAAGAGAGACAGAAAAACAGAGACTACAAAGCCAAAAAGCTAGAAGGTCTTCTTTAGCCCTCGACTGGAGGGGGAAGGTGAGCGAGAACAGATCTGCTCCCATCTCTACTGATTTTAATTATTAAGTTCTACCAATATGATCTCATAAAAGAACTGTGGACTAAATGGGAGAGTGACATAAGTAAGGTGGTTCAACAGGAAACCCCAAGCCCTAATACCCCCTGGAGACACTCACTTCACAATAATAGATGAGCCAAACTGTTTCTGTGAGAACTCCAGAAACCAATGAAGCTCACCATGAAAGTTAAAGCCAAGAGGAGCCACATCAACGCAGACAAGAAAGTTCACGGCATTCATCTGTGACAGCCCCTCCCACCCAGCATAAGCACAATCAGGATAAAGCTGCCAATCCTTGGTTTCTGCCTCTGGAGGAAAAGGGAAGAGCTAGATGCGAATCCAACACCCTGGCTTTACAAAGTGTTGTCCAAGGTATGACTCAGGGCCCTGAGGAGAACACTTTGGATGTCTGGTGGCCGTGAAAAACAAAAACAAACACAGCCACCTGTGACAGCGCTTGAAAGGCTGCAGTACCACAGACGGATCCACAGGGAACAAGCAATCATGGGCTCTTGGAAATGGGGGCAGACTGCTATAGCTGGGAAATTATACACACAAATGTAGAAAAAGTATATTATCTCACAAGGTTAGAGGCAGGCCCCAGACTGTCTGGCAAGGCTGATTCTCCTGTACAAAGCCAATCTATGAAGTCGGGGAGACGTGCCTATTATTTCGATATGACAAATCTCAACAAAGTATCATACAGTATACAGTGAAGCAAGGAAACATGGCCTAATCAAAGAACCAAATAATCTCTAGATTCTAGAGTCTAGAAACTGATCCTAAAGAAACAGAAATCTAAGAATCACCTCATAAATAATTTAAATAATCATCTTAAAGAATGCTCAGCGACCTAAAACACAATACAAATATGCAGGTAAATCAAATCAGGAAAATAATGCATGAACAAAATTAGAATAGCAGCAAAGAGAAACTTTTTTAGAAGAAGAAATTCCAGTGAAGAACTCAAGAACTGAAAAACTCACTAGGGGTTTCAATAGCAGACTTGATCAAGCAGAAGAAAGAAATCCGCAAACTTGAAAATAGGTCATTTGAAATTATTGAATCAGAGGAGCAAAAAGAAAAAAGAATGAAGAAAAGTGACAAGAGCCTAAGAGAGTTAGGGAATATTAGCAAGTGGATAATTGTATACATTATGGAGTCAGAAGGAGAAATGAATGAGAATGGGATGGAAAGCCTACGGAAAGAAATAATGGCCAAAATTTCCCAGATTTGAAAAGGAAAACGGCCATACAACTTTAAAAGCTCAAGAAACTCCAGTTTCCAAAACGCTCCACACCAAGACACATTATAATCAAATTGTTAAAAGTAACAGAGATTACTGAAGCAGCAAAAGAAAAGCAGTTCATCGTATACAAGGGAGCTTCTGTGAAGTTTTCAGCAGATTTTTCAGCAGAAACTTTGCACACCAGAAGGGGAATAGGTGGTTACATTCAAAATGTTAAAAGGAAAAAATTACAAACCAAGAATTCAGTGAAACTACCCTTTAAAAATGAAAAAGACATTGATTTTCTCAGAGACACAAAAGCTGAATGTATTCATCACCACTAGCGATTTGGCTTACATTTAACTTTGCTTTATTCAGTCATTTTCAACACACTGACTGCATGGCTACTATATGAGAAGCACTATACTGCATGCTAGAAGCCACAGGGAGGAGATGATCTCTGTTTTCAAAGATACCAGATACCACTGTCTGGTGGAAAATACAAATAGACAAGGGAGTGAGTGTCAGCAAATAGAGGCAAAGCATGCCACCTGAAAGAAAAAAAGTCACAAAAACTAAGGTAAGAAGGCATGAAACAAGAGAGATTATTTGAACAGCCATAAGTTATCTGAAAATGGCTACTACAAAGTTGAGATCTTGGTAAATCCTTCCCATAATCTTCTCAGGAACATTTGGAGCAAAAGACAGGTGTGGGGGATGTTAAGAGACGAGACTGAAAGGGTAAGGAGATCAGATTGCAAATGGTCTGTTTCCTTTTAAGAAAACAGGCCTCTTCTGTGCACATCAAGCAACAGGCAATTATATGTGCACCAATGACTAAAACTCTTGCTCATCCTTACTGTTTTTAGGCAATCCTCATCCCCCATTTTCAGCACAGGGCTTACACTCAGTTCAATGAATATTTGTTAAATGAATTAACTTCTTGGTAATCAAAAACACTACACTAAGAAAGTATTTCCCTTCCTCCCCACATCACCATAGAAAGAATATGGGACACACATCCCTGTATGCATTTTTGCATGTATGGGGATGCATACTTATGTAAGTGCATGCACACTTATGTAAGTGCATGCACTGACACACACAAAAAGATATACAGAGAAAGCACTGGGTCCAACAAGCTATGATTGGAACTCTCTAGCAGCAGTAATGTCTCCAATTAGACCATTTACACAGTAAAAAGAAGCCTTCAGAACTCTCCCACTCCCTCCCACCCTTTCATCCCCATCCCCCATCTCTCTCTCTCCCTCTCTCTCTCTCTCTCTCACACACACACAGAGTTATCCCATCCGATCTGACATAAATACCTTTAGCCTAGGCAGCTTTAGATTTAAGCCTATTTAAAATGATTTGCTTATGTAAAACTATATCAGAATGACACTAATCTTTCGCGTCTTTATTCTGGATTAGACAGAGTAGAATTTAACAGTGATTTTAATTTTTAAAAATGCAAACTTGAGCAGCCTCTCACTCTGGGGAGAGATGAACTCTTTAGTCCTCGAGGCAAATGTAGGTGAGGGATTAATAAAATTCTCTCTTACGCCATATTCTCATCAATATTTCTTTCTGCCACTTTCAAGAGAAATGAGCCCTCAAAAAAGCATTCAAGGTTTGTCCACATATCAGGCGATAACATGGCAGTAAAATGGGGTCATGCCCTTGCCATCAACAAGATGAGAGCTTATCCTATTATATTTTAAGACTGTCAGACAAGACAATGTTGCATTCTCCCTCAATAACTCATTGACAAAGCACATTGTACTTTCCTTCTTCCTACCCATAGCTAGCCTAGAGGATTCTCACTAGGACTAGCCTCTACTTAAGTTCTTGTACAAAACAGTAGGTTCAATGACAACATGCAGTCTAATTTCAGCTCTGTAGAAATAAAAAGGAAAGAGAGAGGTGCACGGGGATGAACAGAAGAATGGACAGAGCTGAAGTGTTAAACGGCATCTGTGCATACTAGAATTATAAGTGCAGTTTACTTCTGTTCTTTTTAGTGCTTTACACATTTTCTATAATATGCATTATTGTGGTAATTATGGACAAATAACATTAAAGCCTTGTGTATAATTTTATATCAATACAACATTATTTTTCAAAAGACTGTGCTACCAAAGTACAAGAATCATTTTCAGCAAAGGTACATGCTAATTTGGGGCTTCCCTTTCATTTAAAAGTTTCTCAAGTCACCTCTTTAGTTTTCCTTTCCTCACACTGTGTAACTTCAGTTTGTTAGGCCTTTGGGCCTAAGACTTTCTTCCCACCCTCACTTGAAGTGTATGATGTTCCACTCAAGAGATCTAAAGATAATTCAGGTTTCCCTACACCTGGCTCTCATGTCTGTTAACCCAAAGGAAATACTGTAATGCATTTATGATGTTATACATTCAGGGTCATACTTACTCCTAAAGAAACTGTATAGTAATAATGTATTGTATACACTAGATAATATACTATCTTCCAGATTATTATGTTTTGAAAATTACTTCTCTCTATAAACATAAACTGCAGTAAAGGGAAGTTTTTAAAAAATTACCCAAGATCACACAGCTTGACGTCATATAGGTTTGTTATCTACCACCTCAAAACCCAAGTCCTCTTCTCATTCCACTGATACATCCATCCATCTGATCCATGAGATTAGAAATCTCAGCAGTATGTTTCATGGTTCTCTCTGTGATTGATATCCAAATATCCAATCAGTCACCAGAATCTGTTCATTTCACTTCTAATGACCCTTAATCTATTCATGCCATTCTCTCCCTGGCTACTGCTACTCCCCCGATTTCATACAGCACTTTCTCTCTAGAGGACCATAGCAACTGCTTCCCTCTGGGGGCCACTGTCTCCAGCATGGAGTCTCATACACCACAACAGCCCAAACTGGCGTCCTAAGCACACAGTCATCAGGTCAACGCTGTTTACAAAGACACAGAAAATAAAGCCCACATAGATTTATGTTTACAAGACTCCTCCATTGTTACATGTAGCTGGTTTTTTGCTCATTGTCATTGCTGCATAATATTCCACTGTTTGAAACACTCCAAATTATGTATAGATACCACTGAAGATGACATTTAGAATGGACCCCACTTAAGGCTACTGTCAATAGTACTGTTACAAAAATACTTACAATGCTTCTAGGTCCCTATATGAAGAAGTGGCTACCAATGAAGTATCTGAACCACAGGAAAGGCACAATTTCAAAGTTAATAGCTAATGCCAAATATTTCTATAAGTGGTTACATCTATTTTCAGTTCATAGCATCCTCAAACCCAATTGCAATTACTAGCATATTGTAGAAAATCAATAATGCATGTAGGAAGGAAAGACTGGAGAGGAAGGAGGAAAAGAGGAGGAAGGGAAGAAGCAAAAGGGAAGATATTTATAACACTACATCCCAATACTTGTCAGGGAAACAAAATAAGTCAGGAGAAAGCACTCCTCCCCTGGCTGAAGGGTAAACCCCTCAGAGCATCTGGGAGAGATTCACTCATCACTCAAGCAGCACCTGCATCTGAGTCACATCTGCTGCTCTGCAATTCCGTGGACAGAAGTCAACACAGAACGCAGAAAGCACAGCTCAGTCCTTGGAACACCTTCGTGAACGTTGGTGGCATCACACAACCATCTCCTATTTTGAGCTCATTTGACAGTTTTTCTTTCTGGATTTGGGAAAATATGGATCAAAAACTAATGCCAAGAGCAGGCAATCACTGGCTCTGAATTCTCAAAACAACAGATTCTGGAAAAGCAAGAGCTCTTAATGAGATGCTGTCTTTCAATTACTGACTGACTAGGTATGGCAAACCTTGCCTAATTGTTTCCATGATGTGAATTTAATTAAAGTGTCTGTGAAGGGAGGAAGAAAAGGTTCCCAGATACTCTTGTAATGACATCTTGGTCCTAATCATGGGGTTTTGAACCTTCTACCTCCACACAGAAAGGGGGGTTTCCGAAGGAAATGTGAGGTGTTCAGAGTGGATGGCCCGCTTAATCTCTGCATGGTTCCTGGGTCTCACACTGCTCATGTTTCTGCTCCACCATGCAGACTACGGCATCTCCACCAGGATGTCTGGCTAAATCCATTTGCATTTGTGTAACTGTGCTTCCTCGGAGAAACACTGCAGTTTACAGGGCTCTCAATAAGTGCTTTGCAAATATCAATATAACATATATATATATATAATAAAGCATGCTCTACATATGTCCCTATATGCCACATATGTTATATAGCTGTAGGAGGACAGGAATTAAGGGTGTGGCTCTTGGAATTAAACCACCTGCCTCCACATCTACGTTAGTCAGCTTTTCATGGCTGGGACAAAACACCTGCACACAAATTTTAAAGGAGAAAGGATCTATTTTGGGTCAGCATTGCAGGGATTTCAGTCCACAACTGGTTGACTTCAGTGCAATAACATAGCAAAGGATGTGGCAAAGGAAAACTGCTCACCTCATGGCTGCCAGGAAGCAGACAGAGCAAGGAAGAACCAGAGAAAGAGGACAGGACCAGAGTCAAGAATATACCTTTTCAGGTTGTGCCCTCAGAGACCTACTACCACCAACCAGGCTCTACCCCCTAATAGCACATCCAGCTATGAATTTATCAATGAGATGCTTTCCTAAGTGCCTCAGTTTAGCAATACCTAAGTCACCTCTCAAACAAAGCCCTTGAACCTACAGAATCTACATCCTTGTCCTAATCAAATCATCTTGAATGATGGTTTATGCTAAGCTATACAGATTCATCACACAATTATACATAGGAACAAATAACTGAAAACAGTGCAAATGCCAAAAAACTGAACCATTTAACAAAATAAACTGAAATCATTTTATATGGTGAATATATCTCAAGGGCCATTAAAAGATTACTTAGAAATGAAATATCCATAAGAAGGAAGACAGTTTCAAACGTAGTATAAAGTCAATATACTATGTACACTACAGGTCTGCATTTGTGTGTTTGGGTGATTGTTCTGCAGAATGAGTACATCAATTCCAGTATTCCCACACAGTGGAATGCTACACGGCAACAGAAAAAGGACAAACTACTGATACATCCAAGATGTGCTCACAGACAGAACACTGAGCAAAAAAAAAGCTCCAGCACAAGTCGTGCCATTTGAAGGTTACCAGCAGGCAAAATTGATCTACGGCTGGAGGTCCGAACACAAGACAGGGAAGGGTACAAAACTGAAACAAGCACGAACACATTTATATGAGCACATAATAAGTATTTGCAAACAAATGGGAAAAGTGATTTTAAAATATTTAATACAGAATTCTTAGAGTAAGGTTCATCCGAACTAGACCTATCTGCAGGCAGGACAGTTTTGTTATCTTCATACAGAAGTCATTCCACAGAAACAAAGAGGACAAGCTAGGAATCACCAACTAAATTCCTTTCAATGTCGCAGTTCTGTTGAACAGAGGCTGCACAGAAAATGGAGGAGCTTCCACCTCTAGCACCTAAAACATTTCAAAATGTAGCCATAAATGGAAACCTGGAAACAGCTCAACTAGTCAGTTTTATTCTTCCTCAGCACCCAGTATTAGCCTTGAGGACAATCCAGATCCCCAGTGCCAAAACACAGCCCGACAGGAGATCCTGAGTGGAGGCAGATCATCATCAGGTTCCTCTCCATTGTGCTGAGATCTTTAGGTTGTTCTGAATTATATCAGTGTCTGCTTGATAAAACACCATACTTTTTATCACTTAATTTTTAAATTTATTGTAGACACAAAAGCTAACACAAAAAAAGAAAAAACTTAACTGGAATGTCTGCTCCTTAAATCCACACAATTCTGACATGAATCAGACTGACTTAAAAGTCGCCCTTCCTCCTCCCTTACTTCCACTGGTCATTCCTCGCACATACAGTCAAGACAGCCCTCATCTAAATTTTGCTAAACTTTTCAGCAGGGTGTTTCTAATGCAAAATGTTTACTGTTTGCCAGAGAGCCAGATTATCAGCTGGTCATGCTCTGTAAGATTAACAAGAATTTTGCAAAAAACGGAGCTCTAAAATGGGTGCCAGTTGTAGGACTGCTTATCACTAGAACCACAGGACACTTACTAGTAATCAGAGGCTTCCAAACCTAGCTACTCAGCAGATTCCTCTGGTGCCAGCTCCAACTACAAAACTATAATCATCACAATGCATCTGTATTTTTTCATTTTTTCCCTTGAACCTTGGACTAATGTACAACTCAAAACCAAAGGACAAAGGAGGATTAAAAGAAAATAAATAGGCATCCACTAATATAATTTAAAAGTTGGTTTTTTGGGTTTGGTTTTTTTTTTTTTTTTTTTTGTCTTTTTGAGACAGGATCTCACTATGTAGTTCAGGCTGGCCTTGAGCTCACTTTGTAGTCTAGGCTGGTCTTGAACTCACAACGATCCTTCTGCCTCAGCCTCCCGAGTTCTGGGATTACAGGCATGTGCCACCATGCCATAGAATGCTCTCTTAGCTAAAAACCATTGCTTCCAGCTCAATGTCACCTACCTTTTGTAAAGTAGCTTACTCCACCTTTCAAATGTAGTGCCTTTAAAGAACCACCCCACTTTGAAAATAACATTTATTCACCATTAAGGCCAACAGTTTACATTCATTTAGTGCTTTAGTGTAGAACATTCCCATTTATTATCTTATTAAAATTTCACGTGACTTTGTGAGGGAGCTCAGGCCAAATTTTCCCAGAGTCAAAGAGCAGGTAGGTGACCAAGGAGAAATCAGAAGAATGATTCCTATACAATTAGCTCAAGATCCCTTCTACACGGCCTTCCCTACCAAATCCTACCAGTTTCCCAAGCTGCATTTGTCGTCTTTCTAATTTCATCCCTTTGCCCTGCTTTCTCCTCACTTCTACTCAGTGCAGAAGGAGTACTATCTGTATCCCCATAAGCATTTATCATTGTTCTGACAAAAGACCACAGAGCATCTTGTGAGCCACACTCTGTGATACTGGGGATGCACTCAAAACTGAGACCTCAGGCCTTCTCCCTCTGGCCAGACCATCATCTCCATCGAGGAGCCCTGGGTAATCATGACTATGGAGGAACAAGAAAACAGCCTGTTGCTAGTCACAGGTGCGAGTCTCTCGGTCCGTCTTTTCAATCCTGGCCTTCCTTCCAGCCATCATACCTCAGTGAAAGGAGTCACTGGTGAGGAGGTAATATGCTATTTTTGACAACCCTTAGGCTGTAACTCCTTAATAGGTCCCTCTTGCATATCTGTCTTCCTGAGAAACCACTCTGAAGATACCACCATGTATTACAGCAGCCATTGATATTTTCCTACTAATCTATCCATAACTGTGTAAAGTTTGTAATGTTCCTATCCTATTTCATAAATGGATGTCTGTTTATTATTATGTGTTTCCTACAACAACCATTGAGAATAGTTAATGATTCTTCAATAGGTCACTCATGTATAGCTCTATTTATTTTCTTTAGAAGCCACTTTGAAGATACCAAAGTATAGTACAACAACTCTTGATAATCTCCTACCTCTTTTGTCTGTAACTCACTATTATTTGTCTATTTGCTTTCCTGAGAAACTATTTTGTAGGCAATAATATGTAAAATGGTAACCATTGATAATTTCCTACCATTTTGTCTGTAATTTGCTAAGTCCCCCCTATTATTATGTTATCCTTCTTTTATTCTTTAAAATAAAAAATATAAAAAAAAAAAAATTAAAACTGAGACCTCAGGGCACAGCCACCACGCAACAGTAAATAAAGGATGGGAAATAAGAGAAGATCTTGATTATGTGAACACAAACACCAAATAGCAGATGAGTATCTTTTGGAGGACAGTCTTACTGAGCAAATGTAAGGCTCGAGCCCAGATGTCATGTTTGCACAGAGATGGCCTTGTTGCTTGGCTTGTCATAATTAGCCATGCATTCTGTTAATTGCTTGATCACCCACTGGTGTATTGAAAAGCAAGGTCAATATGAGCACAGGGAGTCATGTTTTGGGACCAATACAGTAGTATTTATTCAGGCTATTAGATAACTACACCCTCCAGCCCTTTAGCACCAAGATTGAGGCTTAAAAATAATGCCTAAGGAAAGCGAGCAGAGCCAAAGATTTTTAATACTTAAGCAAAAGCAAGTTTGGAAGTCAGTCCAAGAGGCCAGCACCAGTCTTAAAAAACACAGAATCACCGAACTGTGAAGTTTGCTCCTAGAAAAAGTACTCCATACTCCAGAGGAGAGAAAAAGATTAAAATAAAAATTTACATGTCTAACCATTAGCCCTAGAAATATGCGCAAATTACACTACTTGTGATTTTTCAGGTAATTACTTGAGACTTGGGATGTTTTAATCCAGAAATTCAAAAACTTAAAAAAGTTATGTACCTATTTGTTAGAGTGAGAAGTATTCATATTAGTAACTTCAATAATAATGAAAATTCAATAAACTACAAATGGCTATCCATCCCATGAATTTAATCGGTAAAATTTGATTTGAAATTTTATGGCTATTTTATTCTATTCCAGGAGGAATTTCATTGATGTTTTTATTAAAAAACTGAATGAACATATCTGAAGTATATACTCAATGTTGCTAATGTGTACTATTCTATGCTGAGCATGTTTAATCCCAAAACCAAGCTTGGAAACCATCAGAGGTTACATAGAAGCTCTCAGACATGGAAAGGTGAGGGCATGGGCCATTGCCGTGGTTTATATTTAGATGTCCCCCTAAGAGTCTCAGGTGCTCAGAGGCTTCTGAAAGGTGGCTGGATTACGAGGGCTTATAGCTGATTTGCTGTTAGGAAGCGGGGTCTGGTCTGAAGAGATGAGTCATTGGGAGATGTGACCTGGAAGGACGCATCACCCTTGCAGTCTCCTCCCTTCTGGCTGTGCTTCCAGTCCACCAGGAAGTGAGCAGCGCCCCTCAGCCCAGGCCCTTCTACCATGCCACCAATCACACAAGGACTGAAGCCTCTAAAACACGAAATAAACTTCTCCTCCTTTAAATTGTGTCAAGTATTGTGTCCCAGTGACAAGAAAGTGACCAAGACAGAATTTGATACCAGGGAAATGGGTACCAATGTCATGCTGTGACACTGCCTGACTTGTAGGGAGTGGCCGAGTGAGATCGATCACACATGCAGGGCTAAAGCACGGCCAGCCCGAGAACATGGAGCACCCGACACAAGCCAAACTCCATGTCAGGTATTGAGTCCCAGTGACAAGAATGTAACTGAGACAGTTATGGAGGAATAATCTTGTTATTCAAAAGCAGAAAGCACAAAGCAAACAAAAACAGCTCTGCAACATCATGAAGAGAGTAGAACCACACAGTAGGGATGACATGAAGATACCAGAAGTTTTGTTTGCCACCAAAACAGCCACATACAATAAGGCTGAAAGGGCAAAATCCATTACAGTACTTCTGTAAAGTGTCAGTTACTAAAACCAAATCAAGGGGCTGGGGATTTAGTTCAGTGGCACAGCGCCTGCCTGGCAAGCATTAAGGTCATGAGTTTGATTCCCGGTACCACAGAAAAAACAAAAAAACAAAAAAATTTTAAAAATTTAAAAAATTAAAACTAAATCAAATGCAATCAATTACATTCCACCTAGTAAAATACAGATCTGTTACAAGGAAAAGAAGAATCAGTAAGGAAAGAAACCCAAACTAATAATTCTATTGTAAAGAACAAACACAAAATAGTAAGAAATTAATAAGCCTATCTCCAAATGTAAAATTTCAAGGAGCACAAAATACAACTTTCCTCTTTCCTCTAAAACATCTAAAATAATACACTCCGGGGCTGGGGATTTAGCTCAGCAGCAAAAGCGCCTGCCTGGCAAGTGCAAGGTCGTGAGTTCGGTTCCTGGTACCGGAGAAAAACCAAAAAAAAAAAAATAATACACTCCATTCTTCATTTTCCAAAGTAAAAGTTTGTGTTCTGCTCTACATAATAAATTAAGCACATTCCCAAATGAGATGACTTTAACTTTTTTTAAATTTCAGATTAAGGATTCATTTTAGTATTTTCTGATTTGGCCCAAAAGTCCTAAGACAAAGCAAAGCATCAGCCTAAAGTCTTTGACCCCAGACATTTAGGCTGTTCATCAACACTGCTTGTGACATCTCTGGACCTACAACAACCACAGCCACTGTAACAATCAAAAAGAGAATGAGAAATGTGGGGAAATTTGTTCCACGCCAAATGTTTGCACCGGTCCCTTATGCTACTCTCTCCATAGTTAATACCACTGTGGAGCTAAAATAGAACATTCCTAGTTCCACGACTTTTGAACTGCGAAGTTTATATCCCTAAAGATGGTGAACTGCAGAAATGCAAAATCTCAGGCACAGAATGTGCTCCTTTGGTGCAATAGTAAAGCATTATAAACACTTTCTATATTAAAACAAATGCATGATAGAAATTAGGATCAAAATTCATATGAAGCTTTAAGATTGTGACTGTAAAATCTATGAGCCACTTTGTTTAATCCTCACAAGAACCCTCTGGGATAGGGATATTATCTCCATCACACAAGTGAAGAAACTGAAGCTTAGAGAAGCCAAGTAAATTATGCAAGGGCGTATAATTATTTTCAGTGGAGCGACTGTAACCCAAGGGTCTAGTTTCTGCAACCCAGAACACGAGACTTCATAAGGCCTAGGAGAGTTAGAACGACTATGAGTAAAGCAGACCTTCATAAGGCCTAGGAGAGTCAGGATGACTATGAATAAAGCAGACTATGTAAACTGCTGAATCAATGAGCTGGAAGTGGAAAAATAAGAGACAGGCTGCTATAGTTCTGCCTGCTTTCTAGCTCCTGGCAGGCCTCACGGATGGTACAGAGATCTCCCTGTAATCATTTGCAGTTATGAGTTTCTGTTACTTCCAAAGCAAAACAAGGACAACGGGCAACACGGTGGAAAGAAAAGAGAGGTGAAAGGTGCAGTGTTCCCTTCCACTTGTTATTTTTGTTGAGACACCTATATCTTTCCCACACAGACCAGAACTACAGAAAGTTGACCTCACTCCCAGTCCCAGGAGCAGATTTTGACTGATCAAGGCAAATCCACTTACAACATTCCTCTGAACACTCTTACTGGTCCAGAACAGAGCAGGTGATCCAAGTTGACTCAGTTGGTCTCAGAGAGAGTAGTTCTCCATGTTCTCCCTCTCATGGCTGTCCCCAACTAATCAATAAACACAGCAAAGAAAGACGCTGACCCTAATTCCCCTAGCAGCCCTGAGGAATCCAATCTTGAAAAAAAAAAATATATATATATATATATATATATATATTATATATATATATATTTATATAAAAGCTACAGGAGGAAAATGTCAGATGCAGTTAGTAAAGAATGAAAACATATTTGAAAGCCAGGCATGGTGGCTGCATGCCTGTAATCCCAGCACTCGGGAGGCTGAGGCAGGAGGACCATTGCGGATTTGAGACCAGCCTGGGCTACAAAGTGACCTCAAGGCCAGCCTGAAGTGCATAGCGAGACCCTGTCTCAAAAAGACAAAAAAAACAAAAACAAAAACAAATGTGTTTGAAATATCCAGGTGTCCAAGAACACGGCAGGGGTAGGGCAGGTTGGGGACAATGTAGTTCTTGCCACAACCACCAAGAGGACTGTGGAAGCCGAAATCAGATCTCTACCAAGAGACACAAAAGAAGAATCACCAGTTCTATAGGAATCTTTTCCAAGCCTAGCTCTGAAAAAGGAGCCTACAGGCCGAGCAGAGACAGAGTAACATCTGGTTTCTGGTCACACAACCACACCTGTGAACCAGGTGAAAGTCTAATTTTAAGCTTGAAAGTCTAATTTTAAGCTCAGCACCCATAATAGGTGTTTGTTTTGTTTTGTTTTCCTTTGGGAAAAAAAAAACTGTTTCATCTTCAGGGTGCACTAACTGGCCATTACTCTTACCTTCCCTCACAAAGGAAGAAAATAAGTCATAATGTGTCTTCCGTTTGTGGATGCCCCATATTCCAACTCCCAAACTGCCCATTCGTTTAGAATGTCTGCCTAAATGACTCCAAATCCATTCAAGAGCTAAGGGAAAATACTTTAGAATCTGGATCACAGCTTCTGTATCTCCTATCCTGTTCAGAAACCTCCCAGAGCTGAGTGTTCCTGAAAAGACAAAACCCATCCTCTACACCAAGGATCCAAAATACTTGACCTCTGAGATAAACCCTTCCTCCATACATTTCCATATTTTTCCTCACTGCTTGTCCAAGGTGGAGTTATGATACCTGGATTCACATCTTGGCTCAGCAATTTACTGAATGTGTCACCTGGAGCGAGTTACTTAATTTGAACCTCAAATACTGCACTTGACATATCTAGCTTCGCCCTTGAGAAAGGAGTGTCAATGGGGATTAGTTTGCTGTATCAACGACATACAAGTGTTTGGGAGAGGATTAGAACATAATAGACCAAAGAAGAAGAAAAAAGTGTACCTGGTCAAACCTTTTAATAAAGGAGTCTGACCAGAGATGCCAAAATATAAAACACACATGACCTTTAAACCAGAAATCCTATTTTACTCAATCCATCTTAAATTGAGAAATGTGGAATCACAGAAATTTTCATTACAACACTATTTGTGTGGAATAGCCAAAACTTCAGAAACAACTTAAGTGTCAATTAGGAATGTACCGAGAAAATTATGCAAATAGGTACTACCTGTAGGTGGGAGAATTTGTTTTCCAGAACTGGTTAATATTTTTACAACAAGCATATGTCCTTTATTCCCAAAATCAGAATGACTTTTAAAACTAATTTTTTAAAAGCATACAAAGTAAGAAGGTTTCTAAAGGGCTTTTTCCTCTGGATTCTCAGGGCTAATTATCATTTTACTATAATAAATAAAGGTTTAATTCAGCTTTTAAGACTAGCCAGCATCTGCCAAAAAAAAAAAAAGCAGATAAAACAAAAGATGTTTTTTGGCATAAAATCAAAAAAAGTCTATCTTTTCACCATTTCTGCATATAAAGAAAAGAACCCTATTCTCTGGCCACATACTTTATAATCGCAACCACCTTGTCCTACAGGAGCTGTTGTCACAAGGGAAACTAGGAAATAAGTAATGGGTAGCTCAGAGCGAACCTACTCTGATGCTAGGAAGACCTGGTATTCTCATTCATCCACTAGGCGGCTGTGGGAACATCCTAGCATTATCACTACAGGATCACAGTCATCGGAAGCAGTGGTTATTTGAAAAAGTATTGGAGCGTAAGAGTGGATTTTAGATATTGGGGCTTTAATTATTTGGGCTTGAGGACTTTACTATTTGCATCAAATTGATAGGTGTGTTTTAAAAAAAATCAGAAAGCAAAAAAACACGGTAAATCTTCCTCTGAAATTGTAGTTCACAGCAATCACTACTATTAACATTTATGGCCTGTGTTCCTTCTGTGTTTTGTTGCTGTTGTTTTGTTTTCTTTTTTACTAGTACACGTTTGCTGTACATGAAATTTGTATTCCTCATGGGGAGCAGGTACATGTACATAACATAGCTTGGTACTTTCTTTAAATCCCCTTCCTGCCCACTTCCCTCCCTCCTCTGAATCCCCTTTCCTCATTTGCATTATTATTGGCATTATTTTTCTTAGCTCATACTTATGGCATATAGTGTCTACATTCATCGTGGTTATCATGTTCCTGTACGTGGCTTATCTTAATTCTTCTTACTTCCCCTTCCTTCCCCTTCCCTTCCCCTCATCCACTTTTTAAAATATACCTCAGATGTCCAATAACTGAGTTGTTGCAGCAATGATACAACTGTATATATTTATTAAACCTCACAGAACTTTATAAAGAATAATAATTTTTATTGTATGTAAATAAGATCTCAAAAATCCAACATTTAAAAGTTCCATCTAGAGAAATACCTATAGGATGAAGTGTCATATACAAGGAATATAAGTTTTACAACCAGTGTGTTCTTGTTTGTAATAAAGAGAAACTAGATGCCATGCAAATGTCTATCAAAAAGGAAGCAGACAAATAAAATTTATAACCATAAGCTTGAATCATATATAATAGTATGAAGGAATAAGTTAGATTTATTTATATATATAATCTCCAATGAATAAGGCTCAGAAATTATTTTTAAATAAAAAAAGAGAAGGGTCCAATAATTTACATAGCATAAAATCATATAAAAAATGTAAAAACCACATTACACAGCCTCAATAACTACATATACAAATACCTAAAGTATTTGTTGAAAGACCTGTAAGACTCTTCAGACTGATAATATTCACTCATCTGGTGTGAAGACGTCAGAATTGGGACAGGTGGTCAGAGAAGAACTGAGTTCTGTCACTTTTCCTTCCACAGGAAAATATATTCCTTTACTTTTTTTAAGTCAAATAAGTTTATTGCTGCAGTTTGGATATACATAATTGATCACATTCACTGTAGGGAATTTGTACCTGTGCGTGATATTTCTTAGTTCCTCTTTTTTTTCCCCATTCACTTCTGTCTACAACTCATACAAATTCCACATTATAAAGTAGAATCATAGCTTTTTCATAAGTGTGTTCATATGTACATCCCTGTACCCAAAAGACACACACACACATAGACACACACACACAAAAACACACACTCAGGTGATCTTACCAATTTGGATTTTCCATACTTTCTCTGAAGACAGACTCTTCCTTCATGGATGCATACTGTGTCCATGTAAGGCAGTGACTCCGTATATCCATGTTTCTTTCCTGAAGATTGAGCCATGATTCTTCTTCTAACTGGATACTAGGTACCTTTAAAATGCTCATCTGTCCAACAAAGGGAGGATGGCTTTCTCAGTTTAAGAAAAACTACGTAGGGACTGCTTCTAGACCTACTTTCAGTCTTGATAATAAAGAGGACAAGAGATTCTGCTATACACATGATGGCTCACCAATGGCCATAACTCTTGATAATCAAACACACTGTGACCTTACTGAGTGCTGGTGAGGACATGCAAATGGCCCAGGATTTATGTAGGCTGTACAGTCCCTGGTCTGATTTCCATAACTGCTAAACACTAAGCAAATTATCAGCCTCCTTCATGTCTCCTCTAAAGCTGGATGTGGCCTTCTTAAATTGATGAATTCTGATCAGGCCCATTTACAGGCTCCCATGTAGGACAATGTCATGTAAAATATTTTCTTTATTTTAAACTCTGTCCAATACCAAGAAATGTATGCTTTCTTAGGTGGAGAAGACATGGAAAACTACAAAGGCAAAATTGTACAAGTCAGAAGTATTCTTAAATTATTTAAGAATTGAGATACAAGACAAAGTTGAATGCCTTTTTAAATAATAGATTCAAAGTGCGTATGTAGGGCAAAGACAGGGTATGCACTCTGTGGAAAAAGGCAGTAATAATTTGCGGCTACACTGCAACACATTTACCATCTGGAAAATAAAAGAAAGTTCATTTTCATTGTCATTAGCTTTCTTTCCCCTAAGAACATGACAGTCTTTTAATCCATGTTAAGGAAGTGATGAAAGCTGCCATTTTTCCTACATACAGTAAAGCAATTTAATTTGCAAGCTAATCAGCAGGAGCCAAGCTAGGTTCTACATCACACCCAGAATCTCTTCCGGGTTAAAATAGTCACCTAACACATTTTCAAAAGTGTGCACTTACTAACAGTTTTTAAACGATTCTTATCAAGTCTCTTTATGGTTTAAGCAATACAATTAAAAATTTCCACTCACCTTTCTCCAAAAAATAATCACCAGAATGCTTAAAGATTTCAAAAAGAGAAAACAATTTTCTATCATGAAGATTTCATCATCAATAATATTACTTTACAGAAATACAACACAGAAAGGCTTCCCACACAGCACTAAGAACACTGCACTCTCAGAAATTTCTAACAGTGAATTAGAAATTAAAACTGCCTTACTTCAAACTCAGACTATTTACAACCTACCAACTTCTAATCACTTTTATCTGAGAGTCATTTCTAACCATAAAAAGATTTAAAAATATAGACACTTCATGCAAAATGCTGAAAGTATCTTTAAAATTGTTATAGAATATCTCTATATCCATTAAGAATCCTCCACAGAAGAGAAAGATAGAGACAAATTATCTCTAGTGACATGTGCCAAAACTGGGTTGGATAGGAAAACAATCTCTTCCTCTGAACAGCTATGAAGTGGGAGAAACAGGAAGTCCCAGTTCTCCTTTACACCTAAAAATGCTCTCTCTTCATGACTGTTAAGAATTACTCAATGGTACCCCACTGTAATTACATTTTGAAATGAATTTACCTTCCTTAAAATTTCTGGAATCACATTCTGACAGATTGCAATCCTCCTTCTATAGATGATTCCTGTCATTTCATCTAGAAAAAGAAATTTTTACTTAAAAAATTAATTAAGAAAATGCATTCTTGTCTTAATGTCAATAAAGCTTTAAAAGGCAATCTGAAGTTCCTACAGGTCTGAGTACAATTTCTAGAGAAAATATTGACCAAAACTCACTTTCCTTGACCATTTTTCTGAGCCAAATCATAGGTACTCCTCATCTGTGATCAAGGAATTAGGGTAAAACCACAACGAACAATGCCATGCTCTAGTAGGGATTTTAAAAAATAATAATGAATACACACTATCCCTTACTCTGGACTGCCAGTGAGAATGATTCATTGACAGTGGCCAGTGCACTTCCATCTGATCCAATAGAGAATACTTCAACAGTGAGAAGGACAATATGGTTCTGTCACCTTCTGCACTACCCTCTGAAGCACAAATTTGTGAGTACAAAGTTTAAATGTATAATTAATTGATTATACTAGCCATAGTCTTGTAGCACAGAAAACTCCCTTTGACCAGGATTTGTTTTGAAGGGAAGTTTAATGGTCGATACATTGTGTCAACTTGAAAAGTCTGAAAGCTTAACTAAGTAACTTAGCAGTTCCACATCTTGGGTGTAGACAATATACCCTTAGTTCTAGGATGCTGTTCACTGCATCAACTTGAGAAGTTTAGAAGTATAACTAAGTGATTCAGTAGGGGGTCAGGGTCCTCACTTTGTAAACATCTTGAGCCTGGGCAAGAGGAGAGCACAGAGATGGTGTGAGTGCTACACCCACCCTAGGGCAGGTAGCCTGCATGCAGTGTAAGGGAAGAAAAGAGATCCCCTACCACCACCTTTGCTCTCATTTGCTGTCTTCAGCTGCCTTGAACTATTGCCCCTCTGCCACACCACAGCTGATTATGGACTGAAACCTCTACAGACTGTGAGCCAAAGAAACTTTTCCTTCCTTAATTTTGGGCATCTGGTATTTTGTCTCAGCAATGAGAGAAAAGTAACTAAGACAGTGAAATAAATGAATAAATAAATAAATAAATGTGAGTTAAGAAAAAAAGGAGGCAGGGCAGCAAAAAAGAAAAACTTCGAAGTGCTGTCACGTGCCCTGTGAATTCATGGGACTCAGCCATTCTGCCACTGGGATTCTCAAAGCTCGGGATGTTGGAGTCCTGATCCCTGTTGCAGTCATCCTGACTTCCGGAAGCTGCTGAGAGAGTGCAAAACCTTCTGCCCATGCCTATGCTTATTCAATATTTGCAACACTCATACTTAAGATGAATTAGCCCCTCCTGGAGGCAAAGATGCCCTTAACCATGACAGAAATCAAAATTAACTCTATACCACTTTAGAATACACAACCATGTTCACATGTGATCTTCACAACAATGTAAAAACAATTATTTCTCCAGTTCACAGAGGAAGAAACTGATCCTTCAAAAAGTTCAGTCATGAAGGTAACAAAAATCAGGTCTTAATGCCAAGGAGCAAGTTTCTCCTACACTGGTGCAGGTACAAGAGAAAGTATTTTTAAATATATTTATATAGAAAATATTCTCACAAGCAAATGGCAGTTTTGAGTCAGTCAAAACACAAGCTATCTCGTGATTTCTAAGAAGGCTGAAGAACATGTTAGATCGTGGCCTGGGTGTCTCCAAAGGTTTGTGAATTGACTACATGTGCACGGTCATAGCTTCCTGCAGCTCACATTCCTTGAGTTCAAACACTAACAGTAACAACTTTTGCACTGGGGATGGAAATGACAGCAGTAGAGGTGCCTAAGCTCTCACCTAGAAGTCAGTAAAGATTTTCTGAAAAAGGCCATGTGGTAAATAATTTATGTTTTGTGGCCCATATAGACTCTCTTAAAAATACTCAAATCTGCTGTTACAGAAAAGGAGCCATAGATAATAAACAAATGAGTGTGGCTACATCACAATAAAACTTTACTTATAAAACATGCATTGCAAGTCATTATTTGTCAACGCCTTCTCCAGTCAATACTGAACCACACTGGCAGGCTCAGTTATGACTCTGTACTCTAGCTACTTTATGGTCACACTCACATATACACTATTATTCATACCTGTTTTGACATCTACAAACTGATGTATGAATGTATGATAGAGACATACAAGGTATGATAGAAAAATTCAGTAGTGAATGTTTCAATTAAAAAATATATATTACAGCAAAAGACACACTGCCATTAATCAATCACCCTCAGAATGCTCCCCCTTGCCTCGAACACACTTATCCCTTCAGGCTTGACAGCTTCTAAAGAGGTTCTGAAAGTCCTCTTTCATGTCTTTAGCTGTACTGTCACGGCTGGCTCAGTGTCCTAAATCACTTCAAAACATTTACCTTTCGTTGTCATTTTGAGTTTAGGGAAGGGCTGAGAGTCGCCGGGTGCCAGATCTGGTGAAATGAGGTGGCTGAGGACACACTGTAAGGTTTGCATGGATCTGCCCTTTCAGTGCATGACACTTGGCGGTGGCATTTACTGCATTTTTGACCACACTTTGTAAAGATACTTCCAGAACTGCTTCAGAAAGGGGCAAGAGCAATGGGATAAGTATGTTCAAAGTGAGAGAGGAGTATACCGAGGGGTTAATAATGGCAATATGTCTTTTACTGTAATGTTTTGGTTTTGGGTTTTTTTTTGTTGTTTTTTTTTTTTTTTTTTGGTATTTTTCCAGTACCAGGAATCGAACTCACGATCTCCTGCTTGCCAGGCAGGCGCTGTGCCACTGAGCTAAATCCCCAGCCCCCTGTAATGTTTTAAATTCAAACATTCATTGTATATTTTGATCACACTTCATAACCACTGTGACCTTGACTATTTAACTTCTCTGTACATCAGTTTTTTCATTCATTACATAGGAATAACCCTACTACCTAAATAAGAGTGCTTGGCACATGTTAAGTGCCCCCAAAGATTACATGTTACAATTATATGTAGTTCAATGTTATCATCAACTAGTAATTTAGGAAGTAAGAAGAGCATTATTCAAGACATAATAGCTCTCATACATACAGACACATACACATACATACATCTTTATAAAAATCAGTATCACTTAGTGATTATCATTGAAGTGAAGGTATAGTCAAAGAACTTACCTTTCCTTTCCTCCACAATTTTTACAGAGACGACATTTTTCTCCATGGGGTTGGGATACTAAATGAAAACATATAAAGAATTATCAGTCATCTTTTACTGAAGGGAATTAGTAGCAACCACAGCTATTTGCAGGACCCATAAATATTTGCCACGTAACTTCTATGTAAAGACCAGTTTTAAATCAAAATCTTAATTTCATCGTTAGGGCTTGGATAAGCAAGATGCCTGAACCTGTATGAAATCCTAACCCAGGGCAGAGAGGCTGGGATGACATTAAGCTAATTAATAAGTAATAATACTATTAATACTAGCCTAACACAAATCTACAGTGTTCTTTGTGCCACTGTGCTAAATGCTTTTATTGCATAATCTCATCTAAATCCAACAGCCACTCTGTTATGAATGGGCCATATAATATCATTTTCCCCATTTTTTTCAGAAGTGGAAACTGAACAAAGAATGGATCGCTTAGAGTCACCCGCAGGCCCTCGCTGGAGCCAAGAAATTAAACCAGGCTATTTAAAACAGAGAGATTCCTTCAGAACTGTGGCTGACGACTCAGGCCTCATTAGCTCCATTGGACTCTTTCCCCTGCAAGATTTCCTGCCTCATCCTGTGGTCAAATCTGAAAAGGAAATGAGTGGGAAGTCTCATCCAGTGCATTACAAGGTGCTGAGAGGAGTTAGAGCAAGACAAGCGGAGGATGGGTGAAGTGGGCCTTAGAGCCCCCTTGAGGAACCTGGAGGACTTGCACTCCATGTCGCCTGAATCCTGAGAAATGAGATTCAAAACTCTGAGTGTGGGCCTCCTCCACCCTACAGTCCTCCACACTCTGAGAGTGTGTGTAAGAGTCTGACTGACTTACTGATTTTCAGGGGAAAGGGTCCATCACTAATCACTATCACTATCAGATATTCTAGTTTGGGTTTTTCTGCACGGGAGAAGGAGTTCTCTGTTTGCAATACTGAGGATTGAACCCAAGGCCTCACACATGCTGCACAACCACTCTACCCCTGCGCTACACCTCCAGCTCTTTTTTTCCTGTTTATTTTGAGGCAGGGTCTCATTAAATTGCCCAGATTGGCCTTGAACTTGTATCCTCTTGCCTCAGCCTCTAAAGTAATGGAGGTTACAGGTGTGTCCACCACACCTGACTACGTTCACACATTCTTAACGATATCTGTGGCCCAAAAAGACACCACATGAAAACCTGTCTATGAGGGGAGGGATATTATCTATTTCAGTGAGTCCACCAACCAGCTCAGTGTCTGGCACGTGGTAGGCACTCAGTAACTGTTTGCTGAATCTGTGAATGATCTGAAATATCGATTTCAATGGCCTGGAGGTCAGTTTTGATGGCAGTGGCTCAGTCTTCAGCTGCCTCAACGCCTCACTACATTCCATGTTGGCAAATGTCACTCACACCTCCATCCTAGTAACTGCAATCTTGGTAACTAATGAGAAATGTAGTTTCTAAAAATGCTTCAAAAACATTTATTCGTTCATTTCAGCTCTAGGAAGAAGTGTTCAAAATTGTAATAAATGTTTGCTTGAAGTTTAGCCCTTTGACGATACATATCTGCTACTCAGCATCTGATTTAGATCTCCTGGTCCCCAGCAGAGATGTCACTTACCCCAGGCCTGTGAAACAACAGAGACATCTGACATTTACATGTGTCCCTGAATCATACATACAAATATGTAAATTATAATGTGTACACTAAAGTGAGACTATTTCCTTTACTGCATTCCATTCTGTTCACTGTGTCTCCATAAATGCATCCTGATTATTACCAATATACTGTAAGTTGTAGGGGAATTACTAAATTACGAAAGAAGTTGGAAATGTAATCAGCAGAGAAATACAGTGATAAAAGTCTTCAGGTTCTTTTTTTTTTTTTTTTTTTTGGTTTTTTTGGTTTTTTTCCCAGTACCGGGAATTGAACTCACGACCTTGCGCTTGCCAGGCAGGCGCTGTGCCACTGAGCTAAATCCCCAGCCCCTTCAGGTTCTGATTATTTCACTCAGTTTTCAGTGAAAATCCTAAAGATTATACATAATTTACATAATTTTTAATATTTGCTTATTAAGGCAAAGAGTATTTAAATAACAGTAGAAAGTTTCTAGTTATTGTTCATTTAAGTTTTTGAGTACATACAATAGCAGATACTGTTCCAGGCACTGAAGATACAGTAATGAGACAAAATCATACAGCCTCATGGATTTTACATGTTAGTTGGGGAAACAAATAATAAATATGTCAGGTTTGCTCAAGACAAAAAAAAAAAAAAATCAGACTAAGAGATGATAGGCAGATGGAAAATCAGGGAGGCACTGACACCCATTAGACAATGCTTGCAAATAAATAAAGTAAAATGGAAATTATATGAGCTAAATACAAGAGACCATGAACTGTTCACTCTAGTAAATAATTATTTGTAAGATTCAAGTCATTTCCCTATACAACAGCTTTTAGACCTGAATAAACATGAGCTTCAAGTTTCTGTACAAGAATGGTAAAAGAAACTAGAGGTTTATGTGCAATAACTAAATACCATGGGATGAGTGGCACACATTTTAACTTTATCTTTTGAAGATGTATTGAACTCAGGATTTCCCTACCTGACATAACTGGAAATAATCTGATGCCATCTTGTGGTAACTTAAATATTCATGTTTGAATCCACCAAAAAGAAAAAAAAATTTTTTTGAGATAAGGTCCCTCAACGTTGTCCAGGCTGAACGTGAACTCACAATCCTCCTGGCTCAGGTTCCTGAGCTCCAGAATTAATCAGAATTACAGAAATTACAGAATTACCCAGAAATTCAAGAAAATTTATTTGAAGTCAAATTTAAAAAAAAAAAAAAACTGGACAGAAGCAGTTTTTCTGCTCAGAAAAGATCACCACTAGGAACCCCAACCTGGGAAGACAAGGAACAGATGGACTAATTCCTGGACAGCTTTTCAAATACAGTATGACTGTGGGATTGACCATGCCCAATCAGGATCAAACTCACAGAAGACCTACTGAGTATCTACTGTGTCCATGCAGGGTGTTGTGTTAGAAGGAGCTTCCACGAACATGAAGCCATTTAGTCCTTCCCAAAACAATGAAAGACATTACCAGTAATAACACATGGAGCCTTTTTTGTTAAAAACCTAATGGCGTGATACCTGCACAGAAGCAGAGTCACACTAGGATTCTCTAGTCCCCACTCCACACTACTCTTCTAGAAGCAACGTGGTCTGATGACCTAGATTTCTGCTGAAAGCCTTTGTCTTTCTTGAACCTAGCTCAGCAGATCATAAACTTCAGTGTGCATAAGAATTATCTGTCCTACAAGCTGGGTGTGGCGGAGCGCACCTGTAATAACAGAAGGAAAATGTGAGGCCAGCCTGGGCAACTGAGTAAGACTTATCTCAAAATAAAATTTAAAAATAGGGCTGGGGAAGTAGTTCAGTGCTTCCTGGGTTCAGTCCCCAGTACTGCAAATAATAATTATCGCATGAGGCCACACACCTACCTACACCATGGATGCTACAACGGATGGGTGATTTAAGGGACTTTTTTCAAGATACATTTGACTTCATTTTAATCTTAGTTATAATTTTTACTTTCTTCACAGAATGAATAAGCTAACCCCTTCCCTTTCCCCAAAATATAAAACACTTATAAAATCAGCGTGCATGTTGTATGCATGTAACAGTCTCACAAAGGTGGACTCTCCTAAGGTGCTCATGTACTTCTGCTTTCATCTATTTCTCATACATTAAAAGGTAAGTTGCCAAAAACTGCATGGTGCTAGGAGAGAAATGTAGATTAAACACATAATTATGAAAAGCGAGACACCAAAAAATTGAGCCCATCTAATTACAGGAATAACATTGAATATACTTGTAAGTAGAACTCGATGAAGATCTGGTATTTACCTTTCTTACTCACTGAAGGACAAAAATCATAACTCAGAAAGCCTACTGTTAAGAGTAAGGAGTTCTTAAAAATGTCAATTTTCCAAAATCTCAGAAGTCGATGCCTGCTTTTTGTAACACTCCCTCAGAAGGGTCAATAGGCCTCAAAGGAGTTGTTATACACCAACTTTCAAGTGGATTTACCCAAGAGAGTACAGGGAAGCAGGTGAGCTGACAGATCTCTCTGATTATGCTGCAAAGGAAGCTGTGAAGACTAAAATAAGCCTGTCATAGTAACACATATGCATCTGCTTTATAAGCTTTAGAAGAATCTGCTACCCAGGCTGCTTCTGAACATGGACATGCAAGGGGATGGGTGTGCTGAGAAGAGCTGGTGTTTAGTTGTAGAGGTTGAGTGTGTACACACACACACACACACACACTCTCACTAGTCTGTACCAAATGCCATTTATGAGCCCCATCACATCGTCTACCTCAGAAGAAAGGCAAAGTTAAACCAAGTTAAACCAAGTTAAACCAAAGTTAGACCAAGAGCAAATGAGTCACTGATTAATCAAAACGTCAGTGATCAAAGATCAAACACTGGGCCAAGGATATAGCTCAGCGGCACAAGTGCCTGCCTGGCAAGCGCAAGGTCTTGAGTTCAGTTCCGGGTACCAAAAAAAAAACATATTTAAGTCAAGAGATATTTCAAATGCTTTTCAAATGCTCTTCACAGCTCCTTCTTGCCAGCACAATGATGAAACGGAAAGAGCAAAGCACAAGGAACCAAGCCATGAAGACCTGGATACCACTGTGTGTGAAACCAGGGGGGTAGACCCAAGACGATCATCAAAGGTCCTTCTGCCTGAGACAAACTATGGTTCTAAACAATGCCAGCCAAAGTCCACCAGGCTCCCTCTCTTTCAAAAATAACCTAACAGAGACATAAGGGTATAATTTAGTTGATAGAGCCCCTGCCTAGCTAGTACGCACAAGGCCTCAGGGTCAATTCCCAACAAGAAGAAAAAAAAGTCTCAGTAATTAGCAATGCCACAGTAAGGTTTTGGGGGATTTGTTTATTTGGGGTTTTTTTTGTTTGTTTTTGTTTTTGGTACTGGAAATGGAACTCATGACCTCACGCTTGCCAGGCAGGTTCTGTGCCCCTGAGCTATATCCCTGGCTGCTCTTTGGGGATTTTTTTAAAGGAAATTTTATTGAATGTAACTTACATACCATAAAGCTTGCCTACTTAAACTGTATAATTCATTGATTCCTGGTATATTCGCAGAGTACGGCAACCATCGCTATAATCCAAATTTTATGATTCCCAGGAGAAACCCCATGCCTATTAGCAGTCCTTGTCATGCCCCCAACAAGAAGCCACTAATTTGTCATCTTCATTAATTTACCTCTTCTGAACATTTCATATAAATGGAACCATATGATATGCAGGAGCCTTTGCCTGGCTTCTTTTTTCTTAATTTATTGGTACAATTTATTGGTACAATAACCACATTCATCATAGGGAATTTATACCTGTACAAGATAGATCATAGTTCCTCTTTTTTCCCATTCCCCTCCCTTCAACCCCTCTTTTCCTCCTTATTTACAAAGCTTTGTTTTGCATTTTATAGGAGAAAGGGGGTGGGATAAGAAAAAAAGGATAAAATGGAAACAGTGAACTTTCTTAAAGGATAGTAAAAGATCACAATAGGAAAAGCAATCCTCTTATATCAACTCTCAGTTTAACTCTTATCTCAATACTAAGGAGGAAACCTAAAGTCCTTGTGCACTCCAAGAAAGTGTTCTACCACTAAGGTAAAACCCCAGCCTTTTTATTTTGGGACAGGGTCTCACAAAGTTTCCAGGCTGGCCGTGAATCTGCAGTCTCCGGGGTGGAGAAGATTATAGGTGTGGGATACCATATCCAGCTATACACATCCAATGTTCTTAAAGATGCAATCCAAGTCTGCAAGGTAACTGACTAGCATTCTTCAAAACTATCACGGTGGCCAGGCATGGTGGTACACGCCTGTAATCCCAGCACTCAGGAGGCTGAGACAGGAGGATCGTTGCGAGTTCGAGACCAGCCTGGGCTACAAAGTGAGCTCAAGACCACCCTGAGACCCTGTCTCAAAAAGATAAAAAAAAAAAAAAACATCATGGTATAGAAAGACAGAAAAACTAAGGAACGGTACTAACCTGGAGGAGACTGAGACATGACAGTTTAATGTGACGTGCGATTCTGTATCAAATCCTACACTAGACAAAGGGTATTAGCATAAGATCCCGGGTTTAATCCCTAGGACCAAATAAATAGAAAGTAAAAATTCAATTGTGGCTCGGGGAAGGTGGCAAAGGGAATTCTTTGCTTTTACAATTTTTTATATGTCAAAATATTTCTACATGAAAAGCTTTTAAAATAAACCAAAATTTAAGAATATATATAGAATGTTGAAAAACAGAATAAGTGTTAGAGTCCAAAAACCCTGACTTTGAAATCCATCTGTGAGCGTCTTACACAAATTACTTTGATTTAACTTGGTTTCTTCATCTGTAAAATGAAAACACCAACCTCAAAGAGTTGTTACAGAAATTAAGGGAAATAATCTTAAGGAAAGTATAAAACTAGCACCATGCAGACACACAATAAATGGTAGCTGGTTGTGATACTAAAGAATGAAGCTCCAGGCAAGCCTGCAATCCCAACAATGGGGAGGCTGAGGCAGGAGGATCGCAGTGAGTTCAAGGTCAGCCTGCACTACACAGAGATCCTGTCTAAAAATAAACAAACAAACAAAAACTTAAGAATGAAACAAGGCTGGGGGTGTAGCTCAGTGGTACAGCATGCCTAGCATGCATGAGGTACTAGGTCTGATCTTCCACTGCAAAAAATAAAAAGAAGAAATCATGAAAACATTAAATTTAAATAAAGATTTTAAATCTGCTGCAGTGTGGCATTAGATACTTTGCTTAACAGCATCTGTCATCTAAAAATATCTAAATGATTAAAAATTATTAGAACCTAATACTTCCTATTTTCCTAGGCTAGCAAAAACCTCAGAAGCTCATGCTTTCCCAGTTCAGAAATTGGCTCCCTGATACTTCCTTATGTATTCCACTGTATCAAAGAAGGAAAGTACTAGAGGGAATATTTACTTCTAAAAAAAGGGGTATAGACTGGTCCTAAGTACTTCAAAAGCTTTCACAGATTTATAATTAAAATATGAACCCTGTCCCACACTATAGGTCTGCCATGTGCCCCTGAAAAAGCCTTTGTCACAAAAGTTAACTCCATTTCCCTTGGCAGCAGACATGACGAGGCTACGTTTATTTATTTTCACATTCCCAGTGACAAAACGAAGCATAGACTATGATGAATCCCAAATAATAGACATATAATGAATGTGTCCCTATTAGTACTTTGATAGGTAAATATCTTTCATAAACGAAGCCCATAATCTGTGCTAGATGTTATTAAGTACACTTTAAAATTATTTAAATGTCACTTTAAAAAATAATTTATCATTCACATATGCACCTTTATTTATACTTACTCTCGCCTGCATTACTCTAAGTTAGTAAAGATTTCGGCAGGCTAATTCTCTCAGCTTTTCATTTTCAGGTGCATGAAATAAACATAATAAATTATTATCTTTATTCAACAAACACTTTAAAAGTACCTACTGTGTGCCAACATGAAGTAAGCTATATTACATAAGCGAATGCATGATCCAATTTAATTACTTCAACAGCTCCAGAAGATAGTTACTGTTATTCTTATTTTACAGATGAGGAAACTGAGGCACAGCAAACTGGACTGGCCCTCCATGCTCATGGGTCTGGGAGCAATTCAGCCTGATGTCAGAGCCCAGGCTGCTCACATCTGTGCCATTCTCCAGCCTCCCACGCCTCACCTTCTAAAACTGAGCTGAGGTAAATAAAGGTGAAGACTGGTACAACACGTCGAGAAGATAAATCAACGTTATGTTACTCTCGGCCTGTGCTCTATCAAGTCATTTATTCGGGAAAGGCAGGTTCACTCTAAATATTTCTGGAGCTCTGCAGGGAGATATGTTGTTACACACGTGTACGTGTCAGATTTGCAAGGGAGAATAGATAGGATCAGAAATGGAAACATTATTAATTACCCAATCAACTTTCTACTCTAAATGGAAATAGCCATTCATAAATCCCCTTTACGAGCTTAAGGGTAAATACTCAAGCCATTTTAGTCAGCACATTAGGCTTCCAACTAGAATAAATAACATCTGAGGTCATGTATAGAAGCAAAGAAATTATTTTAATCTGTCTATTTTATTATAGTATTCAAAGTATGGGCATGTTTGTGAATTGTACACTAGCTTTAGTCTGAATGATACAGGGCTAATGCCAGAAGAGTGAGCTTCATTCATTCACTGAAAAAAGGATTGCTGAGTACGTGCTACATTCCAGGATCTCTTTGGGTACTTGGGATACACAAAACAATGAAAATCGCTACCGTGAAGCTCACACTCTATTCAAATGACTTTTTTGCCTACAGCATACAATGAGTCAACCTGGCTATAGGAAGAAAAGGATTCATTTCTCTGGTCTCATTTAGATACAAACAAAAGACCCAGTCAATACATGGGCTTTAAATTCCATGTGGGTGAAATATAAGACATTCTCTTTGCATCCAGCTCATGCAAGGCAAGCCCATTAAAAGGCCTATGTAAGCTTCCAGAAAAGTCAGTCTCGGGGCTGGGGATTTAGCTCAGCGGCAAAGCGCCTGCCTGGCAAGCGCAAGGTCGTGAGTTCAGTTCCTGGTACCGGAGAAAAACCAAAACCAAA
>NW_004955415.1:8262525-8266067 GCF_000276665.1 Chinchilla lanigera | reverse complement strand
CTGGTACCGGAAAAAAAAAAAAAAAAAAAAAAAACAGAAAAGTCAGTCTCCCCCTGCTGCTACCTTCACCTATACCACTTTGTGCTCTCTTTGTAGATGATCTTAAGTAAAAGGAAGGAAACAGCTCTAAGTGATGAGAGGTAGAAGTTTAAGAGTCATACAAAGAAAGAAACCAAAACACACTGTCAAGTGCACTGACACTAATATTTCGTGGAAAGTACAGTTTAGCATCTGATGAATAAACCATTTTGGGTTTCATAGCATTCTTCCGTGAAGAGTTCATTGAGAAACACTATATTCCACGAACAAAGAGTACTGTGTTGTTTGTTTTCAGAGTGCCACTTATCTTTTGAGAGCATACAGTTAATATTTTGCCTGTGGTACCCAAAAGGCAGGTGTACAAAGAGCAAACATTCTTCCGGTTTTAAAAATAGTAGCGCATTGTAACTTGGAAAGCAAGTCCTAACATACCAAAAGCCATAGATCAGTAGATTCTATTTAAAATAGAGCTTCCTCAGTTCCAAACCAGCTTCAAACACAGCACTGTGCAAAAGCAGATCAAACGCTTCCCAGAGATCCTCATGTGATTGTCCCTTCTGCCAAGTGCTTTTCTTTGAAAAAAAAAAAAAAATACACAAAGATGGAAAGAAAAATAAAAGCATATTTTGCCAAAAAGATAATTCTTACTACCTTAGTCTTATACAAAGTGTCTGCTTATCAAACTGTTACATTTCTGACCCTTACGACAACCTGAAGAGGTAGAGATGGGCTAAATGGCATTACCACCGCACAGATGAGAAAACAGGGCTGTGTTATAGAGTTATGTGTGTAGCTCACTGTATAAGGGCTCCCAGTCATGCAAGCCAATGGGCACAGGGCCACCTAGGAAAAGAGCATCCTTTTCTAACTTGCATAAATAGTTCCATTTACTTTGTGCTAGCACCATGCACTGTAAGCTCATGGAGCACACCCCCTAAGGATACCTTTTCATACATCTACAAGGACACAGTATAGGCTGGTGAGAAACATTTCTCACAGTCACCCAACCTAACAGTGAGCACACAGTGACTGAAATCTAGGACTACTGACTTCTGGTTCTTGGCTTCAAGTAACATAAAGTGAAAACTCAGAGTGAATAGATGTATTGACAATATTTCATCATGGAGCTCCCCCCAGGCAAACTCTTTGTGAAGAACTGCTTTATGAACAATACAAAGAATGAAAGTATAGTGTCGTCCCTGTTGTTAACACTGTCCCACTGTGAGACATTTAGACAAATATTTGCCTCCTATTTCCTTAGCCCCGCCTTCTAAAATGCACTCAGTTCTTCCTCACTGTGAGCCAGGTATTTGGCTAAGGACCTGATAAAAACTACACAAGATCCCAGATACCTGTCATCCCAGCACTCACACTAAGGCAGGAGAATCATGAATGCAAGGCCAGCCTGGACAACTCAGAGAAACTCTGATGGGGGGTAGGGGGTAGAAGGAAAAAAGGAAAGGAAGGAAAGGAGGAAGGAAGAAAGGAAGAAAGGGGGAGGAAGAGGGAAGCAAAAAAGGAAGGAAGAGAAGGAGGAAGGGGGTAAGGGAGGGAAGGAAGGATGACAGGAGGTGGGGGTTATACTAGATCCTAGCTGAAGGCAGTCACATGAATGCCCAGCACTATCCCATGCAGCACCAAAAAAATAAATAAATAAATAATTCAATCACATGAGCTCAATCAAACCATAGACTCTTGAGAACCAAACGCCTGTCCCTGATTTAAGTCACTTACTTTTGGAGTGATCTATTACACGCCAATGAATGACTGAAACAGTCTATGTTCTCACCCTAGTATACAACAAAGCTATATCTTTGTATTAGACACAGAAGATTCACTCAGACAAGCAGACCCTGAGACAACAGGCAAAAGAGACTGAGAATGGATAAAGAACATGGCAGAGCTGATTTTGAAAGCTTTACCTATGATGTGCAAAGGAGGGAACAAGACATGTATAGAAGTGACTGCCTATCGCTTTAATAATATCCCACAGTTATTGTGGGCTGATCAGGTCCGCAGTCTCCTGAATAAGTGTACAGCAAAGGCTAAATAAAAAGAGGCAAATAGGGGCTGGGGATTTAGGTCAGCAGCACAGAGCCTGCCTTGCAAGCGCAAGGTCATGAGTTCGATTCCTGGTATTGGAAAACAAAAAAACAAACAAACAAAGAGGCAAATGGAATGATTTCAGGGTTCCAGGAGGATCAAAGCCCTCTCACAGAGTTCAAAATTCTCTCAGGGCTAAGACCAGGACCTTCTTTGGGTGGCCCATATTTATCTCATTATCAGAAGAAGGGAGGGGAGTACTCAAGAAGGGTGGAAACACTCAAGGACTTCTCTAAGTAAGGTAGTAAATTAATCCACTGAAGAATGAGATGCCTGAGGCTATAGTCTTTATCTAGTTGAGATCTGGTTCAGGTGTCCTTGGCTGTGATCTTGTCTTATCCTTTAAGGCTTTTTGGCTTCCTCCACCACTACAGGTTCTATTAGTGACTCACAGAGGTTCACTTACTATGAGTCCACCACTTCCAGATAAGGAGCCTAGGCCTTTGACAGAGTCACAAGTGAACATGGAAAGCCAATTGGTTAATATTAAATCCTGCTCAGAACCACTTTGTAGTCATCTCCAACAACTGCCTAACCCTGCAGAGATGGTCAGTGAGGCTGAGACAAAGTAGGCCTTGAGTTCTGAGAAGGAAGAGATTGTCTCTCCATGACGACAATCCAGAAAAGCTTTCCATGGGAGCAATGCTACCATAGTTCAGATGCTGAATGTCCTCAAAGGCTCATATGTTCAAGCCAGGGTCCTCAGGGTAGCACTACTAGGGCCTTTTGGAGGTGGAGCCTGGTAGGAAGTCCTTAGGTCACTGGTGGTGTGCTCTTGAAGGGGACTGTATGATCCCAGCCCTCTCCTCACTCGTCTTTTCTCCATGGATCAGATGTAAGTGGTTTGGCTCCACTATGTGCTCCCACCATAATGTGCTGCCTTACCACAGGCCCAAAACTATAAGGCCAATTTACCATTGATCCAAAACTATGAGCCAAAGTAAACCCTTTCTCTTTACAAGCTGAAAAGGTGATTGTCCCAGTTGATGTCTAGATGTCCCCCTAAAGTCTCATGTGATCATAGGTGTGACCTTTGTAAGGTAACTGAATTATAGGAGCATTACAGCTAACTTGCTGCTAGGAAGCAGGGCTTGGTTACACCAGAAGATTATCTCCCTTCCCAGCTCCTCCCTTGGCTCTGCTTGCCCACTGCCAGGAGGTGAGCAGCTCTCCTCCGCCATTCATCTCTGCCACGCTGTTCTGCTTGCAGTCTGCCAACCACAGACTGAAATGTGAACCAAAATAAATCTCTCCTTCATTAAGTTGTGGGTGTCAGGTATTCTGTCCCAGCTACAAGGGAAGTAACTAGAACAATGGTATTTCATTTTCACAGTGGAAAACTGATGAACACACATGGCATTGGAGAATCTACAATCCACACTGCAATGTCCAAACAAATA
>NW_004955415.1:8248875-8261594 GCF_000276665.1 Chinchilla lanigera | reverse complement strand
TATTGGTTGATTTCTTAATTTTTTTTTTTTTTTTTTTTTTTTTGTTTTTCTCCGGTACCGGGAATCGAACTCACGACCTTGCGCTTGCCAGGCAGGCGCTTTTGCCGCTGAGCTAAACCCCCAGCCCCCCACTGCCTATTCTTTTGATAATCCATAACTCATTCTTTCCGTAATTCATTCATTCACTCACCATTCTAGACACATGGGTCAATGAACAGTAACAACCAACAGACAGTACCTCAAAAAAAGAAAAGACAAGACCTCCGTGGCAACAGCGTGTTAATAGCATCCCACCCATTCCTCCATAACCCGGGCCTCCGTCTATGTCACCAGCTGCAATGGAGGCCAAACTTAATAAAAAAGAAGAACGAGGAGGAGGAGGAGGAAGAAGAAGAGGAGAAGAGGAGAAAGAAAAGGAAAGAAAGAGGAAGAAACTTCATCTTTCCTGCACCTCCCTTCGTTTGGCTTCTGGGTTTCACTATCTTATTGTCCAGTAGCTGCTGCCCCAGACATGTTTCAGCTTTTGCTTTTGCTCAAGAACACAAAAGCTGCGCAGGCTGTCATGCCACCTGCCTGCAATCCCAGTACTTTGCAAGGCTGAGGCAGGAAGGAGAAAAGCAAGTTCCAGCACAGTAATTTACCAAGATCCTGACTCAAAATAAAGATAATTATTACTATTAACAAGGGCTGAGGAGCCGGGCGTGGTGGCTCACGCCTGTAATCTCAGCACTTGGGAAGCTGAGGCAGGAGGATCGTTGTAAGTTCTAGGCCATCCTAGGCTACAAAGTCAGCTCAAGGCCAGTCTAAACGGCATAGTGAGACCCTGTCTCAAAAAGACAAAAGTGGGGGGAGCGCTGAGGATGTGCAAAGGTCTTGGGTTCAATGCCCAGTACCCCCCACCCACCCAACCACACACATACATACAATGTGAGAGCTGAAAGGGAATTTAAAAGATCTAGCACAACATCTTCATTTTATATATACAAAGTCCTAGAGAGAAGACTGGACCAGCATCACCCAAAACTAAACACGGAATCCGACTAGACTCAGAGGACCCCCTCCCAGGTCTGGGTACAGTCAAGTTTTCAAAGGATCTCGCTTAAGGGCTGGGGATTTAGCTCAGCGGCACAGCGCCTGCCTGGCAAGCGCAAGGTTGTGAGTTCGATTCCCGGTACCCAGAAAAAAAAAAAAGATCTTGCTTGATCCTGTGAGGACCAGCCGCAGCGCGAGGAGCAAACCTTGGGCTGAAAGAGGACCGCTGATATTATAGATAAGCTCAATCACAGTAGCAGAAAGAAAAACATTTTCAAGCTCTTTACCAACCATCAGTCGCTGTGATAAGCACTTTATATTCAGCATCTCATCTGGATCCTACAACCCTATGAGCCGGTTTTACTGCCATTACTTCCCCATTTTACAGACTACAACTGCACGGCGCCTGGAGGATGAAGAACCTGCCCTACGTCCCCCAGCTGTTCAGTAACAGAGGAAGTGTCAGTATCAGGCGGGCGCTGTGCGAATCAGTCGAGGGGGACGGCTGAACGACCCCCGCGAGCTTCCCAGCCGTCACTGAGGAGCCGCACGGATCCACCCGCGGGCGCTGCCTCCCGACGGCACAGCGCCAGCCATCCCCGAGGGCAGCTTCCTTGCAGGAAGCCGGGACCTCCACGCAGCCAGAGCCGAGGGGTCCGAGCGGGACAGGCCGGGGGTACCTTTCGGAGGAAGCTGGCGACCACCTGCTCGAAGGGGTACTTGTACACCTGGTGCACGTCCACCGAGACGCCCATCCTCGCTCCCACCGCGATGCACGCTCTCCAGCCGGCTCCGCGGGTCTGCTCCCGGCCGCCTAGGGGGCTTGGCCTTTTCCGCTCCTTTTTCAAACTTTGGAAACTTTATTGTCCCCTAGAAGAGACAAACAGGAGGTGGCGCCCGCCCGCCCCAGAGCTCCGCCCCGGCGGCGGTGGCAATCCCGCTCCGGTCCCTCCCGGCCGCGCCCGCGGGGTTCCGCGCCCGCGCCCGCGGTCATCACGCCCTGCAGCGCCGGCCCTCGGGGTGGAGCCTTTCCGCCCGCGCTGCCTCGAATCGCGAAGTGAGCCTGCGCTGGTGCTGATAGCGCTAAATTTTAAAATGTCTACGGCCCCTTAAACTTTAGGATGGTAATATGACCCTACGCGGGGTTGCTTAGTCTGCTGTGAGCAAAGCCAGCAACTGCACTGCTCACCGGACTGAGACGGCTGCCTGGGGCTTGGGGTTTGGGCCTTTGGTACAACGAAAATTGCACAGAACTCCCAGCAGTGTCTAGGAATTAAAGAACCTGGCTTTCTAACTCTGCAGGGAAGTTTTCTTTTCTCACTAAAAATTAAATATCAGGGACCAAGGAGCAAAAGGATACAAAAAGAATTTTAAGTATTCTTTACTTCAACTAAAGATGTTAGCAAATGAGCAAGTTGATCCTTTTTTTTTTTTTTTTTTTTTCCAGTAAGTTACTCCACATATTTGTCAAGCGCTGTCGTAGGCACTACGGATTCGGCAGTGACTTCAACTCGATCCCTGCCGCGACCCAGAACAAACACATCAGGTGGTTTGGCACCAGGGAATGACCCGGGAAGTAAAGAGGATGGGTTAACTCACAGGGCAAGGGACATGGTTTTAGCTAGCTTGAACACAGACGTTCTCCGAGGTGCTGACATCTTCATTTGCCCTTGGCATGCAGTCAGAGAGGTCTGACAAACCTCCTGCCTTGGATAAGTGTCCTCTCTAGTGGTCACCCAAGCAACCGAAAAAGACGGCAGGAAAATACACACCCATCGTGACAGGCCACTTCTTAAATTCATAGCCACTAACCTCAAGGGGCCTTTTAATGGTGCCAGGCCACTGCTCTACTAAAATACTGAATTTCTCCTATCTACCTATTCTCCCCACTCTGTTCTCACTGTGGAACTCCAGCACCTCCTTTCTCAGCCTTGCTTCCTGTTTCATTTAGTAAATAGAGAACATTAAACCGGGCGTGGTGGCACATGCCTGTAATCTCAGCACTCCGGAGGCTGAGGCAGGAGGATCCTTGCAAATTCGAGACCAGCCTGGGCTACAGTGTGAGCTCAAGGTCAGCCGGAACTGCATAGTGAGACACTGTCTCAAAAAGACCAAAAAAAAAAGAAAGAAAGAACAAACAAACAAACAAAAAACTACAGCTCAGATGCCCTGCCTTCCCGCCTGGTCGCCTGAGTGAGCAAGCATCTCACTAGGGACGCTCTCTCCACTTGCCTGCGCAATCCACAGGTGAGCTGACAAATGTTTAACAAACACCCCTCCTTTGAACAACCACTCAAAACAAATGTCTAAGGGTTGCTAATTATTATGGTGCAAATGCTCCTACCATGTTTAAAGCTGGGAACAGAAGCTCAGGACTACATTATATAGTATTTCCACCACCCACATACCACAGACACAAAAAAACCCTTAAGAATGCTGGTGTGGAAACGTAGCAATGCAATCACGATGGCATGAGCTTTGACATTTACTACCTTTTAAAATATAGTTTATTAATTATACATTTATATAATTTAATTTTTAGTAATAGTTATGTTCCACAACCACTTCAATCACATCACTAAAAGCTTCCATCCTTCTTGTTCAAGGATCTCTCTCTAACAATATCCCCCTCTTTCCTGTATCATCAGGGTTTGCTTCTTCTGGATCATTCCAACCAGCATATAAGAACATTGTGATTGCTTTCATATATATATATAAAATCTCCCTTCCATCTGCTCCATTTCTGCTCCTCAGAAGTGTGACCTATAATCTCTTGAACCCATTCCAATCAGTTTTGGTCTCCACCTCACCACTGAACTACTTAGTCAAGGTCACAATGACCAAATTGCTAAATCCAATAGTTAATTTTTAATCCTCACTTTACTAAAGATACAAGCAGCATTTCCTTGAAATATTGCAGGATGACTGGAGTAGAAAATCCGGTGTCAAACTCCTACATGTGTTGAATGTATGTACAAAGGAACTCCATTATATCACCAACCCTTCCTTACAGGAAAACCAGACAGTCTCCTCGGGAACCTACACAGGACCACAAAAGTAAAGGATTTGCTTGTAAGAATTTACGGTGTATAGCCAGGTGTGGTGGCTCATGCCTGTAATCCCAGCACCTGGGAGGCTGAGGCAGGAGGATCGTTGCGAGTTCGAGACCAGCTTGGGCTATAAAGTGAGCTCAAGGCCAGCCTGAACTACATAGCAAGACCCTGTCTCAAAAAGACCAAAAAAAGAATTTATGGTATTGTTCAGGATCAGAGAACAATACCTCCCAAGTCATTTTTTGGAATACTGAAGAATGTAAAAGAAATTAAAAATTCATAGAAGCACACTCACTTCTAGGCACCATGGTGTGTGCCTGTAATTCCCACTACTCGGGAGGTTTAAGCAGGAAGATCTCAAGTTCCAGGTCAGCCTGGACAATTTAAGAAACCATATCTCAAAATAAATGTAAAAAGGGTTGGGGATCTAGCTTAGTGGTAGAGCTCTTGCCTAGCACATGTAAGGCCCTGGGTTCAATCCTCGGTGCTGATGCTCCACCCAACTCCGCCCCTGCTCCAAAACAGTGGAAAAGGGAACAAGCAGGCTCAGCATCAACATCTGATGTTTTCTGTACCGTTTACTCATCCATGTAAAGTTTGGAGAAGACACAGAAACGTCAGAGAAGACACAATTACCCCCAGTCCCTGCCCTGAGCTTTTATTAACCAAGCTCAGATAACAGAAAAAAAGACTGCGGTATGTCAACACCACTGAATAAATTTCTGCGGCACACCGATGTGCCATTTTGTTATAGGCAGCTGAGTTAGACATAGTATAGGCAATCAGACAGGGCCAGGCCCTCGAAGGAGCCAATATAGAAGACAAGATACCCTAAAATGGAGAAGTGGTACTTGCTTCGGGCCAGATCTCAAGACCAAAGACTAAACAAATGCACCCACAAACCTCCCTAGGGATGGACATCAGGGATTGATATTCTAAATAGGTAGCAATCACCTCGAAGAGTCCTTGACCCAACCCCTTACCGGTAAAGCCCCTGTTCTGTATTCATGCCATCTTGCTACATGACTCACTTCCCCATTTGATCCCAATTTAATCAATTTTACCTGAACAATTCTTATTGGCTGACCACAGTTTTGTCTATTTTTCCCCTACCTTGGACCCACCTCACCTCATGGTTTTGCTCTATAAAAGTACCCAGGAAAGACAAAGTCTTGGGGTAACTCACTCAGGCCCCCTTTCTGTCCCCCTCTTGGACAGAAGCTTTCTTTTCTTTCCCTTAATAAGTATATTCTGCTCTTAACCTCCATTGTTCCTAAAATTCATTCTTCGGTTTTAGAGAACACAAACTCATCCCAGATATCATTCAGGTTGGGAATTTTTAATTTTCCTGTATCAATTTCATGCACTATGCCAAAAAGAATCATTTATAATCCATTGTCTGTTCTGTAGGCCTAGTGGACTTTGACCCAGCCCAATGTATGTTTCTCTAAGCTCATTGAATTCCCCTCAAAATCATTAATGTTCCCTAAAAGTACCTGACATTACCCATTCTCTTCCTCCCCTAGGAGAAAGTGATATATGCTCCTGAAGCATAGTGGATGGTAGGTAATCGCAATGCTGTGATTTTTCCCTTTTGCAAGCTAATAAATTCGTGTGACCCTTTTCTTTTTCATTGGAGACCACTGCAAAATGGCTCTGAGCAGGACTGAATATTAACCAATTGGCTTTCCATGTTTACTTGTGAGTTGTCTGAAGTTTAGGCACCTTGTCTGAAGATAGGCAGTGGACTCATAGTAAGTAAACCTCTGTGAGTCCCTGGTCACCGCTGAGGCCTGTATTCCTGTGAAGCTGTGACCACTCAAAGAACAAGATAAATTCACAGCTGAGGACACCTGGCTCCAACCCCAATTAACTTTTTTTTTTTTTTTTTTTTGTCTTTTTGAGACAGGGTCTCGCTATGCAGTTCAGGCTGGCCTTGAGCTCACTTTGTAGCCCAGACTGGTCTCAAACTTGCAGCAATCCTCCTGCCTCAGCCTCCCGAGTGCTGGGATTACAGGCATGAGCCACCATGCCCGGCATCCCCAGTTAACTAAGGAGACTGTAGCTGCAGGCATCTCACTCCTGCTGGGAAGGCCTTCCTGGAGATAACAAAGTTCTCCTAAATTAACGTAATGTATTACTTGGAAAAGTCCTGCCCATATTCCCAAGTTTTTTCTTAAGTATCCCCTTCCTTTGTTTGTAAACTAAATAAATACAGGCTGCCCAGAGAAGTCGTTGTCTAAACTCAGAGAATATCAAAGCTGTAAGAGAGTGAGACCCTCCTGGAGCCTTAAAATCATTTCAATTGTCTCATTTATTTAAGCCTTCCCTGTCCACTCACTTGAGACATTGCAGGCCTGATCAGCCCACAATAACTAAGGGTTATTTAATGCAGTACTTTTTAAATTAATTTTATTGACACCTAGTGATCACATTCATTATAGGAAATACGTACCTGTACATAGTATATGTACATATTTTCACTCTTCTCCCTTCCCATCAATCCTTTTTCACCTCACTCTTTACAAAATTTTGTATCTCATTTTTCTTGGTGCTATTGTGAAAGGTGTTGTTTCTCTACTTTCTCTCTCAGTGAGTTTGTTATTTGTGTACAGGAATGCTACTGATTTTTAGATATTGATTTTATATCCTGCTACACTGTTAAATTTGATTATTAAATCTAGTGGTCTTTTGGTGGAATTTTTTAGAGGTCTTCCACGTAGAGTATCAGATCATCTGCAAATAATGATAATTTCTTCCTTTCCTGTCCTTATTCCATTTATTTCTTTCTCTTGTCTAATTGCTCTGGCTAATGTTTCTGGAACTATTTTGAACAGGAATAGTGATAGGGGACATCCTTGTCTTGTTCCTGGTTTTAGAGTGAAAAGTTTCAGTTTTTAACCATTGAGTATAATGTTGGTTCTTGGTTTGTAATCCAGAGTTTTTATCAGATTGAGATAAAGACCTTCTATTCCAATTTTCTGTAGGGTTTTTTTAATCATGAATGAATGTAAGACTTTGTCAAATGCTTTTTCTGCATCTACTGAGATGATCATGTGGTTTTTGTCCCTGGTTCTTACCTTGGTTACTTTTCTCTCATTGCTGGTACAAAATACCTGATACCCAAAATTAAGGATTTTTTATTTCTTTATAAATTTTGAAAGATAATTTTATAGGATACAGCAACCTGGGTTGGAGTTGTTTTCTTTTAGGGCTTAAAATACTTCATTCCAAGCTCTCCTTGATTTAATGATTTGTGTTGAGAAATCTGCTGTGATTTCCTGATGGATTTTTCTGTATAGGTGATTTGTTTCTTTTCTCTAGTAGCTTTTATTTTTTTTTTTATTTTAAAGATAAAAGGAGGGAAACATTAACAGACATACAACATTTTACAACATATCACAAGCACAATACAGACAATACAGAGTTACAAACAAAGTGGTAGGGAATTAACAATGGTGGTTGTATTACATATTGATATCCTCAAAGTGGCTTCTCATGAAAACAGATATAGACATGCAATACTGGTCAACCAAAGACTCATTGACAGTTTCTTTCAGCATAGAAATAGAAGACTCTAATAGCTTTTAATATTCTGTCCTTGTGTTGAATTTCTGGAATCTTGACTATCAAATGCCTTGATTTTTTTTCTAATTGTGGCTAATTGGAGTTCTATATGTCTCACTTACAGATGTCAAATTCTTTTTCCATACTTAGAAGTTTTTGCTCTTACTTCTGTAAACCAGTTTTTTGTCCTTCATGCTATCTTCCGATATTTTTCATTGATTCCAATTAATCTCATGTTATTCTTTGTATCATTGCAACTGTTGGATTGATTTGTTGTGGTTCCTTGCTATTTTTAAAAAGTCTTTCATCTGATTATCACTAACTGAAAACCCATGTATCTTCATATGATATGCTATCTACACTATCATACCATAATATGCTATCTTCACATTGGTTGATTCTGCTGCATATACTTTGAATAGAATTTTTAATCTCCTGGGTATCTATTTGAATCTGTTTATGGAATCTAGCTCTTTCTTATTTTGAGCATTCATGGTTTACACCACTTTACTAAGCTCCTCTATTTTTTTATCTGCATCTACTCTAGATTCACTAACCATATCCTTCATTATGGTCATCATCCCTTTAGTTATCTGTGTAATTTTTCTGATTTTTTTTCTAGAAACTTGCTCATCTGCTTTGTTTCTTCTGATGCTACTATTTCAGAAAATTCACTGGGTGACTTGATTTCTTCCACTGCAATGCTGCCTGGATTTGCCTTGGGCAAGCTGGAGATCTGAGGCTGCATCTTACTTTCGTGTTTTCACATTCTTTTTTTTTATTTTAAAGAGAATAAAAAAAATACAGAATTTCAAAACAAGATGATAGGAAATTAACAATGGCTGTTATATTGCATATTGTTATCTTGAAAGTAGTTGCTCAGATTACCAGATATAAACATGTAAAATTGATCAAACAATATAAGCTCTAACTGTCCCTTTTAATAAACTAATAGAAATTAGTACTACAATTATCTTAACTATTGTATATGTATGTGTGTAAATATATATATAAATATAAATATATATATATATTTTTTCCCTTCTTTCTTTTCTCCTTTCCCCCGTCCCAGTTGTTCTTTCCTTTAGAGCAGTTTCTTCCCCTTTCACAATATCTATTGTACCTTTTGGATCTTATTTACTCATTCAGTTTCTTACACTAAGAAAACAATATGATGTTTACACATGTGAGTCTGATTTATTTCACATATGAGTATGGTCTCTAGTTGCATCCATTTACTTATAAAAGCCTTGAGTTTATCTTTATAGCTGAGTAATACTCCATTGTATAAAAATACCACTTCTTTTTTATCCATTCCTCAGTTGATGGACATTTTCTATTTTTTAAATTTTTTTTCTGCATTGATATGGTAGGTAGCTTTGTTACTTTTATCAAGATCTTTTTAGAAAATGGCTACTTTTCAGTGATGTCTTCTAGATGTAGTGGCTTTTGGCTTTTGAGTGAGCCAATACACTGTCTCTTCAATTTATTAAGGATGAGAGGTTGCTGCCTGTTTGCCCTAGCCCCTAGCTCTTTGCTACTAGACTATGCTACTGTTTGTGACCTCCACACAGTCTCAATATTGGCATACAAGGAAGAACAATTGATTACAACTATGTCACCTTGGCTCAAGTAGTACAATCAGTAATAATAATAGCATCAAGCCCAGTCTATAAAATACAAACTGTGACAACTGTTAATTTCTACCTTAAATTGTTAAGTACAAGATTTATATTTATATAGCAAAGTCTAACACAAATCAGGAAAGTATGTATAGTAAATATCCCTTGAATACAACAATTTAACTCTCAGGGGAGAAAATGTAAAAGGGATAAGAGGAAAAAATAGAGAAATAAAAGAAGAGAAAGAGGTTAAAAAGACAAAGGAAGATTTGTCCAACTCAAGCTACAGGAAACTGGTAAAGAATACAAGACAGAAAGAAAAAAGGAGAAAACAAAAACAAGAACAAATAAAATAACAAAACTAAAAACAATGCTCATACTCATGAAAAAAAAAAATCAAAAAAGTAAAAGAACAAAAATGAGATTTTGCTCTTATTTTAAGCCTGTGGTTATCTTCCAGCAGCTACAGTTTGTGGTAGTGTCCAATTCAGAGTGCATCTCTGCTATAACTGGTTGACAAAGGTGGCAGATCAATGCTGGAGGATCCCAGCAAGCCTGCAGTAGGATTGGGACAGAGCGCCAGTTCTAGTGCTTTCAACTCCACAAAAGTTCAGGCTGATCCTGGCCTCTGGTTATGGCATTCAGGCCTAAATTGTTCAGGCTACAACACTCTGGATGTCTCTTGGCAGCCTGATGTTGGCTCCACGACCCTGAATATTTCCCCCAGTACCCCTCATCCAGTCCCTTTAGAATTTCAATACTGGCAGTCCTGAGTAGAAGCTAACCCATGGCTGCTCAAGTCTGGGGATCAGCTGACCCCTCCCTAAAATGGTACCTGGCCAAGCACCCTCTCCAGGGGACACAGCTGTCGCTTGGACTAGAGTCACTCATTAGCTCTTGTAGCACCCAGCATTTACTGCTCTGATCCACTGGTTTGTTTCTCTGTAGAGGCCTCTGGAGTCACCGGCTTTCAATGTGTCTCTATAGATTCGAGCCTCCTCTCTCACACCACTAGCTGGGTGCCAGGGAGAAAGTGCAGTTTGCCCCCTCCTGTCTGTCTCTTCTTCACTTTCTCTGTGGGTTCCAATTTTTCCTTCAGATCCTTGCTGGATCCCAGAATCTACCTCCTTTCTGATTTTCTTTCTAAAGTTGCTGTATTCCAGTATCTAGACTCCAAATCTTGGACTGGTTGATTTATTGCTGTTTACCACACTACCATCTTCCCAGAAGTGGTCTCTTTTCTTTTTAACCTTTCAGTTATCAGTTTATTTTGATGAATCTTCCAAGGAGAAAGGTGAAATTTTCCTTCACCCATGTAATACCTTATGTCTGCCTCACTTATCAAACAGTAGCTGGAAACCAGGCCCAAGGCCCTGCTCCCCCACTCTACTCTTAGCACCCTTTTCAGACTGTCACTGAGCAGCTGCTCACCAGTTTCTAAGGGTCCAAAGAAAGGTGCAGGCTGCATCTCCAAAGGTTAAAGGACCAGTACTTATGGGCACCATTTCAGACTGACTGAGTGAGTAACTTGTTTAGGAACAAATGCCACCTGCCTGTTGCCAGGACAACAGGGAACTCTAAAGGTAAAAATGCTTGCGAGGCTTGATGACACAAGGTTTGCATTTCCTGACTTACAATCACAGCCCATTCATACAACCGTAATCTTACTTGCTCCCCTGAGAGAGAGGACAGGAGCTATGAAACCAATTTCATTTGTTTTGTAGTTGTGTGATTTAACTGGTCAGGGACCTGAGTTTGGAAATTTGATGGCCAACATTAAAAGCTTCTGATCTTACTTGCTCCTTAAAATATCAAATATCTTACCAAAGAACTTTTGTAAGATCTCAAGTATCTTTTATAGCTTCAAAGTGAGGCACAATGATTTGAGCATAGTGAACATCCAATACATTTTAGTTGAATGAATGAATGATTCATACTTATAAGATATAAACAGACAGAGAATCCTTGCTCTTTCCCTCTCCTTTCCACTTTTCTCACTTTTGTGGAGATTCAACTCCTTCTTCTGACCAACCTGACTATCTCTCTTATCTTATGTGTATGTGTGTGTGTGTCTTTGTACAGTACTGGGAACTGGATCCAGGGATCTCTGAGCTACTTTCCTGCCTTTCTTATTGAGTTTTATTTTTAGTTTGAGAGCGAGTATCATTGAGGTGCCCAAGCTGGCCTCAAACTTGGAATCTTTTTGCTTCAGCCTTTAGAGTAACTGTGATCACAGGTGTGCACCCTCAACCCAGCTATCACTGAACTTCTTTATCCAATCTTATAACTAACTGCCTCTTTATATAAATTCTCCACTGTACTGCATGGGTCTCAAGACTGGGAAACAGTGTGTATTAGTCATTCTTCTCTATATAGTACATAACATGATAGCTGGTGCACAGTACACATATAATAAAGTTATAAATGTATTTAATACAGGGAGTGGTCTGGAATCATATTCTTCCTGATCCTGCTGCACCTTAGTCTCTCCATGAACAAAAAGACTGAGAGGACCAAGATTATCTTTATTTGTTTTTGTTTTTGTTTTTTAAGACAGGGTCTCACTATGCAGTTCAGGCTGGGCTGGAGCTCACTTTGTAGCTCAGGCTGACCTTGAACTCACAACAATCCTCCTGCCTCAGCCTCCCAAGTGCTGGGATTACAGGCATGTGCCACCACATCCAGCTCCCAAGATTATTTCTAAACTTCCTTCCAGCAACCTGAAGTTTTGGACATTGGCGAGATTCTCAGGCAGGGCAGGCAACAAGGATATAGTTCCCAGAATCAAAACACTAAATAAAAATTGACAGCAAGAGAAAAGTAGAACCTCAAAACAATTTTAACAAGGATGTGCCATACCTGTGGCATCACTGAACCCAACTTCTACTCAATGAAGCAACTGATCTTAGACTCAAAGGAAATTCAAGAGTTTCAGTTCAGCAGAGAGGAAATACTTCAATGCAAGGAGCCATCAGGTCATCAAACCATCCACATGACACAGAGATCCTAAAAAGTCTATCAAATTCCAATCACTAGTAAAATAAATATACAAATATCTAATATGATAAGTAAGTATTGGTGCTGAGGAGAAAAAAAATAAAGCCAGCAGGAAGAAGGATAATGATTGGTGACAGGGTAGTGGGGAGAGTATTAAAATTTTAGAAAAGAAAAAAATAAGACAAAAAGTAATACTTAAGTAGAAAAGTTGAAAGAAGAAAGAGAACAAGTCATGCCTGTATTGGGAAATGATTATTCTGGTGGGAGGAAATTTCAAGTTCAAAGATTCTGAGACAGACACGTTCCTGGTGTGTTTGAGAACTGTGAGCACTGGGTGTGGTGGTGCACGCCTGTTATCCCAGCACTCGGGAGGCTGAGGCTGGAGGATCATTGCCAGTTCAAGACCAGCCTGGGCTACAAAGTGAGCTCACGCCCAGCCTGAACTGCA
>NW_004955415.1:8239370-8240379 GCF_000276665.1 Chinchilla lanigera | reverse complement strand
TCCCTGTCTCAAAAAAAAAAAAAAAAAAAAAAAAAGAGCAAAAAGGCTATTTTGTTTGGACACTCACAATACAAGCCAGAATGGGGCTCAGTGTTTTCCAAAGTAATTAATTGCCAAATGACCTACAAAAGAATTCTAACTACCCTCTCCCTCAGTTGACTCAGTGCTTCATTCCAAGGAAATTAAATCTCAGTGCTAAGAAACAAGATGTCAGTTTTTAATGCTGAGACTAAATCAATATTTGGTTATGACAGGAAAATCAATTATGTAACAATGGCTAAGTGATAATTTGAAAAAAAATTAAGGAGTAGATATTAGGCTGCAAAATTAAACCCTACACATAAGATAAGGTCTGAAATAGTTTCACCTGCATGACAGATATCATGCTTACTATGATGATGGAGTCAAACTTTGAAGAAAACAATAAAGAGGTAGTACAAAATTATGGACATGGATTAGCTCAGTGGTGCAGCACCTCCCTGGCAAGCATGAAGTCCTGAGTTCAATTCCCAGTACTCCCCCAAAATTATGAATTTGGGAAATATGACAAAAATATTGTGAATTGTGTGAATAATAAAATTTGAGTATTGCTACCCCAAAGAGAGAATTGTGATATCAGGCATGTCCTGGTTCCATCCAGGAGTTTCATCATCCAAAAAAAAAACAAATCAGTTGTCTATTCAGAGAAAAGTTTATAAGTTAATGAAACCTTATCCAACATAAGAAAAATATGGAATAACAGCTAGTAAGTTAAATTGAAAACATCAGTATGAAATGATAGCTTTTAAAAATATTTTTCAGGGGGCTGGGGATTTAGCTCAGCAGCACAGCACTTGCCTGGCAAGCACAAGTTTGTGAGTTTGATTACTGGTACCGGGGAAAAACCAAAAAAACAAAAACAAAAAACAAAAAAGGTGCTGGAGATTTAGCTCAGCGGCACAGCGCCTGCCTGGCAAACACAAGGTCCTGAGTTCAATTCCTGGTACCAGAGAAAACCAATATATATATA
>NW_004955415.1:8226372-8239270 GCF_000276665.1 Chinchilla lanigera | reverse complement strand
AAGAAAGAAAGAAAGAAAGAAAGAAAGAAAGAAAGAAAGAAAGAAAGAAAGAAAGAAAGAAAAGAGAAAGTTAGACAATAAGGATGCAGGTCACATAGGGTCCTCCAGTTGACTTTGTGTGTGATGAAAAGCTATGGATAGTTTTGATCAGGAAGGAGACATACTCTGGTAGGGAAGTTTCAATTTTCCTTCTAAAGGTTTAAATTGAGTCTTCTGAGATGAACTAATAATAGACAGATTAAGAGGAGAAGAAGGATACAAATTTTATTATAGTGCCTAAGCATGGGAGCCATACTGAAGTTAGGACTCCAATGTCTTCTTGGAGGACACAGTTTAACCCCATAACATCAGACATACATGAACAGAGATGACAATGAAGAAAGATACTGGCAGGTCCAGCTCTCCGGTTCTAGCCCCCAAATTCCATGCATTACCCTACTGCCTGTAGCCCCTTTTGGATTCTCTGGGCTTCACCAAAATCTTTCCAGTAAATCTCCTTTGGTGTTTAACTTGAGTCTTCTGTCACTTTGAAGAGACTCTTGATATGATACATGAGAAAAATTATCGGTCACAAATTTATAGGTCAAAAGAAAGAAAATAAAAACCTCTTTATTTCCCAGTTCTTTTTCATTTCCAAATCAGCACAGCTCCTCAGACCTCTGAAAGTAGAGCCATCTTTTTACTTTGTATTTTCAACTCTTCGTTTTTGTCTTGATTGTTAAAAAAAAAAAAAACCATAAGAAATTTAGTCAATTTTTTTGTTTGGCACATTGCATCTTTTAAGGCCAATTCACCTCTTACTGTAAGTACAAAAGGGGAAGTTTTCTTGGGTTAAAGCACTAGCAATTAGTCACATGTATTTTAAAAGCATCTATTTAAGATGCTTTCAGTCTGGAAAGACCAATTTTAAAAGACAGATCTCACATCAGACTGAAGGCCAGAAATTACTGTAGGGCAGTCGTGATCATTTTATAGATAATGACAAAACCAAAAACGCAGAGACGCACACATGCTAAACTCTTACTCAACCACTGAGCTACAGCCCAATCAATTAAAGTAAGTGATTTTTAACAAGTTCTTTTCCTCTTTTTTTTTTTTTTTTTTTTTTGACAGTGCTAGAGATGGAGCTCAGGACTTTATATATGCCATAAAAACATTCTAGCACTGAGCTGTATCCTGAGTCCCCCAAATATTTTCCTCAGGGAAGAAAGTAAAGTCCTGGAGAGTAGAATGGTGGGGGAAGGGAAAGACAAGAAGATGCACAGGAGGCAACTATGAAGAGACCCAGGGCAGGGGAAGACTATGCAGTTATATTGGAATAATAACTTTGGCTATCTGTTACATTCTTTGTCCTCAAAGGACTGATTGATAAGATTGACTGAAATAGGATTATTAGTCAACGAATTACCACCCAAAAATAATGACAGATATCAAAAGATAAGTCTGTGTCCAAGTCCACATGCTGCCATCAATCTTTGAGACAGTCCAAAGGCATGAGTATTTACCTTAGATTGAACTTCCTGGAAACAGACTATGAGCTGTGGGACATACATGCAGGGATATCAGGAGTGCTTTGAAGGCGATACATCCAGGGGAAGTGAATAAATGCAGGGCTGGGCAGAGATGTAGTCTACTCCCAAATTGGTTTTTGTCTGAGGCCTCAGGCAGTTATGGGGGGAGCTCTAGAGTTGAGTGGTCCCCATGGAAGCAGGGGGCTGGGTGGGCAAGTCCCCTGAGATAGACAACGACTCTCAGTAACCAGCACAGCTTTGAAGCAGATAAGGAGCACGGGCCTGAAGAGACCAGGTGGGGGTAGCGCTCTCACATTATTACCATTTTTATCTACAATTCACAGCTGAATAAACTGAAGTGTGGAGAGGCTAGTTAACTCTTCCAAAAGGAGAAGGATCTGGTTTCCTGAAATTTTTGTCTGCAAAGATAAAACCTAATAAGTGCAAGGTACAAGAAAACTGAAATGATTTGAAGCCAGAACACACAAACTTCCTGATTAAAGGCACTGTTTTATCTAAGGAAAGGCTAAGCCATTCCAAAAAAAAAAAAAAAAAAATGTTGGTGACATATGAAATCATGAGAAAAAGAAGTGTTGATACTCGAGAAATCACCTCTAAAAACAGAAGATTCATGTAAAGACTTTGAGTAATCTTTTCCCCATTGAAGGAAAAAAAAATTCCTTTTCCTAAAACGGCCACCTCTAGAGAATCCACACACAACTGTTTATTCCCATCTTGATCAGCTCCCTAAGTAGATTGATCATACCAAAAGAACATTTTTAATGGGTATGGTTGTAATGTTTAAGATTTCTGGTTCTACTTTAGCACCCAAGAGCTTGAGTGACTAGTGTGCATGATGATTATGCTTTGCTTGTGTGAACAAGGCTACCCTGGACCTATCCCTGACTCATGGACACTCTCTTAACTAGAGGTAAAACAAAGCAGGCGCTGAGCACAAGAGTTTAAGGGTTAACTCTCAAGCTAGGTTTAAGAATCCCTGAGGCTGAAAGAAGGAACCCAACCCCGCCCAGTAGGTTCACTGACCCCCATCACAAAAAAAGAGAATTTTTTAGAACAAATCAGTAAAGCTCAGGAAGGGTTTATTAGGCAGAGTTCTAGAACATACTCAAGAGTGGAGTAAGAGGCCTCGAGAAAAGAAGACACCATGAAGCTTGAAACAGGCAGCACTTATACCTCTCTTGAAGGGTTGGAAGCCCCAGGGGTGGTGGCTCACTCCAAGAAGGGTGCCAGCCCATTCCACTGGTATGGGCCTCTGCTTTTGTGGTTTTGTTTGTTTTGGTTTTTGTGTGTAGATGTGTAATTTAAACATTCTTTAGATTTTCTCAATCTGTTTATCTTAGGATCAGGCTCCTGCTCTTTACTTTTTCAATTAAGCCAGGGTGTGAAGTTTCCGTACTCCTTTGGAATCTGGGTGTAATGGGTCTGGTAGGGCCATTCTTTTGGTTAAATATAACTAAAGAAATGTTGCTATACATCACCTTGGACAAGTTCGGCTGTTTCCTGGAAGTTGCAGTCTTTTTTTAAGACCATAAAAAAAATAAAAATGATACATAATTTCAAAACAAGATGATAGGAAATAAACAATGGTTGTTATATTGAGTATTGTTATCTTCAAAGTAGTTTTTCAGATTACCAGATATAGGCATGCAAAATTGATCAACAATTAAACATTAAATGTTCCATTCCACAAACCAATAGAAATTAGTAGTAGAATTATCTTAGCTATCTTGTGTATATATATTTTTTTTTCTCTTCTTTTCTCCTTTCCCCCATCCCAGTTGTTTTTTCTTTTGACCAGGTTCTTTCCTTTTTTTTTCTGTCTTTTTTTTTTTTTTTTTTTTTTTTGGTTTTTCTCCGGTACCGGGAACCGAACTCACGACCTTGCACTCGCCAGGCAGGGGCTTTTGCCGCTGAGCTAAATCCCCAGCCCCTTTTTTTCTGTCTTTTTGAAACAGGGTCTCACAAAGTTTGGGCCTATCTTATTTTTTTAAGAGAATCTGATTCTTTTGGGGGTTTTTTGGGTTTTTTGTTTTGTTTTTTGTTGTTGTTGTTTTGTTTTGTTTTGTTTTGTTTTTTTGTAGCAGGAATCAAACCATGATCTCAGGCTTGTCAGGCAAGCACTTATGCCACTGAGCTATATCCCCAGCCCCTGAGCAGTTTCTTTCCCTTTCACAATATCTACTGTACCTTTTGGATCTTATTTGCTCTTTCAGTTTCTCATACTATGGAAACAATGCAATGTTTACACATGCAAGCATGATTTATTTCACATATGAGTATGGTCTCTAGTTGCATCCAGTTACCTATAAAAGCCTCAAGTTTATCTTTCTTTATGACTAATACTCCATTATATAAAAATACCACACCTTTTTTATCCATTCCTCAGGTGATGGACATTTGGCTTGTTTCCAAGATTTAGCTATGCCAAATTGTGCTGCTATAAACATGGGTGCATATACATCACTATTATGATGTTTCCAATTCTTTTGGAAAAAAATACCCAGAAAGGGAATAGCTGGATCAAATGGGACCTTTAATCTTAATTGATGGTGCTGAGAAAACTGGCTTTCCACATGTTGAAGACTAAAACTAGACCCATGTCTATCACCATGCAACAAACTGAGGTCAAAATAGATCAAAGATCTAAATATTAAAGCAGTAACACTAAATCTACTGGAAGAAAATTTAGGTGGAAATCTTGAAGACATAGGACTAGGCAGAGAGTTTATGAACAAAAACCAAACTGCACAGGAAATACTTCAAACAATCAACAACTGGGATCTGACCTTACTGAAAAGTTTTTGCACATCAAAAGAAATCACCGACAGAGTAAAAAGAAAACCCACGAATTGCAGTCTTTTTAAAAAGTACAATTTTATGTTATGATTTTCTTGCCTTCTTTTTAACTATCTTGTATTCCTCTTATCCTACTTCATGCCCTGCCAAGGCCACCAAACATCCTCTCAGTAGGCAGCCTTTGTTTGACACAGTGTTCATCAGCTTTCCATTGCTGTGACAAAATACCAAAAATGATCCACTTCCAAGAAGAATGCTTATTTTGGCTTATAGTTTCAGCTCATCTCATGGCAGCCAACAAGCAAAGACAGGAAGGGATGAGCTCTCAGTACATCTTCAAGGGTACAGCCCCATGACCTAAATTACTTCCACTAAGCCCCACCTTCCAGAGATTCTGCCACCTTCCAATTGCAGCACAACCTAATGACCAAGACTTTAACACATGGCTTTTGAGAGACTTTTAAGATACAAACTGTAACAGATGCCATCCCAGTAAGAGGAGCCAATAATTAGAAAAAGGTTGGGCTTTCAGTGAACACTGTAGGAACCCTGGACCAACAATCTAAATATCACACTATTTTTATTACCCTGCATGTTCTCTACAATCAAGCCATAGGATTAAAAAATATTCCATTGGAATTAGACTGTAAATATCTCAAAGATGGGGCTAGATTTATCTAGTTGCATCTCTAGCACCCAACAAAAAGTAAATGCTGACTCCTCTATGTAATTCAGATAAGATACCACATAAATAAGTTTTCTGGTAGCGGAGCTGTTATTCAAATAAAAGAACACTAATACACTAGTACAACATTTTAGTTCATATAATAATAATATCCAATAATAGTAACATCCACTGGACACTTAGTGTGTGTCCAGCGCTGTTCTTTGTGTAGTTACTTCGAGTAATTTGCATGTAGTAATTTATTGAATCCTCACCACAATATCTAGGTGTTATTATTATTTAGTTCACAGGTGAAGTTAGGCAAAACATTGCCACTCAGATACATATAAGAAAGTCTACTTAAGGTGAAAATTCTCAGGAGCCAAATAACTAATGAATGACAAAAATAAAATCTTAGTTTCATGTTTCAACCAATAGGACTTATCTAAGCCAATTTATAACAAGTGTTTCATCTTTTGGACAGGATAAGAGAATGAAAAATACAGTTTTGCTTGGTTTTTCCTGACACCTTAATGCATTATATTGATTTATAGATGCTTAGAAATCTGGCTTTTTTTTTTCATTTTGCTGCAGTGTAGTTTATTGTAGAAGCATTTGATAATCTATTTTATTAATCCAATCTGTTATCTGTTATTGCTTTACTAAAATGTATCTGCTTGTTAACCTATACATAACAAGCCGTGTATCTTTGAGCCAAACCCTTAACATTCAAATCTATATTAGATAAACAGAACCAATAAGATACATAGACAGATATATATAGATAGATAAATAGATAGATAGATGATAGACAATTTATTATAGGATGAGCTAACATGGTTATGAAGATGAGAAGCTGATCTGCCATCTATAGTCTAGAGGGCTGGGAAAACCAGTGGTATATTCAGTCCCAACCAGAAGGATTGCTAATGACGTAGCTCTCAATCCCAGGCCAAATTCCTGAGGACCAGGGGGTGTTCCTGGTGTAAGTGCTGAAGTTTGAAAGTGGGAACCTGGAGCTCTGACATTCAAGGGCAAGAGTTGATGGATATCCAGCTCCAGGAGAGGAACAGAATTAATTCTTTGCCTTTTTGTTCCATTTGTGCCCTCAACAGACTACACAACATTTCTGTGAGAGACCTTCTTTACTTAGTCCACTGATTCTAATGCTGATCTTTTCCAGAAACACCTGCAAGTACACATGCAGAAATTACACTCAACCATCTATCTGGGTGTCCCTTGACCCAAAAAAGTTGGTACATAAAATTAACTATCACATGTTCTATGTCTTTCTCTTAAAATCAGTAAGGAGAGAGAGGGAGGGAGGGAGAAGGAAGCAGAGGAGAGGGGGAGGGAGAAAAGAGAGAGAAGAATTTCAGTAAATATCCAAATAGATAGTATTTACTGTTGCTTCTTTCAATAAATAAATTTTGGGAGCCTCCCCAGTGCTAGGTATCTATTACAGCTTGTGCCTATAGTCCTCCTAATGGAGATGGCTGGGTCTAGGGTGCGTGATGCTGAGATCAAGGATGTGATGCTGGAATTGATTTGGTGCAATGCTAGGATTAAGGCTGCCCCACCCTGAGTGTGAGTGCTACCCATCCTAAAGGTGAGCCACCTGGATAGAATATAAGGGACAGGAAGAGAATCACTGCTTGTCACTTTTCACTTGCTGCTTTTTTGCTGCTTCACTGCTTTGCTGGCTTTTGCCCACATGAAAAGTTTCTGCTCTGTAATGTCCCTCTGTCATGCCACACTGTCATGAACTGAAACCTCAAAAAACTGTAAGCTGAAATAAACCTTTCTTCCTTTAACTTTGGGTGCTGGGTATTTTGTCTCAGCAACAAGAAAAGTAACTAAGACAGCATCTTTTGGACCCAGCAACTGGCCCACAGGAGGAATTCAGGTGACTAGCTCCTCCCCCATACATCAGAGGGACCAGGTTACCAGGGGAATGCAAGCCATATAGTAAGCCCATGGGAACACACAATGAGCAAGCAGGACAAGTGGGGTGGAAAAGTTCAAAACAACATTAACAATATGAGCCAATGGGTGGTAAATTAGGTGAGTCAGTGCTATGCTTGGCAAAAAAGACACAAAGAATGGAAGTAGGTCAGTGGGGCCACCTCTTTTCTTTTTTAAACTTAATTTTATTTTATTTTTATTTTTCTCTTTCTTTCTTTTTCCTTTTTTCTTTTCTTTTTTCTTATTTTTTTCTCTTTTCTGAATGGCTTGGGAGAACTCCAGCCACAGAAAACTAATCCCATTCCCCCAAACCCAGAGACTGAGTTCAGATAATCTCTTATTTATTCCTTCCTTCTTTCTTTCCTGCCCTCCTCTCTAGCTTCCCAGAGCTTGTGTGATCATCCTCTGTCCTCCAACCTTGCTTTTACTTCCTTTTCAGTTATCTTTGTTTATCCAATATCCTTAAATTTCCACACCACAGGGTAAAACCACTCTACCAAGGGGAAACACTTTGCATACAAGACCTAATATACAATTTCATCATATAATTATAGATTTTGCTCTTATGGTTTAAGTTACAAAATTAATATTTACCAGTTTGTTAGTTTCTGAACTGTGTCCGATGCTATTATTATTGCTAATTATAGTACTTAAGCTAGCATGTCGTATCTTTTGTAATCAGTTGGTCTCCCTTCCATAACAATACTGGAAAGCTCTGGGGTAATCACCTCACCCCAGCCCAACATCAAAGGACTGGTAACTGAGCCAAATAAGTACCAATATTCCACTCTTAATTAATTGGGAAGGTCAGATCTTGGAACAGACACAAACCAAGAACCTCCTGCACACAGAAGGCCTCCCTGAAGAATAGACTTTTTCTAAGGAGGCCTTGATACAGGTGATATAGCTACCTACTACAAAAACTTAAAAGGATTAATACATAAAACAAATTTAAAAATTTTTGGAATAGTAAATGACAAGACACAGAAGCAAAGCACAATCTCAGACCTCCAACCCACCAAGAACAAGTCCAGAAGACATAGAGATAGAGAAAAATTTCACACACCTGAAATTTCTGAAATGATAGCAACCAAAGTAAATAAACAAATCCATGTGGCTATGGAGGAAATCAGATCAGAAATAATCTCTGTTTTTCTATTTATGATATATTTCAGATCAGAAATAATCTGTCAGATAAAAAAAGAAATGACAACCCTAATGGAATAATTGCTCAGTAAATCTAGAGTAGGCATAGATTAAAAAAAATAGAAAAGTATAGGAAAATGGTGCAAATGTTGAATGAACAATATAGAAAGAAATAGAATGCATGAAACAGATTCAAATAAATATCCAGGAAATTTTTAAAATTCCATTGAAACCTGGCAAAATTTCTTGAATGAAACTGAAGACAGACTTGCAGATGTTGATGTTGAAGACAGGATTGCAGAAGTGATCAAGAAAGGAAAGATCTCTTAAAAATAACAAGGGATAAGGAAATTCATTTCAATAGCTGCATGACAATGCAAAGAGAAACAATATAAGACTGATAGGAGTCAATTAAAAAGTGGGAGTCAACACAAATGACATAAAAAGACTATTTCCAGAAGTAATAGCAGAAAATTTCCCAAACATGAGAACAGAATCTGACATATAGTAAGTGAGACATATAGAACTCCAAATAGGATGACCAAAATAAATCTATACTCAGACATACAATAATTAAAATACCAAAAAGTCAGCACAAAAACAATACTAAAAGCTATGAAAGAAACAGATCACCTACAAAGGAAAGACATTTAGAATCACAGCTGACTTCTCAACACAAACCCTCAAATCAAGAAGAGCTTGGAGTGAAGTATTTCAAGTCCTGATAGAAAACAACTTCCAATCCATATTGATGCACCCTGCAAAACTATCCTCCAAAATTAATGGAGTAATAAGATACTTCCATGACAAAGAACAACTGAAAAAATTCATGACCACCAGAGCAACCTTACAAAGAATGCTAAAAGATATTCTAGACAGAGATAAAAATGACCACAGTTTCCAAACAACAGAAAGAAAGCACCAGGCAGGGTAAGCAATTAAACAGAGAGACAAAGCAGGGAATCAACACCAGGAAAATAACATAACAAAGATAAGCCCGTACATATAAGTTATAACCATCAATGTAATGGCCTGAATTCACCAATCAAAAGAGACAGACTGGCAGAATAGATCAAGAAACAAGATACAATAAGCTGTATACAAGAAACACATTTAACTCAAAACAAACTTCACAGACTGAAAGTCAAAGGATGGAAAACAATACTCCATGCAACAAGAACCCAGAAAAAAATGGGTAGCTATTCTGTTTGCAGACAATGTGAACTTCAAACCAAGAATCATCAAAAGAGATAAAGAAGGTCACTACATACTTGATAGGGGAAAAATTCAAGAGGAAGACATATCATAAATATATATGCATCAAATATGGGAGCACCCAACTATATAAGACAAATATTAATAGACATTTAAAAACCAAATAAGGAAAAACACATTTGTAACAGGGGATCTTCATACTCCATTGTCATAAATAGATAGACTAACTAGACAAAAATCAGCAAAGAAATATTAGAACTGAACAAAACCTGTGAACAAATGGAATTAGTAGACATTTACAGTGATCTACCCAAGAACATCAGAATATATATTCTTGTAGTTTGGGTTTACAAGGGAATAATTTAATACAGGACACAAAATTGTAGAATTATTTTACAGTAGTCACCCAAAGAATCAAGTACAAAAGTGTGCAGGAAATCTGTCCACACACTAGAGACCCAAAGAATCCAGCTGTGGATTCATTGCCAATCCCATGGCAATGCCCTGCATGAGTCCAGCTGAAGACCCAGAGCCCATGAAAATGCCTCCCAAGAGTCCAACTGGAGGCCTAGAGCCCACACAATAAATGTCTCATGCAAGTCTGTTTCATGGATCAGTGCTGGGAAGACCCAAAGGTCAGTGGTGGAATCCAGAAAGTCTGCACCTGTGGGATGAAGGATCTGTGCCAGCAGGCTGAGGTATCTACAGTGGAGCCAGAAAGTGATGCTCAAAGGACTAGAGCTTCCCCAAAGTAAACCTCAGCCATTCTCAGCAACAAAAAGTCCCGAGGCTCCTCTAACAATGAGAACAGCCGAGTTCATATCAGGAAAGCCAGCATGACAAGCTCCTCCAGGAGAACCAATAGCCCTAGGAGAACTAATAGCCCCCTAACAGCACTTGTTCTTCTTCCCCCATCCTCCTTTTGATTGTGTTAGCAACAATCCTCAGGTGGGTCTTCCACATCTAGCATAAGACTCATTCAGTTCAACTGCATGTTACAAGGTGACCAACAGTTGTAAATCCACCACACACATTCTTCTTAGCTGCACATGGGATGTTCTCTAAAATAGACCATATATCAGCCCATAGAATCACCTTATCTTCAACAAAGGAGCCAAGCATGTTCACTGGAAGAAGGATAGTCTCTTTAATAAATGGTGCTGGAAAAACTGGCTTTCCACATACCAAAGACAAAAATTAAACCCATATCTATCACCATGCAGTAAACTAAAGTCAAAATGGATCAAAGATCTAAATATTAAAACCGAAACATTAAATTTACTGGAAGAGAAAGTAGGTAGAAGTCTTAAAGACATAGGGGTAGGCAGAGAGATAAGGAACAGGAATATCCATTAGCTTAATGTCTGTGGCTCCTGGCTGCTCTCTTACTCATTCCTGCCCAAGTGATGAGTTTTAGAGAAAAACTAGGAATGGTAACTCCCTTTTTCCCTCCTAGCCTATTTGGAATCTGACTCCTTCAGGGAAGACTGTCTCTGCAGTGTTCTGGTTTCTGAGGTCCACGGGGCCATACTGTAGGGAAGTCTGCTGCTGGAAATGTCAGCCCAACTTGGGTCTACCCTTAGGAAGCCTGTAAGTGTCCATTCAGCACCCAAGCCACATTTCCCAGTGCCGCTTTCTTTAGTGATAAAGATTATATTTTGAGTTCCATCTTCCTGTTTCTTGCCTGTCTTTCAAATGGTGCTAAACTTGATGGATTTGAATAGCGAAAGGTCATGTGTAAAGTAACATTTCTTGAGTTACTTACCTTCAAATAACTTCAAACTTAAAAGCCACGAATAAAGTGACATTTATTGAATCTCCTCAATTCCAACACTTGTTGGGTGTGGTAGTGCCCACCTATAATCTTAGTGCTTAGGAGATTGAAGCAAAAGGATCGTGAGTTCAAGACTAGCCTGGTCTATATAAGGAGTCTGAGGACAGCCTAGGCTTCATAGTGAGTTTGAAGCCAGCTTGGGCCACATAAGGAGACATCGTCTCCAAAAAAGAAAAATCTAACACTTACATATTCATCTTAATGTTTCTTGAAAAAATATATGACCTGTTAACTAAACCCTATGATTGTATAGATATTATTTTTAATATGAAACTAATTCTTTTAAGGGGATCAACTGAATAATTGTGATGGAGTCAAACTATGAAGAAAACAATAACAAGGTAGTACAAAATTATGGATAGAGATTTAACTCCATGGCACAGGACCTGCCTGGCAAGCATGAAGTCCTGAGTTCAATTCCCAGTACTCCCCCCAAAAATTATGAGTTTGGTAAATTAAATATTTGGTAAGTTAAAAATTATGAGTTTGGTAAATTAAAATATTGTGAATTATGTGAATAATAAAATAATAAAAAGTTTGAGTATTGCTACCCCAAAGAGAGCACTGTGATATCAGGCATGTCCTAGTTCCATCCAGGAGTTTCATCATACAAAAAAAAAAAAAAAAAAAATCAGTTGTCTATTCAGAGAAAAGTTTATAACTTAATGAAACCTTATCTAACATAAGAAAAATATGGAATAACAGCTGGTAAGTTAAATTGAAAACATCAGTATGAAATGATAACTTTTAAAAATATTGTTCAGCTCTGAGGGACCCAGCAGCAGCATCAGTAGCACCCTGGCTCAGGGCACACTCTAGTGCACTCCCTTGCTCCTAGAGTTTAAAGTTATTTTCTACTGAGAAGAAACAGAATCCCTTAAAGGATAGCTAATTCCATGATTTAGGATAGAAAAAAAAGTAAAGCCTTCCTCCATCATTGTTTTGTTGCCATAGTCCATAGCAAGAATGCTTTCAAGGATGATACGGTCGGCACATACAGGATAGGGAGCGCATAGAAGACACCCACCATGGACTATATGGTGACAAACTTTCACTGTAAAATAAAATACAGAAAGCAAAAACAAATCAAATGTAAACCCAAGTCAAAAACAGAATGTGGCCACCCACTCCTGTGGGCCCTTCCATGAAGCCTCATTCCCATCACACTTCCTGACCTTCCTGTTCACTCCTGTAGTGATAATTCCCTCTGGGTTTTTATACGTTTATCATCCTGGTGTGCATTCTAGGGTACGATAGTTTAGTCTTGCCCACTATTTTTTAAAATATGATATGTCACTATAGTTTTGAGCATCAAAATCGTCATCAACATCATCAGCATCATGATCACAGCTCAAAGGATGATGAGCCTGGTAAAAGTCTTTCAATTCCAAATGACTCAAAATAGAAAAGTTAATGTGACATCTGCCCCAAAAGTCACTGTTATAGAAAATGATGAATATAATAGATCATGGGTACTTTTATTGATTTTAATCATTAGGAGTGCTTAATATTCTATTAACTTTTTAACCTCCTGGGACATGGTCATCTGCCTTTCACTGTTTAGAAGAAAGAAAAAAAAAAAAAAAAAAACACTGGAAAGGGTAAACCAGATAGTCCCAGGAAAGGCAGATATCAAGAGCAAAAAGGCTACTTGAAAGAGTTAAGTTAAACTCGGAGGTATGATAGACACTGTGAAATGATAGGAAACCACCGAAGAGTAAAGGGCTTCTGGGATGTGGGAAAAGA
>NW_004955415.1:8202693-8225097 GCF_000276665.1 Chinchilla lanigera | reverse complement strand
TATATATATATATATATTTTTTTTTTTTTTTCCAGCTCTGAGGGACCCAGCACACTGTAAGACAGAATACTTACTATGGAAATGTGGCTTAGGGGAGACTCACTTTGACAGAAATGAAAAAAACCAGACCAAGAATTAATCAGTCAATACACCAAGTCCTTCATTGGAAGATGTTCTGAGAAGATAATCTTTTCTTTGGGTCTGCTAAGAATTTTGTGACCCCAAAAGGGGAAAATAATGATACTAAAACCCAGAGAGTATAACAGAACCAGCATAAAAAGACAAGCACAGAAATAAGAAAGGCATCATATCCATGCTTTAGAGTAGATTTAAGTGAAACTATAGTAATAAATTCTGTAATCTTTGTTTTTATATGTTAGGTTTTTGATGTTTAAAAGGATTAGCCATTATAAAAATATAATTGCAGCTAGTTTAAATTGTTTTAAATGACTTGCTTAATACATTTATAATCAATGTTTAAAGGCCTCAAGAAAAATTGGTTTTCAGTTTTGAGTATCAGATTCATGAGCTTAATAAATTAAACATTAAAGCCAGGTGTGATGGTGCACACCTGTAATCCTAGCACTCAGGAGGCTGAGGTAGGAAGATTGCCATGAGTTTGAGGACAGCCTAGGCTACATAAGTGAGTTCAAGGCCAACCTGCGCTACATAGTGAGACTCTGTCTCAAGTAAAACAAAAAATAATAATAAATTAAGCATTAAACAAAGAACAACTCATTGGGAACATTCCTCACTATGCAAAACAGCCTTTAGACACCAAAGGCTAAAGGACCTAGAGAAAGGTGCTCTACTTTGTACTAGCTATCTACTCCCATGTAATGAATCATCCCAAAACTTACTGGCCCAAAATACTTGTTATCTCCCAGTCGACCATCCCATAGATCTGAAATCTGGGCAGGGATTGGCTAAGGGGTTTGGGCTGCAGGCCTCCCATAGGCTGCTCCTCCCCAACTAGGGAAGGGGTCCCTTCTAGACTCACTCCCATGGTCACTGGCAGGACCCAGTTCCTGAGTTGTGGACTGAGGCCTCAGCTCCTCCCCTGGCTGCTGACAGGTGACCACCTGCTGCTCTTTGTCATGTGCATCTATCCAGGAGGCACCTCGTGACATGAGGCTGGCCTCATCTGCCCAGGAAACAGCCAAAGCCATGGAAGAAGTCCTAGGCTTTTATTATCTAATCTCAGAAGTAACATCATATCATTTTTGCCATATTTTACTGTTAGAAATAAATTACTAGGTCCAATCCATACTCAGGGTGAGGAAGCATTTATACACGGTTAGGAAATCCAGGAGATGGAGACCATCGGAAGCCAACTTAGAAACTGTTCACTTGTTCCTAATGCATCAGCCCATAAGACAGTGATACACAGAAGGCCCTGCAAGTGAACTAAATATCTCTACAAGTATCATCTCTACCAAGTCTTTGTTGAAACCCTACATGCCAGGCAATGTGGTAGATGCTGGAGATACAGTAATGGATGAGTCTCATAGATGATCAGGGCACCCAACACTTAAAAAGAAAAAGAGTTGGGGCTGGAGATTTAGCTCAGCAGCACAGTGCCTGCCTGGCAAGTTCAAGGTTGTAAGTTCTATTCCCAGTACCAGGAAAAAAACAAACAAAAAAAAAAGAGTTAACTACTCTCTACTCTCTTTATTTCTTGACATCTATCAATTTATTTTGCAAGTATTCATTTAAGTCTCTGGTTCCCTGTGAATCTATGATGTCTCTGAAGGAAGATACACTGTCCTTTTTTCATTTGGGGGGGCTGTTTGTGTCTTGTACATAACAGACACATAGAAGACCTCCAAAAGAGGGAAAACTTTGAACTTGGGAAAAGCAGATATGGTCAGTTTTCTATAAGCCACTTATACCTTAGTATAAATTGATGACCCCAGTCTTCTGAGAAATAATCATTGATGAGAAAGAGGGCTTGGGAGCTGGATATAAGTGATCCTAAGATGAGTTGTACAAAGAGGAAGCTCATTATGTTTTAAAAAAAAAGAGAGAGAGATAAAGGCTGATTCTAGTTTTGTTAAACCATGACTTAACTGCCCCCTACCCCTGCCTTTCAAACACTGAGGAAGATCTACTGCATTATGGCTCCAGGTGTTTTCTTCTCTGGATTCTACATGTCCTTTAATGCAGGCAGTCATTATGTGCCACAGTTTTGACACTGACATAACTCCATTTCTCTCTCACATAATTGCATGAATGTGAGCTCTCTATAATTACTGTGTTTAATTAGAAAATGACGAGATGAGACTAATGAGGACAGGTGATAACAACAACTGTGAACATTTCTTTCAGATTTACTTTTAGTGTGAAGTTCACTCTGAATAGGCTCTAGTGTACCACAGAGGGTTGTTTTTTTTTTTTTAAAGAAATGTCACCATCACTCATCTAAATGAATATATTACCAGAGCAATTCATATTTGTGGAAGATTTAGAATAAGAAAACATCATCTTCCCTATGACCTAAGCTTAATTGATGTTTTGGGTCAGTTTAATTTAGAGAGCAAATTACAGATCACAAAGTTAATGCAAAATGTTTTTTAAAATGTTTAAATGTGCAACTCCCTCATCGATAGATATCTTACCTGGAAGCCAAAATAAAAACAAGGAAAACTGCAGGGTTGCTCTAGAGACAAAGATTTTAAGGTCTAAGTACTCTTTCCTTCCTCAAAAAATCCCCTAGACAGACAGGGAGAGGAATATATTGTCATTTCAAACCATAAGTGTCTTCCAGGAAGGACAGGTCTGGGAAAGGATGTAGGACTTGGTGTGTAAAGTATAGATAGCCCTGGAGGCTGAGCTACAGGTAGGAACAGGGGCCAAAAAAGATGAGTTGTCCCCCTGACAGAATAAGAGTAGGACTAGACTAAGATGGGGAGCAGGGAGGAAGGAGGAGTCAGCTGGACAGTTCTAGTGACTAGCACAGCCCACAAAAGAAGTCTTGCTGTCTCATTACTACTACGCAATATTGGTGGACGTCTACTGTGCTCCACATATTTGTACTAGGTCCTCAGTCAAACTGTACCATTTTCAGTGCAGTTTGACTTCCCAATGGCCTATGAAAGCCAGTATTTTTGAAGTTCACTCAAAAAATGCCTACTAGTCACTCCAGGTGGGCCTGGTGTCCCAAGAATAAGTGGAAATAGGAGATGATCAGTGAACTGAATTAATTTCATTGTTAAAATGATTCAAGGAGTCAGCAAGTTGGAAATGCTTAAAACATGGTCCTCCACACAATAAGGCTGATGTGTACTTATTAAATAAATATATTTTATACATAGTCACTAAACCAGACCCAGCTAAACTGGCCAACGAGAGGAATCAAAAGTCACAGAACACAATTCCACTGGTTAGCAATAGTGTGTTCCTCAGATTGTAAAGCCAAATTCATTTGACCAAAGCCGCAAAACTTTAATCTCATTGTCATAAAGACTAAGTCTTTTTTCATCTTTGAATTCTGAGGACATAGTACGAATATGTGGAACACAGTAGAAATTCAGCAAGAAATTATTTGATGAGTAAATGAATGGATAAGTGTTACATTTTAAAAGACAAGCATCTCTCTGAAAAATTTTTGAGCTTTTAAAGGGGATAGTATTGTTTTTGTTTATATGCTTGTCTTTCTGAAACAGGCTTTTGCTATGTAGTTCAGGTCTTGAACTTACTATGTAGCCCAATCTGACCTCAAACTAGAGACAATCCTCCTGCCACAGTCTCCTATATACTGGGATTATAGGAGTGATCACAGCATCATCATGATGATTTTTAAAATCTTCGTGTTTGTTTCTGCTGGGCATGGTGGTGCACGCCTGTAATCCCAGCACTCGGGAGGCTGAGGCAGGAGGATCATTGCAAGTTTGAGACCAGCCTGGGCTACAAAGTGAGCTCAAGGCCAGCCTGAGCTGCATAGCGAGACCTTGTCTCAAAAAGATAAAAAAAAAAAAAGTAATAACTAAATAAATCTTCATATTTGTTTCTATCTCTAAAGGGTTCTCATATTCCTAAGAATACCAGTTGGCTAACTTTGTCCTAAATTTATTTCAGTTCTTCCCTACCCACTGGCAAATATTTGTAGTTTACAAATTGGAAATACAATATTTTAGTGCAAATATACCTCTACTAGTAGGAAAGAACTCAGGTATATATAGTTTGCATGAAGGGTGTCATAAATATTATTTCCACATGCAAAGAACTGTAGACAAACCCTGTGGTTCTACTTTCAAAATAGTATATATCCATACTTCAACAGCTTTTTACTACATTGGCCCAAGCATTTTTGCAATAGTCTCCTAGCTGCCTCCCACATCTATCTTTTGCCTCTAGCATCTTCTCTCAAAACAGCAGCCAGAGTGGCCTGCTAAGAAAAAGTCAGATCACGATCCACCCCTGCTCCAAACATTTGTATGAGCTGGCATCCAATCAGAAGACAAAAGCTACTCTAGATATTTCAAATACAGGGAATATATTACCGGATTAGTAACTGCAGGAAGTTATAATCACCCTAGGCTGCAGAAACAAAAAGGAAATTGGTGAAACACTAAGCCTGAAATCAGAGGCACTAAAGTCACACTGTGTTTTAATTATTTCCCCACTTGTCTCACTGTGTTTTAATTATTTCTTTACATATCTGTCTCTTCTACTAAAACTGTAAGATTCATGAACTACCAGAGGGCCAGTGGTTCTCTGGGTAACTGTACATCAAGCAACTAGCAGTACTGTCCTTAAACTCTGTTTGTAGTCAAATGTTCCTATTAAAAAGCAGCAAATACATAAAGGTCTCTTGATATCAGTCCTTTTTTGTGGAAAGGCAGGAGAGCCCATAGCTACATGAAACGGAAACAGAGATAGGAGACCGCTACATGCCAAAGCACTGGAGGCTGATGAGCAGGAGCAAGAAACGACAGGCACAGTCGCCATGGCTTTGGAAAACATGTTCAGCTTCTTTATTAGAAGTATTTGTATTACCCCAAAAAAATTCCATTCCTGAATTATTTTAGCAGATGTTACAGAATAATAAACAAATCTTAAAAAATTATTAAGTTATGAAATCAAAATCAAAATCCTAGAAAAGCAACAAGTCTCAATAGATAACAGCTTTTACAGTGTTATTCACAAGGGCTGTGGGAGAGAACAGATTTTGCAATGTTATTCTCAAGGGATATGGGAGTGGCTGTTAGAGACACAAAAAAGTTCACTAACAGAAGTGCTTTTTAAAAATTTCCTAACCAACTTTAAGAGGAAAGAATCATCCTTACTAAGTGCATCCCTGAACAGTAGAAATATCACTGCCCAAAATTAGTATTGGTTAGTTTTTCTCTCAGAGGTTTCAAGTAGATACCTATAAAATATATGCAGTCCTTCATAAAAAAATTGTGGCTAGATTCTCATGCCTAACACAGATTTGTTTATTTGGTAAGTATTCAGAGGCTGGAAGGAGTCCTATCACATACAGACTCGAGCACCAAATTTATCATAAGTGCCTTTGACTTGGCTTATAACCTCAACCCTTACAAGCATGCAAAACTGTCTTAGTGAATCTTGACCTCTGGAAGTGGTACTGATCACAGCCTGCATGGATATTACCAAAGCACAGCATGCAGGAGAGTCTGGAAGGAAAGGCCTCCTCTGCTTGCCTCCCTCCAGAATGAATATTCTGTTTTGCTTGCTGTGGCCTGCCAGGGTAGTCGCCATTAGCAATCCCTTCCCTCTTCTTTAAAACTTCTTCCTTAAAACTTCAGTTTGACCAATGACAATTTCAGATGAATTGTAAGCAACAGAAATTCAGTTCATCAGAAATCTTTTTATTCCTTTCTCTCTGAATAATTTTGCAAAATAAGTCCTAACCAGAAAATGACTTCAACCTACTGCCTGAAGTGTACATTTATTTGTTCACTGGTGCAAGGAGAAAACTGAGCTATGTCAAATGAGATACATGCGCTCGTTCCTGGAAAGATCATTTTAGAACCAATCTCAAAGCTGACTAATTCAAAAATGCCCCTGCTACTTAGACCTACATGGAGATGTTACCAGCCTCATGAAATTTATTCCAATAACTGAGTTTCGCTAGTAGTGGAAGTAATTGCGGTTGCATTGGCTTCCTTGCTAAGAAAGGGAAGGGGAGAGGGTGGTTTATTAGAAAAACATTAGGAAGGGTGCAATAAAACATTAGGAAGGGTGCATGGAAAAGCCACGGCTATTGATTGCAAATCTGACAAGGCTGCAGGCCATTCTCATTGCAGGCAGGACACCTCAGGGCCCGGTAGGACTCCTTAAATCTGTTGGCCAGCATGGAGAACTTGCTGCCATGGCACAGGGAGCAGGTAGCACTGCCAGACCCTCGGCAGTGGAAACAGTTGTCCTCAGGAAGCTCCCCATCCTGCAAAAGACAGGTCAGTGTTTAGTAGAGCAGCAGTTAAGTCCACTGTTCACATATAAGTCAATATAGTACTCAGTTGTGGCAAAGTGTAGGACAAAATTAGAGAAAAATGCTTCCCTCAAATGCCAGCAAGGACATTGGCGGGGACACAAAGTAATCACAGGCAGTTTATGGGAGTGGATTTTTCTGATAAACATCGCTAAGGTGGCATCCTCTGCCGGCACATCTGGCATTGTGAGTCTTCACATCCTTCATGACCCTTGTTACCATTTGACATGTTATTTCTGTAAGTTCCGTTAGGGCAAAGACTTTATCTCCCTCATTGCCAGATACTAATAGTGAACTCTTGTAGCAGGAGACCTTCAAAGACCTTCCAGGCATCAGTCCATCTAATCCTCCTCACAGCATCCCAGGGAGATGGCCTGAGTGCTCTCACCCCTGTCACACATAGGAAAATGAAGTACTGAAAAGCTAATTGCTGATGTTACACACAAGGTGTGGAAGAGGAGGAGATAGATTTTTATCTCAGGGGGCTGAACACCAGCATTCATTCTCCTAATGACTATGTGCCCAACTCCTCCTCATAGTTTTCCTGTACTATGCTCCAGAAAGATCGTGTGACTGAGAGAATCAGTAGATGATTAATTAACCAATTAATTAGTCTTCAAAACCTAGCTCTGAAATAGGAAATATTTTATTCTCCTTGAGGAATGTGTAAGCCCAGCGATCAAAACTTCTGTGTTCTGGAGCCAAAGGACTAGGGCTAAGGCTATTGTCTGAGGTCAGCTGCACAACTTGGACAATCCCCTTAGCCTCTCATAATCTGCATTTCTACTTGTGAAATGGGAATGATAATACTTATACTTCTTAGTAGCTGGAAAATTAAATTTCAGGCCATATATATAAATGCAGTGTTCTCTGGCTTATTACATGTTCCCCCATAAAATTCAGTTCCATTTTAACCCTTCTAATAATTCTGTAGTCTTTGAGTCTCACTCTGTTCAGAAAATGTCCCTTTCCTATTGTCTTCTTTTCCCTGAAGACATCTCAAGGAAACTGGCAATCTCACACTTCTTATAAATTGTGAGTCTCCCAAGAAGTAAGCATGACACCAAATCATTTCGAGGCAAGTGCAGAAACAAATCCTGTCCACTTCATCTGCCTAACGTCTTCTCAAGTCCATCCTTTTTTCTCCATCCTTCATTCACAGTCCCAGCCCAGATGCCTACCTACTGTGGCCCTGAATTCAGGGTGGAGCCCTGCCTGTTAGAGACTTCCATAGATATCAGTCTTATTAAGTGTCTACGGTAGTGGTTACTACATGGAAAGTACTCAGGAAACCTCTCAATAAACACTTGCCCTCTAGATAAAACCTTATGATGAAATCCAATCTCCTTAGCTGATTTAATTTTTTGTCATTGCCCCTATCAGGCTCTTGTCTTCAGGCCTCTCTGTACTTGGTCTCCAGGGACCCTTCCCCACTCCCAGTCCAGCCAACTCCCACTAATTAGCTGAGTACCTCTTCTCTGGGAAGCCACACCTCCCCACCAGGAGCCCACCCAGGGCTGAGCACTGCTTCTAGCGTGCCCGTCTCCTACTCTACCAAACTCCCACTGGTTAGACAGAGCACTCCCTGGCTAGAACCTTTTCACCAGTGCTTCCTGAACATATAGTACAGCGCCTGCTACAATATTTGTTTTTCACAATGGTGTGCAGAGAACCATTTTTGTTCTTAAATTCTAGGAGCAAGACAGCTGGAGTCCATTGGACAGCTCCACCCAGCTAACACCTTTGTTTTATAACCTAAGAATTAAAAAAATGTCTGAAAAGGGAGGCGCAGGTTTCAAAACTGGCTCCATCCTAATGTAAATTGCTTAGGGAGGTATTAAATTTAATTTACACTAGATTTAGGGAATGGAAGTGATTATGCAATTGGCAAGAAACATGTCTGTGCACTCATTTGTTAATATTTCATTGATTGTTGCCACATTTAATAAATTAACAATGGAGAGATTTCTTTCCTTAAAGTATTCATAATAAATGTGTTTGCCAAAATATTCTTAACTCAAATTGGCATGATCCATTTGCCTGCCAAATCCAGTATGTTTTATGTTTTAGGTTTGATTGCAGTGTGATGTTAATGATATAAATCAACATTGTCAAAGAAAGTACAATAAACACTGCCGTAATGCTGTACACGTAAGCCAAAAACCCATTTGCATAAAACGCCAGGTCAGCTATTGTAAAATGGCCTGGTGAGCCTTATTGTAGAGAACTAAAACAAATTTTCAAACAAATGACATCTAATGTCATTTGGCTAAGATCAAGTCTAGGATATACTATGAGGGATTTCACTAAAGTTTCCATTCTTGTCCTGGGCTACCACTCTTTCTTAAATCACTTATGCTCAATGTGCTCTTTTTAATCATTTCATTAATTGAACAAGTATTCATTCAAAAAGCCCCCTTTATGGAAGGCAAAAAGAATATAAGACTCTTTCTTACCTTCTCAGTGTTTTCTAGAATTCTTCTTAGGAAATATTTCAAGGGAAGATATAAAATATAGCCACACAGCAAAGCTTAGTTCTAGAACCTGGCCAGCCCATTCCATCTACCTCTTACTGGCCCAATGAACAAAGAGAGGGATGTTAGCATTCATCACAGATTCAAAAGCTTATGTATCCAGTCAGAAGACTGCAGCGCAGTATATACAATCATAAGTTTGGCAAACAGAGGACATGTAAACTCTTTTATTTTTTTTTATTTTTTAATTTTTTTTTTTTTTGGTTTTTCTCCGGTACCGGGAACTGAACTCACAACCTTGCGCTTGCCAGGCAAGCGCTTTGCCGCTGAGCTAAATCCCCAGCCCCAGGACATGTATCCTCTTGCAAGTTACTGAACCTCTCTGAGCCTCCGTTTCCCCAGCCACAGACTGAGACTATTAGCAACACTTGCTTCGCAGAAGCCTTGTGAGAATAAAATAGGCTATTGCATGAAACGCACTGGGCCTGATATCTAGCTACCGTGAACCCTTAATATATGGCAGCTGCTGTTGCAGCTGATGATGATCTTACCATCATCATCATCGTCATCATCACCATTCTTATTATCATCTGAAAGGTGAGATCCCATAAAGGATAACAAAGGACAGATGATTTATAGCTTCGAATTCAGTGTGCACAAAGCCAGATATTTTTCCCTGCACACTTTACTGTGGCCCAATTCAATTATTCTTCTTTTCTTTTGTAGTTGATGTAGCGGTTCAAGCATGGCCTGGCTTTCAGCCTTGCCCTGCTCTTTCATCAGGCTCTCACTCTTCTTGGTTCTGTACAATGGAACAAAGACTGTCCCTGTCAGAAGGGGCTCCTTGATGTTCTTTGACCCTCTCTTTTGGAATAAAACTTGTCCGGGCATTTATTGCATGAGGGATTGGACAAACAAATAGTAATTTAAAACAGAGTTTAAAGGACAGACAAGTGAAGTATAACCTTTCACGGCAGCCTTCTACTGCACAACTCTGTCCTAGTTTACAGCCCTACAGCTAAAAAACACAGATCCCTTCAAATTGATTCTAAAGGTAATTGTCATATCAAGCCTGCTGTTGCTTTTTCATTCAGGTCTGCAGTGTGACCTGCATTTTACCATTTCTGGCCCTCTTCTGAAAATGTGTGCTCCTAGGGTTACAATACAGTAGAAGTGAAGTAATTAGAGATTTTAAGGGAGGGACAAATAATGCATCAAATCACAGTGTTAATTCATCAGACGTGTGCTCCTAGGGTTACAATACAGTAGGAGAAGAGAATTAATCAGAGAATTTTAAGGGAGAGACAAATAATGCATCAGATCACAGTGTTAATTCATCTGCCTGCTGCCTTGCTAGGTTTTTAATAATTCTACCCAGAAGATAATAAAGAACACCAGGAGAGTACTTCCTACTAGCTGGTACTTTGGTCCCAAATTCTAATCTTCTTCCCATAAACATTTAATGTTTACTGAGCATCTATTATATGCTGAGCTCTGTTTTTCTCGGCCCAGAACTACAATTTTACAACCAATATAAACATGAGCCCTGCCCTCATAGAGACCAAGTCCTAGTGGGTCAGATCAACCATTAACCAAATAACCACATACATGAAAGATTACAACTGAGGAGAGGGCCAGAGTCCCCTGACAGGTCAACTCAGCAGGTTTTCTCCTCGTGGAAGCCAAGGAAAATCTTTCTGAGAGGGTGAAGCCCCCCACTTAATGTCAGGTACAGAAGGCAAGAGAACCTAGGAAAACTTCCAGGCAGAGGGGATTTTCCTTTCATGGGAAAGAGCAAAGCACATATGAAGGGTGGATAGGTGGATAGCGTGTCTAGGGCAGAGAGCATGAGGAGACAAGTGCGAGAGATAAGGCTGGCAAGGCCTGCAGAGCTTTCTAGAACAAACAAGGACTTCCGGTTTTATCCTGTGACAGTTGAGCTTCATTGTCAAATTGATTGGCTTGGGAGTGGCCTAGGAGATTAGTGAAGCACACTTCTGGGTGTGTCTAGGTGGGTTACAGAGGCGTGACCTCGCACACTCTGTATGGCCCTTGCCCTTTCCTCCCTGGCCCTGTTCCCCTGCTTGGCTTCTCATCCACAGTGAACTAAGAGCTTTCATCCGTCATACCTTTCTGCCTTGATATTCGTGCCTGTAGCCAAATGACCGTGAATTCCATCTTTTGAAATCATAGGCCAAATAAACCTCTCCTCCTTTAAGTTGTAGGTGTCGGGTACTTTGTCCAGTGACAAAAGATATGTCCAAGATAGAAAAGGACATTAAAAGCTTTGAGGGGTGAGAGGTGTAAGAAGAGGGAGTGGAATCAGACTTTCATGTCAAAACCATTTTATTAAGTGTAATAGCAAGTTGGAAGAAACATGAGCTAAACTAAACTTTAGGCATCTCTGGCTGGAGCCCGGGTGGGTTGTGCTGAGGTACAGGAAGGGTAAGAAGAAAAGACAAGAAAGCAGTTCTGAAGAGGTTGTGCAAAGGAAGAGAAATGAGCTAGTAGGAATCCTTGGTATCTTGGCCTAATGCCATCAGTCAAAGGTCAGCTCTAACCTCATAACCTTCCCAGAGGAGGGAGATCACTCAGGTTCCTGAAAGCTTTTTGCTAATTTTTCCATAACAACCCACAGGTGACAAGAGTGAATCCCACAGCATGCTTCAAATCCCAATAGATCGGATCTAAGAGACAGCAAATTCATTTCTCCTACTACCCAAGCTTTTACCCTCTTAGTTTAAATTCATCAAAATTGCCTCCCTACCTCCAACACACACTTCGAATGAATGAATACCAGCTCTCTTTCCCCTTGTCTTTCATCTGAGCATGCCTAAGTGATAGTTTCCGAGGTGGTATGGGCTACATGAAGAAAACTCTATAGTATTTAATTTTACTTTATCTAAAAATAGGCAATAGAGTAAGCTCTATTAATGTTTTTGGTTTTTTTGGTTTTTTTGGGTTTTTTGGTTTTTTTTTGTTTTTTGTTTTTTTTTTTGTCTTTTTAAGACAGGGTCTCACTATTCAGTTTAGGCTGGCCTTGAGCTCACTTTGTAGTCCAGGCTGCCTCAAACTTACAATGATCCTTCTGCCTCAGTCTCCCGAGTGCTGGGATTACAGGCATGTGCCACCACGCCCGGCTCTGCTAATGTTTTTAAAGAAACTTTTATACCAATTTTTAATAAACTAGCTAACACTAACAACTTCACTAGTCGGCCAGTCCAGGGATCCTGGAGACACCTGACATTCAGTGTTACTGGCAGTAGCATATAGATCATTTGTTCAACTTTAGTATATCGCTACACACTGCAGTTTACTTATGCCTGGACACATGGACTTGCAAATGATATTGCTTAATTTTAACTAAATAATCTGCAAAATGGACATGTGGCATCAACAGTATCTGTGGACTGAGGAAAACCCCAATAATAGAAGCAGAAATGAAACCATAAGGACAAGACAGAATGGATTTTTTTCATCTCTAGGACTAGCTGTTCATAAGCCATACTGTACAGTGAAAACAAGAAACATCTAATCAGATCTGAAAGCAGTCAGCCAAAAAAAATAAGATTATGAATATTTGAAATATGGACTTAACTCTCCTTAATAACATAATAAACGTTAAAATTCCTTTACATCTATAGCATTTAAACATCTTAGCTATCTTATTCAAAAAGTTTTAAAGTAGTTCACAACCAAAACAGTTTGGAGACCATTGTTGCAGGGCCTGCCCCACTGAGTAGGACGGGCTGGCGCCCAGACGCACCTGTGTGTACCGATTAGGGGGGAACGTTCCTTCTGCCTCTTGCAGAGGCCCGTCATTCTGGTCTCTGTCTCCATAGCCTTCCTCCTTGTTCATCAGAGACTCTTCCTCAGCCTCCTCTTCCTTCTGGAGAATTTTCTTCATGAAGTCCCTCTTGTCCATTGGGGTTCGAATGATTTTCAGGTTATTGGTGTAAATGATTATTTTTCCAAAATCTATAATAGGTGGGGGCTGGAGAAACAGAATGAGCATGAAACTTTCTCCACCGATCACCATATACAAGGTTGCAGGACCTGTCCACACACCAAGAAGTAGGAGAGAAGGGATTTCTACAGCCAGTACTTGCAATCCCATCAGACTCCAAAGCTATAGTGCACTGCATGGCTTGTTTATTCCTTCTCAAAGCCATGAAAATCAGCTTCCTTCTTTTCATTCATACTAACAACCAAATCTCAACTACTCAGAGTGTAAGATTCCAGAGGGCAAGGTCTAGAGCTTCCACATACCACAGCAGTCAGTGCAGGGGTAGGCATGAGTGCTTGCTTCATAAATGCAAAGACACTATTTTATATGAATATCTCTTCCATTTTTTCCATGCGTACATAATATTAGTAGACACCATTCATGAAGTACTAATTCTGTCTCAGACATCATGCTAAGAATTTTACCAGCATGGTCTCCCTGCCACCCCCAAACATTCCTATGAAGTAGAAGCTCTGATTTCTACATTGTACAGATAAGACTGAGTCTTAGTAGGGTTAAGTACCTCCCCAAGGTAACAAAGTTAGTCAAGCACTATGGCTGGGATTCAAACCCATGTCATGCTAAATCCTATATTCTTCACACCTGTATTGCACTATTCACAAGTATCTTCCTCCTCAAATATATCAATGCACATATTCTGTTGTAACCTATTTTGCCATTATCCATATAATGTAAAAATCTTTCTATGTAAATAACTATATCCTAAAGTATCATTATTACTAGCTTATGTTCCTTTGTATGGATTTATCTTGTGTTAGCTAGTCTTTTGCTTGGGAAAAAATATCAGCAATACTACAATGCAGTACAGAAGCCAGGGATCAGGGTACAGGTCAGTGTTACAGCCCTTGCCTAGCACATACAAGATGCTGGGTTCAATACTAAACAGCAGCAGCCTGAGGAACTAAGTAGTTTGGAATTACTTAATCAAGAATATATATTTCTACCAGAATCAGGAAAGCATAAAGGGAAACAGCATTGGACCCAAATTCTACTGTCTACCTATGGTGAGATATGGGAGAGTTGTGTACCTCTCAGAATGCCAGTTTGCTCATCTGCAAATGGGCTGACATGTACCTGGTAAGCTCTGTTACAACAAGCCAGTTATTAAAATATAGAAATGTTTCTACATTGGGTGGTAAATAGGTACTGTCTTAGGAAACCTTAGTACCCGCCTGTGAACTAGCCTCCCTTTAGGGAACCTCTAACATCCCAAAACCCAGTGGATATGAGCCAGTGGGTAGGGCCTCAAGTTCTAGGACTCTGCTCTACTTTCTGCTAGCTTCCGTGCTGATTGGGGAATGACATTATTATTCAATATTCTTATTATAATCCCTGAGGCTAATGACATCAACTTCTGGGGTATGGGAGGCACTGAGGAAAATATATGAAACAGGTTTGGCAAAAGCTGGAGATAATATGCAAAGGTGTGCATTGTGATTTTTATTATTAAAAACTGTTCTTTGGTACAGCAGGCACACTCATGCTATACAACTAAATACCTCAGCATGAAATATTTTACCTTGCGTAGAGAACTGCACAAACCAAATCTATTTAGATCCTACAGTTAAGCAGTCTTGTGTGTAAAGCCTTCATATATCAGTCAAACCTGAGATGACAAGACTTCAATATTCAGGTTCCCTTCCCTGAAATAGTCATGAAGTTTTCAGGAACTATTTATTAAGCTGCAAGCTTCCTATCTGGCCCTGTTTTCTCTCCCTCTCCTCGATGGATCACGTAGCAGCTTCCTTTTCCTATTATTTTATGCACGCTGGATTCCTATTTCACACTCTGGACTATCAGTTTCTAAACACCAGAAGATAAGGATAGTGGTACTTTTGGAAGGTTCCATTTCTACTTCCACTAATAGCCAAAGAGATTCAGTTACCAGGAAGCATTCCTCACATCTAGAGCAATTTTTCTTTTCTTTTCTTTTTCTTTTTTGAAAGTAAAAACTCTCAGTTTGCAAAAAAGAATCTAAGATTACCTGCTCCAGCCCCCTGCCTCTAAGCTGCCAATGTCTGAGACACCCAAGATAATCCATATTTTTTAATATACTCCAGAGAGAGACAGTCCCCAATACCCCTGGAGGTGTGGTTAAGTTTTACCCATCTTGACAGCCAAACTCTTCTCTGTGACTAAGGAAACTCTCTGGTAGGGTTTCACATTATCTGGTTACATCCAATTACTCACAAGGAACATCCACTCTTGCATTACAGAGGCCAAGGATGGAGCCGGAATGTTTCAATCCCTTCCATTGTGTCCACAGTGGTAACCTGTGATACTTGAGCATTTGTAAACACTCCTGTGTCAGTGGCAACCTGCCTAGGGATTGTGATTCAGGCAGCATTAAACCTTTCCTTTGCTGTGTTTGCAAATGCAGAGATCCCTTTTTGGGTATTAGAAATTTAATGGGACCTAGAGACAGACCTGGTCTAAATTTTATTCAAATGTTATCTGACAACTGGGTGAGACTGTGCAGGTTGTTTGACCACTATTAAACTTCTGGTTTAGAATTCTTTGTACAAGATATAGAAATATAGTAAACATAGAATTATATGATATGTATAAAATAGGTTTTCAGTAAACATTACCTCTATTCCTTTCCCTTCTATTTTTAAACCTTATCAATTTCAGTCAGTTTTCATTCTTTAAAATATTCTGATTACTTAAAACTATTTCCTTTATTTCTCACATATAATTTTCAAAAAAGTCACCATTTCTTTGATGACTATCTGTTCACTGTTTACAATAGTGGGTAATATTTACTGAACACATGCAAGGTGCCAGGCATGATGCTAAGTGCTTAGTGTGTGGTATCTTTTTTTAGTCACCATAATGATGCTCTGGGGAGGTACTTCTATTACCTTCTATCATGGACAAGAACACCGACGCTTAGTAAAGTTAAGACACTTGCCCAAGTTCATACAGTAAGTGCGTAGAAATGTGTATCAAGGCCAAGTCTGATGACATCACAGCTCTTAATTTATTATTATGGTATCATAGTAAAATATATAGAACATAAAATTTACCATGTTAATCATTTCTAGTGTAGCGTTCAATAGCATTAAGTACATTAAGGTTATTGTATAGCCATCACCACCAGCTATCATTTCCAGAACTTTTCTTCTTCTCAGACTGAAACTTTTAATCCATTAAACAATAACTCCTTCTCCCCAACCCCTAACAGTGACCACTTCTGTCCTACTTTTTCTCCATGCATTGACTATTCTAGGTACATCATGTACAAAGAATCATACATTTGGTTTTTTGTGACTTGCTTAATTTCACTTAGCTTAACATCCTCAAGATTTATCCATGCTGTGATGTATTATTTCCTTTCTAAGGTGGAATACTATTTCCATGTATGTGTGTACTACATTAGGGTCATCCATTCTTCAGTCAGTGGACACTTAGGCAGCTTCCACTTTTAGGCAATTGTGAACTGCCATGAATATTTGTGGATGAATATAGGTAGTCACATTCAGACACATTCCTTTGAATCATTGCATTTATCTGCTACCCAGTGTGGTCTCATAGCTGGTATTTACTGGGGTTATTTCAAAATAGGATTCACTATTTAAAATTGTGATATCCAAGGTCTCATTTCCTTCTTTCTCATATCGCATTACCCAGCCATTTCAGTGTGCAGGACTACATGAATCCATCAGGCCCCCTCTCAGAGCCTGGCTAAGATGGGGATATAGCACTTGACTGGGGAACAAAGAAAATAAGGATATAAGAACAAGCAGGAATACAATCTTCAAGATGGTCTCTTAAGTACTGTGTTTTAGCCAACTAAGCAATGCTACATCAAGACTAGTTTATTTGGTTGTATAAATCCATGTGACATCATACATTTACATAAATGCCAAATTTGGCACATAACTTTTGAAGCAACCCAAAATTGTCTACCATAGCCTTGTATAAGACTTAAATGAGCCAGGTGTGGTGGCACACACCTGTAATCCTAGCACTTGGGAGGCTGAGGAAGGAGGATCATTACAAATTTGAGACCAGCCTGGACTACAAAGTGAGCTCAAGGCCAGCCTGAACTGCACAGCAAGACCCTGTCTCAAAAAGAAAAAAAACAAACAAAAAAATGCTTAAATGTATGAATTTGTAAGATCTAAATATACAGTAAGATATAGGTTGAAAGGAATACTGTAAGTTTAATGCACAGCTAAGTACCTACAACATAGAAAGTACTCAATAAATGGTTATTATTATTATTATTATTATTATTATTATTATTATTATTATTTTGTAATGACCTTGTTCTTTAAAGAGGAATATGCCATAGGGCAAAAAGTATGATGAATGAGAAGATCTAGATTCTTAGTCTGACTCTCTGCCTAAGAACACTGTGATATTGGGCAGGTCCTTTATCAAACTGGCACTCAATCTTTCTCATGTGCAAAATGTGAATGACTATATTCTGCCTTTCTTCACAAAACTGTGGTGAAGACCCAATAAAATAAATGAGATAATGTATGACAGCACTTTACAACACCTAAGTTGTTAGAATAACATGAGGAGTTGTTTATTCCGGCTCCCTTTAATATCAAAAACAAACCTGGTATTATCTTTGGTAATTGTGGGCGTGTCTGTAATTATATTTTTATCAATGTCAGTAAGCCTAATACATCTGTGTGCAATAGATGTATTACCTATTCCCTCAGGACTAAATAAAAATGATTAGAGGGTCATTATCTGAATTTCACACATTAAAGATGAGGACATATCCGGGTATGCTATCCACTAATAACCCAGATATGTTATATAATTATAAATAATCTTTAAAAGGAAAAAGGCATTGATGATCCCACTAGCCTAAGCAAATACGCACCTTCTATGAATTTCAGAAAGCAGTGAGAATTTTCCAGGTTCTTCTAGCTTAAGAGAAAATCACGTGTGGACTTTTGATTATCCATGGTACAAGCAAAGATCATTGAAATTCACAGATAAAACACATACTTCAATGTATAGTTCAAACTTCTTCCCCAGGTAACATCTCTGGTTGATTTGCTTTTCACTATCTCTTCCCAGCATTCTAACCAATAGGTAATACAAAGATAAAAAATAAATAAACAGGCAAAAATTTTTAAAAACTGGCAGTAGGAAGATGATAGAGGAAAAAACAAGACACAGATAAACCACCAGCTGAGTAATTGGCTGGAGTAAAATAGGCTCCTTCAAACACCCAGCTCTTTCAGGAATAAAATGACCTACTGCTGCATAATTTTCTAAAACAGTGCTCTGGCAACCTGCAAACCACTGCACCTCTATTTAATTTACACAAGGAGAATATACAGCCAAAGGCTCAATTACAATACATTACCCTGGGTGGAATTTGAACGCTATTTATGCTCATTGCACCTTCCAATGAGCAGTCGACAAGCATGTTATTTTTGTCCCAGAAATATTATTCTAATAACAACTTCCCATTTGGTACACCTATAACTCTTGCTGGTAGCTGAGCATAAGTAAGAAACAAATCTGAAGCATTTAGGTATTTCTCCGAACATTTTTAGGAAACCCTACTCTTCAAGCTTATAACCACACACAATACCAACCTTATGGTCATTCGCCTTGTAATCATTGAACAGAGGCTGGCTGCCAGCCAGCGTGTAGGCACTGCCTTCTCTGAACACACTGATCCTCTGAGCAGTCAGCCTAGGGGTATATAGTGGGGGGTTGGGGGGCTCCCCAGACCCGTAAACACCATCCATGGGTTCAAGAGCCTCCTGGAGAAAACTATGAGGGTATTCTTCCTTTGGCGACTCTAATTCCTGCCCATCCTCAAAGACCTGCTTCAGCACGCGACCACTGTAGGAGGAGGAGATTTTAAATCGTACTTTCCGGGGTTTGCCGTCACTCTTCTGATTCAGCTTCTTTTCGGGGTCCTCCATCAGGAGGAGCTTCACCCTGTGGTTTCCTGGCTTCTGTGTAGCCAGTGAAACTTAGGAGTCTGAGAAAAAAAGGCATTGAATGTTCTCTCCTCCCACATATGATTAATTTAAGTCGGTTAGGGGCTGTGCTCAGTTTACAGCAACTGACACCCATGCATTAAATATTGATAGCCCCTCATGAAAAGGCAGGTGGTCATGTGTTTATGGAGTGGATGGAACACAAAACGGAACTGGTTCCCCTCCTAGTCTCAAACTCGCCATAACTTCCCCCAATCCTTAATCTGAGAATAAATAATAAATTAGATCAATCAAGTGCCAGTTCAATAAGGATCAGGCACTTCACATCTTAGTAATTTTTTTAACAGTGACTAGATTATTTTACCAATAACCTAGTGAGCATTTAAATAATTGCCAGAGATTGTTACACGCACTATCTTATTATGTCCTCACAATAACCCTACAAAGAATGCGTTGTGTCTGATTTACAGAGGGAAAAGTGAGGCTTGCAATTGTTTCTTCAGCTGTCTCCCCTGTTACAGCTGAAGAGGTGGCAGAATAGAAGCTTACACTCAGATCTGTCTGACTCCAAAGCTATGGTCAATCCACAAAGCTGAAAGTTCTCTAACTGTCTCATGAGGCCCTTGATACAATGGAGTTTCTTGGAACTGCTGCTTAGAAAGGAGGAGGCTAAACGTCTTAGATTCTGAGTCTTCTACCCCACTCTTAAATAGAACATCTCCACTCCATATGTAGTTTATACGTAAAATTTCCTTTGCAAGCATAGCGTTAGTCTCCACTGCTTGTCAAACCCTGTAAATGCCAACCCCAAGATGGTAAGTTGACAAACATCTGAGAGGCATGAGCTGTAGGTCCTGAGAAGAGCCTCACAACCCAGTTTAGAAACAGACTTGACATATATGAAATAATAACTTCATGCTTAGAGAGCAGAGTGTCCATTGCTGAATCCCAGCCTGGTTATGTGGGAAGGGCATGGTCTCTAAGGAGAAAGAGATGGGAAAAGATGGTTGGTAAAGAAAAGGGCACTCACCTTGGGCCCAAAGGGATGGGCTGGATCTGAAGAGCTCAAATGGTAGGATAAAGTCCTTCTGTCTTTGCAAATGTCTCTGTATTTGCTTAGTTGCCCAAACTGACTGTTCTTCTATAACCATTCCTAGGGTTCTGTCACCACCAGGTCCTTTCATCCACTCCTCCACTCTGGCCGTGGAAAGCCCCATCACCCCTGTCTTCAAAGTTGCAGTGGCTTCCTAATGACTTGCTGGCAATTCCCAATTACATTCTTCACAGTGATGCAAAAGTAAGGTTTCCTGAAAAGTCTAGAGGTGTCAAACCCTGTGTGTAAAGCTTTTCCAGGGATCCATTACATAGTAAGTTCTAACTCTGGGATATGACGAGATAAAATTCCTCATAACGTAGCCTCATCTTCCTTTCCTTACAGCCTAGTCCTGTGGCACTCTCCCAGGTGCTCCCTGGAATTGGCATTCCAGGCTCACTCACAAGCTCTCCCATTTCTCAAAACCTCAGGTTTCTGTCACTGAAGGATATTCTGTTTCCTGATTGGTGATTAAAAATTTTGCTTCTCCTTCAAGTCACAGCTTAAAACTCACTGCTTCTGGGATATGTCCTTCCCACTGCCCTAGGGAGCATGCCCAGGAGCTTTGGATCTACTACCTTTAAAGTACTCCTTCCCTCCCCTCCCATTCTCTTTCCATTTTGTGCAGTACAGTAGAGTCAGAAGCTGTCTGTGCCATCTCTCCAGTTCCAGTGCTTAGCACAGTGTCTTTGCACATACTAGAACTCATCCAGTAATTGTTGAATGAGTGACTTTAGATGAGAGAGGCAAAATAGTAAATAAAACATTTGAAACAGGAACTGAGTATATGTCGTGGAGAACAGTGAAGAGGTAGGATCAGAAGAGTGTTAAGAAAAATATCTACCTTTCTATGGTACTAAGGAAAGATGTCACAGCTAGACTACTTGGGTAATAGTACAAGGAAAAAGTTGGGAGGACAAAACTAGAAAAACAAATTTAAAAAACAAAGAATGATCTTCCTAACACCTCTAGGTTCCTTAGAATGCACAGCTGGCCCAGATGTGCCATGATAGATTGTAGGTGTCTAATATCTTGATTTTTCAACCCTCAGGGTAGCTAGCTGGTACTCAGGACTATATCAGTTCTACTCTTTTTTTATAGCTGAGTAATACTCCATTGTATAAACATACCACAAGTTTTTTATCTATTCCTCAGTTGAAGAGCATTTGGGTTGTTTCCAAGATTTAGCTATGACAAATTGTGCTGCTATAAACATAGGTGCACATATATCACTGTGGTATGATGTTTTCATTTCTTCTGGAAAAATACCCAGAAGGGGAATAGGTGGGTTAAGTGGGACTTCCAACCCATTTTTGTGAGGCATCTCCAAACTGATTTCCACAGTGGTTCCACCAATCGACTCTCCCACCAGCAATGGAGAAGTGTTCCTTTTTCCCCACAGCCTCTCTAGCATTTGTCACTGGTTGATTTCTTGACGATAGCCATTCTTTGTGGGGTTAGATGAAATCTCAGGGTTGTTTTAATTTGCATTTCTCAAATGACTAATGATGTTGAACATTTTTTCATATATTTATTCACCATTAGTGTTTCTTCATCTGGGAAGTGTGTGTTCATCTCAGATGCCAATTTTTGGATTGGATCTTTGAATTTTGGGGGCCTGATTTTTTTTAATTCTTTATATGTTCTAGACAGGCATCCTTGTCTCCCTGGTGTAAGAACATGAAAGAGTAAATAAAACCCAAAATGTACAATAGATAATAAGAAAGGGAAAGAAATTGCTCAAAGGAAGGAACAACTGGAATGAGGGAAAGAAGAAAAAGAAAGTACTAAGGCTTTATATACATATATATATATATATATATACATATATACATACATATATATACACACACATATATATATGGATCGATGGTATAACTGTACTGCTGATGTCTGATGGTTTGTTGAGGGGAACAGTTAATAATTAAAAGTTGTTTTTTTATATTTTGACCAATTTTGCATGCTTATATCTGGTAATCTGAGCAACTTACATGATGACAACAATTTGTAGTAAAACAACCATTGGTGAATTCCTACAATCCTGTCTAGTGATACTATGTATTGTTTCTAATGTTCTCTTATTTTTTTATTTTTTTTTTATTTTTTCTTTTTTTTTGTCTTTTTGAGACAGCATTTTACTATGAAGTCCAGGCTGGTCTTGAACTGACTTTGTAGCCCAGACTGGCCTTGAATTTGCAGCAATCCTCCTGCCTCAGCCTCTGAGTGCTGGGATTACAGGTGTGTGCCACCACACCTGACTTCACCTGTTTCTTGAAGAAATATTTATGTAATTACTTTTTCATCAAAAAACTCATCCAAATTTAGAGTTCTAACTTGTTAATGTTCTAATCATTCTACATTTTAGAAGTAAGGGCTATAATCACTTTGATGTACAAATAAGTACAAGAACATCACATGTTTTTAAT
>NW_004955415.1:8198601-8202593 GCF_000276665.1 Chinchilla lanigera | reverse complement strand
GTATTTTGCTATTGTTCTTTTTTTGTACTATTTTCTTTAAAATATATCAGTCCTGGGGCTGGGGATTTAGCTCAGTGGCAAAAGCGCCTAACTGGCAAGCGCAAGGTTGTGAGTTCGGTTCCCAGTACCGGAGAAAAACCAAAAAAAAAATAAAAATAAAATATATCAGTCCTATTCATCCTATTCATTACCCCAGAATGTAGAACAATACCATTATTTTCTATATGTATCATGATTTAACAAAGATCAGAATCCCTTAATTAGAAGAATATTTTCTCCTATCTGTCCCAGGAAACATATATTAAAGATCAATAGCTTGTCTTCATCTAAAAGAACCAGTGAGTTAACTTGCATTACAAACATACCCTTTCAAACCTGTGGACTACAACCAAACCAAAATCTGGAGATGAGTTTCCTAAGTAACATTTATTCAACACTTTTTCATACCCTGTCTCCTGTTCATAGATTTTAAGGAAGCTAAAATGAAGTTTATGGGAAGTTTTGAAATAACCATACTTACTTTATTTTTAGGTGTTAGCATTTTCAGAATAGTCACAACTTATATACTTCCAGAAAGAGGATCAATTTATAAATTGAAAACAATTTTGGCACCTGTATCAAAAGCATTAAAAATGTTCATGTCCTTGATCCTTGCTCAGAAGGAAAATAATTGCCTGTATCAGAAGAAATCATGTCAAAATGCTAATAACAGTGGCCTCTAGGTGGAGGATTGGAATGCTTTTTTCTTTCCCAGTTTTAGTATACTTTACTTGGCAATGATAAGCTCATCTTGCTTTGATAATCAAGAGCAAAATAAATTTTAAAAATCCATTTCTTTCATTCTAATAATTTTTATATGGAAATTTTAAAAGGGCAAAAACATTTTTCTAGGTAAAGATATTCTCCATAATATTATTATACAAGGAAAAAAATTGAGACTAACCTAACCTAAATATCTGATGGTAGGAATTCCACAATCTGAAAGATCACCAATAAAAAATTTATAAACATTTTTAAATAATATGAAAAATATGTTTATGGTACAAATAAAGTAGGAAAAATTATAACAGAATTTTATGTTATGTGATATAGAATTGACTATATAATATTACACAGAAAAATAAGACTGAATACATTAAAATACACTAAAATAGGTGCTTTACTTGCACCCCAACCCCTTGGAGGTCACAGGCACAGGCAGTCTGTGATTGCTGTTTGAGCGGCCCAGGACTGGCTCCTATGTGCATTCTGAACTGACTAGAGAAGCAGAACCAGGTGGGCTGCAACCCACTGCCACCAAAGTCCCCACCAAAGCTGCAGAGAGACCCAGGCATTTCCCATCTACTTCCTGGGGGCAGAGTGGGTGACCCAGGTCCCCACCGCCATTACAGTCTAAGTCTATGCCCTCCAGGCACCTGCGCCAGACAGAAGTTCCTCACTCAGAAGGCCTGGGGACTGCTCTCCTGAGAGTTCATGTATGGGCCCTCCCTGCACATGCCCTGCACAGAGTGAGCGGGTGCCCCATGAGCTGCTGGTACTACAGTTTGGGTCTATGCTTTACTTGCACCCTGAGCCCCTGGAGGTCACAGGCACAGACAGTCTGTGATTGCTGTCAGCATTGCTTGCATATAGCTCCTGTACACGTCCTGAACTGACTGGAGACACAGAATCAGTTGGTCCACAAACTGTTGACCCTGCAGTTCATGTCTGGGTTTTGCTTGTACCATGAACTGCCTGGGGACATAGGTCCACTGGACCAGGATTGTGCCACCAGTGCAACCCGAGTCCAGGCTGTACACATGCCCTGAACTGCAAGGGGATGCTGGATCAGATGGTCCGCCATCAGCTGACACCAGCGCCCACATCTGAGACCTGGGATAACTAGATACACTTCAGCAACAGCCGAAAAACCCGAGACTAAGTAGTGCATCTCAGAGGACACTGAGGGTCAAACCTGATGAACAGGAAAGCTAGGGACACTAGCGGCCTTTGCTGTGCAGCCATCGAATAGGGAAACTGAGCTTTCTACATCTGGTAGCAAACATGACAAGATGAAGGACTAAAACACAATCCCAGAACTCCACCCCAATCAGAACAAGTCCAGGAGACTTGGACATAGGAGAACGTGGTAAACACATGCCTGAAATTGCTCAAATGATTGCAATGGAAGTAAAAAACACTCCATGAAGCCATAGAAGAGATCAGATCAGAAATAATCTCTCAGGCAAAAAATGAAATGACAATAATAATGAAAGAACTGCTCAGAATGTCTGAAGAAGAAACATATAAGAAAATAGAAGAATATAGGCAATGGACAGAAACGTTAAATGAAAAATATAGAAAGGACTTAGAATGCATGAACCAGATGCAAAGAGACTTCCAGGAAAACAAAGCTTCCATTGAAAGCTGCCAAAACCACTTGAATGAAGCTGATGATGGACTTTCAGATTTTGAAGACAGCATGGCAGCTAGCGACCGCAAAAGAAAGGATCTTGTAAAATCAACAAGGATCCAGGAAAAATCAATTCAATAGCTTCAAGATGAGGCAAAGAGGGATAATGTAAGACTAATAGGAGTCAATGAAACAGCAGGAGGCAACACAACGGAAATAAAAAGAATATTTGCAGAAATAATAGGAGAAAATTTCCCAAGAATGGAAACAGAACCTGATATTCAGGTAAATGAGGCATATAGAACTCCAACCAACCACAACCAAAATAAAACTACACCCAGACATATAATAGTCAAGTTTCCAGATCTCCAGCAAAAGAACAGAATATTAAAAGCTGATAGACAAAAAAAAACAGATTGTCTATACAGGAAAATCCACCAGAATCATGGCAGACTTCTCAACACAAACCATCCAATCGAGAACAGCTTGGAGTGAAGTATTACAGGTCCTGAGACAAAACAGCTTCCAATCAAGACTGATGTACCATGCCAAACTATCCCTCAAATTCAACAGAGAAATTAAATATTTCAACAACAAAGAACAACTTCATGAAGAACTTCATGAGTGCCAAACCAGCATTACAAATAGTACTAAAAGATATTCTTGACAGAGAAAAATCTGACTGCAATTTCAAGAACAACAGTAGATATGAAACGTCAAGAAGAGCAAGCAAGTAAACAGGTAGAAAAACTAGGAAATCAACGCAAGTAAATAACATGACAATGATAAATCAATACATATCAGTTATAACCATAAATGTAAATGGCCTCAATTCACCAGTCAAAAGAAACAGACTGGCAGAGTGGATTGAAAAACAAAATCCAATGATATGCTGTACACAGGAAACACATTTTACTCAAAAGGAAATCCATAGACTGAAAGTCAAAGGATGGAAAACAGTCCTCCATGCAACAGGAACCCAGAAAAAAGCAGGTGTAGCTATTATGTTTGCAGATGATGTAAACTTCAAACCAACAACAATCAAAAGAGATAAAGAAGGTCACTACATACTTGTCAGGGGAAAACTGCAAGAGGATGAGATAATAATTATAAACATGCATGCACCAAATATTGGTGTTCCAAACTATATACGACAAATCTTAACAGGCATGAAAACCCATATAATCGATAACACCATTGTAACATGGGACCTCAACACCCCATTGACACAAAGAGATAGGTCAACTGGACAAGAAATCGGCAAAGAAATAACAGATCTGAACCAAAGCTGTGAACAAATGGACTTAGTAGATGTCTATAGAGTGTTCCACCCCACAACATCAGAATACACATTTTCTCAGCTGAACATGGGACTTTCTCTAAAGGAGACCACATTCTACTCCATAGAGCATACCTACCTAAATGCAAAAGAATTGAAATTGTCCCATGCATATTATCTGACCACAGTGCAATGAAATTGGAAATTAATGACAAAAGGAACTCCAAAAACTCCATCAACAATTGGAAATTAAACAACAACCTCCTGAACAACCAATGGGTCACAGAAGAAATTAGAGAGGAAATTTAAAAATACCTACAA
>NW_004955415.1:8126839-8196155 GCF_000276665.1 Chinchilla lanigera | reverse complement strand
ATCAGTTTGGAGATTCCTCAGAAAACTAGATCTAGAGTTTCCATTCAACCCAGCTATTCCCCTTCTGGGTATTTTCCCAGAAGGTCTAAAACATCATATCAGTGTGATATATGTGCACCTATGTTCATAGCAGTACAATTTGTAATTGCTAAATTGTGGAAGCAATACAAATGTCCATCCACTGAGGATTGGATAAGAAAATTGTGGTACTTTTATATAATGGAATATTACTCAGCTATAAAGAAAAATAAACTCGAGGCTTTTATAGGTAAGTAGTCACAACTAGAGACCATACTCATAAGTGAAATAAATCAGACCTGCATGTGCACGCGCTGCATTGTCTCACTACTGTAAAACCTGTAAGAGTGAATAAAAACTAGGAGGTATGATAGACATTGTGAAACAAAAGGAAAATGCTCAAGGGTAAGGGGCAACTGGGATGTGGAAAAACAGAAGGGAAAGAAGGAGAAATTTTGTATGTATGTATATACAGGATAGTTAACATAGTTGAACTACTGTCTTCTATTTCTTTTCTGAAAGAAACAGTTAATCATTCCTTAATTGATCAGTATTGCATGTCTCTATTTGTTTTCCTGAGAAACCACTTTGAAGATATCAATATGTAATACAACAAGCATTGTTAATTTCCTACCGCTTTGTTTGTAACTCTATATTGTTTGTATTGTTCTTTTGCTATTTTGTAAATGGTTGTCTCTTTGTTAATGTTTTCCTTCTTTTATTTTTTAAAATTAAAAAAACACTAAAATATTAGTGGCTTTATTGGAAAAGGAGATCAGCAGTAACCTTTTTCTTCTTTTCCGTACTTTTCTGTACTTTTCACATTTTTCCATAAGGAGTAAGCAGTAATTTTGATAATAGAAATGCCTCACATTTAAAGATATAGATAATGCATATAATCAGCTGGAAAAAATTAAATCTTCACCATTCTACCATTTTCCCCTTTGGCTGAATTCAAATTAGTGTTCAAACCAAAAGCACCATGTTTGTGATACTGGGGGGGGACACTGTTGGCATTTATGGGGGATACAGACTGCAAGCCAGAACAGACCCACCCATGAGGTGTTTGGGACCCAAGTCTTCAACACTTATCCAATCAAATTGAATTTTTTATTTACAGGAATAATAAGGGATAGAAGAAGAATAAAATACCCAAAAGGAAAAGTCAGATAGACAAAGCCCCTCTATGGGAAATCTACTGACACTGGCACAAAAATAGTCAATGTATCAGGAAGAAAATATTAGCAGTAAGAGAAACATTCCAGAGTTAAAGAGAGCTAAATGTAATCAGTGAACCTGGACTGCTTTCTGGTGAAATTTAACTCTAGAAATGGTACCTGGTGGAAGTAAAGACTTATTAATGTTCTTAGGCAAAATAATGTTATACAATTGTATGAATAGGATCCTTTTGGCAGGAGATACTTGTTTAAATATTTCAGGTGACTATGTCAGGGTGCTGGCAATTTAATATGAAAGAATCTGTCCCTTCAGTATACTTGTACATACGTGTATATTTAAATATCTGTATACGTATAATATAAAAAGGAAAAAATCACAATTCTCAACTATTATTATTATACTGTTATTCCAAGATTTGTTCACTTGAAACGTTGCTAATGAAAAATCAGGGTGAAATGATGCTTTTATAAAAATATTCACAGATGCCTAGGTTGCCTTCTATGCATTTTGATTTAGACCCCAGTGTGTTCTAAATCTTTTTAGGAGTGGCATTTTTATCCTATCCTGTCTGATGTCATTTACTGGGCTTTATTTTCAAGTGTATCTCGGGACTTGGGAGATTATATTAGATCTGTGTCTTGATGAAAGAAATGTGCAATTATTGAAAATTGAGTATGAATATTATGCTTTAGTGATCTTTGCACATCTATCATTTTTACTCAGAGTAGGGCTTATAAATTACACATATCTTTTTAATCTGCTTGTATGTTACTACATTCTGTGTGTGTGTGTGTGTGTGTGTGTGTGAACTCCAGTCTTGTGTTTCCTTTTGAAATATTGTTATAGTAGAAGGTGGTTATTATAGTTATTGATCATTCACAGAGAGCTATGAGGGTTCATGGGACTTTATAAAATACATTACAAAAATATCTAAGTTTATAGTCTGCCTCTGCTCCCCTACCACCTAAAATTGGAAGTTGTAAGGCAGTGTCTCAACAGACTTACATCTAATGATCACTTTTTTAAAAATCCAAAATTGTCTGAGTTCCCTTGAGAATGATTTGTCATCACGAATGTAGGTGGCCAGGACAATATCTGTTGGCTTGTCCCATCCACATCATAGGACAACCTGAGGATGAATCTAGCCAATGTATGGGGTCAAGAGGCTCTGATTAGAAGGGGAAGTATTTTCTCCTGTGTCATTTCTCAAAGTATGAGAGCTAAGAGGTTTTCTTTTTTATCCTAACAAAATAAGTTTGGGAAATGCTGAGCAAAACCCAGTTAAACTGATTTCTTTACTCTAAGACTTCTCAGAATGCTTAATACACTAATACACTTTGTCAGTCTCACTAGGGGCTATACCATTTCCAAAACACAATACTCACAAAACTCTTTGTTTTTAGAATTTGATTTCCTGGGCCAGTATTCGAGGAAAATAGGTTGGGAGATGTTCTAAAAGGCTTTTCTGTTTAAAAATTCTCCCCAGCTGCCACGCTCACCCCTTCATAATGAAAAGCAACTGCTTATTGAGCATTCACTGTCAAGGAGAGATTTCACAGCCAGGACACCTGGAAATTCAAGTTCAGAGAGGTTAAGCTACCTGCACAGGGCCCCATAGCCATGACCTTCCACTCATTATTCTAACCCACATCTGACACCAAAGCTCATGCTTCTTACCATTAAGTGGCCCTGTCTCCCTTCATGAAATTGACCACTCGGATGAAAGAAAGGTGGTTCCTTCAAAATTATTTTAACTAGTCTCATCATAGTCTAAACCCAGAACAGACTTCTATCTATGGTGCAGTTGGTTCTCCAAGCTCTGCCTCAGAGGATAACTCACAGTGTGCTCTGCAGTATCTGTTAGTCCCTGGGATGGAGCAATACGCCATCGTCCTTGTACTCTGAAATGCCTTTCCTCATTGCCTCTGAGCAAGGCTGGCATAAGCCTTTGTATTGCAGGCCAATCCCCCACACCAGAATGCAAAAGGAAGGTTCCCAAAGGATCCAGCATTAGGTGAGTGTAGTGGGAAAACACCAACCCTGCCGGAAACCACAAGCCAAAATCTGGGCCTTCATTAAAAATAATAGTCACTCGGGATTCCTCCAACATTCAAAGGCCCTGTTCTTGGAGCCCCTGCTTTGCCTGCTAAAGAAGAGGCTACTTCTTCTCACTCTCTCTCACTTGTAACTGGCTATATATTCCTTCATCTCACAAGCTGAAAAATGGTTCCGAGTTTTCTCTATCCCAGCACTCTCCAAACAGAAATGCAACATAAGCCACATATGTAGTTTCAAATTGTCCTTTAGCAACATTTAAAAGTAAAAAGAAACAAGTGAGATTTATTTTACTATTTAATCCAATATGTCCACAATTTTATCATTTCAACGTATAATCCAGTGTAAGTATTCAGGAGATATTATTTTACAGTCTTTTTTCCTACTAAACCTTCAAATCACTGTGTGTATTTTATATTTATAGAGCATCTCAATTCAGTCACTCAACTTTCAGTTAGAAATAGTTGATCCATATTTAGATTTCATAAGATGTATAGTTGACAAGGTACATATGATCAAGTAGTTATAATCATACTTAAAACTTTCCCAATAACTGAATTGAGTATCAATCTTTAAATTTATGTCAATAACATTAAATTAAATTTTTATATCTTTAATCAAGCTAGCTGCATTTCAATGCCAAGAGCCACAAATCACCTGTGACTTCTTTTTCAGTCTGTGGCCATTCCAGCACAAGACAGACATTCTTAGTGAAGGCAATAGTGCCCCCTAGAGGGCACTGCTGAAATTTGTAAAAATTTATCTTTTAGTACTATACACAAAGTGAATGAACGCCAAGGGCATTTAGTGATTGGGAAGGTAAGGGACACTAGACCTCCAGTGATATCTTACACAATAAAACACTGAGCAAAAGGGGCTGGGGATTTAGCTTAGAGGGCAAAAGCGCCTGCCTGGCAAGCGCAAGGTCGTGAGTTCGGTTCCCGGTACCGGAAAAAAACAACAAAAAAACAAAACAACAACAACAAAAAAAAAACACTGAGCAACACTTCAGACTATCAAGGATAAAACACTTTATAATGATCTAAGCCTAGACCCTCGTTGTATGTTTAATCTATTTATTTGTTTATTGTGGGTGGGAGTGGGGAGCTTAGCTTTGATATGCAAGTAGTACATCAGTGCATGAACTTAATTTTTCCACAATTCTGTTCACAAACCAAATTCATCATGAACAGAATGAAATTTTCCCAGAAGGTCAACAATGAACCTAACCACTGAATTTGATTCGGTTTGTGACCAGTTTGGTTTGTGACCAGAACCATGGAAAGAATTAAGTGCATGAACCACAAAACCACTTGTACAGCACGTTTGGGGAAAGTGAAAATGCATTCAAATCGAGGGAAGTTTGTACTTCATTTTGTTCAGAGTGCTACCAAGAGTTGTCCACCATTTGGGGAAATTATTTCACTACTGGAAATACTGTAGTTATATCAGACAGCAGCTACAGCTGTCCCCTTCACAGGGGCCCTGGAGACAGGTGTAGCATCTGACCTGCCTTTCAGGGAAATCACACCCACCCAAGCATTTGTCATTAAAATATGTAATGTGTTATTATTACTTATTTTTCTTTCATTTTTTTGCTACAGTACAGCAAGGTTACTGTGTTGTTTTGTCACGCACAGGGAGGACAGTGAACTGAGGCTGTGTAGCCCAACACCCTAGGACTGAGCACCGTGGCGTGAGGCGGTTGTGTGCCTGCTGCATCTAAGTCGTTATGCTAGGGCCAGAGCCGTGGCCGCAGCAGTCACAGCCCTTCTCGCAAGGAGGGTGGGAAACCATGTGGGTCTGGAAAAGTGCAGATCAGGCCAGGCAGGCAAGAACAGTCATCTCACCAGGGAGCCTGCTGAATCACTTCAAACCTCTCTGCTAAGAACTTGCCCAGGTTGGCTGGTCTAAGGAAAATGCAACAAGGAAGCTGGAATTCCTAGAAAGCATTTAAATCTTTTCAAAGTTTAGGAAATTACATAAAAATTAAAACAAGAGGGGCTGGGGATTTAGCTCAGTAGCAAAGCACCTGCCTGGCAAGCGCAAGGTCGTGAGTTCAATTCCTGGTACTGGAAGAAAAACAGAAAAAAAATTAAAACAAGAAATTACATAAAAACCCATAAGTAAAAACATGAATATGCTTTTTTGTAAATGAATTTAAAAACTAGAGATGGGAATAAAAAATGAAACTGAAGCCCTCTTCATCCTTCCTAAAACAATTATTATTACTAGTTGGGCATAGTGGTGTATGCTTGTAATCCCAGCACTCTGGGAAGCTGAGGCAGGAGGATGGCACGTTTAAACACAGCCTACCTGATCTAGCAATACCTTATCTCAAAATAAAAAATTTTAAAAAGACTGGAGTTGTAGCTCAGTGTGAAGGTTCTGGGTTCAATCCCAGAAAAAAACAAACCTATTACTATAAATCTAGAATGTATCCTTCCCAATACTGCATGCTTTGTCTTGCTCACCAATTAAATTGTAAATTATAAAATCAGGGTGCATTTAACGTTTTCGAGCACCAAAGTGACTTGCAACCATCCTCTCTTTATGCTCCTCACAACGCTGTGAGATAAATGCTAAAGCCGTACCTAATATTTAAATAAGATGAAAAAAGACCTCAGGAGGAGGAGGACAATCTCACCGCCAAGGTCACACAGGCATAGGAGATGGAATTTGGACTTGAACCTGGATGGTGTGACCCTGAACCCCACAGCCTCAACCAACTTCACTAGGCATATCGTAACTATAAGTACACTGCTACTGATCACTCTGATTTTCCTCCTTGGCACAAATTAGCATTAACTGAATACTTAGAGTTCCATCTGCAGTAAGGATTATGTCTGGCCCCCTAAAAAGCTCACAGGCTAATGCAAAGGTAATGCAAAGCTCACAGGCTTTAGAAAGAGCTCTTTGTAGCTCTGTGAGCTTCAATAAAATAGCTGAACCTCTCTAAACCACACGGGGGTGAATCAAGGCCCTGAGAAGATAAAACATAGCATGGTTAATTTTCTATGGAGACTTTTGCATTCAAAAACCTCACAAAGAGGTTAGATCCAAGTGTCCTATTGGTGGCTAAAGATGGGCAATGAACTACAGAACCTCTGCTGGAGAAATCTAGATCATTCTCTTTGCCCTCTAACAACCCCTCAATTTCCTTGGAAACTCAACTCCTCCCCTAGCTCTCTTCCTCCAGGCCTATCCTCTGTTCTGTATCACAGCTGCCACTGAAGTCACAAAAGATTTCAGAGTTGTGGAAAGAGGATTTCTTTCAGGGCTCTAACCCCAACTTAATGCACAGGCATTGCTTTGGGGCTGAAACAAACCTCTAGCCCTCTCTGGACCTCTGTTCCCTCATCTCTAAAATCATAGTTTTTAAAGCTCTCTAAATTCTCTCTCAGTGTGAATATCCTACAGCTCTATCTCTGGCAGTGGTGGGAAGGAAGAGAATGATGGATACCATAAAGACAAGGAATCTGAACTCCTACCCATGCTTATTGATCTGTCAGAGGCCACAATTGATTGTTTTTCTCCTGAGTAGACACAGAACTGTTGATCATGCAGTGAAAGCCATTTTTTACCTCATAAAACAAAATGTTCTGGGAAATTTCACAAAACATTGTTTTCAAATTGTCTAAAGAGCCACAAATTCACAACAAGCAAGACATTACATGCAGCTTGAAGTCACAAACATTGTCTATCAGTACTTCTTCCCATGAAAATCTCACAACACTTCAGAGATGCCCTGGACTGCTTAGTGTAACAAGACAGCAAGTCAGTAAAGGTCAAGGCAGCGTATGAACCCCAGATCCAGGCAGCTGATTTGTCTGTGTGATCTCTGCCCAGAGGGATCCTAGGAACTGAATACAGAGCTCTTGGACAACTTCATCACCCACATCAAAGACCTTCCATCCTACTCAGGTGAGATAGCAAAAGTACATACACACACACACACACACTACAACACTTCTGAGAACCATCATTGCTGAGGAAATATGGGGTGGTAGTTAAAGAAAGGGAGCTGTAATACTCAGGTTCTGGTCTGACAGATCTGGATTTAAACTTTTTAGCTTCTGATAATCTATGATTCCTACAGGTGATGAGTGCTTCATGCCACACTGAGGAGGTAGGCAGGCTCTTTGCAGTTTCTTCCAGGCTCCAGAGATCTTATTTTTGTTTGCCCCACACAATTCCCCATACCCACACAATTCCCCTATCTTGTGAACACTCTTCCTCTGCTCCGTGTCATCCTGGCAGGAGGTGGATGAGCCCACTGCCTTGGGATTAGTGACCAGTTCAAGGTTGGACAGAGCAGATCAGACTTTTTCCTGAAATTTCTATAACCCAAGTGATTGTATTCTGTCTCATGGTTGCATAGCTGGAATTTCTGCTGTCTAGAATCTGGGTTGGACTGGAACATCTAAGAATCCTACTCACTGCTGGCTTTTGATGTTGGTGACAGCTGAGGGTCAGTGGGGGCTGGTGACAGGAGGATGGCTCCTCTCCAAGTGGCTTGGCCTTCTTGGGGTATGACTCTGCACTCCAGCAGGGAGCCCTCCAAGCAGCTGAGTCCCAGTGTGCCAGTGGCTTACCAAGCTTCTGTTTGCATCATGCTAACATCCTATTGGCTAAAGCAAGTGTCACAACCAAGCTCAGGGTCACTAGGGAGGGGACTACATCATTCTTCTGACAGTGAATACCAAAAACCTTGGCTCTTTAGGACCATTGATTAACCAATATAGTATTTATAGTGTATTTCCTTTCTGTGCTCACATGGGTGTGAGTTGCTGTCACTTGTCACCAAAATACCCATGACTCATAGGGTCAATATGGGATCTGAATTCAGTTCTTACCCTTACCACTTATTAGCTACATAGATAAGAAAAGCACCTGGTTTATCAGAGATTCAGTTTCTTTATCGATAAAACAGAGATAATACCCAGTTTGGAATATTATTATAAAAATAAGTACACTTTTATAAACCCAAATGTGCTATACAAAGAAAAATATCACAGTAATGATAAAGGAGAAACTTAAATTTTAAGCCAATTGAATTTAGTATTCATTCATTTCATTTATTACATTTTGTCTATGTGTGCCAACATACTATAGCTATCTGGCTGTGTAAGGGAAAGACATTTCCAAGTCCTCAAAGAATTTAGCATCCAACAAGGAAAACAGATACATGCATATATAAGACTGACCTGAGGACCACCAAAAGTGCTGCTGGGAGAGAAATAAGTAAATTATTATGATGAGTGGAGGAGATAAGTCATTTTGAATTGCATGGAGGGAAAGAGAGAAATGAGGATATCTTCAAAAATTGGTGCTTAGTCTGGGCACAAAGAATGTTTTGTATAATAGGGAAGGCACCTTAAGGAGACCACTCAGGTAGTGGATAAAGATTGAGAGGCATAGTAAACACTTAATAAGTATTATGGATGATGGGGTATGAATGAATAAACAAATAGTCATCCAAGAATAGTACATAGTTCTGTTTTTCTGAGCAAAAAAACATAGAAAACCATTACCTGACATACTACACATTTTACTTAATGGTTTTGTTTATTGTCTGTCTGCATTGGTCTCCACTAGAATGTAAGCTCCATGAGGGCAGGAAATCTTGTCTGTTTTTCTACTTTATTTCTAGCGCCTAGAACATTACCTGGCAGCTACTAGGCACCTAAACATATTTGTTAGATGAATAAATGATTGTTAAGGGATTAGATAAAACTGGAAGGATAGATTTGAATTATATGACAATAAGCTTTGAATGCTAGACAAAAGATTTTGGCATCTATTTTAATGGGTAGGCATTGAGGATTTTAGATTATAGTAGTCACAAGATCAAAACCATTTTTCACAAAGAGCACTCTGGTGGTAAAGTAAGACAAGCCTGGCAATGGCATCTATATTTTCCTTTACAGAAACAGTGTTCCTTCTCTCTCAGCCCATGGAGTGTGAGTGGTCCTGCTATCTCAACTCTTTCCCTTTGCTCCAGGGATGGTCAGGTGACCCAACTTGGCCAATGGAAGCATTTCATCTCACTGGATCACAGTGATTGGCCCAAGGTCAGACATTTGACTTGAACCAGACCAATGAGATGGTCTCCTACAATTTTAGACCAAAGTGTTAGAAAATAAGTGCTTCACACGCATGTTGGTAACGCCAATCTGAAAGTATGTGTGCCTGAAGTTTGTGGTGACCGTAAAAAGCTGCCTGAGAATGAAGCTAACAAGGAAAAGAATGGAAACAATAGACAAAGAGAGTCAGTGACTGATGGCTTCGTTTGCGTTCCTAGGTAGAGCCACCCTGAAAACAGTACTCTGAATTTTTAATAACACTGGAAGCTATCTCAGCACATGCCTTTCCTGTCCAATCTCATTCCCTTCCTGCTTGAATTGGCTTTCATCTGTTTGTAATGTAATGGTTTCTGAGTACAGTCTGGCAGTGTGCTAATCCCTAAACAATCATTCATTCATCTAACAATATGTTTAGGTGCCTAGCAGCTGCCAGGTAATGTTCTAGGCACTAGAAATAAGTAGAAAAACAGACAAGAATCCCTGCTCTCACGGAGTTTACATTCTAGTGGAGACCAGAGCAGACAGACAATAAACAAAATCATTAAGTGAAATATATATCAAGCAATCATTGTGTTCTGGGAGAATAAAACAAGGCAGAGTGAGAATTGGAAGAACAGGCTAGCAGTAGGTTTGCAGTTTTACAGAGCATGGTCAGGGAAGGCATGACTAAGAAACAACTTGATATTGCTCAGGGTATCAGCCTTGGTGGGGAGAAATGCTTTCTTTCTAGTGAAAGAGGATTTCTGTCCCCAAGGTAGGACTATGCCTGACAGGCAGATAAATAGCTGAGATACAGTGGCTGAAGGTCATTCACATGAGATGAATGTGACAGTACAAGAGAGTGGGCACTGGAAAGCCACGTTAAGAAGTAAACCTGCCAGGTGTGGTGGCACACACCTATAATCCCAGCACTCGGGAGGCTGAGGCAGGAGGATTGCTGTGTGTTTGAAGCCACTGTCAAGAAAACACATCACAGTGGAAGGGTGTAGTGAAGGAAAGCTACTCACCTTGTGGAATCTGAGAAGCAGAGAGTGTGGGAAGAGACTGGGAAGGGTGGAAGGGGCCAGGGACAAGATGCATCCTTCAAAGGTGTTCCCCAAGGACCAAATTTTCAAACTGGGCTCTACCTTCTAATAGACAGTTCAGGTGAACTCAGGAGTCCATTTGTGAGATCAGCACACTCTTGATTCAGTCACCTCTCTAGCCCTATCCATGAACATTGAGGATTAAGCCCTCAGTTCCTGAGTTTTCAGGAGACACTTCATATTTGCAACGAGTTCAGATGTCCCTTCTTCCAGAAGTCAGTTCTAAAGTTCAACAACTCTAACCAGAAAGATATTTTGTTTTAAGTTTTCAACTTTAAAGTTCAGCTCTTGGAATCCAAGAGGACAGGAATCACCAAGTATCAACAAACAAACAGACTAACTCACCAGAAACAAAGATTCCTATCAAGTGAGGTCTCAAAGAAACCTGGAGATTCCAGGGATGCGCACAAGGAGAAGAAAGGCAGGCACAGAGAGTAAAGCTGGAGCTGACAGGTGGCAGAGGAGGTGTTGATTCAGAATCCTGGTGGGTTTCATCAACTGATTAATACTGAAATGCTCTGCTGATTCTTTGCTTAAAATAGGAACAATGAATATGGAAAGCTCTTTCAAATGTTAATAGAAGCAGTTTTAAGGAAGAAAATTGGGCCTATTGTTTTGGAAACAGCTGAATCTACTGAAGCAAATTCAGTGTGTATTTCTGAGGGCTCCTTTCAAAATATGCCTAATTATAATAAGCAAAACTCCAGGAGGCCTACTGTAGGGAAAAGACCTGGGGATATGAAATCAGATGTGGCTTCCAGTTCCGCTTGTGTGGTAAATCCCTGACTTCTGACTACCACATTCTAAAAATGCAGATTCTAAGATCACTAGTGTTTGTTGTGCAGTGGAAGAAACACACCATACTTAGTAATGACAGAACCAAAAGCATTGAGGGGTGCCACTTGTAGGCACTGGGTTAGGCACCTCACAGGTACTGATCTAAAGCTTCTATATCTGCAAGATATGAAAGCAAGACTGAACACTTTGAAGAGCACTTGTATTCAAATCCCCTATCTCCACACTTGGTGAGTGTCCTAAAGCAAAGTATTCACCCTACTGGGCTCAGTATCCTCACTGGCAAAAATGTTTCTTAACTGCACTGTTAAGGAGATGACCAAGATTAAACAAGCTACTATATGTGAAGACTTAGCTTAGCTCCAGCACACAATGCACAATAATAATTATTAGTACTTATTGCTACCACATGTAATTCTCATCGCAAGGCTCCGAGGTATACACTCATTAATCTTGCCATGTTACAGCTATCAAATTGGAGTGATTAAATCACTTGGCCAAGGTCACATGGCTAGTAAATTATACACATCACTAGTAAGTAGTAAAGAACGTAGACAAAGTAATTATTTGTATTTTAGTAATTGGAGGGGTCTCAATCATCTTTTGGCTTTTCCTTAATGTTGAACAAATTTCAGACTTCCATCACATTTCTCTGCTGAGATGCTGTTAACTTTTGTCTTTGTCAAATATCCAGTTATCCCTTACATGTCACCATGTCAGAGAGGACTTGCCTGACCACCCACCTAACATGATTTCTGCCACCCCCAATAGTGTAGCCCTGTTTCACTGATGTTACCTGGTTTTGTTTTCTTTACAGAAGTTATTGATTAACACATTTATTTGGTTATTGTCAGTCTCCTACCAATAAGCCCATGAAGGGCAAGAACTTTGGCTTCCTCACCACTCTATCTCCAATGCCTAGAACAGTGCTAGCACAGAAGTCAGTGTCCAATAGATGGATGATGATTGACTGATGCTATGGCTTATTTCTAGATGTCCCCTCAAAGTCTCATGTGGTTATAGGTGAGGCTTTTTCAGAGGTGGTTGACTCTAGAGTGTGTGACTGATTCATGGTGCAATGCTAGGATTAAGGGTGCTTGAATTAAGGATGGGTGATTACTAAGTCAGCCCATTCATTGGTTTGGCACTGCCCTAATCCTGGTACAGTAGCCTGGATATAAAAGACCTAAAGAGGCATTTCCCCCTTGTTGCTTTACTACCTTCAGTCTGCCATGAACTGTCGCCCCTCTGCCATGTGCCACCCTACCTCGGAGCCAGCAAACTATGGACTGAAGCCTCTACAAAATGTGAGCTAAATAAACTTTCCCCCTCTTAACTTCGGATGTTAGGTATTTTGTCTCATCAATGAGAAAAGTAACTAAGATGACTAATAGCAATTCCCTTACCACTTGACTGAGGCTTTGCCCTGTGACCTCAATTTCTTTCTCTTATCTATCCTTTTCATTTAATCTTCTTAGATCCATCAGCAAATGATCAAAGAGTTGGGATAAATATTCTTACTCTTTTCCTCCCTACAACAATTTCTCTCTCCAATACACTTATTTATAAGGCTAACAGGACACCATGATCAGACCTGATTTTCTCCTCTCCCAGAGGCAGGAGCTAAGTTGTGAAGCTTAACAAGATTCCTATTGCTCGCACCCTTTCTAACTGTCATGTGTGGCTGAACCAATATTGGGTCTCATATTCTACATCAGAGTTCATTTTGTTCCCATACTGTTGTACCTGCAAGTAGAGTCTCTGGCAAGTTTGTTTTAATAACAGGATTCCACAGGGAAAATTCCAACTGAATTCATTATGAAAATAAATTGAAACTACATGAGCAGGTTGGAGTGGAAAAAGACTTCCAAGAAATTTAATCTTCTCAAACTCAGGTCCCTATCATAAACCGGCAAGCAATGAAACACATACCAGCACTCATTGGAAGGTGAGATTCTCTCCATCAGGCCCCGCCAGATGCAGCTTGGTTTTTGCACCTCTGTCACATCCTCTCCATTAACCAAAAAAAGAAATCTTTGTTGCCTTGTGATTTTTCTTTTTCTCCTTTCCTATAATTTTCTTACTGTCAATAAAAATAATGTCATAATAATGACATATGTCCACTCTATACTTCTCACTGTCACTATGTCTGAGATGACTTGCAGCTCTACTCCCTATTCACAATCTAAATGGAACACAGCACAAAAGATCTGTAAATCCGTAGGGTTCCAGCTTGACATGACTACAGCCACCTTTGGGTAACTGCCATTTTGCCTATCAGGAATCCAAGCCCTGTAGGACAAATGGTCATTTAGCTAGTCATCCAAGTATGTTGTACTAGATACTGGTGCCCAGAATGTTTCCTTGCTGAATTGTTAGTTTCCTAAATGCATGTAAGTAGTTTTTGAGGAAGCCTGGGCACTTTATGGTTAACTATGGCTCATTTTTACCTGGCTCAGTAATATAAACTCTTTCTTCCTGCCATGGAGTAGAGGACCCATCTGTCATGCTGGCCTAAGTCCCCAATAAGTTACACTTTGTGCAATCCTGAATCTGTCCACCTCTTTCATTGGTCTTTTGGCACTTTCTGCCATTGGTGGCCAATTTCATGCATCAGGATCTGGTTTTTCTGAAACAAAACAGTTAATCATAAATTATGATAAAGACTCTGAAGGGCTGACATGCGGGATAGAAACCTATTTCAAATACAGCTGACAAGATTTAAGCTAAGATCAAAAGGATAAGAAGGTCAGTCATGTCAAGTGCACATATATAGGAGTGTGGGTGTGCACATGTGCGTGTGTCCATCCACAGCCCACCACATGCTCTGGATGCGGAAGCCAAGGTTTAGGGAAGGTAAATTTCTTGCCAAAGGCCACTCACCATATTACAAGAAGGGGATTTTTGTAGAATGTTTTTTTCTTTCTTTTTTTTTTTTTTTTGCTTTAATCTTAAAATCTATTTTCTTTTTAAATTGACACCTGGTAACTGTACACATTTATGGGTTCCATATAATAATTTTGTATATATATGTTATGTAATGATCAGATAAGAGTAATTAGCATTTTTATATTCTTAAACATTTATCATTTCCTTGTATTAGGAGCCTACCAACTCTTCCTTTCTAGTTCTTTATAAAATATATAACAAATTATTTTCACTCCAGTGTGCTCCAGGACACAAGAATGCATGCCTCTTGTCTGCGTTTTGATATACTTTATCCAGCCTTCATCTACTCTCCCTTCCTCATCTTTCCCAGCTTCTAGTAATTACATTTTTACCCCCTATATTATCTCTCTTTTTTTGGAGAGGCAAGTTCAATGCATCACCTTTACTTTTATTTATTTTTTATGGAAGTATATTTGAAGTTATTTAATTGACAGATAAAAAATTACAAAATTATGTTATTCAAGGTATACAGTGTAATGATTAGACACACATATACATTATATACTATTACCACAGTAAAACTAATTGACATATCCATGATCCCCTATAGCATTTTTGGAACTAGTTTGATCTAACTTTGAATTATATAGTCTTCCTGCAGGCTTCTTTTGCTTCTCCCTTAAGTCAGAGAAGATGGAGGACTTGTGCTCAATTGGAGGAGGAGGTTAAGTGTCTTCCTTTGGCATACCCTGCATAGTGAAGCAACTGCTGAATGAGGTCCCAGGGGCACCTGCAGTGAGTCTGCAGCTCAGAAAAGCCCTGGATCAGCAACAGCAGGGAGGGAGGGTGCAAGAGATCAATGGAAAGGAAAACAGTGTGGCCAAGAAGAGCTCTGCTTGTGGAAAATGTGGCTGGTCAGCAGCCCAAGAAGAGATATGTAGAAGAAAATGTAGGAAGACCTGAACCAAGACCAGGAAGGATGAACCTGAGTCCTCCTTTGGGCCCACTCTGTAAGCAGCATTTAGATGTAGACTGAATTCTAACGTCTATTTTGGGTCCCATAGCCAGACTGCTTTTTCCCATTCTCTCTTTTATTCATTCAAATGGGGCATACTGAGTGTATGCTAATGCTTGGCCCTGACAATACAAAGACAAATAAGGTGGTCTGTGATTGGTCTCCTCTAAAGTAGTTTCATGTGGTCCTCGAAGTATTATGGTTTAAATATGAAGTATCACTCAAAGACTCATGTATTTAGGGCACTAGCATCATCAATGAATTAATCCATTGATGTCTTAGTTACTTTTCTCTCATTGCTGAGACAAAATACCCAACCCCCAAAATTAAGGAAGGAAAGGTTTATTTAGCTTACAGTTTGTGGAGGTTTCAGTCCATACTTGGCTGGCTCCAAGGCAGAGTGGCACATGGCAGAGGGCAAACATTCATGGCAGCAGAAAACAGCAAAGGCAGCAAGAGCAAAAGGGAGGAACGGCAGCTGAAAGAGGAAGCTTCTTTCCCTCCCTTACATTGTATGCAAACTACCCACCCCAGGGCAAGTATAGCACTCACACCCATAATTCCAACATTGGAACATGAATCAATCATAAACTCTAGAAGCCTGCCCCATGACTGCATGAGGCTTTGGGGAAACATCTAGACACAAATCATAACAATTGATTAATTTATAGCTGAATAGGCTGTTAGCAGATGGAGCCTAGCTGATGAAAGTAGGCCACTGGGAACTGGCCTTTGATGGATACACTTCTCTGGCTCTTTCCCTCTGTCAGCTTCCTAGTTACCATGAGCTAAGAACCTTGCTGTATGATGCCCTTCCAACACTGGAAGCTGACCATTAATTGAGACCTCTGAAATCATGATCCAAAATAAGCATTTCCTCCTTTAACTTGTTTTCTCGGGCATTTGGTCACAGTGATGAAGAGCTAACACACCAAGTCAGCCAGCAAGCATAAAAGGCAATGGCTCTAATAAGACCTATCATGTTGAGTGTCAGCTTTAGACCAGGCAGTGTGCCAGCTCAGGGAGTCCAAAGGAAAGTAAGATCATTGCATCTACCAGAGTCCAGGGCTCAGCAGGGGAGATACATGGGTCAGCTGACAGCTACAACCCCTCAGAGCAACAGCTGTGGGAGAGAAAATGCAGGAAGGGATGGACACTGAAAAGGTGGTTTCTAACTCTGATCACATCTAGGAAGTCTCTCTGCAGGAAATATTCCTTCTTTCATTCATTCAACAAATAACTAAAGAGCCCATATGAGGCCCAGACACTGTTTCATGTGCCGCAGACACAATGAGAATAAGACTCTTGCCTTCATGGACTGACTTCCCAGGGAGAAGGGAAGACCACAAACAAATAACAAGCAAGTACGTAATTCAAATAATTTAGTAGATCAGTGCCCCCTGGCTACCAAAGACCAGTTTTGTATAAGACAGTTGTTCCACAGACTGGGAAGGAGGGCAATGGTTCAAGATAATTCAAACACATTGCATTTATTGTCCACTGTCTTAGTTACCTTTTCTCATTGCTGAGACAAAATACCTGACATCCAAAGTTAAAAAAGGAAAGGTTTATTTAGCTCACAATTTATAGAAGTTTCAGTCCAAAATCAGCTGGCTCCAAAGCAGGCTGGCATAGCAGAAAGACATCAGAGAGGAGAAACAGCTCATGGCAGAAAGAAGGGAGTAAAGTAAGCAAGCAAAGCAACAAGTTGCAAATTATCATAGCAGCTTCTTTTTGCCTCTTTCACATTTGATCTAGGCCACTTGACTTAGGGCAGATGCTAACCAAACCAGTAGACTAATTTAATGATCACATACCCTTAATCCTAGTATCACACCATGACTCAATCTCAGCATCATGTCTTTGATTCTAGTATCACAAATTCAAGATTCAGCCACATCTGAAAAGCCCCACCTATGACTGCATGAGGCTTTGGGAGGGACATTTAGACAATGCCATTACATTCCATCCCTGTCCCCCAAAGACTTATACACCTCCCTTGATGCAAAAAACATTTAGGCTATCTCCAAGAGTTGCCAAAGTCCTAACAGTTTCACCATTGCTGAAAAGTCCAAGTTCAAAGTCTCCTCTGAGATTTAAGGCAAACTCCTAGCTGCAAAACCCTGTACAAATGAAAAGAAAGTTGAACACTGCCATCATGCAATGGCACAAAATAAACATTACCATTCCAAAAGTTACAAATACAGAGAAAAAAAGAATGGAACCAAAGGAAATTCAAAACCCAGCAGGGCAAGAATTAAGTCCTGTAGTTCCATGTCTAGCATTTGAGGGAATCTATGGCAAGATATGAACTCTAAAGGGCTGGGGTGTTTCTGCCCCTACAGCACTGCTGGTGGTTGTATCTCCCACAGCTTCTCTCTTGGGCCCATTCTGTTCCCTCCTTGCAGTTTTCCTCAGATGATCTCTGTTCCTGACTTCTCCAAACATCTGTGGTCTCCACTGCACCTTTGGTTTTACACTCTTTTACACTCACAGCTCCACACACTGCCCTCTCAGGGGTATACTTTCTGGCCTCCCAGGCCTTCTTCTGAAATCTGGGTGGAATCTTGTTTGAACCCACAACTCTTGTATTCTTCACACACCTAAAACCAGCACATGGATCATGTCAAGGCCTGCCACCAGCAGGAGCAGTAACCAGGCTTCCTTCTCTTTTGGCTGTAGGGGTTGAGTGCCTGGGAATCAAATCCCAAGGAACAATTTCCCTAGGGTGCCACCATTCTGGAACATGGTGCTCTGGGGCTGTCTTTGCAAAGCCAAGTCTTTCAATCTTGAGGCTGCAAAGGGTGGAGTTCTGCTGTTTCTTGTGATGTCTTCAGGCCACCTTTTCTGTTGTCCTCCTGTTCTTTCTCCTGAGTCAAGGTCTCTTATGGTTTGTCATTGTAGTCCACAACCTTCCTGGAGCTTCCTTTCTGGCTAAACTCACAATTCTCAACATAGATCTGGCTAAAAGCCCTCAACAGCAGCCATGCCATGGCCTCAACATTAGACTGTCTTGAAATTCCTTCTGCAAGATTAATTAGTCTGCCACCCTTAATCACCATCTCAGCCAAAGTCTCTAGACACAAGCAAAATGCATATAAACTTTCTGCCAATGCATAACACACATCATCTGGAATCCAACAGCCAACGCAATCCTTCTTCCCAGTAGAAGTTTTCTAAGCTTGGTCTTTACTGACAACATTTCTATCAGCGTTCTGGCCTTCTGAGCTCTAACAAGAATCTCCCATCAAGGACAGGGCTGCTTCTTTTTTTTCCAGGGCTGCTTTTTCACATGGCATCTCTAAACCTTTCCAAACTCTTCCCCTAAACTAGTTCCAAAGGTTCCTAAACCACATGGTCAGGTACAGTCAGAGCAACGATCCCACTTCGGGCACCAAATTCTGTCTTAGTTATCTTTTCTCATTACTGAGACAAAATACATGACACCCAAAGCTAAAAAGAGGAAAGATTTGCTGAGCTCACTGTTTATAGAGGTTTCAGTCCAAAATCAGCTAGAACCATAGCAAGCTGGCATGGCAGAAAGTCATCAGAGAAGAGAAACAGTTCATCACAGAAAGAAGGTAGCAAAGTAAGCAAGCAAGTCAACAAGACATAAATGACAGTAGCAGCTTCTTCCTGCCCCTTTTATATTCTATTAGGCTACTCAGCTTACAGCAGGTGCCAACACAATCAGTGGACTAATTTAGTAATCACACACCCTTAATCCTAGTATCCCACCATGAATGAACCCAGCGTCATGTTCTTGATCCCATCAGAACAAATCCTAGATCCAGCCACCTATAACTGCATGAAGATTTGAAGGGACATCTAGATACAAGCCATAACATACACTTTATTTCTATTAGTACTACATTGCAATATATAATGAAATAAATATATAGCTCATCATAATACAGGATCATTGGGAGCACTGAGTATGTTTTCCTGCAATTAGGCATTCCCATTAGGGAGTGATAAGAGGTAGTGACACCTAGTGTGTGTTGCTTATATATAGTCTACTCTATAATCTTGTTTAGGTTGCTGTCGCTTCAGAAAACCTGATTCACAAAGATAGGAGGTGGGAAATGGAAGCAGACCTTTCAGTGCTTTTGTGGCAATCTCAGAATATTCTGGCTTGACCTTAATCTAAAACATATAAATATTTGAAATTGTCTCACACATAATTTTAAGGCCACCATCATTTGCAGTTGCAAGCAGCTGATTCTCTTCTGACATGGACAAAGTCAGTTCACCTGGCTTGTTCACAAATGGGTGGTAGATCCATTCAGTCCCATTTTGGGGGTCTTTTGTAGTTGGGAAGCAATGCTTACATTCTTTTGAAAGGTAGTGTAGTTAATCATGCACCAGCTGGAAGAAAGAAGACCATGGCTTAGTCTCTTTCAAAATCTCTGCTAAAGTTTGGATCATGTCAAAGAATCCCAAAGTTCAATTGTAGCCCCCATCATTCTAGTTTGGCTTTGAATGTATCCCGTTCACCTGATGATTCAAACACAGTTGTCATTCTCCCCTGAAATGACAGATTGAGTTCATTGAGATGATTAAATGTGTCACATGAGTAAGTAAGTTTTGGGACCCATTCTGGGTCACTGAAATGTGCTTCCAGTGGTGACTTTTTATAAAAGAAATCTCTGGAGTGGCTCTCATAACTCAGAAACTCTGGCTAGTGATCTACCTTTAGAAAACCAGAAGTAGTGGTGCACACCTATACTCTCAGAGCTCAGGAGGCTAAAGCAGGAGGATCACCATGAGTTTAAGGCTAACTTGGGCCACATAGTGAGCTCAAAGCCAAGTCTGAACTACATAAGAAAAGAAAAAAGAAATCTCTGATCTCTGGAGTGGCTCATATGACTCATAACCTGTAGCCAGTGATCTACCTTTAGACAACCATCTTGCTCCTCTGTCTGAGAAGACATGTGTGCTTTCCATCCAAACATGAGTTACCGGCACATACTGTAATGTGGTTGGTATTTTAACTGAATCCTCCAAAACATCGCTAAATACAGGTGAGATTTTTTTTGGCCAATCAGCTTATCTCTGTGGGTGACAGAGTGCACAGACTCATACACAGAAGCAACCTCTTTGACCTCAGAAGGAAAACCAGAAAGCTGCCCAGTCATGGCAGCTGCTTCGTCTGTGCACACACCACACAAAGTGGCCAATTCAGTGTTTCTGATATGTAATCATTCCACAGCTGTGGTTTTCGTTGGCAACAGAAGTGCTCATAACATATTCTCATGCACACCCTCCTGAAAAACAGATCTCACAAAAACAAGCATTGTTCCTTCATTATCAACATTAGTAGAATCATCAACCTGGATTAGTATCTCATTAATCCTCTCTAACAATTGTGCCTCGATATCCTCAGCTATTTAGTCAATCTATCTCATTATGGTGCTAGTTGAAAAAGGAGGACATGTCACCTTTTAAACTGTATCCTTTCCTAGAAATTCACGACTCATGTCCTTTGCAGCAGCCAGAATCAACTCTTCACCAATAGTAAAGGGCTTTTTAGTTTTAGCGATGTGATTAGCCACCAAGAATGATACTCTCGGGGCAGACATATTTGTTGAAGTAGTGGGCTTCAGTAATTGCTTCTGTTCTTACGCTCACTTTTTTCTTAAGAACTCCAAAGCATGTATTTTAATGTAAGGTGCCTGGTGTCCATGTGGTAAAGCAGTTTTGAAGGATTCATGTCTTCATTGGATAGCCGGTCACCTCATATTACACAGAGCAGGCTTGTGGAATGTGAATCACCTGTTGTAATGAACCTATAATTTAAGTAGGACTCTTGGTACAGTAATGCCTTGGTTCATGAAAGCTTCTGTTTGCAAGCAATTTTGTTTGCAAGTGGAAGCATTTGGAAAAATTTTACTTCTGTTTGGAAACTTCTCATCAGGTGACAAACATGACCATGGCCATCTTCCCAGCATGAACACAAATACAACCATCTCCCCCAGAATCATGGAACAAATTAGATTTGTGAACCAAGGTGTCACTGTATTTTCTTTTAAATGTGGCTCTCCTTTTGTTGGCAGTCTTAGAGTCTTCTGCTCTCTCATCATTGGGTCCTTCTCCCTTTTCAAAGAAGCTCTCCAGTGATGTTTGTTTTTATTCATTTTGGCTAGGGGTAGCTTCTGAGATTACCAAAACTGAGTGCACAGTGTTAGAAAGAGGCACAGGCAGAAGTGGTAAATAAAATAATGAATGGGCTACATGTGGACTAAAATAAGCATTGGATTCTAACTTAAAACCTGCCATCAGATGCACTTATACAATTTAAGTATATCAGCTCTTTTGTCACTATGAGGCATGACACCCGGTGAAACTTTATTGTCACTTGCCTCTCACTAAAAGGGTTTTGATATGGGTCTGCAAGCAATTGATTTATTAAGGTCTCTGTGCAGTCAAAACCTCTCTGCTGTTAATCTGTATGTAAAGCCACTCCCCAGCACTAGCATCACTACCTCAGCTCTACTTCAGATTATCAGGTATTAGATTTGCATAAGGAGCATGCAAGCTACATCCCTTGCATGCACAGTTCACAGTAGAGTTTGGGCTCCTATTAGAAACCTGGCCTAGTAAAGAAACTGTAGGAAAGCCAGTGTGACCAAAGTGACCAACAGTGAGACGAACACACAGGAGATGGCAGAGTAACAAACAGGACAAGTTTATGAGGCCCAGTATGGATTTGTGATTCTGTAACAGTGCAATGGAAGCTATTAAGTTTTAAGGAAACTAAGAGAACCCAGGGTCTCCTACAGGCTAAGCATGTGCTCTACCACTAAAATACTTCCACAGTGGGGCTGGGAATTTAGCTCAGCGGCAAAAGCGCCTGCCTGGCAAGTGCAAGGTCGTGAGTTCGGTTCCCGGTACCGGAGAAAAACCAAAAAAATAAAAAATAAAATACTTCCACAGTCCAATACTGGTATGTTCCGATTTACATTTTTAAAATGTAACTCTGGCCAGGTCAATTGCTGAGCACATATGAATAATGATCAAAATATATGGTGAATATTTAGGGGTTTTTTTTTTGGTTTTTTTTGTTTTTTAATTTTTACAGGAAAAGACACATCACTGTTAATCCTTCTTATGTGCTCCCCCTTGCTTCACACACACTTATTCCATCATTCTTGCCACTTTCTGAAGCAGTTCTGGAAGTCCTTTTCTGTGAGTGTCCTTACAGGTGTGACCGAATTTCAGTGAATGCTGCTGCTGAGTGTCATCCAACAGAAAAGAAGGCTCATAAAAACACTACCATGTGTCCTCATCTATCTTATTCACTGGGTCTGGCACCATGCAACTTCTAGCTTTTCCCCAAACTCAAAATAAACATGAAAGGTAAATGTTTTGAATTGATTCAAAACATCAAGGTGGCCACACCAGAGCACCCAAACACATTCACCAAAGAGGGCTTCCAGAGCTGCCTGAGAAACTGCCAAGAATGCTGGGATGAATATGCTCAAAGCAAAGGAGAGTAGTTTCAGGGGGATTAGTGGTGAAGTGTCTCCTACTGTAATAAATGTTTAAAATTTAAATAGTCACCATAGTTTTCAATCATACCCCATAAATTAGGAGCATTTTTCTATTACTAGCCTTTTATTTTGAAATAATTTCATATGTACAGAAAAATAACAAAAATAGTACAATATTTCCCATAACTTTGAACCAATTTTTGATATTGTCAATATCTTACATGGCAACATGCTTCACTATTAAGACATTATTATGAGATTATCACTGACATCAGCAAAATTGCTTTTACCAGTTTTTCTACTAATGTCCTAATTCTATTCTAGGGTCAAATTCAAGAGAGCACATTACATTTAGACCCATCCTTTTCCAAATAGCTTTTCTATCTTTGAGGAAATGCCCACATCTGCCAGAACCCACCTCTCTGGCTTCTAACTAAATCTTGACAGATGGGGTTAAACAACCATAGACATAGATAAGGAGCAGCCATAGACATAGAGGGGGAAGCGTTGACATAGACAGAGGCAACCATGGACTTAGATGCAGCAGCCATAGACATAGATGGGGCAGCCATGGGCATGGATAGGCAAGGTGCAGTCTTGAACATAGATGAGTGGTATCAGTGGACATGGATGGGGCAGATGTGTATTTGCATAGATAAGGGTCAGTCATGGACATAGACTGGGTAGTCATGGACATGGATGGGGACAGCATGGATATAGAGAGGGGAAGCTCTGTACATATGCAGGGGCAGCCCTGCACTCCAGAAGGACATTTCCAGAGCATGGCTCAGTCATTCAGGCAAAAGATGAGGGGCTATTTAAAAGCCTAACGCAGGTTTCAACTTAGTGAAGGTAGTTACATCCACCACCACCACCTGACAAATAAAGGTAAGGTTAGCATCCCAAGATCAGGAGGAATACAGCCTTAGACAGTCTCTTGCAGTAAATAAATATAGCTTTCTAGAAAACTTAATACACTGTGTTAAATTTTCTCATTTTGTCTACAAAGAGTGAAACCTTACAGGGACTTGTACTGGTTTGGCATATAAATTCCCATTCAGGGAAAATGACCTTTTTTTTTTTTTTTAAGAACCCAATGGAACTTTATTTGACATGGGTACAACCATGGCCAGGGGTCAACAAACGAAGATGAGGGCAACGGACACGGGTCTATCTAACCTATAACAACAGGAGGCAGGTCACTTAGCGAGTGAGTGACAGTTACGCTGGAAGAATTCTTCTAGAGTCTGTACTTTTGGAATTCCCACTCTCTGCTGTCCAGCGGACACATCTGCCGTGTTTTCAGCCAGCGAGAGATGCAGTGGAACTGCAACGCATGATTACAGACTCCCCAGGCCACGGTACACTCTTCGGACATAGCGGACACCGGTCGGCTTGGCACTCTATGCAGAGATCCATAATGTGGTTTCTGCAGATGGTGCAGTTATCAACCACAATGTCCCAGGCCCACAGGGCTACCACATTCCACTTTTTCCCATCAAAGCGTTTCTTGCCTGCGCTGCTATTGGTGCCACTCAGGGTATCCACATCCATTGCTGCTGCCATTTTTGAAAATGACCTTTAAGAAAACTGTAGATTTATAGAATTACAATCACTAAATCAGCAAGTATTTGCTGAGCTCCTTCTGTGTGTCAGGCACTGTGAGAGACACTTGTGAGAATCGCGCTTCCTGACTTTGGAGAGCGGCAAGCCTACATGACCTCAGAAGAACTCTAGTTTTAGAACCATTTTCTGGGCCAAGGAAAATCAAATAACTAACGACAGAGTTACCTGTTTGGAGATTTGTTACAAAGCTGGTGGAGCTGGTGATTAAAGGCAACTTGACAGGTCTGTGTTGGCTGAAAGATGAGCTCAATAACCGTGAGTGTTGCGCAGTAGATCATATCAGGGCTGGGAAAGGTAGCCACTCCTCTTCGCGGAAAAAAACTTCCTACCAAAGTTGAATTTTCTAACATAATTTAATCAGAGGAAATCAAGTTTCAGGGCAACTTACCTAACCAAGCAGCTGTTATTATAACTTGACTTTACTGTAGTATCTCTTCCCCACTTTTTCCTGGTCATTTCCATTGTTCCAAATGGAGATCCTTGGGTAGGAAATCTTTTAACACATGATAAAGATACTGATCCTCATTAAGAAGATTAAAAATTAATTACACATATTACTGAATTTCCACAATAAGCACAAGCAGCTAAAGGTGAACAGCTCCCTGACTGCAGCCTCAGTGGCAGCAGGGTGGTAAAGAACAAGTAGCAACCGCGGCTGAAGGATGCTAGAGTCCTGGGGTTCCAAGCATGCTCTCGGTCACCCATGAGAGACTGTCCAAGGCCAAGTCAGGGCATTGACCAACAGGTGCTTTTTGCTTCCTTTTCCTAATGCTATAGTCCAAAGAACAGCGGTTACTTTCAAATAGGAGCTTGAGTGCTGGCACTAGGATCAGCAGAGGAGCTTGGGAAGATGACCTTGGAGGAGCTCCACAGGAGGTGGGCAGCAGAGGCAGGTGCGGAGGACCACTTCTGGTTGAGCTATTCCTCCTTACCAGTAAGAAATGGCAATGTTTTGGTAAATTTCAACAGTCTGTGGATGCTCTGTGAGCTCCATTAATTATTTTTGCTGTTTAGCTTGACCCTTCCCAAAGCAACTGTCCACCTTGATTCTGTAGGAACCTTTGGGCTGAAAACTTCCAAAGCCCAAGATTATGTTCAACCTCCAAACTTTTACATAGAAGTTTCTAAAACAACCTTAAGCATGCTAGTGAAGAAAACAGACTCTAGCCAGGTGTGGTGGTGCACACCTGTACTTGGGAGGCTGAAGCAGGAGGATCACTGCAAGTTCCAGACCAGCCTGGGCTGCATAGTGAGTGCATGGCCAGCCTGAACTAAAAAGAGACCCTGTCTCAAAACAACAACAACAACAAAAAATCCAGCTCTAGGATGTAGACACCAGAGGGCTGTGTATCCTTGGACATCACATTGTGCCTCAGTTTCCTCAACTGTATAGCCTGTTTACTAATGGGATCCATCTCATCAGATAGCAGATGAGAATATCTAGCTAATGCCCTCAGCCTGTGCCTGAAACGGAATTAATGCAAGATAAATATTTGCTCAAATGTACAACTTGCTAAAAATGCTGAGTGCCCAGGGAAGAAGTATCCACTGACGCCCGGCTGACACAAAAATCTCTGTAGTGAGCTGGGGAAAGAGCTACGAGCATATTCACGAGAACCCAGAGCTGTGCAAGGCTGCATGGGAGGCAAGCGGGGGCGGGGGGAGCTGCTCAGCGCCCCCGCTTGTGCTGGGGTGGGAATAATGCGTGACAGGAAAGGAAAAGAAGGAAAGTGACAAACTCACTGTGCCGCCCGTCATCATGGATGAGCAATAGAGATGATACGCATCCTCAAGGCAAGGCTGTAGTCGCGAGAGTAGGAATAGAAAGGCTCATTATGAGGGGGAAACTGACGCTCTATGAAGCCAGAGCTTTTAGAACAAAGAGCATCAGATTGACATTTTCTTCCAAGCTTGGGAAGCATTATTTTATTGTTGATAGGTGACGGGCTTTAGGGTCTTTCGCTTTCTCTTATTTTGGTTTGGTTTTTTTTTTTTTTTTTTTTTTTTTGTTTTTGTTTTTCTCCGGTACCGGGAACCGAACTCATGACCTTGCGCTTGCTAGGCAGGCGCTTTGCCGCTGAGCTAAATCCCCAGCCCACTTTCTCTTATTTTGTTTTATTGTCCTATTTTTTCCTGCAGACCCCAGGCAGAACCCTAAAAGGAGTCTAGGAAAACGCCCTTGAAGGTAGGAAGGGGAGGGTTTCTTACCACAGAGAGCAATCTGTGCTTTGAAAGGCTTGATTTGAACGGCTGAGAAAATACTTTGGAAGCACAGCTGTGCAATCTCATCATGCCCAACCTTATACTTTCCAAAGGAGGCAGCTTAGAGGATGGAGGATGGTCTGGATGTAGCCATCAAGCCTAGATTTAAACTAGGCTCAAATTAAGGTGACTTGCTCTATTACCTTGGTGAAATCCTTTGACCCCTCTGAACCTCAGTTTACACATCTGTAAAATGGGATTAAGATTATAGCCAACCTAATAGAGTCATTGTGAGAAATACATGAGTTGTCAAATTGTCACAGAGTAAAGTACTCGGGGAAGTTGCCCTGTCATCAATACCATGGAAGTTGTGGGAACAAGAGAAACCAATGCAAAATCAAGACGTTGTCTGACTTTGAATTATAGCAGCATTCAGAAAAAATAAACAAGCCAGGTGTGGTGGCACACGCCTGTAATCCCAGCACTCAGGAGGCTGAGGCAGGAGGATCATTGTGAGTTCAAGGCCAGCCTGGGCTACAAAGTGAGCTCAAGGCCAGACTGAACTGCATAGCGAGACCCTGTCTCAAAAAGACAAAAATAAATAAATAAATAAAAAATAAACACACAAAAACTAAAATTAGAAATCCCATTTAGGCTGAGGATATAGCTCAGCTGGGCATAAGTGCCTGCCTGCCAAGCTCAAGGTCCTGAGTTTGATTCCCGGTGCCAAAAAAAATAGAAATCCAATTTAACCCACCTATATCTCTTCTGAGTATCTACCCCAAAGGGTTAAAAACATCATATTACAGTGATCCATGCATACCCATGTTTATAGCAGCATAAGTCATAATAGCTAGCTATTGGAATCAGCCTACATATCCATCAACAGATGAATGGATAAAGAAAATGTGGTATATATACACCATAGAGAATTACTTTGCTATAAAGAAGAATAAATCTGAACTATTTGTAGGAAAATGGATGCATTTTGTGACCATAATGCTAAGTTAAATAAACAAAACACAGAATGTTAAATATCATATGGTTTCTCTTACATGATAAATCCAAGGTAAAAGTAAAGGAAAACTAAAGGATAGATCACAGGAAACAGGGAGGTGAACTTTGTGGAGATGGGAGGGGATCTGGGATGAGGGTACAGAGGAGAGTAGAGAGGCGAAGAGGAAGTAAAAATTATATATATATATATATATATATATATATATATATTCCCCAAGATGATTTTAATTTTATGTAGCATAAACATACATATATAATAAAAATAAAATAGAAATGTGACTTCAACCCAAAAGAAAATAAAGTCCACAAATCACCCATTTCAATCCTAGCAACAGTGCAAGAAATAGTGAGATTTACATTGTAGGTCTCTATTCTTTTTGAAAAAGCAGTTATTTCCAGGGCCAGAACCCACAAGTCCATATCTCCTTTTAAGACAAGAATGATATCGCTGTCTAAAGATAGATTCCCTCAGGTGTGCCTGTTATTCCCAGCCCACCTCCAGTGACTGGCCCCACGCCACCTTCCATCTCCCCCCTGATTCCCTGAACACAAGCAGCACAGCGAGGAAAGCAGTTCTTACAGCTCCGTCAGAGGTTTTCCTGTGTCAAACATTCAAATGTTGGAGCTTCCATGCTTGTTTCCCAAGAACTGTGGATCAGTGCAAGGACATGTTAGAAAGAGAAGATCCGTGAGAATGAGAGTAAAAGTGTGCAGGCTGTAGGCAAGGACTGTGACCCACTAAATGAAAACACATCCTCCTGCTGAATTATTCCATCAAGACCCAACTGTATGTCCATGGGGATCAGGGCCTGTGGTCGGAAAGAGAGGAGAAGAGAAGAAAGGAGAAGAGAACACAGTCATTGATACAGAAGTTCACAGCCTGAAAAGCAGTAACAAAAGCCCACAGTAATGTGGATAGAAGAGAGGCCTCCTTAGGACGACCCAGTGATGTCTTCTGATGAGATTATTGGGCTCATATCTTGGGGACCAGCCTCAGGAATAGTAAGTGAACACCCAGAGATCTCCCAAAACACCTCCCCATCACCCACTTTTTTTTCAACCATACCTGAACTCTTTCCTCAGGCTTCACTATTTCAGAATAACGGACACCCAGGGTCAAAAGCCAGTGTCCCTCCTAGTCAGCCATGCCAAAACCTCTTCCTTTTATCCCCTTGATGGAAATTTGTAGTTTCCAAAAATTGTAGGTTAATATCTGATGGCAGAGAAGGCAGTTTCGTCCCCGTCTTACAGATGCTGGAGTTAAATGATTGGCCAGTGGCCTCACAGCTAAAAGGTAAAAGAGCTGAGGTATAAACCTACATGCCCTGGGTCTCTGTACAGAGCTCAGTAATTTAGCCAAGGAGCACCGCCATGTCTCGGTACCTGAGGCGTACTCTTTCTTCTCTGCAGTAAAGATTGTGCGGCTCTTCTGGGAAAAATGTGTTTGGACAACAGTTAATCCTCCACACTGCATTCTTCAAAGAACTCTGGGGAAAGAAAGCTGAGAGTTCTCGTGTCCTTCAAGACCTGCAGCAGAGGTTACCCCTGTCCTGAAGGTACAGGGAAGGGTCAAGAAGTCAGGGAACAGTTCATAATTCCTACCAGTTCCGGGGTGCTTCCCACGCACCCTGCAACCTGCTGCCAGCCTCAGCCACATGCACCTCAGCTTCTCTGACCTCCCACGCTGTTACCTAGGGGTTCCCCTACACAGAGTGCAAACCTCAGGGACAAGTCTCCTCCTGCTGCCCACTCACGAGCTCCCCTGGGAATGATCTTATCATTCCCGTGGATGCTGTGCACGTCGACACAGTCCTGCTTTCCTGCCTGGGGTATTTTATCCTAGAATCCCAAGCCCCGAAGAAGCCATATAGACACGGTCCCCCTCTGCTCTCACCGCATTCCTGGCAGGTACCGTGTATACCTCTGCTGTGCATTTGCCACCTTGGCGCTACAAAGACTCCCATGTCACCTGGGTCAACATCTCCTTCAGCTTATGGCTCTGCCCTTGTTTCCCAGGGACCAAGAATCTGTACTTGGGGTAGGCAGGCCCAGGCCCCTCATACAGCTTCCACTGTCCACATCTCCCCATCTCTTTCCCAGGCCCTGTGCTCCTCTCTTTCAGTCCAAAGCCGTGTAAACCAACAGGGAAGATGGAGAATCTGGGCCCTGCAGACCAACTGAACATAGATGGATAATTCTGGAAAAGTGATAGCTCAGGGAGAACATGCAAGAATGGATCTAATAATTAACTCTTTAAAAAACCCACACTAACAATAGTTGTCACTTACTGGGTCTTTACACACAGGCCTAATTTACCCTCACAAAAAACTCTGAAATAAGTACTGCTACAGTCTTTGAGTTGGGTGAGAAAATAGGGTCATTGCAAAGGGTGCATTCTTCAAGCTAAGAAGTGAGGAGATGGTCCCCATCTCTCAGACCCCAGAACCTAGGCTTTTAAGCCTGTCACAGTCCTGAGTCCCGACCCTGCCCACCTTGGCTGTGTTTGGAGGGGTTGAAAATTCAGGCAGCATCTCTTGCTAAACAATTGCTCTGAGAAACAGTGACTGTGAAAGATTTAAGCAAGTGGGTTGGGGGGGCGGAGAAGGGAGGGGGAGAAGCTGCTAATTTTAGATCTGTAATTCAGACTCTTCATTAACTGAAGAGGTGTCACTGTGCCCTTGTCTATGCCACCTGTGTCTGAAGTAAGGAGTCAGGGCCTATAATTTCCTCAGTGGGACGATCCATCCTTCACATCCTTATAAAGCCTCGGATGGTAGGGCTTTTTACAAGTCCCCAAGGAAGACTGTAAACTGTGGCAGTCTTCAACCACTTGCCCCAATCTCCCCAAATCATGGCCCCCACATCTGGCGCAGTCTTACAAGGTAGGAGAATGCTCCAGAAATTTGTTCTTTAATCCAGGCAACCACAAGGGGATCAGGGTGATAAAACTACGTTGGTAAATGGTGAAAGACTTACTCGATCTGAAGAGAAACCAGAGTTAAAACTACATCGGTATCTGGTCACTTGGACACCATATTCCTGCTCCTAGGTCTCTCTGTTCCCCTCAGCAGTAATGATTTATGGATCCTGCCCACCCGGGACATTCAGTGTTTATATTAGTTCTACATAAACTGAAAGTCAGGCAATTTTTGACATAAAGGCCCTAAAATTAGAATTAGAACCGGGTGATACTACTTCTCCAGCTCCAAATCATAAAAGATTATAGGAGCTCACACCTGGTGTTTACTATGCTCCAGGCACTGTTAGGGTATGGTCCTGGACCACTGCATCAGTTTCATCTGGAAGCTGGTAGAAATGCATATTCTCAGAACCAGTCTGGACTCACTGACTCAGAAACCCTGGGGATGGGCCCAGAAATCTGAGCTCCGAAGAACTCTTCCAATGATTCCAGCGCATTCTAAAGTTTTAGAACCTGCTTCTAAATTTAAGATTGAAGGAAGTGTAAAGGTACAGGAACTGTTGGGTCTTACTATTTCCATTTCACAGAAAATAAATCTAAGTCTTAAAAATATGACATGACTTGTCCAAAGTGAGTAGCAACACCAGGACCAGAACGCAGGTCATTCTGTCCCCCAAATTCCTGCTTTCTTAAACCTTTGTATTTCCTCCTGGTAAAAACATAAGACAACAGAGTGTTTGGAAAGCAAACAGCTGTTACTAAGGAAACTAAAAAAGAGGGAGATTCAGCTCAGTCAGGAAAAAAATAAACATATATTGAACATCAGTTATGCGTCAGTCACCAAATGCCACGGTGAAATGTTGATATTCCCCAGAATTTTCCTGTTGAAATTCCAAACCCTGAGTTGATGACAACAAGAGATGAAGGCTTTGTGAGGTAGTTAAGTTAGGGGGCACAGGCTTCATGGATGAGGTTTATGTCCTTAGCAGAGAGGCCCTTTGCCACTTTTCTATCCTGTCAGGACACAGCAAAAGTATACCGCTCCGGGAACGATGAACAGACCCTCCCCAGACACTGAGTCCGCCAACACCTTTATCCTGGACTTCTCAGGCAGAACTGTGAGCAGTAATCTTCTGTTGCTCAAAAGGCACCCAGTTTTGAAGACTTGCTTTTGCAGCCCAAACAGCCTGAGTCACTATGCAGCGATATCTCATTTCATTTACTTCTCACAGTAGGCCATGCCAGCTAAGCATTCCTGGATCAGATCAGGGAGGCTAAGCAAGTTCTCCAAGCTCTCACAGCTCAGTAAGTTGTAGAATAGAATTTGAATATTGCTTAGTCTGTCTCTAAAATCCTCCCAGCCTCCCTGGGGCACATTTACATATTCAACCAATCCACATGTCCTCGTGGGAAAAAAAAAAAAGAGGAAACTAAGGATGAATGCATATACAGCAGTAAATGAGGTCACCCTGCTTCGGGGCTGAAAATTCACCTCTGCAGCAATCACTGGACTTTGAGTATCACCAGTCCCTCCAGTCTGCTCCTCCCTCCCGCCTTTCCAAAGCCACCAGCTATTTTCCCCTCTTTCCGCGTGAGGCGGGAGCAGACAAGTTCTTACCAAATGAAGCACACTGATTCTCTTCCTGCTAGCTGAGTATTCACCTACCTCTTTGTGGAAGCAAAGTCCTGAGTCGGCAACCATGCCAGGAACTGCAGGGGTTGCCAACTGGAGCCTTGGCAATATTCAGAGAGGATTATTTTAATGTTATGAATGCCTTGAACCAGCTCTCCACACTGAACACGTACACACCCTCGAAACTGGCTGGGGGTTTATCAGCAACTTTCCAAATCAAAGGTTTAATTGACTTGCAGGTTTTGTATAACACGCCGTGAAGCGTCAAGCAGCACAGAAAGGTATAAATTTAGATATACTTTTATATTAGCTAGAGTTTGCTGGCTACCCTTGTGTAGGTTTTATTTTTTACGTAATAAAAATTATTTTCTAATTTGCTAATTACTTCCACCTAAAGGCGCAATATTTTTACCCCTTGATTCATAGACATAGAGAAATATAAGGTGAAAATTTGGAATGAAAATATTGGGGTATTTTGGTTTTGGGTTTTTTTTTTTTTTTTTTGAGACAGGGTCTCGCTGTGCAGTTCAGGCTGGCCTTGAGCTCACTTTGTAGCCCAGGCTGGTCTCAAACTCACAATGATCCTCCTGCCTCAGCCTCCAAAATATTGTTGACTTACATATATAAACAGCCCCTACATCTAAAGGCAATCTCTGTCACTTCCCAGTTTAAACCTCATGACTGGCCCTCATTTGCTTTCAGGAGGGAGCCCAGCCAGCTTGCCAAGCCCTTTGTGATCAGGTGGCTGCTCACACTCCAGTCCCAAAGTCTGACACACTTTCTGCACACCCTCCGCCCGGGTTAGGCAGTGCAAGGCAGTTCCTGGAAGGTCCCACAGCCTCCCATCCTCATGCCTTTGGAAGTGTGGGGATCCCTGCCTGGAATGCCCTCTTTGTTTCTTCACCAGCATAATGTCTACTCATCCCTCAAAACTCAGCCCAGTTGCCTTCTCTTTAGCCTAATCTTCCCTGACCTCTAGGGGGACTCCGACACACTGACCCTCATCACACTACTTTTCATATGGTTTCATGAAAGCCTATTTACTTCTGTGTCACCTCCAAAACTAGGAGCTTTGTGAAGTTATCTCATTAAGGTCCCCCACAGGGCCAGGTACATAGTAAATACAGTGTCATGGCTGAATGAGTAAAAGAATGAATGAAAGAATGAAGAATGATCACCTTGATATTCATGTTTACTGCAGGCCCTGGGTACACCAAGGAAATGTGAAGATGTGATAGTTCTCTTCTAATACCCTCGCAAAGGTGCTTCCACCCTGAGGACTGCTATCGCCCAACATGGCCAGAAAGATGTCAAAGCTAGAGAAACCTTGGTCCAAAGCAGAATCTAGATGAGCTTACCTTCAGTGTTTAGCTGAGACTGGCAGTGGCGTATCCACCAACCTCTTGATAGTGATAACAAAACCTAAGCTTGTCCAAGCTCCAAGAACTAGTTTGACCCTGGAATTATCTCAAAACTCAGTTTGGTTCAGCGTAATTATGTTCTATGTATTTGTGGGAGATTTTAAATATATAGATTGTCTCATATGAGAAATTCAAAATATATACACATATAAGTGAAGAGCAAAATAGAAGATGGAGAAATAGAAAGTAAAGATGAGCTCAAATAATTCTCCAAATTCTCTATTCCATTGTCTCAAAAATATTTCAATACATATGCAAATTTGTTTTATTTATATGACTAGTTTCTCTTAGTTCACTGAAAAAAGTTTTGTACTATTATCTGGTTTATTTTTTACTTTTTCATGAGAAAGAGTCCTTTTTGTCTATGACTTATACACTGAGTAACATTTAGACCATTCTTTTAAGATTATGGTACACAGTACATTAACTATTATTATCCTCTAATTATTTTGTTATGAAATTTTGTTTTTATTATAGAAGTGAGAAAAGTGCTTTATTTTCTTTATTAGTATCTGCATGTATTACATTAAAATTTTAAAAATAAAAAAATAGGAAAATTCAAACACAAAGCAATACACCAAGTAGACAGGGGAAGACTATTCCCTGATATTGGCACATAATATGATTCTCCAGAGATAGCCAACGCTAGGAGTGTCTTAGAGGCAGATATGATGCAATAAGCCCACAAGACAAAGCCAACCCACAAATGTCTGCATACAATGTATTATTTAGAATATTTCTATTCATTGCCATGAAATAAAAATCAAAAATTTTCCCACAGTAGATGTACCTACATGGAGCTCCGAGTTTTGGAGGTGAATGAGAAGTAAACAGATCACAACAGGGTATGAAAAATACTATGGTTTCCACCTTTTCACAGAAAATCCAAAGAGCAATGATTAGCTCCAGCTGACTGGTACCAGTTGTTTAGCATAGGCATGCTCACTAGGCCGTCACAGTTCTCTCCTGGCCCACACACCAAGTCAGTTTGGCCCCCATATGCACTGGAGTTCGCAATCACTGATATGTATCCTTATAAAATATTCTACAATATCCTGAGTGTAACGAACACTGCCTATGGTCTTCCCTTTTCCATTATATCCCCGTCTATTTAGAGAGCTCTACCCTTAGACAGTATCCCCTTGTATGAGTACATTACGGTATATGTAACTGGTTCTTTCCTGATGTATATTTACCTTAGCTCTATTTTCAACAATACAATTTGACAGTGAGTATTTTGCATAAATATCATTGTGAGCATTTCTTTTGGATGAACTTCTAGGTATAGGATTACTAAAGAAAAGAAAATTTTAATAGACAGGGCCAAAAGGCTGAAGGTTTAGGACCCAAGCCATGGTTAGCCCCAAGTCGGGGCAAGGAATAATGGAAGTTGGAGAGTGGCAAGGAAGAGCCAGACCAAACAAAACAAATATATTTTAGAATCCTAATTGAAAAGTTAATTCAGAATCATAAATTAGGCATGAAAACAAAATGAGATGGGATCCACATTTGTTATTGAAAACCAAAAGAATTTTTGTTCCAATGTATTCATGATTCTTTATTTAATTATTTGGCTTTTTTTTTTTTTTTTTTCATTATTTTCATTCAGAAAGAACTTCCTTCTGTACTCTGCTACTTTCTGTTTCTGGTTTATTTCCCTTTTTGCTGCTGTTTATGTTCTCAAGGTTTGAACTTTAATGAATGGAATTAAAAATAAAAGTCTAGGATCAAAACTGCAATAAGGTAGATTTAGGTGGACTCTTTATAAACATCATGAATGCAGCAAATGGATGACATGAAGGTTAATAGCACAAACTGCCTGGGACTAAACCCTGTGCTCCTTGGGCACTAGCTGAGACAACACATAAGCTGTCTAAGAATCTGTTTCCTCATCTGTACGATGGGGGTAATAACAGGGTTGTGTTCTTTGCACAGAATCTGACACAAAATAATGTTAATTGTTATTATCTATTCTAGCATAATAAGCACCCCGCCCCGCTTAAAAGTTCTACAAGGTGCTCTCTAAGACCACATAAGCCTCTGGGCAGCTACTTCATGGGTTACAGTCGTCAAATGACCAAATCAGAATGAATAACTTCTTTAGGAAAAGAAGCCAGGAGGTGAGCTCAGTTTGAAATTGTACTTTAGAGGCAACATGATAGATAATAAGAGGCCTGGCAATGGGATAATGGCTAACTTGGACCGAGTGTCACTCTCTTTGGAGGATTTTATAAGCATCTCTTCAGTGTACGTTCACAGTAATCCCACACGGTGAGTGTTATTATTACCATCCCTTTTTTCTCAGATGAGAAAACTAAGTACAGAGTGTTTAAGTGGCTTGCTGTATGTCACACTCCTATTAACAAGACAGCACAGGCCATCTGATCCAGGGCATCTGCTCTGAACCACTGTTGTAAGTTACAAACAACGTCAGAAAGTGATAAAAAGAAGATACAGTAACTAATAGCTTTTGAACACCTTCTATACAGCAGGACCTTGCTCTAAATGTTGCCAACACATATGACAAAATTTACTCCTTAAAACAAACCTGAGATATATATACCATTGGTCACATTTCTATGTAGTAGGCTCACAGATATTGCACACACAAGGTCATAAACTTGTGAATGCTAGAGCTGAGTCTCCAGAGTCTCCAAAATGTTTCCAGATTCCAAGTCCCAAGCTTTTGCCTTAGGAATTCAGTTGAGAATTCCAAACACAGGTAAGTCACCCTCATCACTCATCAAATATTTATTAAGCACTTACTTGTGTCAGCCACAAATGACCAGTACACACATGGTTCCCACACCACAGGATAGAGATGTGTAAATGAGAAAACCTACAATGATAAGTGAGGAAATAACATACACTGTCATATCATTAATATATCATAGGCTCTACACAAAGATATCTACTTGATCAAAAATTTTTATTTACATTCATTTGTGGAAAAATAATCTAACTCTTAAAAAAAGGAAACATTTACATCTCATGTACTTCTTACTGTCCTAGAAGACCTGACTCTGCAGAAAGACATCTAGGTGTAATTAAAGCATCTGGGGAATTACTGAGTTTTGCAGTTTTTTCACCTGTGTGATGTAAAGTACAAGATTGTGGTTACCCAATAGCCTAGAAAAAAAATTGTCAGTTTTTGCACAGACTTGACCTGAGTTTAATAAGAATGAAGGTTGCATCCTGCTTGTGGTTTTGAATCAAATTACTGAGTTCATCACAAAGGAAACATTAAAGAAAAAGAAGGAACACCAGCTTGGAATCAAATGATTACTCACAGCCCTTTCCTTTGGCAAGGCACAGCATCTGTTATGGATTAACATTTACTTATTACTTGCAGCAGTTTCAGATCTTGGAAATTTATTTTTTAATGGCTGTTTTATCCATTGTAACACATTGGCTATTAGAACTGTAGGACTTAACTCTCTGCTGTATTTTAGTAAATCTATAATGATTTAAGCTATTTTTATTATCTTTTTTAAAGTCTTACATTAGTAATATATGTTCATTGTAGAAAAATTACAAACACACATAAGCAAAATAAGTTAACCAGTAACTCCAGCATGCAGAAACAACCATTGCTGATAGTGTGTAATACCTCTTCCCAAAATTATATACCTGTGTCATCTTAAATAAACTGGGCTTATATAACTTATAAGTTCTATATTAACTAAATTATGAATGGCCTTCATACTATTAAATATGTATTTCCCTATTGTTTTTAATAGTTATATAGTATTCTCATATTATAAATCATTAGCCATTTTCATACTATTGCACATTCAGGCTGTTTTTAACTTTTTAACTGCATTAAAAGTAATGCTGGGGCTGGGGATTTAGCTCAGCGGCAAAGCGCCTGCCTGGCAAGCGCAAGGTCGTGAGTTCAGTTCCCGGCACCGGAGAAAAACCAAAAAAAAAAAAAAAGTAATGCTATGAAGAACATCCTTGGGTGTCTATCTGTTACATTAGTATAAATTTCTAGAGGTGATATTTCACAATCAAGGGACATATTTCTATAGCATTGGCTATAGACTGAATTTTTCAACTTTTAAATAATTGTAAACTCACAAGATGTTCCAAGAATGGTACAGAGAAGTCCCTTGGTCCCCTTTACCCACCTTTTCCCCATAGTAACGTCTCACACAACTAAAACATGTTAGAAAAAAGAGAAAACTGACATTAACACAATACAATTAACTATAACAGAAATTTTACTCAGCTTTTTACCAGCTGAGTTACTTTGCAGTGTTAACATATTGGTAAAATGCGTTCTTAACCACTTTCTTATTTTATCGACTCACAATGCTGCTGTCTTAGTTACTTTTCTCTCGTTGCTGAGACAAAATACCTGACACCCAAAATGAAGGAAGCAAAGGTTTATTTAGCTTACAGTTTGTGGAGGTAAGTCACATACTTGGCTGGCTCTAAGGCAGAGTGGCACATGGCAGAGGGCAACAGTTCATGACCCTGGAACAGCAAAGCAACAAGAGCAAAAGGGAGGACTAGGATCAAGCAGCCTCTTTCCCTCCCTTGCAGTGTAAACAGGCTACCCCTACCCAGGGGGCATGTAGCACTCACATAATCTGCATGCCCTCCTCTTGCACAGGCTCAGGGTGTATACAAAGTAAGCACCCTGGCTCCCTGCTGAGTCACCTAGCCAAACCTCTAGACTCTCTAAGTTAACACAATGTATCAACTATAACACTCCACCCCTTGTCAACTTGGCAATCAGACGCATTTCTTTAAACCAGTTTCCAGATACAAAGACACTATATTACATTAGAACCATAATGTTTCACCCCCTAAAGACTCATACACATCCCTTTATGCAAAAGGCATTTAGTCCATCTGCAAGAGTTGCTAAAGTCCTGACAGTTTCAGCACTGCTGAAAAATCCAAGTCTCTTGTCTCCTCTGAGATACAAGGCAAACTCTTTAGTTGTGAGCCCCTGTACAAATGAAAAGTTAAACATTTCCAACATTCAATGGCACAAAATAAGTATTACCATTCCAAAAGGTTCAAACAGGGGGATACAGAGCATTGGGACCAAAGCAAGTCCAGAATCCAGCAGGGCTAACGTTATGTCCTGTAATTCCACATGCAGCACCTGAAGCAATCTGTGGCACATTGTAAGCTCCAAAGGGCTTCCATGACTCCACCCCTATAGCACTTCCAGTGGTTACAGCTCCCATGGCTTCTCTCTTGAGCCCACTTTGCCCCCTCCTTGAAGCTTTCTTCAGACAATCCACATTCCTGGCTTTTCCAAACTTTTGAGGTCTCCACTGAACCTCTCACTTCACATTCATAGCTTCACATATAGCCCTCTCAGCGGAAACACTGCCTGGCCTTCCAGGCCTTCTTCTGAAATCTGGGTGGAAGCCTCTTTAACCTCAGAACTCTTGAATTCTGTATGCGCCTAAAACCAGCACCATGTGGATGATGCTAAGGTCTGCTGCCACCTGGAGCAGTAGCCAAGCTTTCTCCTCTCTTGGCCACAGGAGTTAAGTGCCTGGCTCACTGGACACTCTGAATCCAGTTCTGAGGATCAAATTCTCTATGCCACCGCCATTCTGGAACCTGGCGCGGCCACCACTGCCATTCTAGAACCTGGTGCTCTGCGGCTTTCTTCTCAAAGCAAAGTCTTTCACCTTTGCAATTTTGAGGCTGCAAAGGGTGGAAACTTGCTGCTTGTGATGCTCTGAGGCCATATTTTCCATTCTCCTGTTCCTTCTCAGCAATAGAGATCTCCTCAGCCTTATCTTTGCAGTCCACAGCATTACTGGAGCTTCCTTTCTGGCCAAACTCACAACATTTTAAATCATCCTGTTGGGCTCTTTGCTCTTGATTCTCAACATAAATCTGGCTAAAGGCCCCCAACAATAGCCATGCCACTTCCCCAACATTCGACTGCCATGAAATTTCTTTTGCCAGATTAATCAGTCCGCTGCCGCCCTTAATCTCAGTCTTAGGCAAAGTCTCTGGACAGGAGCAAAGTGCAGACAAACTTTCTGCCAAGCCATAACACACATTATCTGGAGTCCAACAACTAATGCAGGCCTTCTTCCCAGCAGAAACCTCCCAAACCCGGTCTTTACCAGAAGAATTTTTATCAGCCTTTTGTTCTTCTCAGCTCTGACCAGAAACTCCCAGACAGAACAGCCAAAGATATTCTAGTTCTTTTCTTTCAGGTGACATCTCCGAACCTTTCCAAACTCTTCCCACAAGCCATTTCCAAAGGCTCTTGAAACACATGGTCAGGTAGTCACAGCAATGACCCCACTCCACTGGTACCAAATTCTGTCTTAGTTACTTTTCTCTCGTTGCTGAGACAAAATACCTGACACCCAAAATGGAGGAAGGAAAGGTTTATTTAGCTTACAGTTTGTGGAGGTTTCAGTCCATACTTGGCTGGTTCTAAGGCAGAGTGGCACATGGCAGAGGGCAACAGTTCATGACCCCACAACAGCATAGCAACAAGAGCAAAAGGGAGGACTAGGATCAAGCAGCCTCTTTCAGCCTCTTATGTAGCACTCACATAATGTCCATGCCCTCCTCTTGCACAGGCTCAGGATGTATACAAAGTAAGCACCCTGGCTCCCTGCTGAGTCACTTAGCTAAACCTCTAGACTCCCCAAGTTGATACAATGTATCAACCATAACAGCTGCCTTTAGAACTGCCTTTTGATCTTCTGTGGTGGAAACAATGTAGAGATACTTCACAGGCTATTCTCTTTTATTGAAGATTCTCACCAGATACAAAGATGGTAAACCACTGTTCATAATACAGAAAATGGGTAGGTTTCTGTCCTCTTGTTTCCTCACAGTCATCTGAGTTCCTTTATGATACACTAACTTTTCCAGGACCTGGGGGATCCAAAAAAAATGAATAACTCTGAGTCTCACAGTTAAAAGTTGGGTTTTTTTTCCTCCACTCCTCAGATCATATATGAAGAAAACCTCAGTTTATTGGTAATACTTAATGCTTCGCTAACACTTTCTAATTTTCTTGATTGTTCAGGTCTCAAGTTTAAATCTAAGCAGGCAATAGAATTCAATTGGAATTCAATGCCACTTTATTGCTTTAATTAAATGTGCATTTATGCTTACCCTCAAATTGCACCAAGTGAAAGTGGTTTCCCATTTACAGAAGTATATATATATATGTCTATATATATATATATAGGTCTTTTGGCACAGGGTTTCGTTATGCAGTTCAGGCTGGCCTTGAGTTCACTTTGTAGCCCAGATTGGGCTCGAACTTGCAGCAATCCTCTTGCCTCAGCCTCCCAAGTGCTGGGATTACAGGCATGCACCACCATGCCCGGCTACAGAAGTATATTTTTAAAGTTTCCTTTTAAAATAAATTATTTCAACTTAAAAAGTGATTTGATTTTTTTTAAAAAGTGTATGACTATGGCAAAATGCGTACAAGGAGGGTATAAAAGACTAAGGTTAGGGATTCATTGTGTTTGTGCATTTGGGTCAATAAAATACACTGTACTGACCAACCCCATGTACTAGCATATTCTTCCTTGGGTTTAGTTTGGGCTTGAATGGGAGCTCTCAGGCTTTTTGTTTTTTATAAGATCTGTTTACAAAAATGAAGACAGAAGAGTCCTGTAACTATTAAACACATATTGCATGCATCATCTCAATTAACTTCTCAGAAAAATCCAGGAAGGTCCTATTATAAGCATCTTTTTATACATGAAGGACCCAAGGAAGATAGGAAGGGAGTAATTTGCCCAAGTGATCTATTTAGTAACCCACAGAGCTGCAATTCACACCAGGTCTACTGGACAAAAGCCATGCTCTTGATTGATGATTCAAACTGTTTCTCACGAAATTTAAGGGCAATAATTCCTCTCTAAAAAATTCAGAATGGCTCTTTATTTTGAATCACTTTACCGTGGATCTAGTGATTGCATAGGAATACCCTAAAGTACCCTCCTCACCTGCACACATCCCCCTGACTATACAGGAAATTGCAGAGGAAATCTTCACTCCAGGACTGCATCCTTTAAAGAAAGACAGAATGTCTAATAGCCATCCACATCCTGCCATTCTTCCTTCTTTCACATTTCCACTGTAGGAAGGGTGCTGCCCACCTTCCTCCTATTATTCCTCTCTTCAAATATTCCCTAAGGTTTCTCAGTACCACAGGAACAAATTCAATACTATAGAAACAGACTGCATCACTCTATTTAAATATTTAAAATATATATCCAAGGAGAACAAAGAAGTACAAACCAAGTTGTTATGGCTTGTATCTAAGTGTCCCTCCAAAGCCTCATGTGGTCACAGTTGGGGCTTTTCAGATCCAGGGTGTGTGCTACTGGGATCAAGGATGTGATGCTGGGACTGATTCATGGTGCAATGCTAGGATTAAGGGTGTGAGCCTGAGTAAGGGGCAGAAAGAGCTGTGGTCATGGCTTTTTGCTTGTAGCTCACTTGTTGGTGCCCTCTGCCTCCTTTCTTCTGCCTGCCATGAACTTTTTCTCCTCTGTGATGCCCCTCTGCCATGCCACCCCCCCTTGGAGCCAACTGATTATGGACTGAAACCTCTACAAACTGTGAGCTAAGCAAACCTTTCCTCCTTTAACTCTGGGTGTCATGTATTTTGTCTCAGCAATGACAAAAATAACTAAGACACAAGGCTTCTATCAAGAGTGCTGTGAGAGTCTAGAGTACCTTCATGATCCTGAACCTCTAACAGTTCAGATTTCCAAACACCTGAACTCCCTTGAAGGATTTAGGATAGGCTTATAAATAATTAACTGTATGGCAGAGATTCCTGAGAGTGCCATAGGGCTAACATCAAACAAAAATACCACGCCTCTAAAATAGCACACTTCAATTCCAATAAATAGTAAATTTAATTGACAAAAATTACCTGCATACTTGGGAGTTAATTTTAAATTCAAAAGGCACTCTCTAAGAAAAGGTTAGCTCTTTGAAGTTAATTTATTAGGGAACAGGAGTTAGGGTGAGGAGAGCAAAAGAAAGAGGAAGAACTGATAGAAGTGTGAGTTAGCAGGTCCACCACCTAATGATGCTCATCTTACAGGACATTCCAAAAAGCTTATAAAATTTCATGACCAGCCAACTGGTCCATACCTATAATCCAAGCATTTGGAGGCTGAGGCAGAATGATCTTCCTGAGTTCAAGGAGAGCCTGGGCTAAATAGCAAAACCCTGTCTCCAAAAATAATAATAAGTTTCATGACCAGCATGGACCAGCATGGACCCATATACTGCCCATCAAGCAGGTCATAATCCACATTTCTGGATACTTCAACTTCAAGTGGGGAGCAAGTCCCCAAAGTTTACCCAGGTGTCAATATCAGAGAAGCTGGAGCAAGAGGCAAGAGATATACGGCAGGGGCTTGGGGAGACACACTGCCAGGTAGCATCCACCCAAATCTGTAAAACGTCTTAGATTAGGTTGTGGGACTGAGAACATTCAAAGTGGTACCACAGACATGTCTGATATGGAACCATTCTCAGTAGTTTGATGTACAGCTGCTCAAACACAGATTTTTGAGAACATAATTTTTTCAGTCTTCCGTTCATAAGCTCATTCTATAGGCATTTGTTAAGCATCAACTACATACCATCATTATGTAAAACATGAGGAAAGAACAATAAAAAGACATACAGGTGCCATGCTGTCTTATAGGCTTGTTGAGAGAGCTGGGCATTATATAAATCATTATATGACAAGTACTGAAGCACAATTACGATAACTGTTAAGAGGGAGAAGGGTAGGATGAGAAACTTTCTACTAGTGAAAATTAAAGAAGAGACTTCCCTGAGAAAGAGACGTTCAAGCTCAAAGTTGTCAAGGGGAAGGTGAAAGCAGCAGAGTGAGGAAGGGGAAGAGAAGCAGGAGCAGGAAAACTTCAACTTTCCTAAAAGTGAAAAGAGAAAGCCAGTGGTCGGGAGTGCAGTGAGTGAGGGGAAGACATGGGTGTGGAGAAGCTGAATCACAGAGGGTCCAGAAGTTCAGAAAAAGGATTTGGATTTTATCCTAAGGTCAACAGAAACCTATTGAAGTATTTCGAACAGAGGAGCAACATAATTGGATTTGCTGATTGTTTTAAACATAGATTGAAATGTAAACAAAGCATGGTGGCACATACCTGTAGTCTCAGTATTTTGGGAGGCTGAGGCAAGAGGATTCCAAGTTTGACCCCAGCCTGAGCAACTGAGCAAGACCTTGTCTCAAAAAATGAAAAAAGGGGCTGGGGATTTAGCTCAGCGGCAAAAGCGCCTGCCTGGCAAGCGCAAGGTCGTGAGTTCGGTTCCCAGTACTGGAGAAAAACCAAAAAACCAAAAAAAAAAAAAAAAAAAAATGAAAAAAGGGCTGTGAAGTAGCTCAGTGTGAAGGCCTTGAGTTCAATCCCCAGTACCACAAAAATAAATTAAAATAAATTAATATGTAAACACAAGCAGCAGAAACTCATAAATATTACACAAATATTGAAAGCTCAGCCTGTACTCACTGCCTAACAAGATGTAAACAAGAACGTTGATGAGGTGGGTGCAGCAGAGGGGTCTAGAGTTGAGCAAGGCAAGTAGAGCTCAGCTTTCTGTCTGTTTTTATGGACTAGGTGTACATCTCATTTGGTGCCAACATATCATTTAAGTAAGCTGGGATGAAATCCTCATTTTAAACTCTCTCTCTTTTTCCAAAGCTTCCAAAGAAAATGTTCCCTCAAGACCAACCTCATATGTAGGCAGCATTAGAGCACCTACAAGTGTGATTTGAGAGGTGTTAGAAGGCCCATCCTCCACCAGTACTTTAAATCCTACCATCACAGTTGCATTGGTGTGTGATCCCCAATTGCCTTGTATGCCAGGAAAGAGTAATCCACTGGATCTACCCTGCCTGCTGGGACTGAGCTGATTTGACTGAGATTCCTCAGGGATGGGAAGGAGTGAAGCCTTTTTGTATTTGTGCTTTTGTTTTGTGTTGAGACAGGGTCAAGCAGGCCAGCCCAGGCTGGCCTTGAACTCACAGCAATGCTCCTGCCTCAGCCTCCTGAGTATGGTATTACAGGTGTGCACCACCATGCCTAGTAGATTGAAGCTTTTTGAAGCTACTACCCATGCATTGATGTGAAGGAGCCACAAAACTGGTAGATGATACAACGTGAAAGGCAGAGGAGCCCAGCCTCCATTTTTTTTTTTTTTTTTTTTTTTTTGACTTCAGGATTTTGTTTTGGGTCAGTAGCCAGTTGTATGTGATGGATTTGTATATAAAAGTATGTGAATTTTCACAGTGATGTTTATATAGACGTACTTACGGCATATACATGACTTTACAACATGGACCAAATGGTAAGGAACACAGGTCCTAGAATTAGACAAGTCTGGCTTGATATTGTAAACTCTGGATCCCTGACAATTTGTTCATCTGTCTCGGGCATGCAGCAAGTGCTTCATAAATGCGTGTTACTGTCACTGCGATTAGTGTACGCCCTTATGCAAGCATGTAGGTGCGTATGTGGGTATATCAGGGAGACAGTGTATATTTGAAAACAAGCAAGGACAGGCAGGGGGTGAATAGGAGCAAAATATATTATATGCATCAAAACTTCCCCCCCAGCAGACAGGCAGGGCAAGGCAAAGTAGGTTATGTGGATGTACAGTTCTGCCAAATGAAACCCATTAATCTGTATAAACAATTTAAAAATGAGTGTGGAGGGGAAAGCAAAGGAAGAAGGAAGCTTGCTGCCGGCCCCTGCAGCAGAAGGTCTGCCATGGAGTGGCCCTTTCTAGATGGTAGGGAAACTGCAGGGCATCTCACGGAAGAGACCCAGGTTTACTGAGAGAAAAATAGAGTTAAGAGCACAGACCTCCGCTTTCTGCTAGCTGTGTCTCCTGGGATGAGCTGTTTACCTATGTGCCTTTGTTTTTTCATCTGTACAGTGAAGTTAAAGAGTGTATCCTGGGGTGGGTAAAAGGGTAAGCAGGTTAGCACAGGCAGAGAACCTCAAGCCACAAGGGACCTCCTTACAGACTCAGAACCATGGTGGAAATTAACTGAAGGAGACAAGAAAGCAGAATGAGAGGTGATGTTGAAGCTCAAAGGGGAGATTAAAAGAGTTAAAGAGTGGCTTCTGAAATTACTGTGCACAAAAATTAGGACTCAGAGCTCAGAAGACAGATAACGTCATCACCTCCTTCTGAAAGTTTTCCTTGTTTTGAACTTCACGTGTGTTTAATTTTTCAACACCGACATGGAAGAACTTTAAAAAGCATCAGTCTTTTCAGATTCCCTCTTAAGATTTTCTCACGGAACTCTAAGTGCTGTCCACATACTATCCTTAGGGTGAGATGGAAAATAACATTTCTTTAAAAAAGAACATTCAGGTTATAGTTTCACTTCTGTCCCTAACTCACTGGGCAACTTCAAAGAATCTCTTGCTCTCTCTGAGCACAGAAGCCTCATCTGCAAAAAGAAGTTGATTTGTCCGTCTGGGTCATTATCTTTTCTCTTCTTGCCATCCTAGGTGAGGTTTAGGCTGGACCTGGTGGTGTGTGCCTGTAAGCCCAACACTCAGGGGGCTGAGGCAGGAGGATCCCCCGCTAGTTCCAGGCCGGCCTGGGCTGTATAGTGAGTTCAAGGCCAACCTGAACTACATAGACCCTGTCTCAAAAAAAATGAGGTTTAGCTCCCCTGAACTGTCTCTTCTCATCCTAAAGTTCTGTCACTCTAATGACACAGCAGTTAAGAGCACAGACCTTCTGCTTTCTGTGAGCTGTGTCTCCCGGCATGAGCTATTTACCTGTGTGTCTTTACGTTTTTATCTGCACAATAAAGGTAAGGAGTGTCTCCTTGAGTGGGTAAAAGGCTAAGCAGGTTAACACAAGTGCGATATTTAGAACAATGCTTGACACACATAGGGGTTACCTGGTGTTATTATTATTTACTTCCTCAACTGGATACCTCTGTAATCTTACATTAGCTACATTCTCAGTCAATAAAAAATGGATGTATGAGGCTTCATTTGGGGATATGAAATAACTAAAGTGGGTATCAGGCAAGAGGAATGCAGGGGCTGTTGCTTTTCCTTTTAAAAAAAAAAAAAAAAAAAGAAAAACTCTTCCTTGCTTTGATTTTTCAAGTCTGTGTATGTATGCAGTACTTTTTTTCAACGAGACTAAGTCAAAAGGTCAGCAGGGTTCTCAAGTCTAAATTTAGGAACTGACTATGGTTTTAAGATGCAGCATTCCCTAAGTGGTTGGCTTATCCTTAAACACGTTTAAAATAAACACAATCTCTTTAGTGGTTTGAGCAATCTCTTACTCTTACATCTGATAATCTGGGCAATGTAGTTGAGGATGGCGATATGCAATGTAACAACCACTGTTGATTCATATTAATTTGTCTTGAGACCCTGTATCACTTGTTCTTGCTTTGTTTTGTTTATGTTCATGATACTGGTATGCTGCTACTGTTCTATTTTTTTGTTTGTGTCTCATGTACTACTCTCTTTAAAATAAAAAAAGTAAAATAAACACAATCACTTTGGCATGTTCATAACCGGGGATGCTTCAACTTGTTAGGTAGGAAAAATGGGGAAAAGGGAAATACAAACTTTGTAAATTCTTAGCCGTAGGGGCTGACGGCATACTTTGCCTCTGACAGCCTTTTCACCGCGCCGGACTCCGTGTGGCGCAGGAAGGATCAGCAGGACAGGGCGAGAGCAAGGAAGAGCCGGCTGGCAGGAGGCGGCCGGCGGTGAAGGTGTTAACGGGGCTGGGTAAGAGGATCCCTTGAAAAGAGTGGAACTCGGCGGCGGCGTTGTTAAAGTTTGGAGGGCCGCGGAGGAGGCAGCCGTCAGGGAAAGGAAGCCAGCTGGAGGAGCGCACCGAAGAGCCGACGACCCAGCAGAGCTGAGCTGAGCTCGCAGGGGTCACGGGCACAAGGTTAGTAGCCCCGCGCCTCCGCAGCAGCTGGCGCTGACAGGTTCGGAGAGGACTCGCGTCCTCGGGTCCTCGCGTGTCGCGTCTGCCCTGCTTGCTGAGCGCTCCTGGCGCTCCTGCCCAGCCTCCCGCTTGGCTTCCTCGGGTCACCCAAGCTCTCACCCGCTCCCTGAGGGGCCAACTGACTTCTTCCCAGGAGACTTTTCTAAGTGGAGGCTGGGCTGCAGACACTCAGAAGGAAACTTTCAGAAACAAGGATTGATTTCCGACCGCACACACTCCCCACCTTACGTGCTGCTTCTGCTCGGTTTTTAGATTGGGACCCGTAGTACGAAGTTCCTATCCGCTTCAGGTGAAACTGGGGGCAACTGTCAAAGCAACAAAACAGGCTGCACGACTCTGCCTTGTGGGAGGAAGATTGTCTCTGAGGCTAAGATAAACGGGGGGGGGGGGGGGGGGGGGAGGATTGAGATTCAAAGCTTCAAGTGCCCCAGCCTATAATTAAGGCAAAACAATATTTGAAAAGGGGTTTCTAGTAGGAGTTTTTCTAATATATTGCTATAACAAAGTAGTAGAGGAAGACACATTGCAAAGGGCATAATTCTACATCCACATGCAGTTCAGATCAACTTATTTGAACTTGTCTGCGTGGGATACAGATAGTAGACAAACTTAAATCCAGGGAGGGCAGGAGGAAAGCTAGAGAGTGTCACAGAAATGATGTTCTGAGCGAGCTTAGATTTGAGGATTGAGAGGGACGATCTGAGCGCTCTCCCCAGGTGGGGGGAGAAGGACTCCTTCCAGCTCCCAGCTGGTAGACAAGAGTGCAGTCACTTCCACGGGCCAGTTTTGTCACCCTGCTCTGCCGTCCGGGCAGAGGCAAGGAGTTATCAGTCACTGTGCTGAATGTTCCCTCTGATCCTCGCAGTAGGCCCGAGTTGAGTCTTATACCTGCTAGCACTGAATCAGAATGAGTCATTTGGAACTTGAGTTCCGGAAGCAAAGTACTTGCAAACTGCCTCATGAGACACTGCCTCAGTGTAGGTGGGATACACCTCTCAGAGCAGTCACATTTTTTTCTTTGCTTCTTTCCTCCTTCAAACAGGCAGGATTTCTGACTCTCTCCAGAGACTGGCTCTGGCCCTCAGCTCAGCTGCCCCTACGATGTGGAACCCACTCCTTCAGGACGGGACTAGAGCTTTAAAATAAAATGGATGATCTGACGTTACTTGATCTTCTGGAGTGCCCTGTGTGCTTCGAAAAGCTTGATGTCACAGCCAAAGTCCTCCCTTGCCAGCACACCTTCTGCAAGCCATGTCTTCAGAGGATTTTCAAGGCCCACAAGGAGCTGAGGTGCCCCGAATGCAGAACGCTGGTGTTTTGCAGTATCGAGGCACTGCCGGCCAACCTGCTGCTGGTGCGTCTCCTGGATGGCGTGCGCTCAGGACAGAGCTCCTGGAGAGGGGGCTCCCTCCGCAGGCCTGGAGTGCTGACCTCTCAGGATAGCAGGAAGAGCAGGACCAGCCCCAGAAGTCTACAGACCAGCTCTTTCCGGCTGGTGCCCAACATCAGAATCCACATGGATGGGGTAAGAAAGAGCTTCCTTGTTAATATCGGGTCTACTTGGCGTGTGTGCATCGGGAGCTAGGGGCAGTCTTCTCTGAGCTACCTTTAGACCACCACCAGGGATTCCCCAGAGCTCAGTCTCTGAGAGCAGCAATCACATTAGTGAAACGCGGCAGAACCCTGAACCTGCCTACTGAGTTTTTCTTAAAACTTCTAAAGCTTCCTAGGTTCTAATTAGTTCTTGTACAGTGGTAGTAGAACAGGAAAAGGTTTTTAGATTAGGGTTTTGGTCTTTGACTCCTGTTGCTCTGAAGCCAAACCAGTACGCAGGAAATGCCTGGGGTGTGAGATAAAGAAAGAAAACAAATCCAACGACTGGTTGCTTTTCAGATCTCTGAGAAGTTTCCAAATGTCAAGGATTGATTGAATTTTACCCAAATCTGTCTTTTTACCCCTAGTCATAAAGCATTATTATGGCAACATTCATTCGTAATCTGTTCAAGGCTATCAAGATACTTGACTCCCGAGATCAGGCGGAAGGGAAGCGTCTGTGTGGGTGGACTGATTGATAGCCAAGGCTGGTCTATGAAATATAACCTATTTGTATAGGAGCCCTGAACATGCACCTCACTTTATAAGATAAACAAAATACACATCAGATGCTGCAATTAGAACACAAACAGACCTGGTCAAGCCACATGGACGATTACTAGTCATGCCTTTTGTGTTTGGGTAGTGTGAATCTACCTGGCCTTGCAAGCACATCCTGAGGACTTGGTCTGACTTCGTGGTGCGGTTTATGTGGGATGCATCTCAGGAGCACATTCCAAGAGAAAGATGTGGGTCCAGTAGGATTATGTGCACCGTCAGCTCTGGAGTCAGTGTACCAAAGTGGACACAGAAAACCATGACTTGGGTTGTTGGCATACCTACAAAGTCAAAATTGCATTCTTTCAAGTCTTGCCTATAGCAAGCTTTGATACTGGCATCGGGGTCCCCACAGCTCTGCTCAGAAGAGGAGCAGTGGGTGAGTTTGCACAGACAAGACCCCTTCCTCAGACTGGAAGAGGCTTGTGAAATGCATTCAACACAAGTTTCTGAAGTTTTCCCTCTGAGAGTTCAGCTCTGCATGGATTCGCTGAACCTTGAAGGCACCCATGTGGTAGGGAAGTGTGTAAACATTCAAAAATGAGAGCGGGAAGAAATGAGACACTGGTGTGATTTCTTCACTGCAGATTTTTTTATTGCTGTTGTGCTTGTGCATGTGAACACATTCCAAAAAAGGGCTTGGCCCTTCTCCTTACATCTCTCCATGAGCTCTGGCCTAGTCATCAATCAGAAATCCACAGGCTTGCCGAGGCAGAGTGGGGGTGGGGAGCAAGCTTTTCTCGAATGTGCCTTGGGTATAGACAGAAGGGCTCTAACTCCGGGTCAGTAAATCCCCCTTGAATTCCTAAGACTTCACAACCCCTCCCTGCAAAATCTGACTTGCCTTTCAAGAGTATCATTACTCACCCAGGGAGGTGAGCCTTTTATCAGCCTTGCATTCTTTTCTTGGGATTTTGCTGTGGCTGTTTGATTAAGAAAAGGTAGCAAGTTTTGGAGCCGCAGTGGAGTTAAAGGGCCCTCCTGGGAGAGAAGGTTGAGATAAGAGGGGGCCGTATATAAGAAAAAGCCATAAAATACTGGGTGTCCTTACAGCTCTTCTACAGGGACTTGTAACATCAGACTAAGGTGCTGGGGATGCATCTACTCCCATCCACCACGCTTCTGAACCAAGGCTGAAACATGGAACCAAGCTCTTAAGGGGCCCTGCTTTCAGGGAGGGCCTGGATTAGTAAAGACATACGAGAGAAGAGTGGACTGGCCTCCTCACCCCACCACCTCCAGTGCCTTGAACGATCCTTTCTTAAAAGGTTCACCTCTTCCCTCTGCTTCTCTCAATGGGAAGATGAGCAAATCCATCCTTAGATGGAAGCATGGCATCGTTCTGCAATGTGCTTCTACTGCTAAAAATGCAAATGTCTTTCCTGTAAGTGTGAAAGCAGCCATGTAGTCCCTAAAGTACAAGAACTGAGAATGCCCTGGATGCCACACCCTGCTCCGAAAGTCAAAGCAGTGGACTCTGTAACGTCAGTCAAATCTTCCCAAATTACTTGCCCTTTCTACTTCAGTTTATCCAATGTAGCTAATAGCTAGGAATACTTGCCACTCACCTGGCTCCAGGACAGTGTGGAAACTGTCTTTACAACATACCATATCACCTTAGAAAACACCTGCCAAGTAAACACAAAGCATCATCATTATCATCAATTTAAAGTTACTCTATGACTTTGGGCAAGCCACTTAAGGTTGCTAGGTCTCAATTTAAAATTCTGTAAAATGGGAAAATGTATTGTAAAACAGAGAGGCACTGTGAGGCTTAACTAATTAGTGTTTGCAAGACACTTTGAGAGCCTCAGATGAAAGGCATTTGGAAGATCACTATCATAGTAAACATTATTTTGGCTGTTTATTGTGCCCTGCCATATGTGAGGCATTCTACAAAACACAGAAGGAGTTGTGGCCCTTGCAGGAGTGTGTGATAGGTATTATTATTAAACTTGAGTCTGTGATGAGTTCGGGCCAGAATAATACTAAGTATAAAGTGCTCCCCTAAAAGAGTATAAATAACCTGTTGTTGCAGGGTACCACTTTATAAAACACCTGTTTCAGGGGACTCACTGATAACCTGGCACTCTGAAAGAGTTCATTTAACTTCCTGTCTGTGAGCTTTTTGAAACCAAATTCTGTTCTCTTCACCTAGTCTCATCTGAAAAACAAGCTCATCAAGATCTTTTCATTGGCTCAAAGAGGTCTGATGCATCCTGTGCCAATCAGTATGCTAAGGTGGGACCAACAGTCACACCTCATGGTGCCAACCCCAGACAGAGGAAAATTAGCCCATTGTACCTACACGTCTAAATCCCTCCCAAGCTGATTGTGTAAAAAGAAAACTTGAGAAATGGTTGCAGGTTTTTACAGCATGCAATTACTTCAAGCCAACAAGCAAGATCAACAGACTAGAGGACCTCTCATACTACAAACCCCACTGGCTCTTATTCCTTCCCATGGTGCAAAGTTCCAAAGGAACTTTGCAAGCCTTCCGGAGGATCCTGAGTTCCTGAATCATTGATCTCTTTTCCTCTTCATTCTGCTACACTTTAGTAATATTTCTGAATTAGGACAGGCAGTAAAGCAGAGAAGCTAAGACTCTATAGGCGGGGCTGGGATTTTAGCTCAGCGGCAAAGCTCTTGCCTGGCAAGCACAAGGTCATGAGTTCGATTCCTGGTACCGGAAGAAAAGACAAAAAAAAAAAAAAAAGACTCTATAGGCTTAGTTCTGAGAAATATCAAAATTCAAAACCTGATTCTGCCCCTCAATAGTTGAGTACTTTGCATGAGTCGCTAAAATTTCAGGGCATCCGATTCTCCATCTGTAAATTGAAGATAATAGTACTGCCTCCCTCAGACGGTTGCTGTGAGGAATAAATGAGATGATTCATGTCAATTAGTTCTACACTGGTTCATATTAAGCACTCAATAAATGTAAGCTGTGATTGTTACTGAAGTGACTCAACACTTTCTAAGTTAAATGCCCTCTTTCACCCCCTTGCAAATCACATGCCACCCTGAGATGACCCTTGGTACCCTGGCTTCTTGCTTGCTTTGTTTCCCTCCAAATCACCTAGCACCGTATTTCAGGTATGTGACTCTTCCCAGGATGTGCTTGCTTTGTATCTGCCTTCTGGGATCCTTAAGGAGCAAGGAGTTAACTCTAGAACAAGACTCTCGATTCACTTGCCCAAACAGACAGTTCGAAGAAAAACCACACACAAAGCAAAAATCTGGTTCACTTTCCCGGCATCATTGATCTTCACTAACTTTTCCATCTTTCCTTTTCTCCTGCCTCACATTCTATTCCCCTCCACAGTGTCGCCAGCCTGAGTCTTGTGGGGCTAGGCTTTCTTCCTACATTGTTAAGTGTCATGCTAATCACATACACCTTTGTCTTACCACGTATCAGCAAGAACACACCTGCCACCGCCAGCACGCAGACCAGGTGGCTGTGTCCTAGAAACTTTTTCGGCAGGTGTTGCAAGCAACCGAGGAGAGAAAATGAGGTCAGAAAGCACTTTAGGGAATTGAGGCGAAGTAGAAACCAGCAGGTGGTCCAGCCCCTTCCTGGGCTCTGATGTTGCATTCTCAGAGAGAGCTGTGATATAGGTGGTGGTTTTTGCTAAATTTGCAGGGGAATTCAAATCATCCTCGCCCCTGAAAACAGCAGGCAGATGCCACCTGGGACAGCACGGACCATATGTGACAGGTGGGGGAAGACAGAAAGGTAAAGGCGGAGGTTGAGAAGTCAGGAGACCTAGGTGATTCTCCAGCGTCACACACATTTGCAAATGTTTTTAAAAACCATATGGCCCCAAATTGGCACCACTGCCAACCTCTCTCAATGCACCACTTTTCTAGTCATAATCTCCTCCTCCCTTGTATTGGGAATTGTAAATGTGTAAGGATTTAGAGTCAAAAGGAGCTGTATTTGGGCTGGGTTTCAATCCTTTGTTATCTGTGAGGGTTTGGACAACCCCTTAACTTCTCTGGCCTTTGGTTTCCATATTTGTGACATGGAGATAGTCCATGAGGCTACTGTGGGGTTCTGCGAGGTAATGCGTATGAAGAGCTTAGTGCATGTGTCTGGTGCGTAATAAGTGCTTACAAATGTTAGCAGCAGTTAACAACAAAACAGTCAATAGAGGAGAACGTCAGCCGGAGTTAGAGTTTCTTGTGCACGATGCATAAATATTCAGAGGCGCCCATTTTAAAAAATTAAGCAAAGGTGATTCAGGGAATTAACAAAAGGGAAGGGAGTTCTTGAAAAGACAAAACAATAGTGACAGAAAACACATCAGCAGTTGCCAGAGGCTATACGTTGAGGGGTGGGGGGATGTAAGCACACAGGAGCAGCACGAGGGAGTTTTATGGGGTAAGGGCACTGCTCTGCCTCCGGCTTGTGGTCGTAGATAGATGAAGCTATATATACATTTAAATGCATAGAAATACACACAGAAAGAAAACGCCCTCGCTTCACTTCCCCTAAACAGCCAGGTCAAAGAAAAAACATATGCAAAGCAAGAACCTGGTCCACTTTTCCAGCTTCATTGACTTTGCTTAATTTTACCACATGATAATTTTTTAAATAATATTGGAAAGTGAAAGAGAACTCTTGCACACTTCTCCTAGTCTTGCCTTCTTCACCAGCACACTCGTATTTTTTCATCTTTGTGTGCTGAGTGAAAGCCGTTTCAGGGAAGGACTTTGCCATCATTTAGATAACCAACGTAATCCTGCAGGTGGGTTCCGCCCTGTTTTACTGAAGCCAAATACTCTATTGACCTGCTTCAGTTTTCTCGTTGGCTAAAGGTGTCTGGCCAAACACCACAGCTCTTTTCCGCGGGATGGCCTGAGCTCTGAGATAGATGGGTGGGGCATGTGGTTTTTTTTTTTTTACTCAATCTCAGTGACCGACCACTAGCACTGGGCACATATCTATGGGATTACCATGCGTGTGTTTCTGTTGCTTTCCTTTCCCTCTTGTCTGCCCACTTGTCCCTTCACACTGGAGAGAGATTTTGCAGAGAGGGAAGAACTTGCTCAGCCCATGACTCATGAGGTGCCTCCTCATCGGGCCCATTCCAGGTGTCATGACGTGGATTTGGGCCTCCCTGAGACCAGCTCAGATATGACTCTACTCAAGTTCTTCTCCCTTTCTTCCCATTCTTTTACCCTCGCCTATTGGGAAAGCTTCAGGGGCAAATAAACCTGACATTAAAACAAAGCTAAAAATTTCTCCTAAGAATATTACAGGGCTTTTCTGAAACTTATAGCATGCTAATAAATTGGGAACCTCTAAGCAGAAGATTATGATAAGAAACATCGCCCACATTTCAGTGACACTGGCACCCTTCTCTCCTCTGTCTTGTCAGCACCTTAATAAGATTAACTGTCCATGGGACAATATTTTGGAAGTGCTGTCTTGGACTTAATATGCTTAGTTGTAACTCAAAAGATATTTTTAGACAACTCTGAAACTTGCTATCACCATCCTCTGCAGTATTTATTTAGTTCCTACCGATTTCCAGCTAGAGGCACTGCTATGGTAACTTCAGAGTGAAGTACAGATTTCACTCTCCCAGTGCTAAGTGTCCAACTCAGGCTAGTCTGTGATCCAACTATTCAGCATGCATGGATACACAGGTGTGTACATATATACACATTTATATGTCAGAAATAGTGATGCTGATTGTAAGATAGTATTCATTATAGATATATTTTCTGCTTAGTTATGGCTCTTACTGGAAAAACAATACCGTGTTACATGCTTGCTGCATGACACATCCATTTTTAGAAATGTTGAGATGTGAAAAAAGAAGTCTCTTACTAAAGAGTACACATTACCTCATCCCACTTATGTAAAATTCCAGAAAAAAACTACAAACGGTAGTGATTTGGGGAGTAATGGAGATGTTTTATGTGATAGCATGTAGGTTTGCTGAAATTTATCAAGCTGTGCAGTTACAATGTGTATCTTTTGTGAAATAAATTATAACGTTAAGGTTGATTAAAACAAAGACCTCTTAGTCTCAGGAAATCATGGTATATGAGAATGCTAGGTGGTGAGGTAATTCAGTTGGAAAGAAATGAATCTTGGTCAGTCAATAAAAAGAAACTTTCTTTAAAAAATAGGTTTTTTTTGTTTTTTTTTTTTTTTTGGTTTTTCTCCGGTACCGGGAACCGAACTCACGACCTTGCGCTTGCCAGGCAGGCGCTTTTGCCGCTGAGCTAAATCCCCAGCCCCTTAAAAAATAGTTTTAAGGGTTGTGAAGGATATATTCAAGGGATGAAAACCAGGGTCTGTGCTGGGCACGACGGTGCTACGACACCACAGGGATGTGTCGAATTAGAACACAAGTGGGAGGAGAGGGAGAGAGAAACAGATGTAGAAGAGATAGGGTGACTAGATACTTGCCTTCTTATCAGCATGACCAGATACTCCCTGGAAGATGTATGTCAACTGCTCTCTGTAATAAAGTCTCTCCGGCAGCCATCGTGCCAATTGGTCATGTGCCATCGTGGGGCCTATCGGCTGTGTCTACAGCTACTTGGTGGAGTCAGGGCAGCCAAACAAGATATCTCTGCTCCAAGTGCGTGGCTGAGCTTACTGGGTAGCTGAAGAGCAGTCTCACCTCACCGGCAGACAGAGCCATTCTTCTGTAATAAATGTTCGGCTTACCTGACAACTCCAGTACGCATAAATGCCAGCCAGGACACCCAGAGTGAGTGGTAGGAGGCAGACAAGGAAAGACAAGGCCTGCGGCCGTGAGCAGCTTCCTACAACCTGAGTTTGTGTCAGTTCCCAGTGTCACACTGCCCCAGACCCCCCAACTTAAAAGCCAGAGCACTGACTGTGCCAGGTGCTATCTTGGAGACTCACACCACGGATGGTCATGGGCTCAGGCTCCAGGACTCAGAGAGTAGAGGAGTTCATCTCAGATCATTGTCATTTCTCTGATCTTTTTTCCAGGCACCAATACAACTTGTCTTGTCTTGCTATCCTCTGCCCGAGGTACCTAACCCACAGCCTAACTCAGATGAGGAAGCCAAACTGTGTTCTGGGGTAGAAGTATAGAAAACAAAAATATCCCTGTCTCTGGTAGACTTCACAGACTCATGAAGTAACTCTTCATGGTGCAGAAATGAGCCCTTCATGAACTGAGCTATTACAGAGCTATGTGGAGAAAGAGCAGCACACTATATTTGGCTTAAAGCATGTGGTGACATGAATAACTTCATTAAATATCTTTTTAGGTGATAAATACCACTCTGAAAAACACAGTGGGCCAGGTTCAAAATTACTGGGCTCGTGAATCACTAAGCCAAAGAAGATAGAAAATGCCACTCTGTATAAAGCTAACCTCCTGAGTCATGCACCACAAATTCCGCATGTGCTCCTTTGATCTTAAGAGAAACTCTTTATCATGAGTTAATTGACAGGGAGACCAGTGAAAGAAAGAAAGATGCTGTAAAGAATTTGTCCCAGAGTTGTGAACTGGATTGGCCTGACTTCCACAATGCAGGGAAGCCAAGACTGCAGATAGGAAGCAATGGGGCCTCCACCTCTCATGCTGCCACTCCCCTACCTTGACCATTTTTTAAACAACTACTTTTTATGGTGAAATACACACAGCATAAAGTCTATCATTTTAGCCTTTCCTAAGTGGCATTACATAATTCGCATCATTGTACAACCATCATCATTACCCATCTCCAGAACGTTTTCATCCTCTCAAACTGAAATTCTAGACCCATTAAACAATAACTCGTATCTTCTCTTCCACCAGCACAAGGTGTGTGCATATATATTTGTCTGTATGTTTATTTTAATTACTTCTGAAGACGAGGAATAGATGTTTAAGTGTCATTTTAAAAATATGTACTCCAGTTTTCTTTTTGGCTTTTCTCCGGTACCGGGAACCGAACTCACGACCTTGCGCTTGCCAGGCAGACGCTTTGCCGCTGAGCTAAATCCCCAGCCCCTGTACTCCAGTTTTCTAATGCGTCTCATTAGCCTTCCAACAATATAACTGAATGTGGTAAACACAGTAATGTGATTTAGAAGAAAGGCTCTGCATTCATGTGTGTTGCTTCTGGATAAGTTACTTAGTGATGCTGAGTGTCGCTGCTACAGACTGCAAATAGTAACACTCACCTCGCAGGATCATTGGGAAGATTTAATAAGATTACACCTAACATGCTTAACACGGGGCCTGGCACCACATAAGCTTCTGGTAAGGTCAACTGTCTGCTTGTACTTGTCTGGGTAGGTTCATCTTACAAACTGCTGTTTTCCTATGCTGTTCCCATCAGGAAACCAGCCCCATGCAGCTGACTGCAGTCCCTTCTCAGATCTCACAGTAGCCTTCCTTCTTCTGGGCAGTCAGGTCAGCCTTAGGTTCCTTGTCAGGTTCCGGGGCTTCCCTCCAGCTTGCACAGTATACGTCAGGCTGCACAGCAGGTGTGCTCATGTCTCTTCCTACTGGATCATAAGCACCAGGGATAAAGAAGTGTCTGGTCCTCCTCTGTACCTAGAACAGTGCCTGAAATTCAACCAGCCCTCATTACAGATTTAATTATACAGTGCATGATGTTTGCCTTATTGCAGGAAACCGCACTCAGAGTCACCAGCCTCAAGGAAGAAGCTGGAAGAAAAGTACCAGTCATTTTTGTCTGTGGGATCCCTACGAGCCCCTGTCTGGTTGACAAGGGAGCTTCTTGACTGAAGGCCAGGCATGTTAGGAATACCACACAGGTCCTCACAGGGGATTTAGAGGTAATTGGGAGGTTAAAAGTCAAACTAGACTGGAGCTAGATTGCAAAGATAACCCCAATCCTTCTGGCATGCTGAAGCCTTCTGAACAGGTTGCCCTGGTTCTTGCAGAATTCAGAATTGTATCGGTGTACACATGAAAGTATTTTAATTGGTTGCCAAGGCAATGTGGCAGAATCACTGGGAACAGAGCAGGAATAGAACCCTGTAGGGCTGTGTTCAGGAGGGGTGTTTATCTGTAATTTTAACAAGCTGGCTGGATATGAGAAAGGCGAGGGGACAATAAATCTTATTTGGGAATTTTGTTTAATAAATGAGAATGGCAGAGAAATGGAAGGGTCCTTTTTGGAAAAGCAAGAGAGATAATCTTTCAGGTTCCAAATATCTCCTTGGGGTGGAGAATTCCTTTGGAAGAAAGAAACCCTAGTAGAGTGGCTCTATGCTTAAAGGAATGAGCAACAGGATGAGAGAGGAGTGGGTGGAAAAGCAGTGCTCTCTTCCACTGAGAGGTTGTAAAAGAAGTCCAAGTTGCCAAAGCCTACCTTTTCAGGGGAAAAAAAATCCATCTCTTGCTTTGACTTTCTTTTGTTTTAGAAAGGAAAAGGGTTTGCAATTAACACTTTTCTTTTTATTGGCTTATTTTTGTTTCTTGAAGGCTTTGAAAGACTAGTACTTTTTCCACAATCATCAATCTTTGTAGTTGAGACAGGTTTTTGGCTTTCCCAGCGTCCTCCACTCCATTTGCTACCCCAAGACCTGAGCAATTAGCACACTAATCAAGTGGAGTGATTTTTCTGCTTGCTTAGGCAAGGAGGGAGGCACCAGGAAAAAAAGAAGCAAGAAAGAAGGTCGAGATCATTGTTAATCACCTAACAATTACTACTATCATGTAGCATATACCATGTGCTGGACACTATACAAAATGAACATGTTTTCCTTTAATCCTTCCACCAATTTTTGGAGGTCTATGGTACTTTCCTATGTCACTGATGAGAAAACTGCTAGAAAATAGAAGAGCTAAGACTTCACCCAGGTCTGCCTAAATCCAAGGACTGAACTCTGATCAGATCAGTCAAAGTGACACACACAAATGAGATGTTTCTTTGGAAGCCCATGAAGCCCCACACTATCTGCCATTGCTGGTCAGTTCCTGTTGGCATCCAAATCACTATTTTAATCTCATTGATAAGCTTCTTCGTCCTCACTAAATCCAGCTCCATATTAATGATACACTGTATTTTAACTAGGCACTGTGTGGTAAGAACTTTAAGGATTTAAGTTACAGAAATAAATCTACATGAACAGAGAGGGAGACAAGAAAGGAAGACATTCAGTAAGAGGAGGGTAGAAAAGAAGAAAGGCAGAAAGGGTACGTGAGATTGAGAAGAAAACAAACACCAGGGAGGAGGAGAGCAGGAAGGGAACCAATCAGAAACTATATGTGCAAGGGAAGATATTTGGGGGAGATATTTTATCAGAGGCTGTGACAAGCTCTGGTCTAGAATTGGTCTGCTTTTCTTGTAACATAAACAGTCAGAACAAAATATTTATATTCCACTCCTTACAGAAACCTGCCATCTGGATAAGCAAAACGGTCCATGATAGGTGGGGAAGAGAAGAAGCTGACATTCTACCTTAACAGAAAACTATATAACATGAAATGCACCTGAGTGCTTAATAAATATTAGCAATTACCGTGACTATGGGGAGAGGCCCAAATTCTCTGCGTCTCAAGAGCCAAGCATTCCAAATATGTGATGGCCCTTATTCATATTTTACAGAGTATGCAGCAAACACAAAAATATTTTCATTTGTGCTTTTAAAGGAAAAATGTAAATTTAAAAGTTTTCTGAGAAAAGTTACCATTTTTTGAGCATTTACAGTGTTCAAGGTTCTGTGCTAAATACTTTACCCTCAAAAGTTTATGTAACCAAGAGCAACTTCCTTTTACAGATAAGAAAATGGAAGCTTGGGAGAAGCAGGTAGCTTACCCATAGCCCCCAGCATAGACTGACTTCAAGCCCATGTTCTGGACCATCACAGTATGTGAGTCCATCTTACAGTAACATAGCTGTGCCTTCCCTAAGCAAAGAATATGCAAAACTGATATCTTTTTCACTTAATGTGACACAAGTGAATTTCTCTCAAGTCACATTACTAGTTGAAATATTGGCACTCCAAAACTAGATAGTGCCAGCCACATGTCAGGGGCTGTATGACTCTCCTAATTCCTTTATAGTTTAGAATCTGCAAGAGATTTTTTAGTACGCTCCAAGCCAGCCGTCCATCTCTCCCACTACTCAGTCCTCTCTTTAGCTTCCCAGAAAGGTCCACATAAATGATGCATTCAGATGTCTGGGGCCTGAACACACTGTATTCCCTCCACCTCTTAATAGGAATATCAGAAAAGTCTTCTTGAAATTGAGCCACACAAAATACACTTGACCCCTCTTTGATGGGACCTATGGCTTTTTGAGGGAGTTCAAGATGGTTGCATCTTTGTTCTGGTTTTGATCTAAAATATCCCTCTAAAGCGTCCTGTTCAGAGGTAGGGTGACTGGATCATGGGGGGGCACTATACTCACCAGTGGCTTAGTCCATCCATGAGTTCATAGCTGACTGTGCTGTTCGGAGGTGGGGCCAGGTCAGAAGAGGCAGTCACTAGGCGTGTGACCCGAAAGTGTGTATTCTGGTCCCTGGCTCCTCCCTTCTCTCTCTGCTTCCTGGCCGCCATGTGGTGAACAGCTCTCCTATGCCATATGATTCTGCCATGCCATTTCTGCCTTGGAGCCAGGCAACCATGGACTGAACCCACTGAAACTACAAGCCAGACTAACCCTCTCCTTTAAATTGTGGGAGTAATGCATTTTGGCCCAGTGATGTGACACCAACTAATTCAGTCTTATTTTAATATCTACTTTCTCTGGGCTGAAGAAAATATTCACTTATTTCACCAAATGAGCTGGTTTTAAGAATTCTTGACCCGGGGGCAAGATAGAAGGACTGTTAAAAGCAAGGGCTTTAAAGTCACAATCACCAGCTTCAAATCCAAATTCTACTCATTTCTATGCCTTCGGATAAGTCAGTTAGCCGCCCCGAGCCTCAGTTTTCTCATCAAGTAACATTAACCCTGGTTCTGAGGATTAATTGGCTCGAGAATTTGCCCATAAATGCATTTAGCACGTGTTAGTGGTTTTGTTATTATTAGATTATTATTGCCACTTTCTCTGCACAAGTGTCTTAGTCACTTTCTCATCACTGGGGAAAAAAAAAATACCCAACACCCTCAACTTAAAGGAGGAAAGGTTTATTTTGGCCCCATTTTCACTCTGTGGTCAGCACGCTCCAAGGCAGAAAGCTCTTGGTGGAAGGGCCTGGGCTGCTGCTCATCCTATGGTAGCCAGGAAGCAGAGAGGGAAGGCGGGGGGGGGGGGCAGGAAGATGCACCTTCCAGACCACACCCCCAGCGACCTGCCTCTTCTGTCCAGCCCCTACATAAAAGCATATTCAGTTCTGAACTCTTCAGTAGGTTAATCCACACATGAGCGTGGCACCCCCATGGTCACTCACTTTCTAAAAGCCCCACCTCTGAACGCATGAGGCCTTTGGGGGCCATTCTAGATCCTAAGCATAGCCACAAGCATCTGTCATATTCCACTGGTCCGTGATTCAGGTGCTTTCTGTTTAAATCACCACAAATAAGTATGATGGGGTTTTGTCACATAAAACATCTCTGAGGTCTCTCCATGCTGGGCTTCAGGTCTTTGCAGGAAGAATTACCACATTCTTAAGTGACTCTTTCCTGAAATCTTTTTCCTGTAAAGAGCCTGTAGCCATAACAAACCTTGCTAAAACAACATCTTAAGGGGAAAAAATTTAGAGTTGTGTGTGTGTGTGTGTGTGTGTGTGTGGTTTATACTTCAGTGGGAACATTTCACATTGCATGTGTATGTAGGCTACTGGCCTAAACTAAACTCAGTGAAAGAAAGAAAATCCACATTTAAACGATAATAACCACTGGCATGCATTCATTACACAGATCTCTACTGATTTTGTGTCTGGTGCTCAGTAAGCACTGAACAGTAAATAGACATGAGGGTACAACCACAAGCAAGACAGACATATAGCATACACTGCCTGGATAAAAGCAGTTTAAGAATTTTATTTCTCACATGGCATTTTATAAAGTGTCCTACTCCTATTATCAATCTTTTCAAACAGTCTAGATATTCTTTCCTTAATTTTATCACTTATACTGCCTTTTTTGTATCACTTCAATTAAATAATTGGTTTTGTAAAAAAGATAACAAAGTAATCCATGGTCATATTATGTTCCCCTTAGAAGTTGTCCTTTAGAGGGCTGGGTGTTCCTGAATTATTTGGGATGAGTAAGGATGCTGTCAGGACAGTGCGGATAGCAGATAGGGAAGAAAGGGAGCCCAGTGGAGCTGTGTTGTAAAGCCAGTTACCAAGCAGGCACCAAAGCTTAATCCTTTGGGGAAAACTCTGGGAAACTGTAAAATTCAGATCTGAGAATTATTCTAACCAAGAAGTAAGAGATCTTGGGTATCTGTACCCCATGCCTGTCAGTCATTGGTTAAAAACTGCCCCAAAGGGCAAAGTAGATTCTAGAAAAAAGAAGACTTCCAACAAAATTGCAGGTGCTGGCTATTGGAAATAAACTAAATTGCCCAGAAATGGTAAAGGACTCTGAAGAGATGGTAGAAGAGCACTAAAGCATCACAAATCACATGTGCACAATAATTACAAACTTTGATACATGTCTGCTGAATAAACTATAAACAAGAGTATGACATGGAGGGTGTCTTGGTTACTTTTTTCTCACTGCTGGGACAAAATACTTGATGCCCAAAATTAAGGAAGGAAAAGTTTATTTCACTTACAGTTCGTGGAAGTTTCAGTCCATACTTGGCAGATTATAGGGCAGACTGGCACATGGCAAAGAGCTACAGCTCAGGGCGGCAGAACACAGCTAAGCTGCAAGCACACACCAGGGCGGAATTGGGGAGGAATGTCCTTAAGCACTCTTTTCCTCTCCCTTACATATGCAAACTATCCACCCCAGGGCGGGTGTAGCTCTCACACCCACAATTATTCTCTAATAGCCTGCCCCATGCCCGCATGAGGCTTTGGGGGGACACACAGACATAAACCATAACAGAGGGTAAAAGGAAAGATTTTTGATCCAGTTGTTCAAAGAAAATTTCTCTAAGCCTCTTTATGCTGGGATCCAAAGAAGGAGAGGAGGCAGCTCTGTAAAGAGCAGAAAATTAACTTCAGGCTTACGGAGGACATCATGAGCCTGATTTTCAGTTCAATGAATTTTGGAGGGACAAGAACAGAAGTAGATAGCCAATTCTGGTCTTCTGGATAGGTGACCTAGACCAAGCTGGTAGCAGTGATAAAGAGAAATGGATGGATTTAAGACTACACTAGGAATTAGAAACAATAGGGTTTACTGTGAATTGCATTCTTTACATATCACTACCCTTATTGAAAACTTAATATGCTGAGCAATTCTTTTTAACCCTTGCAGCCTATGAGGCAGGTACTATTACCTTCATTCCTCACTTTAGTGGTTAGCAGATAAGGGCTCAAAAAGATCATCTTGCTCAAGGTCATACAGAGAGTAAAAATGACAAACCTAGAGTTGGCCAAAGCTGGTACTCTGAAAGTGCTACCTTATTGCATTAAAACTGAGAGCCAGGTGTGGTGCTGTACACCTGTACTCCTAGCTACTCAGGAGGCTGAGGCAGAAGGATCACAAGTAGGCCAGTGTGAGTGACTTAGCAACCCCCTCCCTTGAAATAAAATAAACCAGACGTGCTGTTTCATGCCTGTAATCCCAGCACTTGGGGACTGAGGCAGGAGGATCACTGTGAGTTTGAGGCCAGCCTCAGCTACAAAGTGAGTTCAAAGCCAGCCTGAAGTGCATGGTGAAACTCTGTCTCAAAAAGACCAAAGGAAAAAAAAAAAAAGAATAAAAAGGCTGGGGATATAGCCCCGTGGTAGAGTGCCCCTAGGTTCAATCCCCGGTACCACAGGGGTCAGGGAAACTACCTGGTAACACCCTCTGAATGTGCATCTCGCCCCTCATGTTGGTGCTGTTCATCTGCGGAGTATAACCAGGCAGAGGGAAGATCACAAGCATTAAAACACCAAAAGTCTGCAGAGTCAGCTCCCACTAGCAAGCTATCACCAGACCCTCAGAACCTCAGTTTCTTCCTCAGGAAAATCGTAACATCCATTTCAAACGATTGCATCTCACGTGGGATAGAACCATGCAAGGCTGGGGTTACCCCTGTGTCAACTCAGACTGCCCTCTGGCTGCCTCCAGCTGGAGCATAATTTGGGTGAAGCCAGATTCACATCTTTGGGGAGCTGGCTCAGGAGACTTGGCTCTAAAGACTGGGGGACAAGTTTTCTTCCAAGGAGAGGTCATCTAAGCAAATTCGTCCTGTGACCGCCTGAGGCCTGATCCAGACTGGGTATTGCATCAAGGGCAGTCCTAAACCAAGCCCATAGCAAACTTTCTTTAAAAATGCCACCTGGTAAGGAATCATAAAACACTGAACCTAAAAGGGCTATAAAAAACATCTGGCCCCATACCTTATTATACACATGTGGAGCATAAGGTTTAACAAGAATGGACTTTTCCCAAGGTCAGTGAACACATGCAAGGACAAAACTCCAGGCTTCCTCATTCTCAGTCCGGGCGCTTTGTATTTCACTATCTCTCCTTGCCTCGTGCCTAAGACATTGTGGTGAGCTTCTCGGGCTCAGGTCAAAGGCCTCCAAACGAGAGGGCATCCTGAGGAAGCCCAAGTGAAACACGAGCACATCTAGATCATGTGTGCCGTTTTGCCACAGGGCCTGTGCAGGGCGCTTTCACAGCTCTCAGTCAACTGCAGTTGCAGCTGAACAGCAACTAAGTATTTCTGTGCTGTCACAGTTTTTGCCAATTTTGAGTCTCAAAGGGCAGTTTCCCAAGACTCCAAAAGAAAACACAAGGGACAAGCTACAGAGAGGCAGAAGAAAACTAAGGCAGTAATAAAAGTATCTTTAATGCTAACACAAATAGTATGAAAAAATGAGCATGGAATTGTCAACAAGTGCCTCTGTACTCCATGGGTCTTGGTACACAAGAACACCATTCTCTCAATTTGGCCAACTCTGTTGGTTTGGTTTTGTTTGTTTGCCTTTTAAACATTTCTCTCCAAAGGAGAGTAGAAAGATTACCAGATCAATGGTGATGGACATTTTGGAGGCTCTTGATATCTGACATTAATTTGCATTCCTCTATGCTTCTCAGAACTCATTCAGTTGCAAGTACCAGAAGCCATCTCCAGCCTAACTGTAAGTGGGAACGCGGTAGCTCAGAGAATGGGGAGTTTGGAGGTAGACCTGTTCTCAGAAGCCTCCAAAAGCCCAGACACTTCTGAAAGATCACTCTCCTCTCCCTTGATTCCACCTCTTCAAATGTAGTCATATCCTTGTGTTCAACTGCTTTAAAGCCTAGTCAAATTTAGTACTCGACACATCTTAGCTTGTTTGTTTGGTACTCGAGGCCCAAGCTATAACTTGTCTGTGTTGATTGCCTCATAGCTTGATACCTTTCCAGCCAAAACAATGTGTTTGGTACTCATTGTGTTTTGGTACTCATCACACCTCCCGGAACCAATAACCATGAGTACTGAGGAGCTGCTGTACTGCCCTCATTCTATCCATTTGCAATTCGCCTTCTCCATGACGTGGGCTGAAGAAAGTGGATCCCCCAGTGTGCTCAGCAGGCAGTAGAGGACACTGCAGAGGAAACGAAATCTTAAGCAGAATGAATAAAAAGGATGTTAGACAGTTCACAGAACTTCAGGGAGGGCTGGGAAGCCTAACCGAGGGCCACCTTTGCCAAGAACAATTCCCCAAAAGACCAAGTGCTGGCTTCCAGGCCTGACCTTCATGGCACTGAGCACAAGGTCTCCCTTGGCCCCTTAACCTGTTGCTGCAGTTGGAGATCAACCTGATCTAGGAGCCACCACCCTCATACAGAGGAAAGGAGAGTCTTCCTGGGTCCTCTGTTTGAATCACTAACTCCCATTTTGAAATCCAAGTCAGGTACATCTAATGGACAAAGCCTAGATCCTAGGCTGAAAGCACCACTGAAAAAGCTGGCATTTTCAACTACCTAATTTTGAAGCAGATTCTAACACATACCAAAACACAGAAGGTGGGTGAGTTCTCAAAAACAGAAAGGGATTCCGATGCAGGTCATTCAAAAGAATCATAAATAGATGCTGCAAGAAAAATGGCAGCAAAGATCTCAGACTTACGCAGTTCCAGCTTTGCCACCCCAGAAAAGAAGAGAATCTTTCATGATCACCGGATTCAAAGCCTGGCACTTAGTAAACATCTGCTATACTGAAATGGTCCAGAAGCTTAACAAATAAGGCCTGATTCTAAATCAGACTAAGACTTCTAAGACTGCTAAGACTTCTTTGTGACTACTACTGACAAAATTAAGATGAAACTAAAATCCTGTGTCTCTCTACTTTCTTCATGTCTAATATATTTTTTCTCTGAACTTTTTTTTTTTTTTTTGTCTTTTTGAGACAGGGTCTCGCTATGCAGTTCAGGCTGGCCTTGAGCTCACTTTGTAGCCCAGGCTGGCCTCAAACTCTCAATGATCCTCCTGCCTCAGCCTCCCAAGTGGTTAGGGTAGACTAACCTGCCTCACTTGTGTCTAACTTGTATAACTAATTTCTTTTTGTGAGGGAGGAAAAGGAAATATAATGTTTCTGAAAAAATGGAAACCTGACATTTTTACCAGTGGAAGTCTGCTGAAATAGAAAATGAGATTTGTACCTAGGAGGAATATTTAAAAGATGTAAAATTGCTATTGACACTAAAGATATGTTAGGAGGGTCAAAACTGGGATCAAAAAGAACGCAATATGCAAGACAGCTAGCAAATACAATTCTGTTTCATTGAAAAACAGATCAGGAATTTAAAATGCAATGCCTCAAAGAGTTTTCACAGGTAGTGCGATATTTGATAGCAGCAAGCAACTGATGGAAATTCTTACACAGATGCTGAAATTAGTTTTGTTAACACATACTCCTACGGTGAACATCACTCAGGCTTGACTCTTGTAAAGTTGCCGAGGGAGGTAAAATGAAGAGGGCAAATTGATATCATTCTTTTTTTTTTTTCTTTTAAAGAGAATATTGAAAAAAGAACAATAGCAAAATGCCAACAACATAGACAAAAACGAAACAAAGCAAAAGCAATAAGAATGATACAGGGTTTCAGAACAAAATGAGAGGGATTAACAGTGGTTGTTATATATTTTTATCTTCATTGAAGTTGGTCAGATTATCAGATGTAAGAATGCAAGATTAATCAAACCATTAAAGAGAATAAAAAATAAAAACAAAAAGTTATAAATGATACAGAGTTTCACCAAACAAGATGATAGGCATTCAACAATGGTTGTTAGGGGCTGGGGATTTAGCTCAGCGGCAAAAGCACCTGCCTGGCAAGAGCAAGGTCGTGAGTTCGGTTCCCGGTACCGGAGAAAAACCAGAAAAAAAAAAAAAAAAATGGTTGTTACATGGCATGTTGTTGTCTCCAAATTAGTTGTTCAGATTACCAGATATAAGCATGCAAAATTGGTCAAAATAAATAAAGCGTTAACTGTTCCTTTCAATAAACCATGAGATATCAGCAGTACAATTATCCCAGCCATCCTTCTACATAGATAGATAGATAGATAGATAGACACATAGACAGTTAGATTTTCCCTTCCTTCTTTCTTTCTTTTTCTCCTTTCCCTAATCCCAGTTGTTTCCTCTTTTGAGAAATTTCTTTCCCTTTCCCAAAATCTATTGTACATTTTTGGTTCCATCTACTCTTTCACGTTCTTACACTAGGCAGACAACGTGATGTCTACACATGTGGGTACAATTTATTTCACAGTGCGATGGTTTGGGGACCACTGCCTTCCCGCATCCATCTTCCTCTATTTGCTTCAAATCAATTCTAAAGAGTTTGTAGTGGGGAAAACTGAGGGGTTCATCTTTAATTGTGACTTACTCACCCTGACTTGGCAATAGAAGTAAGGATGTAGTAACTCTTCAGAATTTTCTCTCATTTCTCACTAAGGTGCATTTCTTGACTCCTCTGTGACTACTACTGTCTGTTTCTCACCCGGGGAGAGGGAGAGAGCTGTAAATATGGAAAATTTCAAAGGTGGACAAAGTGACTGCACTCAGGATTCTAGGTGCAGATAAACAATCTCAGGATTCTTTGGAATGCAAGGTCTCAAATACCTAGAATACAGGACATAATCATGATAAGGAGTGGTTAAAAGAATTTTAGTTGTTGTGATCTAAAAAATAGAAGTCCCAGAGGCCATTTGGCCACATACTATAATCACAGTAATTTTACCCTTTTAACTGCAGTAGTAGATTTGAGCCCATCAATTCAGCCAGGAAGAAAATTTAGCCCAGTTAGATGTTAGTATTGATTAGACCAACTTATCTCCCAGAAAAAAGTCTGCCTGTGTCTACACAGCTTATCTGCTCTGTATGAAGACCTTTTCAATTGTAATTTGCAAAATTTCTGCTCTAAGTGGTGGTGGCAGTAAGCTGAGAGGATTGGTAGTTTCTTGGGAATTTGAAGGGTGGACCTTGGGCAAAACAGGATCCATTATCCACAACCATTTTGATTCTTTATCTTTCTTTCTGTTCCCCCTAATGCTACTTCATTCTCAGGAAAGTCCTTTTCAGGAGGAAGATACTGGCAGCCAAAGCCTTAATCATTATCCAAGCTTTTAATCTCAGAGAAGTTGAGGGTATCTTCCATGAAAACTCTACCAATTAGCTTGCTTTTGCTCCTGTGTGCATTTCGGAGCAAGTGC
>NW_004955415.1:8085130-8126739 GCF_000276665.1 Chinchilla lanigera | reverse complement strand
GGGGGGGGGGGGGGGGTGTAAGGATATTCCGATTGGCTGGGACTAGGCCAAATGGCCATTCCTGAAACCTCAGGGCTGGGTAGGGTCAGACCAATGGCACCATACAGATTGAGCAGAATTACCAGAGAATAAAGGAGAGATGGTTCATAAAAGCAAGAGATCCTGTATAGACAGATGTCTGAGTAGAAATACATTTATATCTGAGTACATTTGTAGAATTATTAACATTTTATACATGGGAGTTCAAAGCAAAAAGGAATCAAAATTCAAAGCACTTACCAATGCCTTATTATTTTCCATACCCTTTGAGTTTCTACCCCATCCTTTTACCACCTCACAATCAGTCTGTCAAAATCATGCCCACAGCTTTTAAGGCTCTGTTCAAATGCTGCCCCGTTAGAAAATCTTACCAGCTGAACCCTGTCTGAGAGTCAACCTATTTCCCTCTCTGTTCCTAGAGCAAGACTTCGTGGGCACTTACACTGTCCTGCCCTTCCATCTCATACATGCGTAGTTTTGCCTAATGTATGCTCCCTGACCACCACCACCAGATTGAAAGATCAAAAAACACTTAAGGACAGTAAAGAGCAACAGAAGAAGAAAGAGCCAATATCCACCTTGGATTTTGTACTTCCTCTATTGTACGTACCTCTCCCTCTCTCTCTGCCCCACCCCATTTACTTCTTATTGGGTTGTCTTTCTGGACTCAGAACCCTGAGGGCAATGGCTCTATATTATTTGGCTATCCTTTTTTATAGCTTGAACAAAATAAATACTGGATCTACAGATAAATTATGAACTTATGACTTTATACAGTTGACTGTTGTTTCTGACCTAAGCTTTCCTCTTGTTCTGATGAGTAAGACTTCCAAAGAATAAAGAGATTAAGATCAGCTGAGTTAGTCCTCAAAAATTTTATACTAGATGGAACACGATACATTTAAACTATTGCAGAAGAGAATTTGCGGGAATATAAACTACAATTCTTTCAGGCTTATTAGACAATCAAGTCCCTGCAACCATCGTTTGTAACTGATTTCCAAGTGCTGTGAAGATGGAGAGCTGGATTCAATGATATCAAGTAACCTTCACTCCCAGCTCTTTGATTTCTTCTCATTTCCTTTAGATGTTTGGGTTTTTATTGCGATGTCTCCTTATCACCAGGAAGTCCATAAACTGCAATTCTAATCATATTACATTTAGAGCAAAAATGTCAGGTGTACAGCTTCTAAAAACTTGCTCTGTGTCCCCTTGTGGATCCTTAAGTGACCTACCATAGGGCTCCCCTTTGTTCTTACAACTCATGCTCCAAAAAGAAAGACATTTTCTTGCATGTTCAAATATTTAAGTAAAGTGGTAAACTCAGTTTCTAGGCTTTTGTCATTTCTGACAAGGCTATGCAAAAAGCAAAAACTAGAAGAATCATATTTCAGCCACCAATTGCAATGTTTTCAGTTTTGTCCCTAGAAATAGCTCTGTCCTGTTTTGTCCAGGGTGTTTACCTGCGGGCTTATGTAATTCTGTACAGAAGAGCATTGTGAGTTCACTTGGTTATCTAGGGTTATATTGGCCCCAGAATAAAAGGTCAGCTGACATGCTTTGTTACAATGTATTACAGCTTGTGTCTAGATGCCCCGCAAAGCCTCATGCAGTCATAAGTGGGCTTTTTCAGAGGTGGTTGGATCTAGACTGTGTGACACTGGGATTGATTCACGGTGCAATACTAGGATCAAGGGCAACTAGGATTAAGAATGTGAGTGTTATCCTCCCTAAGTAGCCTGGTTAAAATACAAAGGGTACAAGGAGTTACTTTGCTACCTTCTGCCTGCCATGAACTGTTTTTCCTCTGCATGCCACCCTGCCTTAGAGTCAGCTGATTATAAACTGAAACCTCTACAAACTGTGAGCTAAATACACCTTTCCTCCATTAGCTTTGGGTGTTGGGTATTTCGTCTCAGCAACAAGAAAAGTAACTAAAACAATTTATCCTAAAACTGTTCACTACCCAGAGCCATTATTACTTGAGACTAGGTTAATGACAGTTTTTCTGTAAAACTAAGAGAGAAAAAAAGAAAAGAAAATGGAAGTTCAAAGTTCAGTTATTTCTTTCAACAAACACTTTACCTCTGGCACTAAACAAATTAGACTGGGCATTGTGGGGCTTTCAGAGTTGAAAAGAACTAAGATAATTGGTGTTTACATTAACTACTAGAAGCATCATTCATCTTTTCAACAAATATTTACTTATCAGCCACCATGTACCAGACATTACTAGACCACAGGTCTCAGAGAAAAAAGTAGATTCCATCTATGCTTTCTTGGAAAGTGCAGTCTCCTCAGAGAGATGTTTTACTAAACAATGATTTAGGAAACAATGATTAAGGAAGAAGGAATTAAAGATCAGGGCTCAAAAACAATACTTCCCTCAGGGATTGAAGAATAAGTAGGGATGGGTCAAGTAAAACACTGGGCAGAAGTATGTGAGGCAAAGGGAGAATTAGCATGTGCAAAACTCTTGAGGAAGGGGAGCTGGGCACAGTGGTGAATGCCTATAATCCCAGCACTCAGGAGGCTGAGGCAAGAGGATCACGGCAAGTTCAAGGCCAACCAGGGCACATAGTGAGTTCAAAGCCAGCCTGAACTGTATAGTATATGGAGACCTTGTCTCCAAAAGCAAAAACAGAGAGAAAAAGAGAGAAGTCAGTCTTAAGGAAAAGACATTGAATTGTTAAATGACATGGCCTTAGATTTGTAGAGAAGGGGAAAGGGGTCAAGTGAAAGGGTGGTGGGACACAAACCCATTAAACTTTAAAAACAATGAGAAACCACTCAATGACTTTAAACAGGACAATTATGGTCCAACTTGCAGTGATCGAAAGATCATTTTGGCCACCTTCGTGAGAAATACAGGATGAAGACAATGTGGAAATAGGGAAATGTGGCAAAGAGATATGACGGTAGCAGTAGACACAGAAAAGTGACATGTCTAAGATTTATTTTGAAGACTCAATTTCCTCTATTGTATAACTGGAATCCATAATACCTATGTCCTGGGGTTATAAAAATAAGGGAAAATGTATATGTAATGAGTTCGTAATGATACTTGACACACTATAAATGCTTAATAAATGTTAACTATTATTGTTTTCATTATTCTCAAAAATCATTTGAATAAAAATTTCACTTTTTCCACATTGAGAACCCTCGAGACAGTTCTAGTTCACAATAATTAAAATATACATTCTGTATCTGGCATGGAATCAAATGCTGGTGGGGAGGCACAAGAGAAAGAGGAGATATGGTTCTGGAACTCAGAACAACCCAAATTTCACAGGTGGACATGAAGAACAAACAAACAGAAGTAATACTCTGTAAAAGGGACCCAAGCTGGGTTGATATTATCCCAGGACTCTGGGAAGCCAGGGCAGAAGGATTGCAAGTTCTAGTCCTAGGCAACTAAGTGACTTAGCAAGATCTTGTCTCAAAATTTTGAAAGGCTGGGAATTTAGCTTAGTGAGAAGGCCTTAGGTTAAATCCCCAGTACCTCAAAAGGAGGGGATCCAAAGGCCCCTCAAAGGAATAAAAACCCTTAGCATTTATTTAAGAAAGAATCCTTCATTAGGACAAAAGTCTTAGTATGACCTGGATGCTGTTTAAAGCTCTTGTTTAGGCTACTACTTCAAAAGAATAAGTTTGTGTAAAGAAAAGCCTCCAATTTTTAAGTAAACTCTAAATAGATATTTGAATTTGACTCATCTAATTTGCATATTTATGTATCCTATCTAAATCCGTTTCTGACCATTAGCCGAGCACTGAAAGCAATCTCTTACCTCTGTCAGTGAAACAAAGGCCTCAAAAAAAAAATTGGCAAATGTGCCAAAAATAAATAATATCTTCTTAGTACCTGTTGTGTGCCAGACCCCGTGGTGTGAGTATTACTCCTCTGTTTCAAGAAGGAGGACACTGGGGCTTACTGAGTTCCAGGAATGTCTGAGTGGCTCCAGAGATTGTGATTGCAGAGAAGGAATTTTGAACCCAGATTTGAACACCACATGGGACTGTCCAAATTAGCCAACAGTGAAAATGCTTAGAAGCACATTGTATGGTGAATGATTTCTCTGGAAAATATCTTAACTGCTTTGAGGGTATCCATGAATTCTTAACACTATGGAAAATTATATGGATCATCTGCCAGATTATTTGCAGTGTGTGCAATTTCCTAGTCTTATTCAGAATCTCAGGAGGGCCCAGGATATCAAAATGTTAAAAATTTGACCTAATTTATCAAGATTTAAAATGTAGTTACTTATGGATTTAATAATTTCACTTTGTGAAACCCAGTTAAGTGTTTAACAGAATTTCTGCACAGATGCTCAAACATTGCAGCATTGTTTAAAAAGAAAATATCAGAAACATCCCCCAAATCCATCAATGGAGATTTAATTGAGTAAATAATGATCTAGCTGTACAAAAGAACATTATAGCTATTTTTTAAAACACAGGCGGTGCTGGGCATGGTGGTGCACACCTGTAATCCAAGCACCTGGGAGATTTAAATGAGAGGATCATCTGGAATTCAAGGCCACCGTGGGCTCCATAGTGAGTTCAAGCCCAGCTTGAACTACGTAGACCCTGTCTCAAAAAATAAATAAATCAATAAAATGAGGGTAGTTCTAAATATTCTAATATATTCACAAACTACAGCTAAATGAAGAAAGCAAGTGGTAGAATATATCTACATGTTCAAAATTATGTCTGTACCTGTGTTTGTGTAGGTATATGGGTTTTTATATGCTAGAAAAACATCTACAACATTATTCTACAATACAAATATAATATGAGCCCAAATATAATTTTAAATTTTAATAGCCACATTAAAAATGAAAAGAAAGATAAAATTAATTTTAATAACATATTTTATTTAATCTAATGTATCAAAATGTTAATTTAATATGTAACCAACATAAAAACTGTTCATGAGATATTTTACGTGTTATATTAATATGTTTTTTCATATTAATATAAAAAAAATCTCATCAAAATCCAGTGTAGATTTTTCATTCACAGTACATTATAATCCTGACTGGTCATAATTTAAGTACTCAACAGCCACATGAGGAGCTACCACCTTGGACAGTGTAGTCTAGAAGCATCTGCATCAAACTGTGGGTCCAGGTTGTCTTGCCTAGGAAGTGGAAACATTGAAAAAACCTAAAGAGAAATCTATATTTTCTTAAAACATTCCATAGCATGTAGATTCCTGTTTTTAAAAGCTAGGAAACTGAGGCTTGTGAACATTAAGTATATTATCTGCTCAAATTCCCACTGCCAATAAGGGCTGGAGCTGGTATTTGCTACAGTCTAAATCCCAAACCAATGTTCTTGGCCGCTATGCTATGTCTGCTTTCCTTCCTGAGGGATTGATTGGACCCTGCCTTATCCTAATAAATTAAAAAGGCAGTCAATAAAAGAAAAGGAAATATTCTTTCTGTTCCCAGGTTACTGGAAACTACATGAGTTCAGAGCTGTAAGAATTTTTTTAAAGAAGTGAACATTATATATTGGGTGTATTTCAGAAGGGGTTTTGATAATTCAGAGCATGTAATTTTCACTGACATGGTTACAAACACAACTTGATCTTCGTATTATTCTCAGAGCAACTGAAAGGAAAGAGGAGAAGTAATCTCTATATAAAGCATAGACTCATTTTCAAGTAATAAAGAATATCAATGGCTACCTTGTTCCAACATGTACTGAGCCTTCCACATCTCCAGCCTTGAGGTTTCCTGTGCATTGGACTGGTTCGCCTCTGACCAGAGCTCTATTTTATCCTGCAAGATATTATAAATCCAGCCTAAAGCGACCTGTGAGTATTACCTGAATGGCTGCATGTGAACTTTAGAACTCTTCAAGGAACCATATTTGTTCTTTCTACAAAGTCAAGCCCTAGGTTTGGAAATCTTTCCTACCTACCAAAAGCTGATCAGCTGGCTTTACATATTTGTGGTTAAGAAAAGCAACAAGATGTGTCATTTAGCCTTCAGAATAACTGCCCAAAGTTAGGATTATTATTTCCTTTTGGAAGATGTGGCAACTGAAACTTAGAACAGGTAGGTTATTTTTTGTAGTCTTCCAGGTGTTACGTGGTTCCAAAGACTATGACTATTCCTTGACACTGTGCTGCTTTCTATCACAAAAGCCAAACATAAAGTATGAAGTATCCAGATCAAAGTATGAACGAATGAAGGGCTTTCCTTCTTTTAGGTGGTCCACAAGGATTGACCAAAATGCTATCCACGGTTTGCTGTATGCTAAGTGTTACAGCAGGTGTGCAAGAAGAAAAATGTGTGATCTTACCTGACCCTAGCAAAGTGTTGATTATCAAAGCTATCACATCTGGAATGGCTAGACTAAGATCAGGCCTCAGGGTTAATACACAAGACATAATGTGTATTATGGCTTGGTATCGGGGCTTTGGGCTTGTACCACCAATCTCCTGCTCAGGAGTATGATGAATAAAAGAAACAAGATATATATCTTAGTTACAAGGGGAACTGGGATGATCAAAGCTGAAGAAGGACTAAGCCCATGAGGCATGGTGTCTCCAGCCTTAATTAGGTGCACAGTTTGATTAGGGATTTGCTGGTGGCTGCAGGAAACAATGGGGGTGAACCACTGACCTGAGCAAGGCTCAAGGACTGAGGAACAAAGCATTTCTTCTTGAAGAGCCCACAGGAATAGATCATGGTTAACTAGTAACCTGATTATTTGCTAACTGTGACTACTGAGCTAAGAGGGGAATTTGGGTGCGAGTCACAAAACCCTAAGCTGTGGTGCTTATCTTGCCTTGAGACACCAGGACTTCAGAGACCGTTTGCTGGTTTTGTCCCTGGCCTCTGCCCTGGGGATTAATTTCATCCCCATGCCAGTTGCACGCCTTGCCACAAGTAACTTAGGCCTAGGACAGATTCTTAATTTACTTTATGCCATTTTATTAATATCAGTTATTGCCTGCTCTGCACCACATCAGGCTGGTCCTCAGCAGCTTGGGACAGTCCAGAAGTAATAATAATAGCAATAGCGACTAAATTTTTGAGAGTTTGCCAAGTTCTAAGCATGGTATATGGACCATCTCATTTAGTCCCACAACAAGCACTTGCAGTTTGTATTATTATCATTTAGAGAAGACTTGGAACATTATAGAAAAGACTTGGCCAAAGAGGCGTGGAAAAGCTGGGATGTGAGTCCAGATCACTTTTTCTTCAAAGAATATGCTTCTGGGGATTTATAGCTAGATTTTGTTTGAATCTTTATTTTTCTAGGATCTGATGATTTTGCCATGTTATTTAACTTAGCATCAACTTCTCTGGAAAAGAGAACAAACCTTTGACACTAAATTTTTTTTTAAAGAGAAGGGTATTCTCTTAAACAAAGGGAGGAGAAAGGACAGAATATTCTAGCATCCAACCGGGATGCCAGAAGCTTCATTTCCACTCTTTAGGAAAGATTGGTTTGTTTGCCAGCTCCTGAGGAGGTGATAGAGATGAAAGGTATTTGAAGGATGTGGCCCCCTCTTAGCATCACCACTATGCACCCACAATACTTGACTTGTTCCTATAGATGAATCTTCAGAATGGCACATGGCACTTGCCATGTGATTCACATGGCACTTGCTGGTGATCACCCAGAGACACAGGAATCCTCTCCCAACCTGAGCACTATCTCAAGGGATGACTGTCACAGGAAGACAACTGTCTGCTGGGTCCTATCACCCCTGGGGGAAGGCACCCATTCTGCAATTGCTCCTATATCTTTTTGTACCCTTCCAGGTGATACAGGGGCTGATTAAATTACATTTGTCCCAATGGTCTGGCATCAAGAAAAGTTACTTGGCCTATCTGGGAGAAGGCTTTTGAGAGTAAATGAGGCTGGAAGTGTATAATAACCTGATCCTAGTTTGAGTACCATGAGGGCAATACTTTGTGCTATTTGTTGCTGTATTCACAATGCCAGGCACACAGCTAGACATGAGGAGCACAAGAGGATTTAAGGTATGAACCCCGCCCTGAAAGATGTGCAAACATGCAATTAAAGTATAAAGTAATGAGGGTTGACTGGAGAAGTAAAGGGCTCATGCAATAAAGGATTTATGGGCTCAGGAGTAAGGAAAGATATCTCAACTGGGACTTGAATGAGGAGTAAAAGTTAGCCAGTTTGAAGAAATGTCAAAAATATTTCAGAGCAGAAGAATCACATGTACAAAGGCTCTGACGCAAGAGAGAACTCAGAAATCAGAAGAAGAAAAAATGAAGAAGCTACAGAAATCGACAGTAGCCTTTAAGCCCTATTAAGGAATTCAGACTTTATCTAGGGGGCAATGGGATGACTGCTTAAGAGTTTGAGGAGAAAAATATGATGATTTGGGAGCTGGCATTTTTAACCTTGAGTTTTCACACCATCAAAGAAAGACAGTGCCTCTGAAAACAGCTAAACTTCTCTCCAAAATGTCTTTTGAGCCTTCTCCAATTTTTTAAGCTTTGCTGGTATATGTGATAGTTGTCAAAATGTTCCCAAATAGGTTTAGCCTTTTAAGAAGGAAGAGAAATTGCTAAAATCTCTATTGGCTCACATAGGAGGACAGAAATGGTGCTTCCATCAGGCCATAAAAATAACTAGTCTCCCTCCACTTGAGTTCATTCAACCACACTTAATCTGTCACTTGTGGGGTTCTTTGTTTTTGGTTTTGACATTAGGACAAAATGATTATCTTCTAAATATTTCAGCAAGAGACATATGAAGTGGTTCTGCTACATCTTCTACATAAGACATGTACATGACAATTATGGAAGCTGTGAAGAAGTGGGAAGGGAAGAATTGGAAAAGAAGACGTATCCATTGTCTATGCTATAGAACAATTTATCACAAATGTAGAGGCTAAAACAACACGGGTGTATTATCTCAGTATCTGTGGTCAGGAGTGATGTACAGCTTAGCTAGATCCTCTGCAAATTAAGGCTCGGTCAGAACTGGGTTCTTATCTAGAAGTTCAGGTGAGGAAGGATTCACATCTGTCATAGCCAGGGTTTGCAAGAGAAACAATTTAATACAGGACACATGATTTATAGGATTATGTTATAATTTATAGGAATAATAGTCATCCAAAGAGTCAAATACAAAAGAGTGCAGGAAATCTGTCCATACACTAAATACCCAAAGAATTCAGCTGAAGGCCTGGATCCCACGGCAATACCCTGCATGAGTCTAGCTAAAGACCTAGAGCCCGTGACAGTGCCCCCTATGAGTCCAACTGGAGGCCTAGACATTGCTGTGGAGGCTTAGACATTGTTGTGGAGGCCACAACAATGTCTCGTGCAAGTCTGTTTGACAGATCTGTACTGGGAAGGCCCAAAGATCAGTGGGGGAAGCTAGAAAGTCTGTGCCAGCAGGATGAAGGATCTATACTAGCAGGCTGAGAGATCTTCACTGGACCCAGGAAGGGATGCTCAAAGTAAGGACCAGAGCTCCCCTGAAAATACCACAATCATTCTCAACAACAGTGAAGTCCTGAGCTCCTCCAATGATGAGAACGGCTGAGTTCATATCAGGAAAGTCAGCATGATAAGTTCCTCCAGGAGAACCACCAGGAAGCAGCATCACCCCCTCTTCTTCTCCAGTTCTCTTTTTTATGTTGTAGGCAACAGTCCTCAGAGGGGCCCCCCATGTCCAGCACCATGCTGATTCAGTTCAGCTGGGTGTTACAAGCTGACCACCAGTTGTCAATCGACCATAACATCCAGGCTCACCCTAGTCATAATCAGAATTCAGTTCCTTGTGGCTGTAATGCTAAGGGGCCAGGCTTCTTGCTGGTATTGACTGCAGACCACCTTCAGCTCCTAAGACACTGTCCCTGGTTCCTTGCTATATGAACCTCCTACCACGGCCATTTACATCTTCAAAGCCAGTAATGAAGAGACCTAGCAAAATGCCTCTGGCAAGATGAAATCTTACATAACATGAAGTAATCACAGCAGTAACAGCTCATCACTCTTGCTGTTCTGGAGTTACAAACAAGTCACAGTTCCTGCCTACACTCAGGGGTCAGGATTACACAAGGACACGAACAGCTGGCAGAGTCTGCCTGCCACAAGTGGACAGGGAAGGGAAGAAAAAGTAGTGAGCAAGAAGAAAGGGAAAATGGAGAAGGAAAATGTATCTGTGTATATATAACATTTATTAGCCATGTGTCATGTGAAAGTACAGTGCCAATGATCTTCATATCCACTTTATCACTTAATCTTCTTCCACACCCTGCCTGGTTAAGTGTTACTACTGTGATCATTGGACTAAAGAGAAATTAGCATTCAGAGAAGTAAAGCAAGTCTCCCCAAATCACACAGTGTAAAAAATAAAACCAGGATTCATATTTGCTTCTATGAGACACCACAGACCAAGCTTTAACTACTATAGGATAGTTTGAGAGGAGTAAGGTAAAAAGAGACAGCAAGAGAATAAAAGAAAGAATGGAAAACAAGAGAGAACAGAACTCTCAAACTATATGCAAATTTGTTCCTAACAGAGTTGGCAGTCAATTAGACAACCTGTAGGTCTACCGTATTTTGGACTGGTTTCAGAAAAAAACACCCAATTAAAAAACATAAACTTGAAGTGAAGCCAGAAGGACCACAAATGAGTCGCATGCTTCTGAACCTTTTTCTGGCTCACCTAAGTTTTTCAGAACCTGAAGCCAAATCCTATACCCAAGCTGTGCTCCAAATCTCAGAGACACCCAGCTCTCCCAGGCAGCATCTTAAACACATGTTCTGCCAAACTCCTGTGGGAGCACATCTGGGCCCAGGTGGCCAGGTCAGAGCTTGAATTTGTTGTTCACAGCTCATTTGCAGCATTCTACTTCTGAACTCTCTGGAGCTCAGTGTCCCAATAGCCACTCTAATGAGATGGTTCACAAAGTGCTACTCAGGGCCAGTCCTCAGAAACCACCCTCTCCCAACACCTGCTCTAAGAAGGGTGGCCAGACACGGGACAGCCCTGGCTCCTGTCATGATTGCTGAGGCTTTTGTCTTAAAGAGATACCTGCAAATGCCATGGCAGGCTTCCTTATGTGGACACAAGGTGCCTCACAGCAGTGAGGGCAAAGGACACTAACTGGAAATCAGATTCCTCTTGCGTCAGGGCAAGCAGTTCAGCTAGTCCAGTCCGCACCGCAGCTGCCTGTCCTCTGACTTGACAAAACCCCTGGCTGGCTCCATCTGTACATTTCTAACCCACCTACCCAGGGTAGAACTGGGAAAAACCATTTTTTTTATGGTTCTTATCCAAATCTGCTAGAGTCTCAACACCAATAAACGAATACTGAGTTCCAATGTATGCAGGAGCACCAGGCCTGCAGCTGGCAGAGAGTAAAGGAAACAGAAGACTGTGTCCTCACACTTGGGACAGTTGTCTGGCTCTGCCTTTTTCTAGTTGCGGCGCTGTCACAAATCCATGCTCTGTGCTGCAGGTGTCTCACCTTTAAGGTGTACACAGGGAGAGTCCCTCTCCCGTGCACCATTGTGCGGCTTAGACAATACTACATTAGGACACAGCCCCAGCTGACCATTCACTAGGAATGGATGGTAGTAGGATTACTCTTACACCATGCTTGGCTTTCCCCCGAGGCGGCTCCAGTCAGGCTCTCATGTCACATCTACTCACACCTTGAGGATAGAAACTCTGACAGCCTTGTTCAGCAAGTGGCCTTGAATCTAGAACGGCATGGGCACATACAGGCACTTGGTGAATTTTGTTTGACTCTTATTTTACAGTTGAGAAAATGGTCAAATAAACTAAATAACTTACATAAGAGCCACAAAGACTATAGCTGGGGTTTGTATGCAAATCACTATGTCTATAAAATCCCTTATTCTTTCCACAACAACATTCTATCTTTCATAATCATTTGTTGAGTTTATTTAACACTAATTATGTGCACGAGAATGTGGGGCTGTAAAGATAAGTAAGATTTCATTCCTATGCTCAGGAAATTGGGTCCAACTGTCTGCAAGAATTCATATTCCCCGAGTCCAGTTGTTTGCAAGAATTCATATTTCTTGAGTCATCCCCTGATTCTCTGAATCTAAGCAAGTCAAAATGGTATAAGTCCTTGGTACATTTTAAGCCAGAGATGCCTTTCCTATTTTCCAAACTGAAGTCCTTTGACCTGGTCTCTTTCCTTCTACTGCACTGGCTGAGTGTGTTTGTGGGACATTGTTGCAGAAAAAGAGTTAAATCCGTATGAACTTGGGATAGCCAAGTCCAAGGTTTAGCTTCTCTAGATCCCTTTGCCACGATGGTCCCAAGGTGAGTCTTTACATATAATTCCATCACCTCCTGCTCTCTCTCCCAGCTATTTGCAAAACACAGGATGATTAAACTCAAAAAGTAGACAAGCTGTTCTTCTGAAAGCAGCAATCATTTCAGTAAGTGTGTTCTGATTAGAAACATTAATTCAGAGTGTATCTCATTTTCCTTCCTGGTTTTGTTCTCTGTAATAGTCAGAGGCAAGAAGTAGTTAGAGAAGGGTAGTTTTTTAAGAAAAGAAAACTCTAAATTCATTAGCTGAATTCCACAGGACTGTGTGAGCAGTCTCATAATAATCCCACCTCAATACTAGAGAAGTTGTAACTAGTTCACTTAGGGTAATTATAGGGCCACTTGCTGCCAGGATTTAAAGATAGACTTTGAAATGTTTCTTTTTTCACTTGCCTCCTGCTGTGTGTGGGGAGAGGTTCCAGCTCCTGGGATGCTGGCCAGAGCTAAATAGGGGCCAACTGGAGAGAGACACCAAGATTTGTTGCTTGTTTTTCTACACTCCAACTACCGAGAACGCAGATATTTTACCACCATGGTCTCCCGTGGACAATTCAGGACCTAAGTAGGACTATGACAAGATACACTGCACAAACCTTCAGGTTTTGCATTAGAACAATGGTTCCAAAAGTGTGGGTGCCTGGCCAGCAGCGTCAGCCTCAGCTGGGAATGGTTAGGAGAGCAAATGCTGTGAGTTTACACAAGGGATTTTGCAGGGTCATTTATGATGACGAAGAGCTGGAAGTGGCCTAAATACCTCTCTATCATCGATTGGTTAAATAAATGATGCTAAGTAGTGAATACGGAATGCCAAACTCATCTATAGAGAATGAGATGGGTATTGACTACCCCTAGAAAGATGCCTATGATATATTCTTGAGTTAAAAAGAAAAGCAAATATATCTAGTTGATCTAGGGAGGGGAGGAGCCTGTAACAACTACTATGACTCTGAGTTGCTGTGTTAACTATGACTATTAGCTTCAGCTGTCACCAAGAATGATCAACAGTTGTCGGTCCCATCAAGCATTCCAGCCTTCCCACACACACCCCGATAAAGATGGCTTCTGGGGCTAAGATGTTCACACCAGCACAAATTGTTATGATCCTGCTTCCAAGTCACCTACTTCACCTATTTACTTGCACCCCATTTACTTTCTGTCTCCACTAGATTAAACTGGGACACGGCTCATACATACATCACACTCTTTCATCTGAAAACACTTCATTAGGTACCTTTAAGAGATAAGGATTCTATTTTTTTAGTATGATCTCAATATCATTATCACATCTAAAATTCCTTAATATTATCAACTACCTAGTCACTGTTTAAATTTCTCTAGCTGCCATACAATTTTTTAGTAGGTGGTTTGTTTGAATCAGACTCCACCAACATCTACAGACTGATATTGGCTGATATGCCTCCTAAATCGCTTAATCTGTAGGGCAGTGCTGGTGAACCTATGCCACATGCACTACAGCCAGCTATTTGTTATCTGGATGCTGTAGAAGGTTCGCTAACACTGCTGTAGGTTCTTACACACACACAACACACATACAAAACATAACACACACATCCCTCCTTTTCTTTTTTCCATGCACTGTATTTATTTGAAAAATTAGGCCATTTATTTTGTAGTCTCCCGTGTTCTGAACTTTTCCTATTGAACTTTTCCTATTCCACACACACCCCAGAAGCCATCTTTATTGGGGTGTGTGTGGGAAGGCTGGAATTTAATTGTTCTCCAGCATTAAATATGTTCTCCAGTCTCTGCATTTCTTGGAATGGATAGCTCTATGTGCTGTCCAATACAGTGGCCACCAACTTCACGTGACTATTCACATTTAAATTAATTAAAGGTAAATTAAATTTGAAATTCAGTTCCTCCACCACACTAGCCATATGACAAGTGTTCAATACATGCAACTACTAGATTGGACAGTATGGAATAGGACATTTATATCATATCAGGAGGTTCTATTGGACAGCAATGCTTCTAGAGGCATCATTAGGTCCTCTAACGATTGTTATTTTTCTCATGAATGCCAAAGAGCAAAATGAACACCCTGAAGTCTGTATTACTAGGCAAAGTTAGGGAAGTAGATAGTATGTGCCAGGTTCTACCCTGGCCTGTTTTAAATGGCAGCACCTGTGTTTACAGACGATGACTAGGTATTTGTAATGAGTGCCTCTAGGAAGTGTGAGATTCTGTGTGACAAAAGTTCAGCAGCTCCCCACCACACAGCACCCATGACCCTTCACTCCTCCTCAGGGGGAAATTGAGGGACTCGGTGTTAATCTGTAAGGCTCAGCCTTGCAATTATTACAGAACCCGCTGGATCCAGGATATCTCTAAACACTCAGTCTTTCCTGAAGGCACAAGTGCTACTGTACATTTCTTCTTGACTGTATTTTTGTTTCAATGTGAATGTAATGAGCATATTTCATAACGTACTACACAGGTTTCTTGTCTTGCCTTTGTGATTTTGCAAAGCCCGCAAGAACCATGTTAATACACAGTAGGTGAATATTTGTAGCCAGTCAGTGGAGAAGTCTGAGAAGTTGCACGGGGTAGCAGGAGTCTCCCCCGGTTCCTGAGAGAACCCCAGCCACCTTACAAGGAATTGGACCATGTGAGGTTGTGATAAGAGAGACATGGAAAAATTTAGTTAGTGTACCATGATTCATAGGTTCATTCATCCTAATAATACTTATGGGTAAAGCAGTAGGATCGATGGTGAGCTGTATAAACATTTCTGCCCTTGCTGGGTTTACAATCTGAAAGAGACAGAAAAATAATCAAGATACTTCGGCACCATTTGACAACCACACTGGCAGGACTACTAGCCAGTGTCATAAAGGCAAGTAGAAAAGACCCCTTGCCCTGACATGGACATTTAGGGATGTGATGTTTGAGTTGATATCTAAAAGACAATTAGCAGTTCATCAGGAGTAGAACAGGATTGGGTATAGAAAGACTATTCTGGAAAGAAATTATGAGTTGAGAAAGCATTGGTATAGAACAGGATTGGGTATAGAAAGAATATTCTAGAAAGAAATTATGAGTTGAGGGGGATTGGTAGTACAAAAAAATCCTTAGAGCTGGACATGGCGGGTCATGCCTATAATCCCAGCTCTCTGAGAGGCTGAGGCAGAAGGATCAAAGTTTGAGCTCAGCCTGGGCAATTTATTTTTGTGTGTGTGCATATGTTTTCAAATTTTATCTTTTTTATTTTAAATAGAATAAAAAATAAGAAAAAACTGTAAAAATGATACATAATTTCAAAACAAGATGATAGGAAACCAACAATGGTTGTTACATTGCAGAATGTTATCTTCAAAGTAGTTATTCAGTATACCAGATATAGACATGCAAAATTGATCAAGCAAGCATTAACTGTTCCTTTCAATAAAGCAATAGAAATTAGTAGTACAATTATCTTAGCTATCTTGTGTATATATATATTTTTTTCCCTTCTTTCTTTCTTTTCTCTTTTCCCCCATCCCAGTTGTTCTTTCCTTTTGAGCAGTTTCTTTCCTTTTCACAATATCTATTGTACCTTTCAGCCTGAGCAATTTAGCGACTTAGTGAAACCCTGTGTCAAAATTTACAAGGGCTGGGGACTTAGCTGAGTGGGTAAGCCCTGGGTTCACTGTGCAGAGGGAGAGGATGATGACCAGAGACAAGTGGAAAGATGGGTAAGAACAGAATAAACCCCACCTGGGTAGGCTGAAGCCAATAATCCTCCTCATGCCTCAGTTTCCACCAAATAGGCACCATGTCATGCAAGGTTACCATTAAAGCCTAATGACACAGTAGATGCAAAAGCATGTTGCGAACTGTATCTTAAAATCCCAGAGTAGGCAGTGGCGCTGGGCTGGAGCAGTCTTCTGTGTCTGAGTGAGAGAGAATTAGCCAGGGAGTTCTGGAGTAGTGTGTTGGAACCGGCTTCTCCCAGTTCTCCAGAGGCAATAGTGCATACCTCTTCCCAGCTCTATGTTCAGTCATGTCATATTGGCAAACAAGGAAGAAGCAAAGAAAATGAGCCATCGCTACAAAGCAGAGCCTTCTTTTAAGAGCGTATTTTCCAGCATAGCCTGGAGTGAGGGTGAAAGCAATGAGAAGCAGAGGGACCACGGGCTGCAATAATTACAGAATATCTGCCCACGACCCAAACCAGAAAAAGATTTTTGGCATGACTTTTAAAAGCATGACTATCTCATGTCTTTCTGCCACACGAAGCAGGCCCACCCAGAGCCAGCCTCTAGGGAGAGCAGGAGGGCCACTCCCTCGTGCCAGCTACTTCCTGGCACGCCAGCAAAGCATCAGTGACACCCAGATGATAGAAATGAGACCGGAGCCACCCAGGCCAACAGCTGCTGAGAACTGCTTTCTTTAGCTCCTGTGGCCAGCAATAAATTGCGTCTCCATACTCTGAATAGGCAGAAAAACATAGGTCCTCGCTCTCTCCTGCTCCCTTTGCTGGAGCTGCAGACTGGTTTGTTCGGTTTTTTGGTTTGTTTTTTTTTTTGTTTTTTTTGTTTTTGTCACGCATCACGGTTGCCTGCAGCAGAGATTATACACCTTGTGTAGAAGGTATGTTGGAAAAGAAATCTTCAACCAGCAAACATCTCCAAGGCAGATACATATTGGAAAAACTGAGGTGTTGATAGAACTCAGGGCATGTTTAAAATAATGCAGTTTTTTTTTCTCCTGTGCTAGAGATTGAGCCCACAGCCTTGTGCACATTAGGAAAACACTCTACCACTAAGCTACATCTCCAGTCCATAAGGGAGCCTTTTTAAAGGACAGCCTAGAAAAAATAAAATATTTATCTGCAGCTAGCATACCTGGATTCTCCCCAGCTTGGGGGAAACAACTAGCTGGATATGCTATAGTTTTACGTCAGAAGTAGTGTTGACAGATTATCAAAGTTTCAGTTGAGTTCAACTGGCATGATGTAATAATCACTCATTTGTTTAACAAATAAATGAGCATTTACTAGGTGCTGCCACAATGTAAGCCCCATAAAGGCAGAGTTTACATCTGCCTTAGTTATTGGGGACACTCAGAAAATTTTGGCTGAATGAATGCACGGATGGCATCACTTTGCCAGTGTAGAGAATATACAAGTGAGTAAGTTTTAACACCTGCTGTGACAGACCTCCCAATCTGGTGGGCAGACAGAGACGTAAACCAGCAATTACAATGCAGGATGATGCACACTGTGACCGGGGAAGTATAGGGTACGGGCTCACAAAACAGGAGCCATAACCCAGCCTTGGCGGGGGTGGGAAGGAGGCAGGAAAGGCCTCCTGAAGGCGAAGAAGGACAGAGGACAATGCCAAAGATACTGGCACCTATCTAGAGAGGGTCTTATGGAAAAGGCAAACTAACTATTCTGCAATATCTCATCTTCCTAAAGACTGTTGGGTCTATCTCAGAGTGGGAAAGGGCTGCAGATAGCCACTGGGGTACTTCTCCGGCCAGTCATCCATGATGTTTTGCACTTCTGAGGCATTTGCAGGGATTTCTCTAAATTCAGCTTTTCTACTAAAGAAAAATGATCTAATGCCCAGGGTGACAGGTGGGTCTTTAACACCCTTGCGGAACGCAGCTGCTCACTCCCTCCACAGAGCGCAGCTCTAGAGACTGGCAGGCATTTCTTCTTCAAGATCCTGTCTGCTTCATTTGTTATAAAATGAGGGGAGTGCTTTGAATTTTTATTTGAAGGAGGCAAACATACTTCAGATGTTCAGAAGCTCCTGGTCATGAAAACTCTTGGCTTCAAGGCTGCTGGACTGAGAGGGAAGAATTCTAACTTCCTGGACTTGTTATTCCCCAGAAGGGTCATGCCAGGTTCTTTCCCCCAGTATCACCAGAACACAGTGCAAATAAGTGATATTCTGCATACACACAAAGGTCAACACGCAAGTCTTAAAGGATGAAGATGAAGTAAGAAGTAAGCAATCAGAAATCAAGATGTAATCAACATGTAACACACCCTGTCACATTTGCCCTCCTCCTCAAAGTCATTTTCCCCGAAGGTCTGGGAATGCACGTGTCACTCCGCTCCTCACCGTGATGGTGGCGCCGTGCCCTCGCTGACAATTCTAAGAACCACATATGAAAAGAAGAGAAAATAGCGTAACAAATCACCTTCTGCCCATGACTCTTGGTAGTCATGCTGCTCTTCCCATTTCAAAAGTTCAGCCGTGGGGCTGGGGATTTAGCTCAAGGCACAGCGCCTGCCTGGCAAGCGCAAGGTCATGAGTTCAATTCCCGGTACCAGAAAAAAAAAAAAAAACAAAAAAAAAAAGAAAAAAAGTTCAAACGTTATCAGCATTGCCAAGTCGGTTTCATCTCTTTCATTGCTTTTACTTTAAAGACATTTCTGGAACTTTTATCTTATTTTAATCTTCTACCTTAAAAACTCTGCTATCTCTAGAGGTGGAAGGGATAGTAAAAATCCCCTCTGCATTGCAGTTGAGGGGACCGAGGCCCAGAGAAGTTTGGTGCTTCACACAGGAACACAGCACATAAGCTGTGCATAGCATCTAGGGGCTAGGTGGCCTGAGACCAGAGGTCCCATCCTAGGGGCCACCCCCAGGCCTGGGACCAGATGTCCCCATCCTAGGGGCCACCCCCAGGCCTGATGTCAGTGTCCTGCTGTCTGCTTCAGTCACGTTGTCACCCCTCTTCCAGCCCCAGAACCCTCCACCTGCAGGTGAAAGGGACAACAGCTCAAGGGAGCTGTGCATAGCACAACCCGACTACGTTTTTGTCTTAAGCCGGTGGAGAGGAGTGCAGGGAGGGTCATTTGGCTCACCTTTCTCACTCCGCAAGGTAGATTTGGCAAAGTTTTCCAAACCGTATAGAAAAATACTCATCCAGCACGTACCACACCAACTGGAAAACCTCGCTCGGGAAAGCTGCTAACAGAAGGGAGTAAAATTGCCCCTCTGATCCTGCAAGGCAGCACTTTGCCTTCGCCTTCAGGCTCCCGCAGACCTCACACTCTCTCCACACATGTCCTGGACCCTCCTAGAGGAAGAGATGATGGCAAAAATGCTTTGGTTCCTTGGAGAGTTGTGCCATTCCACTGAACATCTCTGGGACCTGGTATCTTCCCACTTCAGGAGGAATCCCAAGCTGTTTATTGAGAACCCACCACTGCGTGCAGCCAGGGCTGGGACATGCCCATGTCTGCTGTTATCTTCTGTGGTGGGGAAGTGAGGTCACCCCAAGGCAATGGTGGAGAGCTGGAGGGGAAACTGGAAAGTATGCTAATAGCAGCCCTGGAAAGGTGCTGTCAGTTATAAGCTGCTCTTACTCTGCCGGCATGATAAACAGCTTCCTTTGCCTGATTCCTGCTGCAGAACCTCGGGGCCTCAGAAAGGAGGCAGAGGACCAAGGAAGAGGACTGGCCTATTCTGAGTGCAGATTGACATCTGCTCAGAGAAGGAAGGACGCCACACCTGCCAAGTCAGAAGGGCAAGAAATAAGCACATATTCCTCTCTCCTCCGCTGGCACAATCTCTAAGCATCCTTATTTATGGAGCATTTATTATTTGCCAGACATCCGCTTAAGTGTTCTGCATAATTTATCTTATTAGTCCTGTCAACAAACCTATGAGGAAGTCAAGGGTCCCAAGGCACATCAGAGTCAATGGATGACTCAAAGTGCTCATGGAATCAGTAAGCCTGGCACACTCACAGTTATGTTTTATTCAGGTTCAAGGATATGGATTAAAGTCAGCGATGGAAAAAGGCACCCAAGGCAAAGGTCAAGAAAACAGGGCACAGAGCTCCCCAGCATCTCCTGCCAGGAGAGTCCCACAGACAGTGCTTATTTCTACCCGCAACGAAGCATGACAACATGCATGAATGCTGGCAACAAGGACTGCATCTCCAGGGTAGATTTCTACTGGAGGTCAGACCACCTGTGCGGCTGCCTGTAGTCCCTGCCGAGCTTTTGATTCTTATAGCAATGGTTCCACCATGAAGCACATAGTTGCTTAAACCATGATTGCTTACCCAAGGTGCCCAGTAGACAAAGCCCCTGATCAGGAGGACAAGTAAAATTCTCTATGCCCAAAACGATCCTTTTTCTCCAGCTTGTGCTTTCTTGCTTTAAGACAGTTATCATCAGTCATGTTTATGAGCTCTGCATGCTTCCTTTCCCTCCAGGAACACCAATTCCTGGATGCTTCTTGATTCACTCATTCATTCATTCACCACGCATTCATCAAATGCCTATCTGTATCCAAGGCTCAGACATAGAGATATAAAGGTGCTTCAGACTCAAAACCTGAATTCTCCAGCAGCAGAGAATTCACAGCCTGGTGAGAGATTATGTGAGCCAAAGGCCAAGATGGTTTTTTCTTGAGTCCATTATCCAGGGATAAAGAATCTCATGATTAGCTTAGGGAGTGGAGTGAGCAGTTTGTTCAGCATGTTGATTTTGGTCCCGCCTGAGGCCAGGTGTAGAGAGAACCAGCCCAAACCTTTCTGAACAGGGGACGTGTCACCACTGCATGACAGAGCTCTTTCCAAAAGGGCTGTCAAGTTCCTACACCAAGCCTCCCTTGTGTGGTCACTGTGGTGATTCTCCTCCACTTGGGCTCTTTTGCACGTGCTTTGGTCAGTTCATACTCCCTGTATTTTTTTTTTTTTTTTTTTTTTGGTTTTTCTCCGGTACCGGGAACCGAACTCACGACCTTGCACTTGCCAGTCAGGTCCCTGTATTTTTTTAAAAATTGGAAATAACCTCAGGCCTCAATGACAGCTGGACCTCCTGCTACTTCTGATTTCTCTTATTCAGATACTTCATTGTTATGAGACATTGCTGTTTGTGGGTTTTAGAGATACATTAGTCAGGAGCTGTTCAGGTTTTCTGTTAAAAAAATAAAACAACATGGTTTCTAGGTGACTTTCAACATTTACTTCATACTGACACTGCACGCCCACCTTGGGTAAGCACAGTTGCTCCACACTCTTCTCACTTAGAACTTGATGGAAAGAGCCTGGCCCCCTGGAACCTCCCTATCACCCTTGGGGTGGAGGGCCTCCCAGAAGTGATTCGCATGCCTTCTGCTCACATTTTATTGGCCAGAGCGGACACAGTTGGCCATGTCTAAATCCCAGACAGCTTGTTTTTTGCCCTCTGGCTCAAATGCCAGGATGTTGGTCCTCTCTGTCTTCTGTGTGCTCTCTATGGCTCTGTCTGCCTTTGTGATTAAGTGATGGGGGGAGAGAAACAAATTTAAACACACACACACACACAAATACACACACACACACACACACACAGTGTGTTAGCTTCATAATTGAGGCTTGTCTGGGTCTAAGGCCTGAGAGAAAAAAGCAAAATAAAAAATAAGACAAGAAATATCCTCAGACTCTCTGTCCCTCAAGAGAGGAATTATTCAGTTTTGTTTGTCAAAAATTAACACCAAGTAGTTTAAATAATAAACAGTACATTGATAATATGTTCTCATTTACCATGTATCTTTCAGGCATAGCTGGACCTAAAGGTTCAAATTTTATTGCTGAGGCTGTAGCTATCTAGTTATTTATTCCTGTGTCTTGAATGTCCCCACCAGAATTCATGTTGAAATTTAATCTCCACTGTGTGGTATTAAGAAGTGTGACCTTTAAGAAGGGTTTGGATCTTGAGGATTTTTCCCTAATGAATGGATTAATAAATGAGTAGATTAATGGGATACTGCAAAAATGGCTTTGGTATAGAAGTGAGCTCTCTGGCTTGCTTACTTTATCTTACTATGTGATGCCCTAGCAACAAGGACCCCACCAGAAGCCAATCAGATGGCAGCACTATGCTGTTGGACTTCCAGAACCATGAGCTAAATAAATTTATTTTCTTTATACATTACCCTGTCTGTGGTATTTAGTTACAGCAAAGGGAAATAGACAAAGACACCTTTCCACTTCACTATATCTCTAGCTCTGCTGCCTTTTATGGCTTCTTTACAGAAACTGTATCTACTGACTAAAATATGTCACCAATATCATGGCCCAGTGTTAGGTCTGTAGTATATTGCCCGGGGAGTCCGCCACTTACAAGCTTAAGGCTCATGATCGAAAAGTAAGAGTCATTCTTTCTCAGTAACTTGATGGGTGTCAAGGAAGATACTACTTTGCCATGAAATCATATGCCTTGTAGTTCCTGTATGGAACTGTGTGCTTCCTATGACTCATTATGCTGGGGGTATTTGGGTTTCCTAACTGGCTCGTCCGGGGCCATGGAACCTTGTGTGTGGTACAACCAGAGTGAATGACACGCCTATCAGAAGATGAAGAGAGAACGGGAGGTTCCTCAGAGAAAGAGTTGCTTGGCAAAGCAACACAATAACTTCCCTACTGATGTCTCTGAAAGCCCAGTTCTTCTGGTTCCATGCATTATCCCTCCATCAGTCCCATTACTCTTACAGCTTACAGACCCTCCTGAGGAGATAAATGAACGCATCAAATACAGGAGAGCTGAGGTCCCTGGCTTTTTAAATCTCAGAAAAGAAATGCTTTTTAGGCACAGATAATCCAAGCTCACATTTGAATTATCTGCCTTTGCGAATAACACAAAGCAAAAAGACTTTGGTAATGATCTGACTGTGAGACCTCCACTCTCACTTCATCCCCTTACCCCCTCACCCCTGCACCTGTACAGACAGAAAACAATTATGAGTGATAAAAGCTGCCGCCAGCCATACAATGGATAATAGGTGATGTGGAGCTTGGAATCATTTTCCCTGGAGAGAACAGTTGAAGCCTGGATAGGATCAACCAGCTGAGTCTCTTCAGGTGCTTAACTTTTATGTGAGGGCTCTGGAGTTCAATAATTCATGCTAATGCAGCCAGCAGCAAGCAAATTGCATTCACACTCTATTCAGATTTTGATTACAAACAGCCTGAATGAGTTTTATGATGGAACAATATTCCAGGTGACTTCAACTGGAAGTCAATGAATGTGATTATAGGCTGCAGGGCTCTGAGGTCAGAGGAGCCTAAGCCCATTTGGGTCTTCTATACACGCCTGTATAACTTTGTCTGATGACACGTATCACCTCAGAACTCCTGTACACTGATCAATAAAATAAGATAACACTGCCTATTTTGTAGAATTTTGAGATCCCATGAGTAACAGATGAAAAGCTCAGTAGTACAGAAATGTAAGAGAAATGTCCATAGCCTGGGAGAGCCCCAGTAAGTGTTAGTGCCCTTTTCTTTCTTCATTCGCAGTTTCAGGCATCCTCTCTCACCTTCTCCCTCCTTCTCCTTCTCCCTCTCCCTACTCCATCCCTCTCTGCTCTTGTTTGCACATGGAAGTCAATATTTTCTACAAGTATGAATAAAAAAGTGAGAATACCGGGACAGGGATTAACCGAAATGAAGGGAAAGACGATAAAGAGGGTCTCTATATTAAAAATAGAATGTGTATGTCACTTCTGCAGTACCGTACTTAGCTATGTGGAGAGGAAATAGGGGAAAACGGTAATGAAGATGGAGACAGTCGGGCAATCAGTGCCATCTCATGATTTCAAAGTTTAGGCATCTTTTAAGCATTATACAGTTTTGACCTAATATATACTCTCAATGCTCATTAAACTACATAGTCCACTTACACTGGAAATATCATCCAGAAATGAACAGAAGAAAGCAGGTTAGCAGTTACAAAGCTTACACCAAAACTCTATCACCAAAATTTGAGTTCCAGTAAGATATACCTCGATCCAGAAGCACCACACTTGGATAGTGGAGGAGCTTAAGCAACCCAAAGGCACAGATAATCTAAGCTCACATTCGAATTATCTGCCTTTCTGAATAACACACAGCAAAAAAGACTTCATTAGTGATCTGACTGGGAGACCTCCACTCTCACTTCATCCCTTTACCCCCTCACCCCTGCACCTAAATCCCATTCCAAGAGATTCTGATTACACTGTCCAAGAATGGAATCTTGGATCTGCATTTTTAACGTCTCTGGGATTCTGATACACATAAACTATAAGCTTCATTTTGAGAAACACTGGCTTAGTGGTTAAGAGCTTGGTGCCAAAGATAGTTCTGAGTTCAAATCTTAAAACCACCACCTTCTAGCTTTGTAAGTGTGAGGAATTTTTGCGTTTTCTGGCCTCCAGTTCTCTAATCTTTGAAATTAGATAGAATACACCTTTCAAATGTTACTGTGATAATTAAACAAAGTACACTGTACAGTCCACTACCATTTCTTAGCACAATATCTGGCACATAGGAAGAAACAACGGATACTAGTACTGATGATATTATCATTAGCAAAGCAAAAGTGACTTGGATACTTTTTTCTGTATCTTTTCATTCTTCTTTTCTTTCCACTTTATAAATCTAAAAGACTAATGCATTAAGCAAGATGGAAGATTACATTGGCTTTCAGACAACGGTCAGGAGGCGAAGTGGTCCAGGATGGGTATGGCAGCTAGGCAAGCTGGGCCTTTTCTTTCCTGTCTAGGAGTGGCCATGGTCCTCTTTCTTCCAGATAGCAGTCGGAGCTCTAGGCACCATAAATCCATTCCACACAGCAGGACAGAGGGAGGAAAGAGAAAATCAGTCTCTGGGTAAGGACCTTTCCTAAGAGTTCCTTACACTCCATCAGCCAGAACTTAGCTGCCAGGAAGACTGGAAAATGTGACCAGTATTCCAGGCAGTCATATACCCAGAAAAATGCAGTCTGTATTACAGCGGAAAACTGGGAAGAAGGAACGTGGAAGGACCACTATTGTTTCCTCATGTATCCCACTTTGGGAGTCTAACAGGTTTGGGTCATTGCCCAGATATCCTCTACTCTTACTCTACTTCTATCTGCTTATTTCTCAGGTAAAGAACATCTTCCTCAAAAAAATAGTTTCATAGTTCACTTCTCTTGCTCAGTTTGGTTTATCTTCTTCCTGAATTCTTCCCGGGCCTTGCACTCCTCATCCCGCCCCCAGCTTCATGCATCTTCTTTTTACCAGTTATCTAATTTGCATAGACAATGCAATTGCTTCATTGAAGGAAAGTTAGAAACAAAGTTAAACACTGAGGATTTTTTTTTTTTTTTTTTTTTGGTTTTTTCTCCGGTACTGGGAACCGAACTCACGACCTTGCACTTGCCAGGCAGGCGCTTTGCCGCTGAGCTAAATCCCCAGCCCCTACTGAAGATTTTTTTTAATATTCAAAAATCTTACTACTTAGAAATAATCATTCAATGTGCTCAGGTACAGACATCTAGCATTTTCCCTAATACATGTATTTTTTTTCATTTTCCATAACCTCTAGTCTACATGATGGTTTATAACTTCTATTATTATACTTAACATTATATTATGAGTAATAGTTAATATTATTGGTTATGCATCAACCTTAGTAACTTTAATAACTGCAGAATTTTTCATTGTGTACGTGTACTATATTTTATTCACATATCCATCACACTGAGTTAAACCTCTTAGGACAGCTCTTGAGAGGCTGAGGCAGGAGGATTGCTGCAAGTTCAAGGCCAGCCTGGGCTACAAAGTGAGTTCAAAGCCAGCCTGAACTGCATAGTGAAACCCTGTCTCAAAAACACACACACACAAACAATAACAATAACCCTCCTAGGACATATGTCTTGTTCACTTGTCCACCAGTTTCCCAGGGTGAGCCGTGTTCCTGTGATTTTCTAGCACCTGAGCTCTCTTTACTGTACCCACAACTTCATGCTATTAGCAAAATCATGGGAGATCTTGTTGCTATTCTGAGCTGCTAAGAATTCCCTCTTCAAGTGAACTTTGAAGAGTTGGAAGATGCTTAAAGACTTGAATTATAAGCCAGGTGTGGTAGTGCATGCCTGTATCTGAGCACTTGGAAGGTTGAGGCAGGAGGATCACTGCAAGTTTGAGGCCAGCCTGGGCTACAAAGTGAGTTCAACACCAAACTGGACTACATAGTGAAACCCTATCTCAAAAAAGACAAAAAAAAAAAGGCCTATATTAATGCTTCCCTGAATTTCACTATGAACAGCAGGACTACACAATGAGAGGCGACTACTATTTCAGAAAATCACAAAATAAAGTACGATTTCAAATAAACCTAAGTTGTTAGAACTTTTAATTTGCCAAGCTGACTTCAAGCAAGACCAGCACAAAGCCATTTCTGTGTGGGTAAACTGGTTTCAATCAGAAAAAAATGCATTTGAGTAAATTAATTATTTAGAAAGACAACAATTGGACAATTGAGGATTCATGAGGTGACTTTTTTAAAACTGATGATTGATTTCCTTCTAATTATGTCTTTGTCTTGTTTGCGCTCCCTAATGATTCATATACTCGTGGAACTCACACTTTCTAAAGAAGGTTGAAAACAAACTACATTTTATCGTTCTTGTGTACAGCAGCACTTTCTATTTTCAAGGGGTTTTCTCAACTTTCCTTCTAACACCACTGAGGAGCAGGTAGAAATGGTATCATTAGCTTTCCATTAAAAATAATTATAAGAATGCACAGCAAAAGAAATCACCTACAAAGGGAAAAGACAACCTATAGAGTGGAAAAAAAATTTTAGTCAGTTGTTCCTCAGACAAAGGGCTAACAGCTAGAACATATAAAGAATTGAACAAAAATGAGATCCCCTAAATTTAAAGACCCCATCCAAAAAATGGGCATCTGAAATGAATACATTTTTCTTACATAAAGAAGTAGAAATAACAAATAAATATATGAAAAAAAATTTCAGCATCACTGGTCACTTGAGAGATGCAAATTAAAACAATGCTGAGATTCACCTCACCCCAGAGAGAATGGCTGTTATCAAGAAGTCAACCAGTAACAAATGTTGGTGGGGCAAGAGGAAAAAGGAACCCTTCTCCACTGTTGGTGGGAGTGTAGCCTGGTGCAACCACTGTGGAAATCAGTGTAGAGATTTCTCAAAAAACTAGGACTAGAGGTCCAACTTGACCTAACTATTCCCCTACTTGGTATCTTCCCAAAAGAATTAAAAGCATCATACCACATCAATATATGCACAGCTGTGTTTATAGTAGCACAGTTTGTAATAGCTAAATTTTGGAAACAGCCCAATTGCCTATCAACCAATGAATGGATAAAAAGGATGTGATTTTCTTTTATGCAATGGTGTACTACTCAGCCATAAAAAAGGATAAGCTTGAGACATTTCTAGCTAAATGGATGCACCTTGAGACTATACTCTTAAGTGAAATAAATCAGACCCACATGTTTAAATACTCATTGTCTCTCTGGTATGAGAAACCAAAAGTGTCAATAAGGACCAAAATCTACAACAGATACTAAGAAATGGGAAGAAAATGTTCAAAAGAGAAGGGGAGCTAGGGGGAGGGGAGAAAGGAAGGAAGGAAGAGAAAAGAAGAAACGAGAAAAGAAGGATAAAATGGAAACAAAGCTTTGTAAGTAAGGAGGGGAAGAAGGGTTGAAGAGAGGGAAGGAGGATGGGGAAAAAAGAGGAATCAAGGTATACCATGCACAGGTACAAATTCTCTGTGATGAATATGATCATTTTATATATATATAAATTGTGCCAATAAACATAATTAAGGAAAAAAGAATGCCATTTATTGAGCACATATTATGTGGTAGGCAAGATGTTAGATGTATTATACATATTTTTATTGCTCAAAACAATCATAATGAGGGAGGGATTCTATCAATATCTCATTTTATAAATGAATTCAGTTTAAGAAAGATTAACTATACTCACACAACTGGAAAGAGGTGAGACCAAAGAGGCAAGAATTCAAAATCAGTACAGGCTCAGCATTGCTGACACAGAATGAGTCTCTCAAGTTCACGTAGTTGTAGATCAAGCCCAAAACTTTGCACCTGGCTCTAGAATCATGTAGCCTAAGTTAAGATTCTACGTCTGCTATTTTTCAGCAGTGTCACTTTATGCAAATTACTAAACCACTCTCAGTCACCCTATCTGATAAACAGGGATAATGAGTGTCTATCTCAAAGGACTACATAGACTAAATAATATGATACACAAGTACAATTAGCCCATAGGCTGTGCTTTGCAATTAGTTATGAAAATTATATTTTCTGTTCCCCCAGCTTCTAAGCTAAGAACATATTTTACTGGTCTGTGCCACTGCAGGTACCTCGAGCAAAGGCCTTATGCAACTACAGAGGTCAGAACCCTGGTGACCTGAGGTTTAATAAGGGAGATGTCATCCTGCTCCGGAGACAGCTGGATGAGAACTGGTACCAGGGAGAGATCAATGGAGTTGGTGGGATCTTCCCAGCCAGCTCTGTGGAAGTCATCAAGCAGCTGCCCCAGCCGCCCCCACTCTGCAGGGCCCTCTACAACTTCGACCTACGAGACAAGGACAAAAGTGACAAGGATTGTCTGACCTTCCTCAAGGTAAGACTCTGGATGACCACAAGAGGGACAAAAGTGTATATATTTTACACATACCTGTTTATGTGTGTATATGTATGTGCACATGTGTATTTTATATGTGCATATAATTCAAGCTACATAGAAGTGAAATCTCTAGAGCAATCTAGTTAAGTATTTAGGATAAATCTTTAAGCTTTTTCCATTGCAACTTCAAAAATAAGTATTTTTGAGCACTTATTCTTCACAGGCACCGAGGACAGGGCATGAAGAAGTCACATTTCCTGTTCTCCTGGTAGAATAGTGAGACAAACAAATATGTGGACCACGATTACAAACACAGTTTGATATCATGCTAAGCAAACCAACACCCCTACCTCTTAATCATGTAATTCTAAGGGCATTCTTGCGCCCTAAGTTATGGTCTCCTCATTCTACTCACGCACAACCTTCTATTTTGTTGTAAACATAGTATTCAAAACACCCCAAACATAACATAATCATACCTTTATACATAAATAACCTCCTACAATATATATTTTCCAAGCACATTAATTATCTTAAGGTTTTTTTGCTTCTCTTTTTCATTGGATGATTCTTCACCATTTACCAAGTAATAACAGTTCTACTAAATCTAGACTACTTTAACTCTCTGGGTTCAGTATGTGTTATTTCATAGACATTCAAATACTGTCACAGGAATCAATATTGGAGTTATTTTCATTGTTTGCTACTTATGACAAATAGATCGATATAAGTACAAGAAGTAGCACTGCTACAATAGCTCAAGAAAGGTTTTCTGTTTTATAACATATTTGTATTCTACTAATACTAGAAATGAGACTTACTTCAGAGCCCCTCAAACCAGAAGAGCACACTGCCTTCCATATTTCAAAGTAAATGATCTTTATTATTTTCCTGGCATTGCAAAAGGAGACTCAGGTCATTCAGTAGCCTGAACTGCGAAGTTGCACTTATACTATGGTTACAGGATGAACTGTTCAATTCCACAAATATTTACTAAGTCTTTACTTTGTGCTGGGCATGAGCCATGGAGTGCTGACGGAGCTGGAGGAAGACATGAGAAGGAAGTAGGATCTGCTTCCTGACCCTCTTCAGGAATTTGTAAACAGTGACACTTATTCCCCATTCATTCCTTGAGCCCATCTATGTGCCAAGTTGGCCACTGGGACAACATGATGAATTAGTGTCCCCACCTTGAAGGAGCTGGTGGCTTAAGGGGAGAAATAGATGCATACATGGAAAAATATTTCAAAAGAGCCAGAAAGAGGATTTGGTCCATTCTGGAAAGCTATGGACTGCTGAGCCTTCCCTAAGAAATCTTACAGTCTTTCTAAATTCAACATGTTCATAGTGAACTCAAGATCCTCCTCCCAAAGCTGCTGTTTTCCTAGTGCTTTCTTAGTAAGTTGTGCATTTACTCAGGCATTCGTATCTTCACTCATGCATGTTTATTTATTGGACACAATATTTAATGGACACATTATGTTTGGTGCTGGGAACACCAGAGATGAACAAAATAGACACAAGCCTGGCACACATAGAGTTGATGGTCTGATAGGGTGGACAGGCATTAAAAAAATAATAACCTATCACTGTGTGATCACAAATTATGAGGACAGGGGCTGGGGATTTAGCTCAGCAGCACAGTGCCTGCCTGGCAAGCACAAGGTTGTGAGTTCAATTCCCGGTACCAGAAAAAAAACAAAACAAAACAAAAAAACAAATTATGAGGACAAAGAAAGCTAAGGAAGGTACAGTGCAGTAGCAAATTTACGTATGTGTTAATCTAAAATACTTAGGAACATGGGACAGAGGTTAGAGAGTCCAAAAGAGCTCTAATGGATGAATATACTAATGAACATGTATAAACATAGAAAAGTAATCTTGATGTGATATTAAGTATGCAATCTCTGAGGCTGGGACTGGTGGCACATGCCTGCAATCCTGGCAGTCAGGAGCTCGAGACAGGAGGATCACTGCAAGTTCAAGGCCAGCTTAGGCTATCAAGTAAGTTCAAGGCCAGCCAGAACTACATGGTGAAACCCTGTCTCAAAAAGATAAAAAATAATTTAAAAAGCAAGCAATCTGTGTCCTCATACATATGATGTCATTTGCATGTAGCACACAAATAGGTAAAATAAATGTCTGGTACTAGAAGTCAGAATAGTGGTTACCTTTTGCTAGGGTTTGAGAAAGGGTATGAAGGAGCCTTCTGGATACTGAGCTCTGTATCTTAAATTAGATGTAAGTTTCATGGCTGTAGCCAAATGTAAAATTTCTTCCAAACTCGCATCTAAGACTTACATACTCTATTGTAGTCAAGTGTGCATGCTTTTGAAAAAATTTTTCAAATCAATATATTTCTATGTATGTACACTTTACCTTGATATAAAGGAATTGGGAAAATGTGTTAGCCAAGCTGTTTAAAAATGGTTGTATCTATATTGTGGTAGAATTTTTTCTTGTTTATCTGTATGTTCAAATGTTCCCACAAATTTAAATATAATCTTTTATAATAAAAAAGTGAATAAAAACCTGTTATATTTAATATATTAAAATGGAATAGGCTCTGAAAAATCTTCAGAATGAACAAGACATTCATTCTTTCTGGCAAGCTAAAAGTGTGTCTCTCTACAGCTTCCATCTTGATTTCTCTGTCAGATTAATTTCTTTTTTTTTTGTCAGATTAATTTAAATGAAAAGCTTAAATTCTGCTGGTGGTTAAAAATTACTAATATCACCAACTTTTCCTGTTAATTCCATTGAGCCTCCAAATTATTTCTTCTCCTTTTGTAGTCTTTGTGAACTAAATGCTGCCCTTTACAGAAAAAGTTCATTTTAGCAGGAAGATTTCTTGTAAAAATCATTCAAGAGCTATGTCCTTTACATCATAAACCACTTGGCATCCCAGACTGATGTCCATTGAAAGAAAGCCTTTACTATCTCAAAACTGAGATTAAATGCTGACCTCGGGTCTTTCTCTTTCAGGATGACATCATCACTGTGATCAGCAGAGTGGATGAGAACTGGGCAGAAGGCAAGTTAGGAGATAAAGTAGGCATCTTCCCTATCTTGTTTGTAGAGGTACGTGAGTGACAAGTCTATATCTGCTCCAAGCTCAGAAATATGTATGTGTCCCAGGGAGGTCTCAGAGCAATTCCTACTGGACATGAGTCTTATTGCAGAATTACCTAAGTCTCTAAAGAAAAGATACCACACAATAATACCAAATTCTGGCAGAGTATAGAGAAATAGGTCATTTTCATTCTGCTGCTAGGAATGTACATTACTGAACTCTCTCACATCCAGGTTCAAATAAACTCATATCTAAAACTGTAAAATATATACTTCCTTGCATTTCTACCTCTGAGAGTTTCTGGTAAGGAAATATTTAGAAAAGTTTGCAAAAATATATGGACAAATGTGCAAAATATTCATCATAGCCTTGTGTATAATGATGAAAATATAAAATAATATGCACAACAATAAAGATTGAGCTTTTTAAAATTATAGCGATAGAAAAACATATTCCCTTTAAAATGTTGTAAAATAATATTTAATATCACAGAGTATTTGATAGTATAGAAAAGGTTATGATTTATTGTCAAGTTAAAAATAATTTTAATGAGCATAGAGTTTCACATCCACAAGATGAAAAGGTTCTGGGGATCTATTTCATAACAGTGTGAATATATTCAACTTTACTGCATTGTAATACACATTACTAAAATGGTAAATTTTATATATGTTTTCTACAACTATGAAAATGTGAAACTAGCTTTGTAAATATATGTGTGTATATAAATAGATAACCAACTAGAAGAATGTGTACAAAAATATTAATAGTAGTGACATGCCAGATGATTTTCATTATCTTCTGTCAACTTGTATTTTCTAAATCTTCTGAAGTGAGCATATATTTATTTCTTCTGGGGGCTGGGGATTTAGCTCAGCGGCAAAAGCGCCTGCCTGGCAAGCTCAAGGTCGTGAGTTCGGTTCCCGGTACCGGAGAAAAAGCAAAAAATAAATAAATAAATATTTATTTCTTCTGTGGTTCTTTTAAGCTACTTTAAAAAGAAGAAAGAAAGAAAGAAAACCTGTTAGGCTATCCACCTGTTTCTTTGTATAATAACATAATCTCAGTGCTCTGAGCCTCACCCTAGCTCAAAGCAAATCATCACAAATTCAAAAGAGAGGTTTCATTGTTTTGCTGCATTTAGTAGCTGCTTACCATGCAGAAAGCATTCAGAACGAGAACTGGAGAGCTGTCAAAGAAGTAAAAGTGGTAGTCTCCACCCTGCCGAGGGCAGGGTGAAAATAGAGCAGAGGCATAAATGCAGAGATGAGACCAATTCTTCTGTTCCTAAGAGCCAAAGCTATCTCTGAATGAACGCCAGGCCCAGAGCATGGTCTGCCATTCGAGGCTCTCTCCATCGCTCTACTCGAAGAGTGCTGAAGGAATGAAACAGGTGAGGGAAGGGTGGGGAGGGAGTCCACAAAGGTTGTCCTTTTACTGCCACCTCTAGAAGTTTTCTTGTTCCCAGTGCTTGTCTCTTCGTGCTGCCCCTCTCAGTACACCTCCCGGTGCTTTCTATCTGTTCCAATTTCACTTCCTTTCTGAGGCTCAGCTAGAAACCCACGCTGTCCACAAAATTTCAGCAGTGTTCAGTTGTTTATTTCCTCTGTGAACACCTGACAGATGTAGTCACTGCACTTCACAAGCTATCCTAGCACAGAACAGGCACTCTGTAAAAAAATTAGGGGGCCAAACATGGGTAAGGCCCTGGGTTCAATTCCTAGCACCACAAAAAGAAAAAATAATAATAAGTGAATGCATGAAAAGTTATTTGAGGATGGTCAGAAAAATTTTAGAAAACAAACCATTCAGTAAGGCCCTATCCTAAATGTACATTCAGTCATTCAACTACCTTTTCATTGAGTGCCTGCTGTGTCAGGTCCTGAGCTAAGTCATAAGATACAAGACAGACACAGGCTCCTACTCTCAGAAACTACAGATACTCAAATAATTACAAGTGAGATGAATGATTCAAAATGTGAAGTAGAGGGAACTATTAGGGGATTATGATATGCAATCCCCTTGGTAGCAGGTTGGCAAATGCCACTTATGCCAGGCTGTGATAGATGTTCAGGGTCAGATGGGTAAGTATGGAGGGAAGAACATTTTAGGGAATTGAGGCAGCATGTGCAAGAGTCCCACATGACGAGGAAATATAATGCATCCAAAGGACCCAAAGAATTCCAGACCCGGAGCTTAGAAATGAAGAGAATAACAAAACTGAAGCCAGAGATATAACTGGAGATACATCACAGATGACTTTGTCAGCCACGCCGTGCAGTCAGATGGTCTAGGTTCTGCTGCTACAATAAACATCACCACGGTCTCAGTGGCTTAACAAGGGAAATTTTATTTCTCACTTACATGACATGTTTAGTACAGGATAATAAGAGGTTCTGCTCACATAGTCAGGAACCCAGACTTATAAGCAAGGCCATCTTATAACTTCCATGGCAGTGAAGGAGTGGATTGTGAATCAGTCGTTAAATGCCTCAGCACAAAAGTGACACTTCCTACTCCCATTCTTAGCCCACTGGCCTGAATGAGCCACACAAGCAGCCAAGCAGCGTAGGGGAAGACATGGAGTGCTTGGTGAATACTGTCTCAGTCACGTCATAAGAAGTTTGGATTTGACCCAAAGGTCAATTGAAAAATTAAAAGAGTAAGGCAGTGACGTGATCGGATTTGGGTTTCTGAATGGCTGCTCTGGCTGCAGAGGGAAGAGTAACTTGAAAATGGGGGAGAAAGAAAACCAGAAAGACCAGTTAGGAGGGTGGGGTATGGCTCGGTTCCGAGACGAGATTTGAAACAAGTGGACAGAGTCAAGGACCTCTTAGTGGGTAGAACCCTTAGGATTGGGGAACTGCCAAAGTGGAGGGCAGGAGGGAAGCGATCAAGGGCAGCCCCACACTCTGATGTGTGCGTCTGAGTTGTAATGGAGCCATTTGCTGGGTCAAGCAACATTTACTGAGCGGGAACAATGGCGCTAATTGGGAGACAGTAGTTAATTCTCCAAGGCCAGAGATCAGCAGCAATCAGTACCTAATTGGACACGTAGGAGATGTGAAATTTGTGCATGGCCTCCCGCATTATCTTCAGATGATGTTTCATACCTCTGAGGGGGAAAGGCACCACTGGTTTTATTATCCATTTCTGAAACCCTTTTTTCCCAAAACTTCTACATTTAATGATTATTCATTTGGAGACTCTCCCTACCACTTTACCTCTAAAATTAGTGATTACAAGTGCCCTCAAAATCATCATCAAACTAGCCATTGCTTCATTTGTTCTCCTAATTGCTAGGAGGGGGATAAGATAATCAAGTGGTTGCTCTAATCTGGGAACCTGCTTTTCAAAAATTACTTGAAATCTAAATTGAGCTTTTTAAAGCAGTACTTAAATTTTGACTCCAGTAATTTCATTAAGACTAGCACTTGCTGAGAATTCTTTAAATAAGCTTTGAATTACCAGCACCGCGCAAAGCAATTGGAAGGAAGGAAGACTTCTTGTGGGGATTTTTCTGTGGCACAAACAGAATCTTTCCTGTTAGTGTATCATTGATTTACTGAATTGTACCTGCGTGAAAGGTAGCAAAACAAATGCTAAGCTTGTGCCCATTCTTGTCAGAGCTTCTCCAACAGAGCCTGCCTTGATCGCAGGAACCTTGCTCAGCCCAATGAACCTCAAGGATATTGTTGCAAATGAGGGGGTGCAAATCCAAGAGACCTGCAATTATTTCCCAGCTGAGCTATTAGTCACACCAGCAGTGGACAAGACAGATGCAGCAGCTCATGGGGCCTTTTGTCAGTGCTACAGATAGAAAAACTGATGGCGGTGCCCACCCAGGGGCAGAACAGCTAGGTCAAAGCAGAAAAATTAACTCATTTCATTAAAGCTATAAGTGGCAGAGAAGATTACTCACTCAGTTCAAAGAATGGACACTGTCCTCTTACTGGATGAACACTGGAGGGATCAGAGCATGTAAGGCATTGTCCCTAGTCCCCAAGCTGCCATCAGAGCACCCCCTCCCCGGACAGCTTCAGTAACTTCCTAAGTGGTTTCTCTGCTTCTGCTCTGGCATTTCTGAGTAACAACCAGAATGAGCTTTTCATTTTATTTACACAATGTTTGCTGTTTTGGTGTCCAGCTCTCTCAGTTTTTATAAATGCATACAATTGTATAACCACACCACATTCAAGAGAGAGAACCTTTCCGACACACCTCCTGCAAAACCCCCCATGATGCCCCTGTGTAGCCAGTTCCTCCTCTGCCTTCCACACTGGATGACCGCTGATTTACTTTCTGTTCCTATGGGTTTCTTTTTTGAGAATGTCATATAGATTGATCATACAGAATGCAGCTTTTTAATTTAATTTCTTAGTAGTATATATATGTAATACAAATCATTACATTCATTTTGGGGAATTGGTCCACACACATATGGCATCTTGATCATTTTTACTTCCCCTTCCCCCACCCACTCTCCCCCTCTCCTTCCTCAGATCCTCTCCCATTGCCACAGATTCTACTTCCATGTTTCCCATCATCTGTCTTTTGTGTTGCTCTTTAAATTATTTATATTTTGGGTTTCTCCTATTAGAGAAGCCATGTGATACTTCACCTTCCCTGTCTGACTTACTTCACTTAGCAATAGGCAGAATGTAGTTTTTTGAGGCCAGCTTTTTTCATTTTGCATAATGCTTCGAGACTCATTGTGTATGTATTGCTGGGTGGTATTTCTTTCTACGAATATACCAGAGTTGGGCCAGGGATATAGCTCAGCAGCACAGTGCCTGCCTGGCAAGCCTGAGGTTCTAAGTTTGATTCCTGGTTCTAAGAAAGAAAGAGCCAGGGATATAGCTCAGTGGCATAAGTGCCTTCCTGGCAAGCACAAGGTCCTGAGTTAGATTCCCAGTGCCAAAAAAATAGAATGTACCAGAGTTGTTCTACCTATTGAAGAAAAAGAAAGAAAGAAAGAAAGAAAGGAAGAAAAAAAGAAAAAAGAAAGAAAGGAGAAGGAAGGAAGAAAAGAAGTAGCTATAAACATTTCATAGCAGTTTTTTGAGTGAGCATAAGCTTTATTTCCCTCAAGCAATTACCTAGGAGTGGGATTGTTTGGTCAGATGCTAAGGATGTGTTTAACTATAAGAAATTGACAGATTGTAACACGAGTTTTTAAAATCATAAATCGGATCATGTCATTCCTCTACCCAAATCTTCCCAAAGGCTTCCTGTTACACTTAACATAAAATTCAAGCCTGCCAGGCCCTGTGTGATTGAGCTCCTGCCTGTCCGTGGGGCCTGCTCTTTTACTGCTTCTCCTCACCTACTCTGTTCTTCCACTCCTTTCTTCCTGTCTTTTCTCAAATAGGCCAAGCTTTTGCCTCCTTCCCACTAGCTGATAATCCTGCCTGACCTGTTCTACTCCTATGTTCACATGGCCAGCTCCTTGTCATTTGTTGTCTCAGCTTAAGTGTCATCTTCTGAGGGTCTTCTTTGACCTCCCAGTCTAACAGAGCCACTCCCTCAATCACTCTGTCGCACTGGAGCACCTCCTACTGTCTGGTTTTTGCTTGTTTTGTAGTTTCCATGTTGGCTCTGTCATTTATGCCACTCCTGGGTCTCAGCTCTCATCTTTAAAGTGGACACGATACCCACTCCATTACTTAAGGGTTTCTCACATAACACGCTTCTTAAGGCAAGAACTACATCTCCTTTAAAGCTCTCTATGTCAGTTAATTGTCTTAATCCTCTGCACACCGTCATTGTAAAATTTTCTAAATGGGAAAATTCTATTCACCTCTAGAGTTGAATTTCTAAATGAGAATGAGATCTGTGGTTTCAGAGGACAACTGGTATCAATTATAATAATGGAAACTTAATAATTATCCTGAAATTTAAGGGTTAATTCATATGAACACTTATTTTGGCAACATATTTCAGACTTCCAAAGGAAATGAACCCACAGGGGTCCTCAGCGGGAATGGCATTCAACAGATACTTCTGGTGGGGATTTGCCGACATAGAGGAGAAGGCAGGTAGTAACACGGTGGTGTGCTGGAGCTGACTGGCACTAGATGGACAGCACCAGTTGTTACATTTCCAGGGATTCTGCTATTCAACTATTAAACCCATTGGGGGGGTGGTAAACTATACAAATTGAGGCTTTTCCATCCTTTTTTCTTTTTCGGAGCTGTCTTACCAGCACACCATTGACTGAGAGGTACAGGACAACGAGAAAAGATAGAGAGACCAAAGTATCGAAAGGAAGCGATAAAAGACAGCCGTAGCATAAGGATTCAGGGCCCTGAATGCATGTACATTCTGACTCAAACACTTGTCAAATACGCTAACTTGAGGAGCTTCATTCACTCATTATTGCACAAATACTCCCTAAGCATCCTTTCTGTGGTACAAGATAAAATAATAAAACTTCCTCCCTCTGGGTGGCCAGGAAACCAACCAGCAGGTGAAAGGTAAATAAATAATTACAAAGTGGAATGGACAACACAGCAATGGGGAAGCATGGGAGCTGCTGGGCCCTGAGAAGGGCGAGCAGCTCCCCAGTGGGGCCCCTGGGAGACTGAAGGAAGCGGGGAGCACCCACTGGGTGGACGTGGCTGCAAGAGCCAGGTAAAGGGAGAGCATTCTGGGCTGGGGAAGAATATTGTGCTTTATTTTTAACCTCTTTAGACCACAGTAAAAGGGTAACAGCTGCAGGAGAGTGGTGGGAATCCCTTGACAGAACAAAGTAGCTGGCAATGTTCATAAAGTGGAAGCCGGTCTTGTGCTGACCCAGGAATGGCCATCTGAACCAAACACTAAGGAGGTGGTACTGACCTGGCTCTAGACCAGCCTGGCTGGGACTTAGCTACTCACATTAGATCAGCAAGATTAATTTCTCATCCGACCTTTTGTCTTGTCAGCCAAACCTCACTGCAAGACACCTCCTAGAGAAGAACAAAGGGCGTCAGTCATCCCGCACAAAAAGTCTGTCCTTGGCGTCCTCGTCCCCCAGAGGCAAGACGACCAGCACACCTACACTCCGCAGGGTCCCGGGGTCCAGGAGGAAGGGACCGGGGCAGTTCTCCATTACAACAGCCTTGAACACTCTCAACCGGATGGTCCACTCCCCCTCGGGGCGCCACATGGTGGAGATCAGCACCCCAGTGCTCATCAACTCCAGCAACCCCTCTGTGTTCACCCAGCCCTTGGAGAAGGCAGACTTCCCTCCCAGCTCTGCTGGACAGGTAGGGATCCCTGGGGTTAGGGGGCCTGCGAGGTAAGAAAGGGATCCACATGATGTCACAAGCAATACTTGTTGTTTAGTACTGACTGAGCACTTTAATGCATGAATATTAACTAATGTTGTATGCATTGCATATTAGAACTGAATGCAAATGATCTCATTGAGTTAGGTGTTATTATCTCCATTTTTCAGATGAAGAAACTGAATCCTAGAGGGGTTGGACAACTTGCCCGAAATCTGATATTTACTTTTCTCTTTTTCCCGTATGTATTTGTATTACTGCATATTAATTTTTTCTGAATATTGAGGTGCACTGTGGCATTTACATTCATGAATATAACATATTGTGAGCATACCCATCCTTCCTACTGCCCTCTCTTATGTCCCTTCCCCTTTATCCCATCCTCATGTATAATAATAGCCTCCCTTCACAGACACCATTCTACCCCATGCTAAATGGCATGACATGACTGCTACCCTTCAAGAACTTCAAGGAGGTGATGACCCATTTTCCAGAGATGGCTTGGTCATCACGATGTGAGACTCACTATCCCATCCTCTGGAAATATATTAGGCATCAAAAAGAAAGTAAAAGAAGCTGTGGGTTATTGAGTGTTCTCAGGACAAACTACGAACTGACTATATAATTTTGAGGCCCAAAGTCAAATGAAATTGCAAGTCCCTTGCTCAAAAATGATTAAGAATTTCAAGGTGACAACAGCAGGGCATTAAACCAAGCAATGGCCCTGGGTGACCACAATAGTCACACACTCAGGAAGCCACCCTTGGGTGTCTCCGTATGGATAGCCTAATGCGGTAATATATGAAAAGTGCTTAATGCAGTGATGCCTGACACATTCTAAGCTCCCGGTAATCATTAGCTCTTAATGCTATCTTTATTATTAACCCTGGCCACTGAGTCGCGTACTGAAGAGAAATACGCCAAGATGCACTGTGGCAGTACAAAAGCTAAAGTACATCTGAGAGAATGTGGCTATTTAGGTTGAAGGGTACTTTAAGAGAGGCAGGAGTAGGGGCATGAGGCAAAGTAATTAAGAAGAACTGCACGTTGGGTGTTCAGCTGAAAACACTCTTTGGAATCGTGCAGGTGGCAACTTGAAAGGACAAACCCCAACTTGTGCTGATGTATTTTTTTAAGAAGCTGTAAATCTTGTTTTTAAACGTGAATTTCTACCTTGGGATTAAATAGCTTAATTGGACTCTAATCCCTTTTTAACAAGACAGGAAGGCAGGAGAAAGTCAAGGGCTCCTCAAAGACCTGTGTGCTGGTCGGAAAGGAAAACAATCACCTCCCGCAGCACTTCCCATCTTTTTTCTTTTTTTATGTTTGCAGTGCATAACGTTTACATTCCTTGTGGGGAGTTGGTACATGCACATAAGACATCCCAATTCCTTCTTCCTCCCCTTTCCACCCATCCATTTCTCCCCCACCCTCCATCTCTTGATCCCATTCTCATCTGAGAAAGATCTCCCTAATTCTTCTTATCTATCTTTTATTTTCCTCTTTATTTATACTTTGAATTTCTCATGTAAGAGAAACCATGTGATATTTAAGCTTGCACGTCTGATTTATTTCACTTAACATTGTACTCTCATGGTGCATCCATTTTCCTACAAATGACTCGAGTTTATCTTTCTTTTTGGCAAAGTATACTCCATTGTACTCCGCTGTCTTTAGCCATTCATCTGTTGATGGATATACAGGCTGCTTCTGAGGCTTAGCTATTACAAATCATGCTGCTATAAACATGGGTATGCATGTTTCCCCTTTTAGGTATCTTCCCAAAGAGTCAAACACTTTGTATCTTCTACTATGTCTGAATCACCAAGAGGTAGGCAGCTCCTGTAATTCTGCCCACCATCTGCACTATGTACACACACACCCACAAACGCACACATACATAAGCACACACACACTTTCTCTTGCCTTTTTTTTTTTTTTTTTTTTTGGTCTTTTTGAGACAAGCTCTCACTATGCAGTTCAGGCTGGTCTTGAACTCACTTTGTAGCTCAGGCTGGCCTTGAACTCACAACAATCTTCCTGCCTCAGCCTCCTGAGTTCTGGGATTACAGGTGTGCACCACCACACCCGGTCACTCTCCTGGATTTAGAAAAAAATCTTCCTACACACACATTTCAAACACATTTTTACAAACACATATATACTTTCTGCCCAAAGCTCTTCTTTCAAAACACACACTACACACACACACACACACTACACACACACACACATACACACACATGCATCCACACTCTAAAACAGGGACCTGATGAGTCATAGTGAAGCCAGAGGGACAGAACTCTTTGAATCCATTCTTTTTTTTTTTTTTTTTTTTTTTTTTTTAAACTCAGGACCTTGCACATGCCAGGCAGGTACTTGTGCCACTGAGCTACTGCCTTGGTTCTAAGGGGAGGGAGACAGGACAGGTATTCGGTAGCACCTCCTTCTCTTCGCGTCCTCCCTCCCTCTGCTTTTCTCTTTTATTC